>NC_133013.1:445604-1045604 GCF_048564905.1 Vicugna pacos | reverse complement strand
AGTCTCAAGGCAGACACGGTCTCAGCCTGTTTGAGAAAGTGCAAGGATGCCATGGAGGTGACGCTGAGTGAGTGAGAGGTCACTAGAAGGACATGACGCTAGAAACGCAGTCAGAGTGAGGCCAGGTAGGACACTGCAGGTCATGGGAAGAGGTTCAGATTTCCTTGTCAGTGTGGTGGAAAGCCGTTGGAGGGTTCTAAATGGGGAAGTCATGTGATCTGACATATTTTTAAAGGATAGCTCTGACTTCTGTGTGGAGAATGAGCTGCAGATGTCAGGAGTTCTGACCAGGTCGAATGTCGCTGTGGTGGCATTCACTATAAGAGTAATGATGGTTTGAAATGAGGTGCTTGTAATGAAGATGTTGACAAGTGGTTGGACCAGAGATACATTTGATGTTCAGCTAACTGACTTTGCTAATGGTTTATATGTGAGGCTCCAAGAACAACTGTACAGTTAGATGAACAATGTACCAATAAATGAGATGAGAAATCTGTTGAGGGGGTGGAGTGTATATGTGTGTTGTATTTGAGATGCTTATTTGCTACTCAAGTGAAAATGTCATATAGGCAGTTATATGTGCAAGCTGAATGCTCAGTGGAGAGTTTGGGCTAGAGATACAAAATAGATACTATTAAATGACACTAAAAGCCATGTGATTGGTTAAGATTATTTAAAAGATGAGTGTAGATAGAGAAGAAAAGAGGACAGAAGGTTGATTCCCAGAGCACTCTAACATTTGGAAGCCAACAAGCAGAGGAGGGGGCAGCAATGGGGACTGAAAGGAGAGTCAAATGAGGCAGGAGAAAATCCAAAAGTAGGGTGTCAAGTGATCTACTAAGGAAAGGTTTTCATGAAAAAGAGAGTGCCCCCCTGTGCCAAATTCTCCTGAGAGGTCAAGTCAGATTCCAGTGGTGTGCTGACCACTGGATTAACAACGTGGAGTCATTAGAGACCAATATAAGACAATAGAAGGATGGAGATAAAAACCTGATTGATGCTTATTCAAGAGAAAATTGGAGATTGTAAAATATCTAGTATAGTTAAATTTTAAAGGATTTTCTTTAAAGAGCATCAGAGAAATGAAACAGTAGCTAGAGATGTCTAATTAAGAGAGCAGTTTTTAAAAAAAAATTAATGGTAGATATGCATAATTTTATGTTGATGAAAATTATTTGGAAAGGCGGGGAGACTGATGCAGGGGAAAGAACTGAAAACCAGAGGAATGAAGTCCTTGAGTTGGCAGGCAGGGATACAATCCAGCATAAGCACGTTGGGGTTTGCCTTTGAAAGGAGTGTGGACAATAATTGATCCATTGAAACATGAAGAAAGAAGAGTGTATAAGTTTAGAGGCAAGTAGGATGACAGATTTAGTTGTGAGAGAAGGAGGTTTTCTCCTGGCTGCTTCTTGACATCAACAGCTGAGAGAAATAAGGGGGCTAGAGGATGTTAGGGTCCAGAGGGTAAAAGGCAAGATGCAGAGTCATCCCAGAGAGCAGGGAAGTGAGGTGGTTGGGTGTTGCAGTTGGACTGTTAAGCAAGACTGAAGCTTTGAGGTGTGTGGACGCAAACTTATAGTGATATCAGCGTAAAAGCAGAGAGTGGAGGGAGAGTCCTGTTTAATCAGGAATATGGTTTTGCTAAGTAATTATAGCAGAATTAAAGACGGGCAGGGAGACCAGGTATATACATGGGAATAGTTATTACAACGGCACATAGAATGGAATGCAAGTTGTTTAGAGAAGGAAACAAGGATATGACAGGGTGATACAGTGAAAAGCTGATTTGGTCAGTTTTTTAAGCTCCTTGGTGGGGGATCAACTAATTGCATGACCATATAGTTGATATTTTTGAGATGATTTGGTTATTGGTGGTGTGAACGTGGAGTGAGGGGCCTGATATAAGGAGACGTGATTGATGGTAAGGACATCAAGGAAGTGAATCTCCAGGAATCGAGTTTCCATTGAGTTTTTGGAGAAGGAAGACAAGAGAGACAGTGGAGAGAAGGGCAGCAAACTGAAGCCAAACATTCACTGAAGGAGAGAGAGTGGCCAGAAGAGTGGTAGATCAGAAGGCTGGGTCCAGAAGGATGGCAGATGACTGCAACATGGCGGGGGAGTAGAGTCCAGCGGCAAGTGCTTCAGAGGAGCAGGGCCCTGTTAGGGACGTGGAGGGACTGACAACTGGGGATAGCAATGAAGGGCAATGAGTGTACGTGCCATTTTCAGGCTTAGTGGTAAGTGGGGTGGAGAAGGGTAAGCAGCCACCCTCTGAAAGGGCTGCAGAGACAGCGATGCCCCAAGAGCTTTCAGATTTCAGTTAGTGCAAGGAGGTGAAGCTGAAGGCAGCAATCAGAGAAGTGTTTATGCAGAGGCATCTATTCCTATAACATAGCAGCCTATGGACACCAAATAAAAATCCAGGTCCAGAATGAAGAACCATTATGAGATTTAGCAAAGAACAGATCAAATGTCCTGATGAATACTTGGCTTAACTTATAATCAAGTTATTGTTACAAATATCACTTAAGTGTAATGCAGAGAAGAATTTTGACAGTCAAGACTTTTTATCCCATGTTGTGGTTTTTACTGTTGCTGGTGTTGTGGGTGTGTGTTTGGCAGGTAGTACATTATATAGAGTAATTTGTAGACAAGGTAAGGCACAAAGTTGTGCTCTTCCTATATAATAGAACAGAAGGTAATTCATGTGTGGAGCTGTACCGCTAACTGTAAGGAATGCAGTATTGGATATACTTAGTTGGGTTTTGTTTTTCCCATTTCCCATCTGCTGTTTCCTAATCACAGGCTTTCAGTTTGTATTATAATTTTCTTTATCATCTTTGCACCTTCTAGCCATTGTGAGGGTTGATCTTGGTGATAGACACATGACTTTGTTTTGCAGTTTATGGAATTAATCTTTGTTTATTTTTTATTTAAATTACAGACTTTGTATATCCCCCCAACTGACTGTTAATTGTGCTGGACATACAAATGACAAATGCTGGAGAGGCTACACTGCTGGTGGGAATGCAGTTTGGTGCAGCCACTGTGGAAAACAGTATGGAGATTCCTCAAAAGGCTAGAAATAGATTTACCATATGACCCAGGAAACCTGCTCCTGGGCGTATATCCAGAAGGAACCCTACTTCAAAATGACACCTGCACCCCAATATTCATAGCAGCACTATTTACAATATGCAAGACATGGAAACAGCCTAAATGTCCATCAATAGATGACTGGGTAAAGAAGCTGTGATATATTTATACAATGGAATACTATTCAGCCATTAAAAATGACAACATAACGTCATTTGCAGCAACATTGATGTTCCTGGAGAATGTCATTCTAAGTGAAGTAAGGCAGAAAGAGAAAGAAAAATACCATATGAGATCACTCATATGTGGAATCTAAAAAAAAAAGACATAAATACAAAACAGAAATAGATTCATAGACATAGAATACAAACTTGTGGTTGCCAAGGGGACGGGGGGTGGGAAGGGATAGACTGGGATTTCAAAATATAGAATAGATAAACAAGGTTAAACTGTATAGCACAGGGAAATATATACAAGATCTTATGGTAGCTCACAGTGAAAAAATATGTGACAATATATGTATGTTCATGTATAACTGATAAATTGTGCTGTACAGTGGAATTTGACACAATATTGTGAAATGACTATAACTCAATAAAAAAATGTTAAAAATAAAATTGTGCTGGACATGATTTCCTGCAGAATAGCTGACAAACATGTCCACATTCAAGTTTAACCTTTATTTAAATTGAAAAGTTAATATTGATATAAGGATTTGGACTATACTACCAGCCATTTATGGATGGACAGCGGCCTGAGCTCTTCTTGTCACATGACTAGCCACATCACCAGATGTTTATTATCCCATTCATCCTGTGACGCAGCCATTTCCTTTTGGTTATAGTCAGGACATAGCACTAAGATGACAAGAACCCAGAGCAGCCACGTGTTTCCATCTTTTGTTACTGGAGGTGGGGTTAAGGGCATGTGATTTCAAATGAGCGCTTGATAGAAGTGCTGCACAGGGTCAGAAAAGAAGCATGTTTCCCCCACAAAGCAGAGTCTCCATGGAAGGTTCACTTGTACTTCGTGGGGGAGGAGTTTCATGTCCTATGGCGTAGAGGAGCTATCCCCCGCATCGCAGACACGTCTGGTGAGTCCGTGTCGCACAGGCACCTGCGCTAAGGGCGCACCGAGAGTGGGGGCAGTGAGCGTGGTCTGCCCTGTTTGCAGCTCTGCCCTGGGAGAATTTAAATACTGTGATAAAACTCATGGAAAGTAGGTTGGATTTCATTATACCCACATGCTGGAAGTTCTAGACGATGTCATTGACAAAATACTTCTCTCTGAAAAAAATGTTTTTTGGCCTAAGTTCTAAACATTTATAATGGCAAATTTCAATAATCTATATGTAAGCTTCAAATTCACACAATTTTGTTGCTTGGCCTTCAATAAACATTGTTTTTTATGGAGAACTCCCAGTTATACAGTTGGGTCCTCAACACACGGACTCAGCTGTAAGTGCTTGTTTTGAGAAGATAGTTAAGAATTCAAATATTCAGGCATGATTTGTGTCTTCAGCTCTTAGGGCACTGCATGTTCCTGTGTTTTAAACAGTATATCTGAAATAAACGTTCTTTGATAAAGTGTTTGTCAAAAAGGAGAACTAGAACTTGAGTTACTTCAAATCTATCGTCCTATGTGACCCTTTGGCATTTTAAGTCTATGTTTAAAATATAAAACATGCACTACAAAGTTCTTTGGAAGCACAAATTGTTTAAAATTGAAATACTTTACTGCAATTGAATAACAGCTTTAAACTTCAATTTAATTTCTTTTTATATTGTTTTAAAACTAAAAAAACAAATAAAAAAATCACCATGTCACATTAGTGCTAAATTGTACTTTTTGCAGATGTTTTAGTTTATTAAAATCTACATAGTAGTTACTGGACAATTACCTACATAATGCATATACATTTCAATAAAAAAAACTTTCCTCTGCCTGCAATTCTTTTCTGTTCCTTATTTGTTTTATTTCTTGATTATTCCTGAAAATAATGTTGTCATGGAGAGGAGGATGTGTTAAAAATTATCTACTCTGAGTGTCACAGGCCAGACTGGCCAGTAGGGGAAGCATTTCTATGAATGGAGATGCTCACTTTGTCATTTTGGGGTGTGCTCCCACGGGAGAGTTAGAATCAGGCTGCTAACGCACTTCAAATTTTGGGTGCAGATCTGCCCCGTAAGAATAGACTACTTGTGTTTGGAAAACTGAGTAGTGGAGGTGCGCTGGCAACACAGTTGTTTTAGTTTGCTAGGGGCAGAGGACAGTGAGCTTTATATCTTTAGCATACTCTCAGAAGCTGGAGGCTAAAATGAGGGGAAACTGCAGAATCATAGAGGTCTGTGTTTGAGTCTAAGCCCTATCTCTTGAGCAATTTAATTTCTTTAAGCATCAGTTTCCTCATCTTTCAACATGTAAAAAAATCTACAGCTATTTCAGAGGGTAATGAGAAATGGAAGAACTTAGCTGACACTCAGGCCATAGAAAGTGCTCAATGCATGTGTTTCCTGTTCCTCTACTTCCTTTAAATACTCAGTTCGGTTATTTGTTCTTTGCAAACATTTTCACTAGATGGATACTTCCCTTATATTTTCTGCTGATATTTTAAGCATGAAGGATGTCCTTTTACAATATTTGCTAATAAGTTTGATATGTGACGTTAGTTTCTTGATGTTAAATTTTCCACGAATTATTTATTGACTGCCTTAGAGATAAAATAAATGAGAATCATCAACTTTTAGTTTATTGAACATGTATGTATCTTTCAATTATAAATGGGAGGTTTTTCAGCTGTAAGATGGGAGGACGGGGCAAGTCACGGGGTATGCAGAGTGCAGGGGTGGGTGGTGAGTGGGGATTAAACAAAAAGTTGATCCATTGTAACAGTTTTCTCTCACTCTCTTTCCAGGGAAGATTTGTGTTGGTGGCCCCAAAGCAGAGAGCTCTGTATCCCATTACCAGCCAATGAGTCATTTAGTCCCCCACAGATCCAAATAAAGTTTTACAGAATACCCTATGGCATGCCTTCCAAAATATATGAGCACTATAAAATACATCATTTATTTTACCATGTGAGCTGACTCTGTCCCTCTTTCACCATCTGGGAGAGCAATCTCACGTGTTTTTGGCTCTTAGGTTATTATCAGATACACTGGACTTCTCTGAGCTTTTCCATGCCTAGTCCCCATGGTCTTTTCAGGAGTTTTATAACTTGGTTGTAAAAATTCACTCTAAACTGAAACTTGGCAAACAATATATTAATCTGGGAAGTTAATTTCTTTTATAAAGTCCAGAATCTGTGTAGCCCCTCTTTTGAGTTTTCAGAGACCTTGGAAAAATAAAGTGAGCAATTAAATTTTTTTGCATCTTAAAAAAAGTAACTCAATTTTTTTTAAAATCCTCTCAACCCAATTTTACATGTGAATAGCTAGTATTTTGGACTGAGTTCTGATACACTTTGAAAAATATTTTTTTTGGCACAGTGAAATAAAGTAATTGAAAAAGGAATGAGGCTGAGATTTCCCATTACATCACTGGAATAATAAAGTATATTTAGAGAGTAGCGCCTTTCTGAATTTACAAAAAGGGGTAAGATGTTCATATCATTGGATGTTCACCAACATACAAATAAATTAGTGAGAAGTATCACTTTAAAAAATGCGATGTGTCCTCAGTCTTGTAAGAATTACTAAATGGTGCTAAAGCTTATGTTTAGAGTTGATTCATTGGACTTTGGGAATGACTTCGCCATCAGATAGTGCCAGGAAATGTGAGTTCAACTTTCATGTCCTTTCGGTGCCAGAAAATGCTGTCACCGCCCTTGCCTCTTAACCAGCATAAAGCTCCAGAATGGACTGACCAGACAAGGTGACAGACAACACAGAACCTCCACGAATTACCTTCTCACCATAGAGACAGGCCCAGGGACAAAAGGAGCTCAACAAAGACAAAAGACAACACAAAGGAGCATTTAAAATGAGGCTTTGCCAGCTTTAAAATACTTTCAGGTACGTTTTACTGAAGGATCATAGAAGAGAACTAAATCACGGTCTCTGGAATGAGACAGCCCCGGTGGGCACTAGCTGTGTGGCCTTGGGGAAGCTATGTAACCTTTGCAGGTTTCACTTTGCTTATTCCTTAAAGTAGAAAGAATAACAGTATGTACTTCTTAGAGTTATACTAAGGCTTAAAATATGAAAATACATGTAGTGCAATTAGCAGAATGATTAGCAAGCAATTAATCAATTAATTTTGTTAAAAATTAATATTAATTTTGTTATTGTTTATACTATTCAACTTTTCAGTTAACTTTGTGAGGTTGATTTCATCATTATTATCCTTACCATTTTACAGATAAGAATAATTTAGGTTCAAAACGGGTTTTACTTTGTACAAGATCACACAGCGAGCAAGTATGCGTAACTTGATCTCAAATCTAGGTTTCCTGACAATAAGTGTGGCACATTTTTTCCTGGTGTTTATGGTGTATATTTGAGGAACATTGTTTCTTACTCAGAATTTTGGATAAGTAGTTGTTTCATAGAGGGTGTAAACTTTTCTTCTCACACTGCAAAATTAGTTAAAAATTTTCATGCACAGTATCAATGTGTTTGGTGGTAGAGTTTTAAGGTCCCTGAAGTTGTTGTTGTTATTGTTATTGTTATTATTATTATTATTATTATTATTATTATTATTATTATTATTATTATTAAAGTATATTAACCAAGTACTAAACTGGATGTAATGGATGGGATGTATCTGTTACAGCCGGCTACGTTAACAGCACCCAGAGTTCCCGGTGGGCTAGAACGGTTCAGAATAAAGCAGCCATGAGAGCTTAATAGCTTACCCACTCACATCCGTGGAATCACTCGGTGCTGCAGGTCTTGTTTTGTACACGGCGGTCGTGAGGGCTGCAACACACAGCTGGTAACAACTGCGTATTTAAGTAAGGTGTCTGTACTTGACAGAGAAGGAGAGGCACGAAGCTAGTCTGCACTTGTTTAAAATAAAGGAGGAGTGGGGCTGGCTTTGTCAGTTAGTGACAGACGTGGTGGGTGGAGCAGGGCACCCGGATCTCTGTTTAGGACTGAACCCTGGGCACCAGTGCTTCTGTCTGGCAGCAGAGGGTTCCTCTCCCTGTAATGGGTCTTAGCTGAAAGGAACTGTTTGCCCAAGGTGTTTCACCACTCCCAGAAGCAGCCTCTGTCCAATGACTGGTTGGTGGGGAGTCTTAAAGGCCTTATTCTTTTGCCCCAATTCAAGGTAACTTTGATGTGCCATCCAGCTTCAGAGCCCATGTAGGATTGGCTAAGACCCCAGGTGCAAAAGCAACACAGTTCAGCTTCTCCCTCTGCCCAGCCAGTCCTGCTCCCCTCACTTCCTGACCAGCGTTGCTCTGTTGAGTGCTCCCAATAAGCCTCCCGCCCGTGGATCTCCAGCTGAGGGTCTGTTTCCCAGGAACTCCAACCTAACGTTGTAGTCACACATGAAAGAGCTGGGTAGGTTTATCAGAATCCTGAAGGAGAAGAAGCAGCTTTCCAGTCACAGAGGAAGTGGGATGCAGACTTGGAGCCAAGGCAATGAGAATAGATGAGTTTGGGTGGATGCTAACGCATGCTGTTTAGAGAGGCAGAAAAAAGACTAAGAAGAGACCAGATGAGATGGATCCAGGAAAATCAATGTGTTCACTACATGGCAGCTTGGCAAACATAGAATTGGAGGTCAGACAGCTATAGCGATGGACCTCTGGGATGGTCTCACAAGTGGCTCTAGCAGTGATGCCCAGATGGGACATGCAACCTCTGCATGAGGTTTGGAGATCAATGAAACTCTCCTCTGGTGCAGCAAAGGCCAGAAAGTGCCCACACTGTAGTGATGGGCAAATACACCAGGCACAAGCAAGGGGGGGTCAATCTTTGTCTCATATAGGGCAGTGTTAAGGGGCAGATGGGAAGGTACCAAAAGAGCAAGGGAGGGTTTCTCAGTCTTAGAATAATGATGTAAGGGACCAAAAGAGTTGCTGAGGAGTTGTGAATAGGGCAGGGATCCAGACCCAGGAACTGGAGCATTATCAAGTCCAGTGTGTGGCAAACTCAGCAAGGTGAGCAAGGGTGACTGGTTCCTGAATAAGAGCTGCACTGGACTGATTTTGATTGCAACCCACTTGCTGATAACTCTGAAATCTCTGGGTCCAGCCCCATGTACTTCTTTTAATTTCTAGACTCATGTCCCCACTGGACATCTTCACATGAATTACCTACCAGAAATTCACGGTATACATAATGCAAAACTCATTTTCTTCTCCAAACTTCACCCTCCAGTTTCCACTCCTGGTTAACTGCATTACCACTCCTGGTCATATCATCTGTCCCTGTAAATACCAGAAGTGGACAGAGCAGCCTGCATGAAAAAGGGTCTGGATGAGTCAGTGTTCAATTCCAGTGTGGAAGGAATTAGGAGTGGGAGGTGTAGAAGCTCCTAGTTTGTCTCTAGTCCATTCCCAAGCTTTTCTGCTCTTCTTCCTGGTCACACCCATGACCCACTGTCATCACAGTCTCCCCACCATATAGACTGTCTGTGCCTCCTGGTATCCCTGCTTCATCCACAAGAGCCTCAAACACAAACTGTGGTAGGTGAGGGACTTGGCCTGGCCAACCACGCTCTGTGTCTTCATTTCTCTGTTTTACCCAGTTCCACAAATGAGTTTTACTTTGGCTGTTTGGTCACAAAGACTAAGGGCAAAGTGCTGGAGAAAAAATGTGTTGCACTTTATTGAACCTCAAGCTGCTCAGAAACCATTTGATGGTCTCTTTGAGCAGGATGACATTCGGCTCAGTGGAATCAAAGCCGATGCAAGTGGGGGGATCGCCTGGCAGTTACTTCCTTAGCCTTCATGCTGGAGGAGAGTCTCCACCCACCAGGGCTCCCCCGTTGATGAAGGTGAAGGACAGAGCGATGCGGGGAACTCCTCAGCCTGCCCCTCTGCCAGGAAGAACGCTGAGCACAAGAAAGGCCAGAGCTCCCAGCGGGCAAACTTGGGCAGTGGCTCCAGGTGACTTTTTATTTATTTTTATTGACTAAATGCATATCAAGCACTCTATCTTTGGTTCCCCTAGTCGCTCTAGTTTGTATCTTTTCTCCTATACCTCTGTCTTCTCAAGTACTCACTGTTCTCATGTTTCTTTTTCCCCCTCCTTCCATCAAAACCTTCTCTCAGGTTTTTCCCACCCAGATTAACTTTATAAGCTACTAAAACATTATCTTTCTTTGGCAACCTTGCAGCCCAAACTCTTAAGTTAAAGGATGAAATATTTATTGATCATTGCATGAGAGAGAATTTAGGCCATCTGGGCCTCCCCAGTGTCCCCGAAATCGCATTACCTGATTGATCTATGCAATAGGCTGGCCTGAGGGCCTCACATCCAAGGAAATGGACAAAGTGGAAGTAGATTACTGTAGAATGAATCTTGTTGGAAGAGACAGCAAAGAAACCTCACTGAGCAGGCGGCTGCACAGAGCACAGCAGCAGGGGCTTCACTGTCCAACAGGGCAGACTTCGAGGCCCAGTCATGAAACCAGCTGTGAAGGTCAGCTATGACCTCCAGCGGGCTGTAAGCACCAGTTAGTTATTTACAAAATGGAAACAATAGTATTACAAGGTCCTCAGAGCTGCTGTGAGGACTGTGTGACACACCTCCCGCAAAGTGCTTCTGGAACATGCTGGCACAGCATAATTGCTCCAGAGATGTGATGATGAAGTGAAAGAGAAGGAGGAGGAAGTGGAGATGGAGGGGGCGAGGGGTCTCGTACCTGACTGGTCTCTGAGAGAGTGATATTGATGTTGCTGGAGCCAGACTGTTTGTCACGTGCACCTCCTCGTTTGGGATGCTGAGCACCTCTGAGCCCTTCTTCCTTTCTCCAGCTCAGATGGGCATTTTCTGGTGTGGCAGCGGTGACCACGGCCTGCCTCCTGGGTTCCATTCTTGCCCTGACTCAAGAATTACGAGGAATTCTTGTAATTTAGGCATTCCTTTTACTTCCTGTCTTTTCATTTTCTCTGACTTTTATGGAGGCTAGCAAGACCGGGAGTAAAGACTGGATTCTATAACTTCTTGTGGTTCTCCTGTTCTTTCGTTTAACAAGAACTTTTTGAAAAGCAATATGTACCCGAGAAGTGAGAGCTGAGGGTACAGTGGTCAGCATCAACATGTAAACCGCGTGCTAGTGGAGCTGAAAGTCCAGAGAAGAGTCACACGAAAAGATGCTAAATATCTTTAGTCATTAGAGAAATGCAAAGTAAATGGTAATGACCTAGCACTACGTACCCAGTAGAATGGTTAGAATACTGCCACCACCACTACTACTAATGAAACACTGAAAGTGAAAGTGCTGGGGCACATGGGACTCCCATACATTGCTGGTGAGAATGAAGAAAGAGCACAGCCACTTTGACAAAAGGCACAGCAGTTTTTAAAAAAATTAAACATACCCTTGCTATATGACCCATCAAGCCCAGCCCTAGATATTACTAAAGGGAAATGGGAATTGTCAATTCACAGAAAAACCTATATAAAAATTATAAAGGCTTTATTCATAATTGCCAGAAAATGGGAGCTACCCAAATGTCATACTCATCTCCGGGGGCACCCATTTTATCTCTGCCAGGTAAGATGTTAGACATTGGAGAACCACAAGATTCTGTTTTCATCTGCCCTTTCTTCCACCCCACAGGCCACTCCATCTCACAGCCTCCTTTGTGATTTCCTCCTCATCTTGCGCCACCTTCTCTACCTATGCCCTCTCCCAAGAGGTGACATCAGTTTCTCAGCACTTCAACACCATCTTTATAATGATGGCTTTTAAATGTATATTTTAGCCTGCACTTTTCTCCTGATCTCCAGACCTCCCTACTTAACTTTCTGTTTCAGTTGAGTGGTCTACCTTCCATTCACTGGGTGTGCATAACTCAGATGAAAGCTAAGGTGGGTTCCATTTTCATGTCTTGGGAAGAATAAAATTCTTAAATGCTTTTACGGGGCTGTTATTCTGGCACTGGGACAGGACCACCTTATGCTCTCCGAGTCTCTAAAATATGAAACTGTTGATTCATTTTGGTTTTATTTGACAGCAAAGAGAGATAATCTCAGCACTGTGATGTACTATATGCCACCATCTATTCAAGGTAATGAGCAGTTTTGAAACAGAGGCTATTGGTAACAAGAAGAACTTTAAATTCAGGGGTATGGAGGGGAATGTCTAGTTCAGAGGCAAAAGCTGTTGTCTTGTTAGGAGCCAACACCATCTATTGTTTCAAAAAAATTTTTCAAAATGGTAATATGTGAGGGAAATAGCTGAGTTTTGTAACAAAAAAAAGAAGAAAAAGCCGAAAGTGCCTCTCTTGGGCAGCAAGTGAGCCTGAGCTGAAAAGGCCCACAGGGTGGAGGAAAAGGTAAGTCTTCCCCATGGCTGTACATATTTTCAGTAAATAAATAATTAAGATAATTTATCCTTCCTGTGTTCCATTTGCAGAGGCTCTATGACATGTTCTTTTTATCTTCTGAGTGCAAACACATAGGCACAAGGCAGCAACAGAAACGCAGAATCACAGCTCTTCTAATCCAGACACTTGAGTTAGAAAGTGTCTGGGGCTTGCTTTTCTCAGAGTCACACTCCACCCTTCGGCCAGCGGCGCAAGGCATCACTGAATCAGCGGCAGGAGGCTGTAGGTCTGACTGCTTAGATGTCCCTCGTCCCTTCCATCTGAGCCGGTTAATTACCCCGCTCTGAAGCCGCCTTTTCCATCAGCATCACATCCGTCCACACAAGAGAGCTGAGTGAGTCTCACATTAGACGATAAACTGGTAAGTTACCCCCTCCTATTTTACATCCGCACTATGGCTAAGCGGGCTTCAGGTCCGTTGTTGCTGTTACTTTTTTTTTTTTCCAGCAAGACCAACAGCAGCAAAGAGCTCAGCTTTTTATTGAATGTGTTGCTGCAAAAGTTTAGTCAAAAAGCCCAAAGCCCATGTCATCATCAAACTCCTGGGATCCGAATCCGTCTTTCTTTGCTTCCGCTTTCTCCTCCTCAGCGAGGGTGGCGCCGGCTGCGGGGGTTGGGGGTTGGGGGGTGGGGGGTGTGAGGGGGTGGGGGTTGGGGGGAGTGTGTGGGGGGGTGCAGCGGCCCCCACGTTGCAGATGCGGCCGCCGGTGATGACACTGTCCAGCGCCTTTGCAAACAGGCCCCGCCAGAAAGGTTCGACACCGGCTGCTTTAATGAGGGCATTGATCGTGTCCTCCGTGACCGTCACCTCATTGTCGCGCAGGAGGAGGGCCAAGCAGATGCAGGCGAGCTGGGGGCGCGAGGCCGGGCGCGGAGAGCTCCGGGCGGGCGCGGCGGGGCGGGCGCAGTGCTGGGCGCCGGGTGACGTGGGGGTCTCACCCCACCGCCGCCTTGGCTCCCTCAGGAGGACGGAGCACCTTGGCCGCAGCCGAGGAAAAACGGTCCTTTGTTGTGTTGAAGTTGGTATAAGCTGAGTTTTAAAGATACCCAAATAACCTGTATTTTTGAGTCAAATAGATCAACAGAGTAGAGGGATAAAAAAAAAAAACAAAACCAAAATGATCATTCAATCCATTATTTTAAACAACCAGAAGACTCAAACCTTAACATCCCGTAATCCTATGTAAACAGGTCCTCGGAGTCTTCATCTTTGACCTGGAAGCTTCCATCTAAGGAGAAGGGGCTCATGCAACATGTGACGTTCTTACACCTCAGCAAAGCACAGCTCCATGTCATTCAGAGGCAGCCCTATTGCGGGCTGCGTCATTCACGTCCGTCTCACACAGATGTGTAAATAGCATTATTCACTGCACGGATGTCACCACAGCCCCAACCAAATTAACCTTGCGTGTGACACTGCGTGGCCGTGAAGCCTGCTCTTAGAGACTGCAGGAGGCACTCAGGGAAAACAAGGAGAAACAAGTGTATGTTACTTATTGCAAAGGTTGGAATGTACTCTTTTTTTTTCAGTGACATCAGTGCGTGTGCCATGATTCTTGGCTAAGTGAACACTAAATTCCTTTATAATTATGCTTCATCTGTATTCATACAGGGGCAGAGCTCTCAAACAGCCAGTTTTGGCTTTGTTGGTTCTCTCCATATTGTCCTTTAGTTTATTAATTTTGCTTCTCTGTTTAGTATATCTTTAATTATACTTTCTTGGGGTTTATTTTGTTCTTTTTTTGTTCCAAATTCTAAAGTTAGAGCATTAAATTACTAATTTTCATTCATTTTTTATATAACAATATTATAAATTTCCACTGAATATTGCTTTTTCTGTGTGCTATGTACTAGTCATGTTCTAGGTTGTCTGCCCTTTTTCTTGCTGAAGAAGAAGCACATGTAGAAGCGTGTACTGATCTGGCACAGGCTTTGACTCTGGTTGCTGGTTATTTGTTGCTTTAGTTACTGATTTTTCTTTGACTTTTATTCTGAATTGCTTGTCTGGTTTTTGATTTATCAAACCTCCATGTTTGGGTACTTCCTTTGCTATAGATTTCTTATCACTTTTGAGTCACCCTTTCATCCAAGGTGGGCTAGTAGTCAGGAGCTCAGAGTTCTAGGCTTACCTTTGTTCAGCATGGTAGTCTTTGGTCTAGATATGATTACCTTAATTTTTCTATTATGGGTGTGACAAGTTCCCATAAACTAAGCAGCTTAAAACAACACAGACTTACTATGTTACAGCTCTGCAGGGCATAAGTCAGGCTGCTTACTGGCCTTACTAGGCTGAAAACAAGGTGTGAGCACAGCTGCGTCCCTTTCAGGGGGCTCTTGGGATTCCTTTCAGGATCCAACTCCATGCTCATTTGTGTTGTTGACTGAATTCAGTTCCTGGTGGCTGTAGGACCGAGTGCCCATTGTCTTGCTGGCTGTTAGCTGAGCGCTATCGCCCACATTTAGAGGCTACTTACCTTCCTTGGCTTGTGGTCCCTTTTCATCTGTCTTTAATACCCACAACTGTGAGTCTCATTCCTCCCATACTTCTAATTTCTCCTCTTCTTCTGTTTCATCTCGTCAACCCTCCACTTTCAATATCTCCCATTTATTAAAGACTCCAATGAAGACATTGGGCTCAGTTGGAAAATCCAGAATACTTTTTATCTCAAAGTCTGTAAACTTGATCACATCTACAGAATCCTTTTTGCCATGTAAGGTAACATTTGCAGGTTTCAGACCTTAGAGCCTGGACATCAAGGGTAGGGGGCGCACATTATTCTGCCTGCCACAATGATGTTTACCTCTCTGTGTCTCAGTTTCTTCATCTGTGCAATGGAACTAAGGGGCCCGGAAATTAATTTTCAATAGTTTTCCACAAATCCACCTCTTGCGTCTTAGTTTTACTCTTGTTCCTTTTTCCTTTCTTACTCCACAGTGCCCCATGGATTTGCTCCTAAATTTCATTCTGCCTTTGTGTGTGTGTGTGTGTGTGTGTGTGTTCCTTATCCTGACTTAAAATCTCATTTCATTGATTTTTTTCTATTATCTCGGGCTCAATATGACAAAAGCTACAGTCACACTATAGATAAGAAACAAATATACAATTAGTACATTTCACATGTATTTATTGAGTGCCCTCAAGCTGCCCGGCATTGGGTTCAGAGCTGTGGGCACTCTGATGACACCGTATGTCACATTTCATAAGCTGCTGGGCTCTGACTGAGCAAAAGATAAACCCTGAGGTCAGAGGGTCCTGGGCAGGGGATTTATCTAAAGTAGCCTGAGGAAAAGTAGCTTGAACAAAATGAGAACTGCTGTAAGAAGTTACATCTCAGAACCCAACTAGCAGAAATGTACGCAATAATGGGAACAAAGAATATATTTAAAAGCCTAGAGAGCTCTAAGCAAGACCAGACTTGTACATGTGAGGAGCGGGTACAGAGACCAAGTCAGAATTCAAGTGCCAAGGGGCGGGGACACAAGGAGAATCCCGGCCACATGGTGTTTTGGAGGCCGTGCCTGAACACAGATTCATAGGGAAATACGCCAATTCTTAAGCTGCTGTTTATCAACTTCCTTTGAAATCTTAATTTGGTATCAAAATCTCTTTCCAGAGATTTTTTTTCATCAATCTCTTCTTTTTATGTGTCAAGGCAAGTTATTTAATCTCTTTTAGACGTTGTGATGTTTGACACATATTGTATTACTGGAATTATTAATCTAAATTCCAGGGAAATTGAAGTCTCCATGAGAATATATTTAAAATGAAGAGACAGGATTTTTTTTTTCTTCTGGAAAGCTTTTTAATAAAGTCACAAGAAGCACACACCATCTACCCTTGGCTTGGTACCTAACAGCGCACACTCTATGCTTACTATATATGGGCACAAAATATGCAGTTGTTTGCTAATAATTGTGTGGGATTTTGTAATTGAGGCATTCTCACATGCTATAAAACTCTCAGAATTAGGGAGCGTGGCATTCCTTATTTTGCTTGGAGTTTGCTCTTACCATCCTTGTTCACTGTCTCACCTCCTGATACGGTCTGTTTTGTTCCAGAAGCTGTGCCATATGCTGAGGAGGCTAAGACAAACAGATCACAATGCCTGCCTTTTGGAAGCCTCCAGCCCAGCGGGGGAAAAGACCATCAGAGGAACGTTCCATATCTGGTGAGGCAGAGGAGGGAGGGCCTGCCTGCTGAGAGCCAGGAGAAAACTTCCCAGAGGCTGAAATTTAGGTGTTATGTCCTGAAAGATGAATGGGAACTTGTCAGGCAGACAGAGTTGGTGAAAGGAATATCATGTAATTAAAGTGAAGGGGGAATGGGGTTTCACATGCAACCATGCAAGGGCATTCAGAGGAAAATTTTCAAGTAGTCTGAGTGTTCGGAGGGACAGGAAAGGGTGGCCATTTAACAGGTGACACAGTTTCAAAGCCTAAGGACTTGCAGTTAAGTCAGATCTCTTGATCCTGGGTTCAAGTCTTTTTTGTTCAAATTTTCTCCAGCCCACGTATCCAGCCACCGGACTGCTTCTGACCTGGCTTGTTGGCATCACGCCCCCTAGTCCTCAGTGTCTGGCACATCTTGGGCACTCAGATCCTGTTTTGGAAGAATAAAAACTAAGCAGATGGATAGTACTCTGCTTCCGAATTTCTCTACAGGTTCTTTTTCACTTTAGGGCACCGTGGACAGACCATTCTACTTCTCTGTCTTACTGTCTTTTTCTTCTTTTTTCTTTCTTTCTTTCTTTCTTAGTCCCTTTCTTTTCTTTCTTTCTTTCTTTCTTTCTTTCTTTCTTTCTTTCTTTCTTTCTTTCTTTCTTTCTTTCTTTCTTGTTCCACATATGAGCGATCTCATATGGTATTTTTCTTTCTCTTTCTGGCTTACTTCACTTAGAATGACATTCTCCAGGGACATCCATGTTGCTGCAAATGGCGTTATGTTGTCAGTTTTTATGGCTGAAGAGTATTCCATTGTATAAATATACCACTTCTTTATCCAGTCATCTGTCGATGGACATTTAGGCTGTTTCCATGGCTTGGCTGCTGTAAATAGTGCTGCTATGAACATTGGGGTGCAGGTGTCTTTCTGAAGTAGGGTTCCTTCTGGATATATGCCCAGGAGCAGGATTCCTGGGTCATACAGTAAGTCTATTCCTAGTCTTTTGAGGAATCTGCATACTGTTTTCCACAGTGGCTGCACCAACCTGCATTCCCACCAGAAGTGTAGGAGGTTCCCCTTTCTCCACAGCCTCTCCAGCATTTGTCACTTGTGGACTTTTGAATGATGGCCATTCTGACTGGTGGGCCTTCAGGAACTTTGAAGCTGGTTAGTCAACACTCTTGTGATGAACTCTGGATACATGGGCTGGGGAGAATTTGAACTGAATATCCTAGTTACAACTTTTAACAAGTTCAAACCGCCCATAGAAGTTATGACTATATGTCAGTAATGGTCCCTTCTCTGGCTCACCTCCACTGAAGCAGAAGTGCTGAGGAAGAAGTGCACGAGCTCCTCTTTGGATCCCTCTTCTTAGAGCTACTTTTCCAACTGGTCAAAACAACACATGGAGAAATAACTACAAATCAGATAGAGTAATAGTCACTTTGAATGCATTGACTTTGATTAAAAACAGGAAACTTTTTATTACATTTAAGAAAATATGAAATCATCTTTTTCTTTGTAATTTGTAAGTTCTAATTGTGACTCACATAATCAAACACTAAACTGGAGAAAATGCAGCTGGTTTTCTGGTAAGTTGTCTCAGCTACCATGCGGCACAACCAGCGTTTACAACCCACACTCCTCTGTTTAGAAAGGAGACGCTCTGAGTGGCATTAGCTAAAATGCTGTGAGTGTAGATTTGACCAGGCTTGGTGGGTGTTTTCTCTCTTCGCTCTGCTTTCACTTTGAATCTGACTTCTCCGGATAGCGGGCCTCCCCTCAGGGCCTCCTCCTCCTTCCTGCCGTCACACTTTACTGCCTTGTACCCCGGCCCCTCAGAGGTTTTCTCTCAGCAGAGTGATGGGATTCAGCCTGTAAACCAAAGCACGTTATTGAGTAGACGCATGCAGACGTGGCAGCTGTCCATCGGAAAGTCCAGTCATGGCATTCACAGTGGGATTTTCATGGTTACTTAAACAGAGAGGAGTGCATTTTCTGCTTGTCTGTAGAGAAAGTACTCATCTCAGTAAACACGTGGATGAAGAGAAGAGAAACTGACTGTGGCTTCCAGTTTTAGGGACAGATGGAGCTGCATGGACCAATGCCAGATTGTGGAGCTTGGAGTTAAATGTCCTCTTTGGCGCCTTGTTGAGTGGAAACTTCTTTTTCTTTCTCTGGAAGACACATTAGACCTCAGAAAATACCTGTGACCCCCGAGGCATTGCCATAATTCCAGTGACATTTTAACTTACACTGACCATCTGAAAAGATTCCTTTACAATGATCTTTCCAGCTGCTCAGCTGCACAAAAAAGAGATGAATCACTTTACTAACAAGGGTATTTTCTTAACAGCATGGACTGAGTGGAAAGAGTGGAGGGAGGTGGCAATGAAAAAAGAAACTTGATTGCTTCTGTTTGACGTAACTGTCTGATTAAAACAACAGCAACTGTAACACCACCAACAAAGACGAAAACATCCTCTACCACTGAAACAACACAGCAGGTTTCACTTCGGATGGACCGTTTCCTTTGAAATGAAAAAAAAAAAAAGAAGCAGTTACACCATGGGTGTCCCTAGCTCAAGATGCAGCCAACCTATAACTTGTGCTTACTCAGAAATTCACTGAAAGTAAACCCAGATAGGATTAAGAAAGGCCTCAGGGACTAACAAGTGGGAGAATATTTATTTGTACCAAATAGTTGACTGAATAATGAATAACTATTAGCTTAAATTGCAATAAACAGTTATTTACCTGAGACCTAACGGTTGCATTTTTCTTTTTTTTTCCTCCTGAGCAGCCTCTGAGCAGCATCGTCAGAGTATCTCATCCAAGGAGGACTATTATCCCTGTATCTAAATAGCAGATTTGGTTTTTTTTTTTAAACAATTTTCTGATCATTTCTTTTACTGTCTAACATGATGCTTGTTAAAATAGAAGAACAGGCACTCGGGAAACTATTTCCCCCTGTTTGGGCAAAGGTAAAGGTTTGCTTTATCTAGAAATACTTAGGTCTTTTAAAATGAAGTGATATTTTTAGAAACAGAAGACCAGGTTCTAACTCAGAATTGTTTCCCGGTCACTTATTAGCTTCGCCGTCCTCTCCACCTGTGTCCTCTGGGAGTAACTTGTGTTGATATTAAGGTTTATCAAGTTATATCAGTTGACACATTTAATTTTTTTCTTATTATATATATTTTTGTAGAATAGCCCATTAAAGAATGAATTTGTACTCAGAGAACCACCTTGGAGTTTTAGGAAGCAAATCTTTAAAAGATGAACAGGACTTTCTAGAACTGCAATTTTTTTTATGTATACAAGAGCAGGACAGGGCAAAAGGACGTGTTTGGAGAGAAATGCAGTGTAAAGGGGATATTCATGAGCAGGGCTTAGGGTGTTAGCTTTGTGGAGTGTAAAGACAGAACCTGTAGAAAGGGTTATTTTTATCTTATAGGTGTATCTAAGGTAACAGTTTGCAATATTGCTCTGGAATCTTTCTCCCTAAATTTTTCTCTCTTCCTTCCATCCAATTCAGGGAAGAGGTATGAAAAGGCAGAAAGTAGAAAGAGCTTGCTCATCTTTGGGGCTTTTTATTTGTTATCTTATCTGTTTGATTTTCAAAAGCCCCATGGAGGAAAGAGCAGCGGCATATTGGACAAAATACTTGGCCCAAAGCAGCAGGCAGAGCGGGACTCGGCCCCACATGGCTAGAGGGATGTGTCTTAGTCTGGAGGCAGAAAACAAGACAGCACGCACAGGCCCCGGTGTGGTAGTGGCTGGGGCCTCGGCCATCACCAGGAATGGTGAGCGAGGGCAGAATCTCTGAGTGGACATGGCTATGCGGGTGTCTGAGAAGATGGGATTCATAGATCAGCTCAGAGAGGAGTCCCATGCCCCACTGTGCTGATAGCAGGGCGAGCCAGCGGGTTAGAAAGGCGCATGAGCATTAGCGCTGAGGGCGTCCCAGCAGCTATCTGTATGGGCGAGTGCTTGAGGATCAGAGAGTTCCCACTCCTGAATCCCAAGGCACCCTCCAAGGCCCCAGAAAGAGACAGAAAATCATGAATGGGACTAAGCTTAAGTTTCCCACTACCTTTGTGGGTAAGGTGAGTCTCAATAAAAATTAAATTGAGTTTTATGCTGCACAGGATTGTCTGTTTCTTGCTTAATTGAATTTGTGGGCTGAGCATCACACCTGTTAATAGGGTCAAGAAGCACAAGGACTCTAATTCTGGATTGATGATACAGGGAGTGGGGTTGACAAGGGAGAACATGGAAGGAAAATGAACATCCTTACATAAAGTGCTAGGTACCGGGACCATCCTATCCTGTAATCTGGGGCCAGCAGACCCCATGAGCTGACTGCATAGGAGACTGAAAAGATTGAGTACTAACTGCTTCAATCAGTGCTGGAAGGCCGAGCCCGCCCTGAGGGCACAAGATGAGTGCAATTCCTTGAAAATCAGCTGCGTAGTATTTAGACCCCTGAGACAGTCACAGCAGGAGACTAACATTGACAAGTAGACTGTGTGGGACCAATTTCCATTGTCCACTGTGTTGCGGCAGGATGCAGAGGAAGTGGTTATTTGAGACACCGAATCTCTGCAGGCTTGGGTGTGGAAGGCTGTGAAATCTTTTTAGTTTGTGTAAACTGCCATGATTCTGGAAAAAAACAAAACAAAACAGGGAAATGAGGCACATCAAGAGGGAGAAATTGCACTTCTTTTTATAAGGCAGGTAATGATTGAGTTATTGATAGGAAATACAAATATGTTCATATCTGCACTCAGATTTTGTGGAGCAATTCATATAAAAATCATTTATATAAAGTGGTTGTGTTCAGATAAATCTGTTTCACACTGCAGTTCTGATTCTTGGAATGTCAGGGGACTTATTGGGGCCAGTTGGTCTTCAGTTACTTCATGGAAAAGATACAAGTTGAGTTCATTTCAAAGTTGTTTGGTTTCTTGAGCCAAGTAGAAGATTCTGCGTTAAGAGTACTAGGTTGGAGTCTGGGCTCCAACTTTTAGGAGTCAGGTAATCTCGGGCAGACCTGCCTGAGTGTTTCCTCCTTTGTGAAATAGAGATGACAGCACTGCATGGTGATGTGGAAGGAGACGATGAGTACGGATTGACATTTTGATCTCTAGGGATGTATGATGGATGTACAGAGGAGGAAATCATTAATTCTTACTTAGAGATGGAATTAGAGTAAGTGACAGCTGACCCTGGGACTAGAGGTTGAGCAGAATTTCACTGGTAACAACAATCAAAAAGGCAGCCCCTACAGAAGTAACTGTTTAAGCACAGCAACGGAGGTGTAAGTGAGACTGTGTCATGTCCACTAAAATAGTCCTGCGTCCGTGCCCACCCATATGTCCTTGGCAGTCACCATTTTGGTAACATGCGTTCAGCTGGAAGCACCTGTAACTCTGCCAGAGACATTCTATCTGTTCATGCACGAGGCAGGCTAAAAATGCTAGGGAGCAAATGCGTCCAGGAGCAGTTCTTGGCCAGTGGCAAATTGATCGGAGAATACATACCCCTTGAAAGCAATTGGGGTTGGGCACTGGATAACAGGGAAGAGTGTTCCTCACTGTATCCCAGGGTTCCCCAGTGAGATTGATCTGTATTTGCCCTCATTCTAAAACCTACTTATAATGCACACCTTATTGTTTCTCTTTTTTCCTGTCTTCCTTTCCTGAGTGTTTATGGTGCTTCACGGGGACATCTCCCAGATAATAAAGAATTGCACACAAATCCTTGCCTCTGGATCTGCTTCTGGGAAAACTACCTTAAGACAGAGACACCTGCTGGGAATACAGGGTGTATGGAAATTGTAGGCAGGAGCTGATGAGGACACTGTTGTTTGGAGGCATATAGTAAAATCCAGCAGAATACTGTAAGTATGTGACTAATACAGAAATTAAAGAGCCTTTGAAAGTCTAAGCAGAGGGAAAACTGAGAAGAAAGCAGAAGCAATATTTTATGTCCATTTTTAAAAAAAGACAATTTTTAGAGCACTTTTATTTCACAACAAAATTGAAAGGAATGGAAAGAGATTGTCCTCAGACCCTCTGCCACCACATACATAAAGCCTCCCTCATTATCAACACCACTTACCAAAATGGTACCGTTATGAGCAAGGATGAAGCCTGCACTCACAGTTTCCTTCAACATCACCATGCAGTGCTGTCATCTCTGTTTTACTTCATAACCACCTGAAGTCCATAGATTACATTTGAGTTCATTCTTGGTCTTGTATATTTTAAAGGTTTGGACAAATGTACGATGACATACATCCATCATTATAATATCCATAGTGCTAAAAATGCCCTAAAAATCCTCTGTCCTCTGCTTGTTTATCTTTCCCCATCAACTGCCAGGAACCGCTGATCTAATTGTCTCCATAGTTTTACCTTTTCCAGAATGTTCTGTAGTTAGACTCTATAGCATGTAGCCTTTTCAGATGGGCTTCTTTTACTTAGAGATATGCATTTAAGGTTCCCTTATGCCTTTTCATGAGTTGACAGCTCATTTTTTAGGGCTTACTAATACTCCAGCATCAGGATGTACCTTAATTTATCCTTCACCTACTGAAGGGCATCTTGGTTCCCTCCAAGTTTTGGCAATTATAAACAGAGCTGCTATCTACATTTGAGTGCAGGTTTTTGTGTGGACATGTTTTCAACTTCTTTGGATAAATACCTGAGTGTGAGGGCTGGATCATATGGTAAGAGTATATTTGGTTTTGTAGGAGATCATCAAAATGTGTTCCAAAATGGCCGTACCATTTTGCATTCTCACCAGCAATCTTTGAATATTCCTGTTATTGCACATCCTCACTAGTGTTTGGTACTGTCAGTGCCCTAGATTTTGGCCATTCTAATAGATGTCTCACTGTTTTAATTTGCATTTTCCTCATGATATACGATATGGATCATCTTTTCTTATGCTTATTTGAAATCTATGTATCTTCTTGGTTAGATGTTTATTAGGATCTTTGGTCTATTTTTTGATCAGTATTTTTGTTGTTGCTGTTTTTTTGTTGAGTTTTAAGAGTTCTTTGTATATTTTGGAAATAGTTTACCAGACATATCTTTTGCAAATATTTTTCCCATTCTGCAGCTTGTCTTCTCATTCTCTTGACATCATCCTTCACAGAACAGATGTTTTTAACTTTAATGAAGTTCAGCCTATCAAGTATTTCTTTCATGGATTGTGTCTTTGGCACTTCATCTAAAAAGGTCATGTCCAACGCTGTTTTGATTGTCTTCTATGTTGTCTTCTATGAATTTCACAGTTTTGCACTTTAAATTTAGGTCTGTGATCCATTTGATTTAATTTTTGTGAAGCTGTAAGGTCTGTGTCTAGATTCTTTCTTTATTTATTTATTTTTTGCTTGTGGATGTCCAGTTGTCCCAGTACCACTTGTTGAAGAGACTGTCTTTGCTCCATTGCATTGCCTTTGCTCCTTTGTCAAAGATCAGTGGACTATTTGTGGGAACATATTTCTGGGCTCTCTACTGACTTATTTGCCTATTCTTTTGCCAGTATCCACTGTCCTGATTACTGTAACTTTACAGTAAGTCTTAAAAAGTCTTTTGCCTCTTCATATGAATGTGAGGATCAGTTTGTTGATATCCACAAAACAACTTGCTGCGATTTTGGTTGGGATTACATTGAATCTATAGATCAAGTTGGGAAGAACTGAAATCTTGACAATATTGAGTCATCCTGTCCATGAACATGAAATATCTCCCTATTTGTTTAGTGCTTCTTTGAGTTCATTCATCAGAATTTGTGGTTTTATTCATGCTGATTGTGTACATATTTTGTCAGATTTATTCCTAAGTATTTCATTCTTGGTGTGCTGATGCAAATGGTATCGTGTTTGTAATTTCAGATTGTTAGGAAATCAATTGAGTTCTAATTTTGTATCCTTCAACCTTGTTAGAATTGCTTATGAATTACAGGAAGGTTTTGTTTGTTTGGATTTTTTTGTCAATTATTTCAGATTTTCTACAAAGAACATGTGTAAACAAAGACACTGTAAGTCTTCCTTCTCAATCTGTGTACCTCTTTCCTTTTCTTATACTGCATTAGCAAGGATTTTTAGTCTGATGTTAAAAAAGAGTTCTTAAGAAGGAATAACCTTGCCTCCCACCTGATCATAGTAAGAGAGCTTCAAGTTTCTCCCACTGCGGCTGTTAGCTTTAGTTTTGTAGGTAGTATTTATCAAGTTGAGAAAATTTCCCTCTATTCTTAGTTTACTGAGAATTATTGTAACGAATATGTGTTGGAGTCTGTCAAGTGCTTTTTCTGCATCTATTGATATGATCATGCAGTTTTTCCTTTTTAGTCTGTGGTTGGAAGAGATTCCATTATTACTTTTCAAACGCTGGACCAGCCTTGCATGAGTGGGGTAAATGCCACTTGGTTGTGGTGTTTAATTCTTTTTATAAATATTTTTTGGATTCAATTTGCTATTATTTTATTGAGGATTTTTGCATTTATGTCCATGAGAGAAATGGTTTATAGTTTTCTTTTTTTGTAATGTCTCTGTCTGGTTTTGGTATTAGGGTACTGCTGGTTTCATAAGATGAGTAAGGAAGTATTTCCTCTCCTTTAATCTTCTGAAAGAGATTATAGACAATTAGTATAATTTCTTCCTTAAATTTGTGTTAGAATTCACCAGTGAACCTATTTGGGCATGGTGCTTTCTGTTTTAGAAAGCTATTGATTATTGATTCAATTTTTTAAATAGGTATAGACTCATTCAGATTGTCTATTTCTTCTTGTGTGAGTTTTGGCAAATTGTATCTTTCAAAGCTTTGGTCTATTTCATCTAACTTACGATATGATCAGGCCATCCAATATGGCTGTTCTCTTGCTCTCTACACCTTCTGCTTGACTAGTCCCTGCTTTAGCTACACCCTACTCACACGACTGACCTTCCCTCTTAATCAGAGGCTAACCAGTAAATGTCTATGTACATGCCTCTGTTCCTAGCTAGTGGATAGTCTAATCTTCAGATCAAAATGACTCCACTATGTTAGTTTATCAAAAAGGTGGCGAGGGGCAAGCTCCTCTGCTGGTTTCTCTGGTAACTGATAAGCCAACCTGATGTCAAGTCCCCCTGTGACTGGTAACCTCCCTCTTCCCCTGGTACTGAAGACTGCTGCTCTGTCCTGCCTGCCAATGGCTGTCCATAGTGGGATGTAACTCCAGGACCCTCTTTTTTTTTATATTTTTTTTTTACATTTTTATTGATTCATAATCATTTTACAGTGTTGTGTCAAGGACCCTCTTGTTTTGGACGTATATGATCCCCATCTATTAAGCCATTGTGTCTCTGTCATTGACTCTGAGCTCTTTCTTTAGTCTTGAGGCCGGGCAAGCACAGGGTTTACAGGCCTGTAGAGTGCAGCCCAACAGTTACCAAATTTGTGGGCATTTTGTTGTTCACACTATTCCTTTATTATGCTTTCAATGCCAGTGGGATCTGTAGTGATGTCCTCTCTTTCATTTCTGATATTAGCAATTTGTGCCCCTTCTCTCTTTTTCTTAGTTAGCCGGGCTAGAGGCTTATTGATTTTGAAAGATGTTTTCAAACAACCAGCTTTTGGTTTTGTCGATTTCCTCTATTTATTTCCTGTTTTCAATTTCAGTGATTTCTGTGGTAATTCTTACTAATTTTCTTCTGCCTAGCTTGATTTAATTTTCTCTTCTTTTCCAAGTGGAAACCTAGATTACTGATTTTAGACCTTTTGTTTTTTCTAATACATACATTCAATACTGAAACATTTCCTCTAAGCACTACCTTCACTGTATTTCATAAATTTTGATAAGTTGCATAATCATTTAGTTCAAAACATTTAAAAATTTTTCTTGATATATCTTTTTTGATCCGTGTGTTGTTTAGGAGAATATTGTTCAATCTCTGTGTATTTTGAGATTTTTCAGTTACTGTTCTGTTATTGATTTCTAGTTTAATTTTATTGTGGTATGAGAGTGGTCATTGTATGATTTCTATTCTTTTAAATTTGTTAAAGTGTGTTTATGGCTCAAAATGTGGTCTATCTTGTGCTGTTGTTGGATGAAGTAGTGTGTAGTTGTTAACTACCCAGTTTATTGATGGTGGTGTAGAGTTCATCTATGTCCTTACTAATTTTCCGCTTACTGGATCTGTCCATTTCTGAAAGAGGTTGAAGTCTTCAACTGATGTTGAAGTCTGCTGTTGAAGTCTTCAACTATGATAGTGCAGTCATTTCTTTCTCCTTGCAGTTTTATTAGTTTTTGCCTCGTGTAGTTTGACACTCTGTTTTTAGGTGCTTATATGTTAAAAATTGTTATGTATTCTTGGAGAATTGACTTATCATTATGTAGTACCCTTCTTTATCCCTGATAACTTTCCTTACATTGTATTCTGTCTGAAATGAGTCTTGCTACTTTCTTTTGATTAATATTAGCATGATCTATTTTTCTTCATCCACTTTTAATCAAGATATGTTTTTATATTTAAAGTGGATTTCTTATGTAAAAATATAGTTGGGTCTTGTTTTGTGATCCATACTGACAATCTCTGTTTTTTAACTGGTGCATTTAGACCACTGATATTTAAAGTAATCATTCATATAGTTGGGATTAATAGTTGCCATATTTGTTATTGTTTTTTATTTGTTTCCCTTGTTTTTTGTCACTATTTTTGTCTTCCACTTTTTTCTGCCTTTTGTGTTTTTAATTGAACAATTAATGATTTGATTTTTTTCTCCTGTCTTAGCATATCAGTTATACTTCTTTTTTCCACCTTTTGGAAAGCAAATACTGCCAACTTTAAAGTGAGGAGTTGGAGAAAGCATTATACTAGGGAAAATGAATGAATCTAAAGTAATATTTTGGTAAGTAATAATGAAACCCAGATTTGTGTACCAATAGGGAATTTACAGTCTGTTGGATTCATTAATTGGATATAAAGTTCAAAGTGGCAGACTGCCTGGTCATTGAAGCCAACATTTTTGGCTTTGAAAATGATAGGTGATGGAGCAATCTACAAAGACAGATAACGATGGGAGAAGAAGATACTGAATTTGTAGTGCTTGTTGAAGATTCAGATGACAATATTTAATTTTCAATTTAACAAACATTTGTTGAACCTATTTTGAAGCAGGGAATAACTGGGTCCAAGGACCAAGAAGTCACAGCCTCTGCCCTCACACAGCTACCCTGTGTAGTGGAAAGGTTGTAGTTGTGATGTAGATTGAGACCATTTACCTCCAGGTGCTAGAGTAAACTGTAGGAGCTGCAGTCTTTATCTTGCAGAAAGAGTATCCTACTGCTTCTCTAAAATAATGTCTCTAACTTGGTGAAATTTCTTTTCATGGACAAACAGTTTTTTGGATTCAGGAAGAGTGGGTTGCAATATTTTATCCCTGAAAGCTTTTTACAAAGAGGAAAAAAGAGGTGCATACTCAGAATTATAATTTCCCTGTTTAGGGTGATATAGAATAAAACTCATAGGGCACTGTGACTTGCTATGCATTAATGGATTCTTCTCTGCTAACGTTAGTAGCACTTCAATGGCAGAGAATAGAAAGAAGTCTGTTTTCTTCTCTTGATATTATTTGCTTAGTTTGTAAACTAATATTTGTTTGGCTTCCCAGGGAAGAAACAATGGCTGAATTGTATTTTGAAACTCAGGGAAAAATAATAAAAATGTTCTATGCATTGTTTATTTCTTTCTTTCCTTTTGTGTTTCTTTTTTATTTTTTGCAATATTTCAATAAAATTTGGCTATCAGTATTTTTTTCCCCCTAAAGGAATGCAGTATGGGGTCTTGCCAGGACAGAATACCAACTTTTCTCAGTTTGCTGTATCGTTCTTGTGAGAGTTTATTTGTGTGATTGAAATAATACCACTGGCAAAGGAACACCTTTCAGAGAACCTGATGGGGTCTTACCGTTGCCATCTGTGGAATTTGTAGGATTTGAAACTCTGAAAGCTTTGTCCCTTCTCTGTATTGCTCCTTCCTCTTTAAGGAGAAAAATCTAAACCTTAACCACATTAAAAAGATGTGTATTTTGTGTGTGCGGTGGTGCCTTTCTGAGAATCACATCCTCATCATCCATGGGACAATAATACATAACCCACCTTTCCCCAGAACTCTACGTAGAAATGCTGGAGAGACAACGGAATAGAAAGGCCTCAACTCGGGATGTCTCAAAGCCGGGAGCACTCAGGACTGCAGTACTTCTCGAGCTTCTCGTGTCAGGGCCTCTTTACAGTCTTACAAAATCATGGAAAACCCCAAAGACTTTTTTCTTAATGTAGATCATAGCTATTTATATTTACCTTACTAGAAAGAAAGCTAAAGGCTTTTCAGAATTTTAATCATTAATATATTCTAGATGACAATAATAATCCCATTACCAGCTGCCCTAGAAGCCAAAAGAAGTGTATGAACAAGGAATGTCAGGTCTGCCACATGGGGTAAAATATGAGATGGCAGAAGGTGGGCCATGAGATTTAGCAACCTGGGGGGTCATCTGTGAGCTTAGTAAGAGCAGTTTTGGTGAAATAGTGGGGGTGAAGGTCTGGTCACAGGGAGTTGATTAGGAGAGAAACTGGAGAGACTGAGTAAAGACCGTCCCTTCCAGGGGTTCTGTTGCAAAGACTGGAAGAAATAGTGTAACAACTAATGGGAAGGGAGAGGACAGTAAAAGATGTGTTTTCTGTTTTGCTTTTTAAGATGAGAGAATTAATATCATGCGTATGTGCTGATGAGGATGATTTTGTAAGGAGAAAAAACTTGGCAATGTAGGACAGGGACAATGCTTGGACTAATGTCTTGAGCGTGCAGCAGGGTTTGAGATGGAGTACCCACATGGAAGGACGGGCTCGAGAAAGACCATAGAGAATCCTTTCCAAACAGCCAGGCAGGCCGAGTGAGCACAGGTTCCGGTGCGGGGGGAAGGCAGCGGCGGGAGTTTCAGCAGGTTCTCTTCTGAGTGCTTCACGCCTCACAAGGGGCAGGTTGGTGTGGGAGAGTCACCTAGAGAGGGGACTGGGAATGAACCAGAAAAGTGCTTCTCAAAGGGCGACCCCGGACAGCAGCAACAGCGTCATCTGGAAACTTGTGAGACATGCAGATTCCCAGGACTTCCTTCAGACCCACTGCAGACCTGGCTTTGGAGGCCAAGCCCAGCCGGTCCTCTGGAGCCCTGATGCACACTGAGGCTTCCAAGCTACTGGACAGGGAGTTAGTGTATGACTTTGGGGGCCACCCTAACTACCTTGAATGCCAAGAAGATGCAAAGTGAGATGAGCCAGCTAGCATATTGCAGGGTTTTCTCCAGACAAAAATCAGGTATTTTTTTTATTGGATAGGCAGAGTGGGATGTATGGTCATTATTTCATAAAATATTAAATGGTTAAGTCTGTAAAAATTACAGTAATAAAGTTGCTATGGCCTGAGATGTGTCCCCCCCACCATGCTCCAACATTCATGTTTAAAGTCCTAACTCTCAGTACCTCAACACGTGACTATATTTGGACACAGGACCTTTAAAGAGGTAGTTAGGTTATAGGGTCTCAATAGGGCGGGCCCTAATCCAATGACTGGTGTTCTTAGAAGAGAAAGCCAGGAGACAGAGACACGTAAAGAGAAGGAAGATCATGTGAAAACACAGGAACGATCAGCCATCTATAAACCAAGGGAGAGGCCTCAGGAGACACCAACACTGCCAACACCTGGATCTTCCACTCCAGCCTCCAGAACTTTGAGACATCTGTGCTGGTTAAGCCACCCAGTCCGTGGTACTTTGCCCTGGCTGTCCAAATAAATGAACACGAAGATGCCAGGAAAGTATTTTATTTTTTTAATACTTAAGGTGAAAAGGGCCAACTTTCTGCACTGGATCAGCACCTTAGCCAACTGACTCCCTCTAAGTACTTTTATTCCTTTGTGCAAAGGGGAAGCAGAACAGCATCTTCCTCAAAGGGCTGCTGTGGAGCTGAAATGAGGTAATTCACGCAAGGCTGTAGCTCAGTACCTAACCCATGAAGTCCTCCAGCATCTCAGCCTGAAAGAGCTGGCAGCACCCGGAAAGAGCATGCGTGCGTGGCCAGGACTGTTCTCCCTGGCGCAGCCACAGCTAGGACTCAGATTGCGAGGGGTGTCCCTGAGCCTGGTGGCGCTGCCCTCTTATTCTTCCCTAGGACTGATTTCTGAAGCAGTCCTGAAGGCCGCAAGGCAGGTCTGGACTCTAGGGTTGGTTTTCTGTGTTGACACAGCAGGCCAGGCCCTGTCTGGTTCATAAACTGATGCGATGCTATTTCCAGGTCTCTTGTGAAAGTGAGCCAGGAAAATCACTCTAACAGGGCTGCTGGACCTTCTCTTGTGCTGTTTTGTTTGTGGGGCTGCGGAGGCAGGGAAGGGGGATAGAGAGGTGACTGGGAGCAATTCTTTTCTTCTCTCAATTTTGTATTTAGCCATTTCAAAGTGTCATCACCAAGAAATTACTACTTAATTGACAATATGATAGTTTTTTATATAAGACTGAGCCTGGGGGGGTGGTGTGTTGTGTGGTTATCACTTCCAAGTGTGGTGCTTTGTTGAATTTTTCCTCTGCAAGCAGTTATTTCCTGGTGATGGATTTCCCTAAGCCAAATCACATCCCCTCTTTAAGGATCATTTTGACTGTGCATCTACAACATCCTTTTCAGAAAGCACTGATTATTATTGGTAGGGATGGTAGACAGACAGATTCTCCCTGTTATGGGCAGTTAAACAGCCTCTCATCCCAGTTTACTTTGCATGGGTCTGCCACTGAACCAGCATCCTTGATTTGTGTTTAAACTACAATGAAAAATAACCTTAGGAAGTCTTACTCTATCCAAAAGCCAGTGCTCCTGTGAGCCTAAAGCCTTTTAAAACTTCTGCAGGTGTACTGTCTGTAGATTTCAGACTACTATTAGGGTCACTCAGTGTAAATTAACCATCTGTAAATGGCTTACTTGACCATTAAGGAAAGAAGCAAATGGGTGGACTAGGGTTGAATCAGTACTGCATGTCTAAGAGCTTTGTCCACTTACCAGAGTTTTATTGTTTTTCTTTTGGTTGCATGGACCTTGGTTTACTTAGAATCTCAATCCAGCATCTTCCATATTTGTTAAGCACTTTTTTCAAGTTCGTATTGGACTTTCCATTTTATGTATGGTGTTTCCTATGGTGAGTACTATAATGTGTCTATATTTCTCTATTTATATTTTCCTCTTTGATGTAAGGTGAAATTCACTGTTTCACTCCAAACCCCAAGAGCTCAATAATTATTTCCACGTTCTTCTATCCCTCCTTGACTTGACATGCCTTTCTTATGTAGTATTCTCTCATCTCTGCTAAGGAATCGATCCCAGACATCTGGCTGGTTCTGTGATGTGTAGGTCTATTCCTTTATCAGTGCCATCCTACAGAGAAGCTTAGAGTCTCCTTTCATACACAGTAAGGGTTGTCCTCATCTATTACTCTCCTTTATCAAAACATCTTGTTTATTCTGAGCTATCTGTCATTTCAAATTTAATTTTTCACATTGCAATCACATACTGAATACTTACATATTTTTCATTATAAAAATCATCAAATGAGGAAGGATATCACGTTCAAAGTAAAAAGCCTCCTTGATTTTTCAACCCCATCCTAGAATCAAACACTTAACAACTCTGAGTTTACTAATGGGTCTTTTCGATGTATTTCCATATTATGTGTTTTAAAAGTAGTTTTGGGACACAACATTGTAAAATGACTATTACTCAATAAAAAATGTTAAAAAAATAAAAAAATAGTTTGGGATTTTTATTCTTACATGAATTATAATAATAAACTTTTTTTTCAGTATGTATCTATTAAACAATCACTCATCATGTACCAGGCACTGGGAGACATGGGCAACCAGGACAAGCAGACATCACTGGGCTTGTGGTGCTTATATCTGAGTGGAGAAAAGCAGGCAATTAACAGTGAACATAACATACAATTAAATCATTTAAAATTGCAGAATATACCAAGTGCCGTGGAAAAAGCAAAGCGGAGTAAAGAGTGAGAAGTCCCTGTGTGCGCAGTGGAGGGTGCTGCAATGTCAAACAGGGTGCGCAGCCAGCTTCCCGAGGAGAGAAGGTCTGAGCAAAGCCCTGGAGGAGGGCTTCCCAAGCTGGGTTGTAGCACTTGCACCCTGAGGATCTTTCTTGTTGGCACATAAAGATTCCTTCATTCTTTGAATTGTTCTTTAATATTCCATAGCATTTTAATGCCTTTTTCTTAGAAACTAACCAAGTATAGAAGATTTAAAAGCTACAATGAGCAATTCTTGTTTACTAGGTATAGAAGTGTGTAACCCAGATAAGGAATACTCATTTCCTAACATTACTGAAATACCTACAAATAATTTATCATACGGTAAGCATCAATCACTATCTCAGTAACTGACAAACTAAAATAAAAAATGGATATCATTCAAGCTATACCCTTAAACTATAGTGCAATGCAATGAAATAATAGCCAAATAAATCACTTCACATAGGAATAAAAAAATGGAAAACTGTTACAATTCTTTATTGGCCTTTAATATGAATTTTGAGAATCAAAATTGGCATTAGAAACTCTTTTAACATAACTCACTGTTGTACTCCTGAAACTATGCTTTAATAAAAAATAAACTCTTAAAATTAGTGAGAATAATATTCATCAATTCCTATGAGACAATAAAAGCAATAATCAGAGTTAATTCAGATGCTCTAAAGTACTTGAAAAAACTTTAAAACAAAGTATTCTACTCAAAATCTATAAACAGGTAAGTAATGTGCAAGTAAAATAGAACTTTTTAAGAAAAATGTATTAATGATATTTAAAACACAAAAATATACACGGTAGTTTGAAAAGAGCCATACCAACGCACTTTGCAAATTAGTTGAAGGAAATAAGGTAAGTGAATATAACTACAAATAATGAGAAAACTTTCTTCATTAAAAGAGATCTATGCATATATAAAATAATGCATATATTTTAAAAATCTAGAATCTAAATGAAGTACAGTTTCTAGGAAAAATGAAAATTACTAAAATTGAGTCAGGAAGAGTAGATAATCCTGGCAGACCAATTACAAATAAACAAAATACACAAAATATAGTCCAAAATATTTTCTTAAAAGGGCACTAAAAAGTTTCCATTCTAATGTGGCTGGTCAAAGCCTTCATTTCTCACTTACTCTCTTAAATATAAAAAAGTAACTGGAAATATAAGAAATAAAAATGTAAACCTAATGTTTTGCTGAGGTATGTGGACTACTTAAATTGCTGAACAACAACATAGGAGGAGGCTGCCCAAATCAGTAAATATAAAACAGAGAAGGACACGGGAAAAGAAGTTTTATTTTTCATTTATTCATTTATATTTTATTTATTCACTTATATTTTAGTTATTTATTCATTTATTTTTATTGAAGTACAGTTAATTTACAATATTGCATTAGTTCCAGGTGCACAGGATAGGGATTCAGTAGTTCATAGGTTATATACTCCATCTAAAGTTATTGCCAAAGAATGGCTATAGTTCCGGTGCTATACCATATATCCTCGTTGCTTACCTGTTTTCTGCATAGTAGTTTGTGTCTTAATCTCCTACCCCTATCTGGCTCCTCCCCCTTTCCCTCTCCCCACTGTTCTCTGTATCTGAGTCTGTTTCTGTTTTGTTATACATTGGTTTGTATTATTTTTCATATCCCACATATAATAACATAGGGTATTTGTCTTTCTCTGTCTGACTTATCTCACTAAGCAAATAATCCTAAAATTTGTATGGAACCCAAAAGACCCAGAATTACCAAAGCAAACTTGAGGAAAAAGAACAAAGCCTGGAGGTGTCACACTTCCTGACTTCAGACTGTGCTTACAAAGCTACAGAACGCCCATGACTTTGAAACTCAGAAAGTGTTGATAATGCTTACCTTTCTAGTGTAAGTAGCACACTCTAGAGCAAAAGCAACATTTTTTCTTTATAACAACAGGACCAGCGCCTAGAGGACATCACTGGGAACGTGCACGGGTTTGGTTCCGAGAGAGAGGAGGAGAGCTCATGGGCAATCTTCACAGACAAGCTGCATTTGCAGGAAGCAGGAAATGAGGCGGTGGACCCAGGGAAAATGCACACTGGGAGCAGCTCTGCAGAATTGATTCTGGCAGACTGGGGAGAGACAACACTGAAAAAATCCTAATTTTATCTTTCTGGACTGCCACATGACTCAGGCACCTCTCTATTTGGAAAAGAGCTCAGCCTGGATTTCTAGTTGAAATGAAGAAAAAAAAAGAGTTCTTAAAAAAAAAGCTAGTTAATATTTTAGTATTTATACAAAAATACTATTTAAAAAGAAAAAAGAGAATATAATAAAATGGCAGATAATGAAACACTCTAGAAAACAAAACAGCTTTTCAAGAATGGTGAAAGGTGTTAATGTATTATGAGAAACATGACTTATTAAAGCAATCATTTTTACAAACCAGAAGTACAACAAAGATAAACAAGAGTTTAAGAAATATATAGGAAGCCTACAGAAAGAAAGATGAGTTGGCAAATTATAGAAAATAAACAGAAAATTAAAAGTAATCAGAGCAAAAAAGGTGAAATGGAAGCAGCACAAACACACAAAGGCTAGACAGCACTGAGATCACAGTAAATTATACTGAAGGGTACAGAGACCGTGAGTGACTCAAAACAAGCAAATGGAATGGAAGTGAGCAAGAGTTCAAAAGAATGAGAGAGAAAATTATAAATCAAATAAACATCATCCTCAAGTGGCTTCTGCCACTTTAAAAGAAAAGAACAAATCTGACTCCATATTAGATCTGTTCCTCTGACTTTAACCCTGTGCCCTGTTTTCCAGGCTCAGTCTTGTCAGTGCTGCACCTTTTGTGAAACAATGTTGCCTTCAGCCTGAAATAGACAGGAGAGCCTGTTCTCAAGGCTCTGACCTTTAAGGATATTAACACTTTTGCACTCCTGCAAAGATAACAGGTTGCAGAATAGACAATCACATTTGTTTTGTTGGAGGTTTACAGGGATCTGACCCAGGTGGAGAGCTGCAAGAACAAAGGATTCTAACAAAGAATTCCTACACCAAGAAGTCTGCAACAATCAAGCATACCCTTTTCCCCTTTTTAATATAAAAGTAGCCTGAATTCTGACTTGGGGAAGATGGATCTCCAGAACATTAGTTGGCCATCTTCTTGGTCAGCTGGCTTTCTGAATAAAGCTGCCATTCCTTGCCCCAAAACCTGGTCTCCTGACTTACTGGCCTGTCATGCAGTGAGCAGAACAAGCATGGACTCGGTAGCACAAACATACGTTGAAAGTATCCATTTGGTGTATTTAATGACTTGCTTCCACTGGTCTTTGTTCCTGAATTTTCCTTTTCTTGCCCACTCCTGCTGTTTACGAAAAATCTGTCAGCTGCTCATGTGGACACATTTCCATCTCGAGCCACTACCCTTCCAGGTAAGAACTGATGCCAAGAAGACAATGGAAGTTGCTAAGAGTTATTACCTGGTCAGAAAAGAGCAGAAGTGGGTTCTGGCTGGTGTTCAGGAGCAGGCTGGGACACCTGACAAGATGTCATAAGTACGGATAGACAGCTGGGCACCAAAGGAGAAGTTTCTAAGGCCCCATGAGGGACTTGCTGGATAGGAAGGAAAAGTCCCAGACTGTAGCACTGATCCCACCACGAGCTTCCTGGCTGAGGCTGGGCAAGTCATTTAAATTCTCTAGGCCTGTGCTGTCCACCCTGGGAACCACCAGCCAGGTGCAGAATTACGAAGTTATTCTGTAGCCAGGCAGAATTATAAGTAAACATTTTACTGCAATGGCTCAGCATGTATAATGTTTAGAAACATTAGTGGTTTTCTTGCCCTAATGAGTTAGTTTTGTGTGTCTAGCTTTCTGTGGTTTGTAATGCCTGTGACTAGTGACTCCCTTATAGTGAGGTATTTTGAAGCTGTAAGTTACTGGACACAGTACCCTCATATCACAGTTGAAAAAAATTGATCCACAGAAGCCAGGCCATCTGATTTGGTAGTTAAAGCAGGGGCTCTGGAGCCAGCCTGCCTGAGTATAAATTCTCACTCTGCCTCCAGGGGGTTCTGTGTGAATCTTTGACAAATAATAATAGTAATAGTAATAGTAATAGTAATAGTAATAGTAATAGTAATAGTAATAGTAATAGTAATAAATAGTAATAATAATAATAAAAATAAAATAATTAATACTAATATACAAATAATAATATTATTATATAATATATAATTATATTATAATAATATATTATTATTATTATTTACTAACTTGTGCCTCTTTTTCCTTACCTTTTAAGTGGTGAGGAATATGTAGACTATCTCCTACTGTGCTGGCAGGATTAAGTGAGTTAACGTCTGTGCTGCCCACTTCCCAGGGTTTCAATATTCTCAAGGCAGTCAGTTCCAAACTCGGAGGCATTCTCCGCTGTCTTCGTCAGTCTGGGATGCTGTAACAAATCACCATGGGTCAGGTGGCTTAAACAACCAGCATATTCCTCAAGTTTTGGAGGCTGAGACTTTCAAGGTCAGGGTATCTGGGAAAGGACTGGCTTCATGGCTTGAAGATGGCTGTCTCCCCATGATCTTCATGGGGCAGAGAGCAGAGAGAGGCAAGCTCTCTGGGGCCCCTTATAAGGGCACAAATCCCATTCATGAGGGCTCTACCCTCATGATCTCATTTTATCCTAATCACCGCCCAAAGGCCCCACCTTCCAACACCATCACACTGGGAGATCAGGTTTCAACATACAGGTTTCAAGGGGACGCAAACATTCAGTCCACACATCAGCTAACTCTCCCCAGCATGTAGTCATCAAACCTATACTAATTCCTTCAAAGTAACACTTATATCTCTGCCCATTTCCATTCCTACGTCCACTACCACTGAAGCCCTGTGACATTTTACTCCTTATTTTCCTGGTAAAGGTTTAATTGATTCCTCTACTCCAATGCTCTCCTCACTCCAAATAGTCTGCTTCACAGCCCTGCCAGGTAGTTCTCCCTAAAACTCGGCTTGGGGGTACTACCTTCCCACCTCACCTCATTGTTTTTAGGTGTAAATGTCAGAATCCTCTCCACACCCCATCCCAGACCTTTAATCCCTTACACAACCCCTCCCTAATGTTACTTTTCTATTACTACTGTGACAAATTTCCAGAAACTTAATGGCTTAAACGAGCACAGATTTATCACCTTATGGCTCTGGAGGTCAGAGATCCAGCACAGTTCTCACTGGGCTAAATTCAAGGTACCAGCAGGTTGCCTGCCTTCTGGAGGGTCTAGAAGAGAATATTTCCTTGTTTTTTTTTTCAGTTTCCAGAGGTCACCCACCTTCCTTAGCTTGTGCCCCACGACTTCCTCCATCTTCATGGCCAGCAACCTTTTTGAACACTGCTCCATGGCTGCACCTCCCTCTGACCCTAAACTCAGCTGGGAAATGTCCTCCGCTTTTAAGGATGCCTGCGATTACACTGAGCCCACCTGGACAATCCAGGCTACTCACCCTATCAATCTCATCTCAGGATCCCCTTTTCCCACCCCACTCAGGCATTATGTATATGGCTGTGACACTCACCTTGGGTAACGTGTCCTCTCGTGAGCAATTTAACGTTCAAGACACTTATGAATGGCTTTGTTTTTCTTCCTTAGTCTTTCCACATTCAGTACATCTGGTGAGATTACATGAATCCGTTTATTTGTGGCCCAGCACTAATCTTTAATAATCTATCATGTGTTTAAAAGGCTAACTAGTAGACACTTTAGAAGACAGAAATCCTCTAACATTTTTGTCCTAAAATATCTGCTGTCCCTTTTGCCGTGTACAGTGTAACATGTCACAGGTGGCTACACTGTTGGGGGGGCATGCACATTGTTCTACCACCACATTCCCCTCATTCACACCAATGTGCTGGTCTCCTAACCGAGGATCTGTGCTCCCACCTTTGCTCACTTCCTCCTCCTTTCCGTTGACCATTCTGTTCCCACAGCTTCCTTCGTTCACCACAGCAGGATTTCATGGCCACATTCTTTTCTAAATGGAGTGGATATTGTGCATCTATTGTCTGATAATTGTTCTTATTGTATACGCACACACTCACCTACATGATCCACATCCATCCCTATTTCCCTAGACTCTTCCAGAGGAATCAGTTGCATGATGGTGCTGATGATCCTGACAGTGATGACAGGGCCTCTCAAGGACTCTGATAAAGAGGGAATCAGTAAAGAGAGGGAATCATTGCAAAATTGCCACAGAAACAGGCTTAAAGGTGAATAAGTGATACAGTGTTTAATGAAATCGACTAATATTTAATTATTTAAAAAATTTTGTATCACCGTACTTAAAATTTTAAGGGGAATTTTCATTCACCACTAACCAAAATTTGACTTTAGGACTGAAATCTAAGAGGATTTCTATCTTCTAACAAATTGTCCACTGGCCTTTTAAACACGTGATCCTTTAAAAAAAACGAGTGCTGGTCTGGAAATAAACAGGATTCATATATCTCACCAGACACAGTGAATGTGGAAAGACTAAAGAAGAGAAACAAAAAGCCATTCATAACATCTTGAACCTTATGTTGCTCACAGAAGAAAGGTGAGTGTCACGTCAACATGATGCCTGAGTGGGATGGGGAAGCTGATCTTCCTCATCAGACATTTATGCTGATTTGTTAGATGCCAACACGATTTCCTCATTGGATTTGCTTAAAATAAGCATGGAACAGTTTAGGCTCTACAAAAAGCAGACTAAACATTTTCCCCTGCCGCCAGATCTCTGGACTGAATGTCCCCACAAGAGGGACAAGATCATATTTCATAGGGAAGTCTTCCTGAGAAACAGTAGGCTTTTAGAGGGCAGAACTGCAGGTCCCCCATGGAGGGCTGGAGGAGGGCTAGAGGGGACACTGGAAATACAGAAGGATTGAGTTCAGATACTGCTGCTCAGGTCACCAAAGACAGCAGTGCTAGCTCTAAGGATACGACATGCTCCCAAAAGTGCCATGAGTGAAGGAGCCTGTGAACACTAACCAGGTTGTTAAGACACAGCAGCACATAATTAGCATCACAAGTCAATTACAGCATGCTTTGATATTTGGAAAATAATTAGCCCATTGCTCTTTGAAAGTGTAGCAATAGCAATAGAAATAATAAAGACTGAGCTGCCTTGGAGATAACAAACAATAAACAAATCTAAATCTGCAGGATTCCTTGACAATATGCCAGCAATGAGCTAGATGTTGGCTGCAGATACCTCTTACTGCAGGGCTCACTCCTGCAAAGCATACAGCTTAGTTTTCTCAGCAGACAGAGGGAATCACATCAAAATTCCTAATCTTGAGAGGTTTACTATATGGCAGGAAAGATCAGACAAGTCCACACAGCCAAATATGAATAAATGCAATCAAATATCATGAAGTGTGAATGGAGCACAGAAGAAAGAGAAATTCCTTTCACCTGGGATCTAGAAAGACCTTAGAAAATGTGGCTTTGCAGATGGCCAAAGAAATGGGTGAAATTTTGGCAGAACAGGATGTAATAAGGAAGAGAATTTAAAAACTGATTCTAAAATTCAAAAAAAAAAAAATGCAAAGGATTCCAAATATCCAAAACAACTTTGAACAAAGTTGGAAGACTTACACTATCTGATTTTCAGACTTTTTAAAATAAAGCTACAGTAATCAGAAATTATGGTACTGATGTAAAACAGGAAAACAGAATAATGGAACAGAATAGAACATTCAGAACTAAACCAACACTTAAATGGACAATTGATTCTCAATAAGGATGCAGTGGAGGAAGGGTCTTTTCAACAAGCAGTTCTGGAACAATTAGATATCCATATGCAAAAAAAAAAAATGACCTCTGATCCACACCTCACCACATACACAAAAATTAACCAAAATCGATCACAGATCTTCACAGAAAATCTAAAACCATAAAACAGCTAGGAGAAAAAGCATAGGCTTAAGCTTTATGACCTTGGGTTTGGCAAATATTTCTATGCTATGACACCAGAAGTATCATCTATTTAAAAAAGAAACTGATACAGTGAACTTCATCAAAATGAAGACACTTCAAAGCTCTTCCTAAACACTGCTAAGCAAGTGAAAAGCCAAGCCATAGATAGACAGAAACTATTTGCAGATCATATATCTGATAAAGGTCTCTCTTTGTATCTGATCCAGAATAAAGAACTCTAAAAACTCAATAATAAATCAAGGGACAATGAGCCAGACCTAAAAACACACTTCACTAAAGATATCCAGATGGCTAATCAGCATGAAAAGATGTTGATTAAAGATGCCATTAGTCATTAGTGAAATGCTTTTTAAAACCACAATGAGATACTAGTACACATACAAACTAGAATGAATACAATTACAAAGACCTCACAAAGTGCTGGCTAGGATGTATAGCAACCAGAATTGATACACACCATGAGGAATTTACAATAATACAATCATTTTGGGAAACTGTTTAGCAGTTTCTTAAAAAAAAGGTAAACAGCTATCTACCATATGACCCAGACATTCCTCATCTCAGTGCTTTAAAAAACAAAAGCATACGTCTATACAAAGACTTGTAACCAAATATTCACTGCAATTTTATTTATAATAGCCAAAGTTGTAAATAACCCATGCATCCATCAAGAAGTAAATGGAGAAACAAATGATGGTCTATCCAAACACTATGCACAATAAACTTCTCAGCAATAACTCAGCACTAAACAATACTCTGCTGTAAGAAAAATGAGCTATTAATACAGCAACACAGATGGCTCTGAAAATAATTATGCTGAATGAAAGAAGTCAGACAAAACAGAGTAGATACCATATGAATCCATTCATACACGGATCTTGAAAATGCAAACCAGTATGTTGTGATAGAAAGCAGATCAATGGTTTCCAGGGGAAGAGATGGGGAGGGAGGGAGGGATAACAAAAGGCAGGAGAGAAGTTTTGTGGGTGATGGGTATGTTCACTGTCCTGAGTGTGGTCATGGTTTCTTGGGGATATACTTATGTCAAAGTGTATTAAGTTGTACGCTTTAAATATGTGAAAATTATTCTGCCAAGTATACCTCAAAGCTGTTTTAAGAAAAAAGGCACTTCAGTCGTGACCCACCTCAGCACCTGATTGGAGTGACATGATCAGTCCCTCACCCTGTCTGCCCAACGGGAAGGTAGAAAACCTCTCACGGAAGATAACATATGGATTTTCCATTTGCAATGTCTGCCATGTAATAAAGAATTTCTAGACATGCAACATGTCAAGACCATATGACTGATACTATGAGAACAAGAAACAAATGCAAACCCCCAGGTGATGTAGGCCTCAGAGTTAACAATAAAGACTATAAAATGATTACTTTTAATATATTCAAGAAAATAAGTAAATGATGGGGAAATAGATAACAGGATAAAGATTTTCACCAGAGAAATATACTGGAATGTATTTTCAAGAAAAATCAAACAGATAGTCTAGAACTGAAGCTTTCAAGTCTGGAAACAGGTGAACAGAGTTAATTTGGATCTTTTTTTAAGTAAAACTTTGAGTAATGCTGCATAAAATACAACAAAAATAATACAGAGCTAAATAATAATAACAACAACAACAACAACAACAACAATAATAATACAGAGCTATCTATGGAGAGAGAAGTTCCCAAGTGACAATATAAAGAGGTTTCATGTTTGTCAAAGCACTGTCCTATCCACGTATCTCCCCTGATTCTCAAAACTGACCAGTGCAGTCCCACTGGGCAAGAAATGCCACACCATTTCACAGTGCATATGCAGGTTGCCCGACTGATCGATACAATCAGTGATAGGAGAGGGGACAAAACTCAGGTTCCTGATCCCTTGTTTCACTTACTGTGGGACAAATGACCAATTCAAGGGTAACAATTCAGTGAATGAACGAGTAACATAACTCTCAATTAGTCCCACAAGTGCCTGGAAGAGTGAGCCTGGGCACACTGTGTAACGTAACCGCCCATCTACTTTAATCGCCATCCTTTCCAGATTTATATAAAGGTTACTTCCACCCAGGCAGTGACTCCTGAAGGGCAAGAATCATGTCTGAACATGCTTTCAAATCCACAGCAGAACCTGACAACTATTCGGCTCTGGAGCCTGTGTTTACTGAGTGTGGAATCTCAGTGATTCCAGCTCTTATGCCTCTGCCTTCCCACCCACCTCTCACAACACGGCCCTTATGACCAAGTTCTCCTGGGGCTGGGGCCACAGAACCCATTTACAGGATGGGAAAAACCTGATCATATGAACTAACCTCCAAATTATTATCGAGTCACCTGCACTTCAGGGATCAGTAATCCCAGAAGCTTTGCAGTTCAGGCAGCTGAGGGACTTTTATATCAGCTCTATCTTCTACTGTGACTGCCTGGGTGACATCAGACAAGGAATTGTGCTCAAAAGCCTGAGTTTCTCCTTTCAGGGGTAAGCCTGATTAACAGATCTCATCTCTCACTCAACAAATGTGAAGATCAATGATTTACACAGGAGTGCAATACTCACTAGGTTCTGGACTTAGACTCAGAAAAATCATTTGAGAAAGACTGACAGAATGCTGCTTTAATGCAAATTCAAGTAGTCTTACCTTTCAGTAAATCATCTTCTTCCCCTACTTGTCACTTCATCCAAGTTTAAAAGATGTTGGAGAACAGGGACGAGTGTGCCAGCAATCTGTGACCCAATAACCTAAAATGTCACCTAGGAAAAAAAAGGGAGTAACACATTTAGAAAAAACATGGTGAGGATGGCGGGACCATCCCCCAACTCCAGGCTAAGAAGCTCTGAGTAATAGCCTTCCTGCCTGCCTGGGGCATCAGCTGTTGTGAAAAACCGACCCAGAAACCACACTGTGTACAGCAGCTCTTCCGTAACACAGGCTACACTTTCTCAGGGTGAAGAACTGGCTCCATTGACCCCTTTTCTGAAGAATAAAGACAAAGGAGACCAAGAGAGTTCTGCGCCTCCCCAGGAGAGAGCCCACTTCTTGGTCTGACTCCACTGTGCTCACCTCCCAGGAGCAGGATAAACTGGAGACAGGCGTCCTGTGAACCTGGGGCAGCAAAGGTTGCCCCTGTGCCAGGCTGCAAGGGGGATGGGAACAAACTGACCGGCCGGCCAGGGGCAGCCCCCTCAGGGCAACATGCCCTGACTCCGGTGGTTAGGCCGTCAGGCAACCTGTGTCTTTCGACCTGGAGCAACAGGCCGCCCCCAGGCCAAGCTGCAGGGAAGACAGGAGCTAATCCCCGGCTCCCCCGTGGCAGGCTCCATACCCCCGCCACCACCCCACAGCCCCCAGGATGATCTGGTTAAGAGTGATCAGCAAATGAGGGGCAGCAGAGGCTGCCCCCAGGCCAGGCCCCCAGAGAGATGGGAGCTAATACACCATCTCCCCGGGGGGCAGCTCTGGCCCCCAACCTCACCCCGCCGGCCTCTGCTGAGGGAGCAAGCTGAGTAGGACAGGTGTGTCCACCGACCCGGGGCGCAGAGAACGCCCACAGGACAGGCCACGAGGGAGAAGGAAGCAAATTGACTGGCTGGACCCAGGCAGCACCCACTCCGCGGCCACAGCCCCCCACCGCACCGTGCCCGCCTCCGGGGGTTGGACTGACAGGAAACGTGTGTCCTGCGACCCGGGGCAGCAGAGGCCCGGCCCAGGCCAGGCTGCTAGGGAGATGGGAGCTAACCTACCAGCTCGCCAGGGCCAGCACCCACCCCCACTGCACCGCGCCCGCCTCCCAGGAGCAACCTGACCTGGAGTGGGGTGTCAGGTGAATCTTGGGCGGGAGAGGCTGCTCTCAGGCCAGGTCAGGAGAGAGAAGAAATGGACCCACCAGCTAGGGCAGCCCCCCTCCACCCACCGCCGCTGCCCCATGACCGGGCTGGGCCCGCTTCCCGGAAGCAAGCTGACCTGCTTCTTGGGCAGCAGAGGACGCCCCCACAATTTGCCCCAGGGAAGAGGGGAGCAAACTGACTGGCTCCCCTGTGGCAGGCCCTCTACCCCGGCCTCCCTCCCCCAGCAGGCTAAGTGGGACAGGTGTGTCCGGCGACCTAGGGCAGCAGAGGCTGCTCCCAGACCAGGCCGCTGGGAAGACGGGAGCCAATCTACTATCTCCCCAAGGCAGCCCCCTCCCCCCGCAGCCGCCACCGCTCCCGTCCCCTGACCTCACGGTGGCCTCCTCTGGGGAGCAGGCTGACCTGGAGACGGGCATCTGGCGAACTTGGGGCAAAAGGGGCTGCCCCCAGGACAGACCGTGGGGGAGATGGGAGCAAATGGACCGGCTTCCCCGCTACAGGCTCCCTACCCACGCCGCCCCAGCACCCTGACCGCCCCGCCCCCCGCACGCAGTAGGCAAAGTGGGACAGGTATGTCCCAGGACCTAGCGCAGCAGATGCCATGCTCAGACCAGGTGGCGCAGAAATGAGAGCTAATCCACAAGCTCCCCCAGGGCAGCGTCCCTCCCCCCGCAGCCGCCACCTTACCTGGCCCCTGACCGCACCGCGCCCGCCTCCCAGGAGCAAGCTGACCTGGAGTAGGATATCAGGTGATCTAGGGAGACAGAGGCCGCCCCCAGGCCAGGCCGTGGAGGAGAGCGGAGCAAATTGACAGGCTCTGCCGCGGCAGGCCCCCTACCCTCGTCGCCCCCGCACCCTAACAGCACCGCTCCCACCCCCCACCCCAGCAAACTGAGTGGGACAGGTGTGCCCGGCGACCTGGGGCCGCAGAGGCCGCTCCCAGGCCAGGCCACGGGGGAGACGGGAGCTAATCCACCAGCTCCCCAAGGCAGACTTATTCCCACCCTCTGCTAATGACGCCGTCCCCGGACCTAGCCGAGCCGGCCTCCCAGGAGCAAGATGACCTGGAGTTGGACATAGGAGAATCTCCGGCGGCCGAGGCCACCCCCAAGCCAGGGGGCGGGGGAGAGAAGTCGACCGGCTTGCCAAGGCAGCCCCCTTCTCCCCGCTGCCGCCACTCCAAATGCACCGCGCCAGCCTCCCGGGGTCAGGCTGGCAGGGACACGTGTGTCCCGCCACCTGGGACAACAGACGCTGCCCCCCAGGCCAAGACGCGGGACAGATGGGAGCAAATGGACCTGCTTCCCCTCTGCAGACCCCCTACCGCCGCCGCCGCCCCGCCGCCCCCGCACCCTGACCGCACCGCGCCCGCCTCGCTGGGACAGGCTGACCCGGAGTCGGGCCTCTGGCGAATTAGGCAGCAGAGGTCGCCCCCAGGCCAGGCCGCGGGGGAGAGGGCAGTAAACTGACCGGCTCACCTGGGGCAGCTGCCACCGCCGCCGCTGCCGCTCAGGGTCCTTCTCCTCCTGCCGCCGCCGCCGCTCTGGGTCAACGCCGGCTCGGGACGCAGGAGGACAGCACGGCCGGGGGCGGGACACCTGTACCAGGTCTCCCAGGCACACAAGCCCAGGCTTTACTCTCACAGGTGACCCTGAGGGAGGAGAGACGCACAGCCTCTCACCGCGCCACAGCCTTTCGCACCGTGTTGACACGTCAGCCGTACCCAAGGTCTCATCCCTGCAAAGCTCACAGCTCCAGCACAGAAACGGAAACCAGCAAGGGAGTCTTTATACCTTCAGGCAGAAAACAGCAAAGAGGATCCAGGCCATGCTGTAAATGTCACATGAAAACACGCTTCATTCTAAACCAATCTGTAAAACATTCAGCCTCACTTTTACATCAGGACACAGACTGCAGGAGGGACGTCTCCATTTGGACTAAACTTGCACACAGTAAACTGTCATTTACTGCTGGGGAGAGCACATGGTGCAGTCCACAAATACCTCACTAAATGACAAATGCACCTCTCTGATCCAACGATCCTCTGCCAGTATCTTCCCACAGGGGCACACGGGCACAACGACCACTGCGCGAGGTTCTCAGACTTACGAGGCGACAATTTTTATCACAGAAAAGGCTGCAAACATCAGCGGGAAACTGACGTAAAACATCATGACGCAGGCCCTGGTACACCACCCCATGGCACCCTCCGTAGTGTAAAAAATGTGAGAAAACTCTACACTGATCTGGAAAGATGTCCGAGAAAACGTTGCTTAGTGAAAAAACAAGATACAGAGCAGCGTGTATCAGACAGCATATACAGCGTGTCTAAAAGTAAAGGAAAAAGCATACGTACTTATCATATAAGCACGGAATGACAGCTACCTAAAACACGTGAAGCCAAGCAGAGGGCTGCCCGCGGGCAGTTAACCTGGACACGGCGAGGCCACGGGTGATTCCTCACTCTATACTTTTAATCGTCTTTTTCTGTTTTTTCTTATTCTTCCTTTTTTTAAATTTAAGTACAGTTGATTTTCAATGTTGTGTTAGTTTCTGGTGTACGGCACAGTGATTCAGTTATACAAATATTTCTATATATACTTTTCATATTGTTTTTGATTACAGGTTATTACAAGATATTGTAGTTCCCTGTGCTGTACAGTAGGTCCTTTGCTGTTTCTCTATTTTATATAAAGTTGTTTGTATCTGCTAATACTTTTAATCTCCGTGAATATGAACTATGTCAATGTACTATCTACAAACTAAAAAAAAAAAATGTAATGAAATAACAAAAATGCAGTTTAAAAATAAAAATGGGGGGAGGGCATAGCTCAAGTGGTAAAGCACATGCTTAGATGTACAAGGTCCTGGGATCAATCCCCAGTACCTCCTTCAAAAAAAAAAGTAAACTTAATTACCTCCCCCCCAAATTAATTAATTAATTAATTTAAAAAAAATTGTGGAAAAACTGTTCTTTTAAAATCTTGAGTTTTCCTGTCCCTGGACATGGCATATAGGTCACTACTTATTCAAGCACTGGGTTTTTTTTTGTCCTTTAATAAAGTATTTTATGTAAGTATATAAAAATTACACATATTTCACAAAACCTAGTGTACAGGTATATTTTTCCCATTCAAAAATGAAAACTTCACAGAAATACATGTTGGTAAATATTTAAGGTCTGTTAAAGAAGGCAGCGTGTGACTAACTATTCTGATGACACGATTTGCTACCTCACGTCTGAGGTAAACCTATTCCCTGACACTGACATTATCTGCTATCCCCATATTCTATTTCTCAAGACAGTAACAAAACTTTAAAAAATATATCCACAGAATTAATGGGAATACAAATAATTCTTAACTTTACCATTTTCTTCATCTTTTAAAAACCTGGGCTTTTTCCTTTGAACTTCTGTGAAAATTCCCAAACCCTGACCCCTTTTGTTCCTTCCTCATTTACCGTGAAACCTGAAAGTACAGTCTCCTCTGACTGCAGGGCGGCCCTGGGCAGGGCTGAGCAGCAGCGCCCCTGATCTCAGCCATGCCGCAGCCACGGCAGCCACACTGCCCGCCCCTCGGGCACCTGCCAGGCCAGCACCTCAAGTGCAACCCGGAATGATGCAAAGTTATTCAAAGCTGCAGTCTTTTCCTGAGCTCAACTGGGCATTCTCTGTAGGCTCTTCTCTTTTCCTCCTTCTTTTTGCTTTAGCAGCTCTTGTAAACTGAAGGCTTCCGGTCTGATCTGAGAAATACTCCCACCCACACCATCTAGTCTCCCCTCTCCAAACAGCACGAGAACTGAAGTAGTTCACAGTCCACCTGCAACAGCCACAGAGGCAACTGGAGGGTGGGGACGGGCTTGGGCATGACCTCGGGCACCAGCTCAGGGCTCAGCGTCCCCTACCACCCAGTGAGGAGCACCACGGCAATGGCTGATGGGTACACCCCCGACCTGGAGCTTTGTGGGGGGCGCTGGCCCCCTTGTCAGCACTGCAGGGCTACAGGGGAAGGGCATAAAGAATTCTGGAGGGCAAAACTGGCTTCCTCCTCAGAAGAAGTTCAACTTCTCTCCAAGAAGTCACATAGCAGGGCTAACACCTTTACACTATACTTTCAGGAAGGTCAGCACAGAACACAGCAGGACTCACAGGCTTTCCCAACCTGCATTTAACCAAGAATACAATCTCAGTGATTTTTTCACTTTAAACTAGGTATTACAAGTTAATATTGTAAATTCAAATCCAAAAACTGAAAAAGCAAAACCCTGTGAATCTGATACGAAACAGACCAAAGATGATGGAATTTTTAATAACTTGCATTCAAATGAGCCAAATTTATTAAATACAAGAATGTATTTAGCTGAATGCCCGACATTCACTAAGGGCTTATATCACGTGCTATTATGAATACTGTCACCTTTACAAGATTTATTTTTCTGAGCCAGAAGAGAAAGAATCGGACTCCAATCTCTGAGAACAATGCCAAATCAAAAGATATGACTACATTCAGCGGGGAGGCAACCCAGAGAAGTGTGAATTCCTTTCCTAAAGAACAGAAGACTTGAAGGTACATAAAGCAGACCACTCGTCCCACAAACCCAGCCAATCACATGGCACAGCTTCCCTTTCTTCCAGAAACCCACTGCACACGCATGCCCACCCAGCCAGGTGCCGGTGCTGACAGACACACACAGGCGCAGGCAGGTGCACACGCACGCGTTCCTTCAGGAGGGTACCTTTTGCGATCGTCAGGTCTCTTCAGAGGGTAAACCCCACCAGTCTGAGACTCCCTGGACGTTATGAAAGCCATTGTAGCTGGCCTCATTGATCAGGTTTTCTAAGTCATCCACCATCATGTTGTCCTGCATCAGGACAGCCAGGGGAGGGTCGCTCCTTCGTGGTCTTGTGACATCAGCGGCCAGCGGGGTGGGTGTGAACTCCTTCTTCGCATCCAAGAAAGGGTATCCATTTAGCCAGATGTGAGCTTCCTAAATGCCTTCCCTCCCAAAGGCATCTCCAACCCATTTACTGGTCATCACTGCAGCCATAAGGGGAACAATGCACTCCAAGCCTCCAGTGAGCACGAAGACAATCATCGCCAGGAAGACCGTCATCCTGGTCATGCCGCCTGAAAGGAGCAAGCATCGCTGGTCAGGGGGACAGGACCATGTAGGAGAACTCCCGTAACAGGCGGTCAAACACAAACGGTAAACAGGACTTAGTGACAAGGAGCATCATTATTTTAACAAGATCTACAGGAACACAAGTCTTCTTTGTTCAAACACAGAGACTATGAAAATAACATTTCAAAACCGGTTAACTTCATGAAGTAAAAAAATCACAGCTGACCAACTAACAGTTTGCCACTTTGGTTTACTGCGGTAACAAAGACATAATTTCTCCCCACGAAGTCTTCTTGTTAGTTTTTAAGGAGTTTGCTGAAGCACATCATAGCTCATTTGTTTACTAACAATTTACAAATTAAACTCAAGTGGGCAGAATATTAAATTAATACAGTTCTTTCCTCTAAATCTTTTCAAAATTAGTAAAATATTCTGACGTGTGATTTATGTTAACAGTATAATATCCTTCCATTAGAAAACGCATCTGAACTATTCAAATTATCCACCCAAACCACCGCTCCGAGCTGCCACCTCCAGGCTGAGGCCTCCCTGACCCACATCTCTCCCCCTCCTGCTGAGTGTCCCGTGTCTCCACCCGTCACATCCTACGTGCTCGTCTCATTTTCCAACTGTAGAAAGACGCTGGAAGACCCACTATCGCACAAACTACCCCACACTTAAAATCAAACCCTCTTCCCCCCAAGAGAGCTCCCCACAACTCGCTGACCCCAACGCTGGGTCCCACCTTCCTCCCGACAGCCTCACGGCCACGCCTGGTTCACCCGCTTGCTGTACTCAAAGTCCAGACTCTCACAAGTCCTACCTGACTTGCTCTGTAAAGGATCTACCTGGGGTCCCTTCCTGACGATTACCGACCCAGCATAGATGCTCAAGACTCTGCTCCTTGACTTAGTGCTCTTTGATCTCACCTCCCTGACAGCAGGCCCCACTGCCTTCCACCCACTTCACAAGCCGCCTTCCCACGTGACTCATTCCCAAGTGCTACCCTCACCCCGCGGCTCCTTTGCTCAGAAACCTATCAGGGCTTGTCAGCTTACACTGCAGGAAGGTTGAACTCTTCCTCCCTGTTTCTAACCCAAACACAGAAGGGAGAAAGAACCTACAGGGCGTTACACACCTACGCCACACCAGGGATGCCCAGGCCCCTTTACAAAGGCTTTTGACCTAACCAACCACTCACTTTACCGGGAACTGTGCGCACACCTTTGTTTGCGTGTTATCTTCTATGATCCTCGAAAACAATTGTAGGAGTGGTTGTTATTTGCAGTTTAAAGATAAGGAAATAAAAATTAACAAGTAAAAGACCCTTCCCAAAGTCATGGCACTAAAAATGACAAAGCCACAACAATCCTGCCACAGATCTGACTGACAGCAGACACAACTCGTCCTGACGTGAACCACTGCCTTTTCAGAACCCGGCTCCATCTCCCCAGTCCGACTTTCTCTCCCCAGTGTCCAACGCGCAGTCTCTACTTCAACACCCTGTTTCTTCAAAGCTCCACGAACACTAAGCGTACTCCTACCGGGTCCCTTCGCTTCACGTCACCACCCTCTTTAACAAAGCCATCTCTCTCAGTTCTACTGATCCCTAGAAGAAAGCACACGTCCCAGCCGCCCTGAGCTCTCTCCCTCTAGGTCCCCGCCGAGGTCATGGGCATTCCCAGCTGTCCCTGGTCCTCCGCACTGCTCATACTGTGCAGCCAGCGCTGGTCTCCGCAGCACGCCTCTCGCGGAAGGTGGGCCCACCTCTGCATCACTCAGCGCAGTGTGCCGCACAGAAACGGATGAGCATCTGCTCCTCTGGACAAAAAGGCTCTCCCGTTGCTTTCACTGCATTTTACACTTACAAGATCAATAACTTCTTTACCCAACTTTGAGCCACTGAACAAAACTAAGTCAAAATACCAACTGTAATTAAATACTATAACCGAAGTTAAGCTGACATTTTAAATATAAAAATAACAATTTTTCACATCCACAAGGACAAGAAACAGACTCTTAAGAAGGTAATGCAGATACTTGGCTTTTCTTGGCTCACAGTGACTCACCACAGAGTCAAGGAAAGGTGCTCTGAAGCTCTGCTGGAACGAAGGTGAGCCAAGGTCCTCGACAAGGAGAAAGAAAAACCTCCCTGGACAGCAGTCAAACGAAGCGTATGTGGTACTGAGACGTCATCTGTCTTGAAGCATCACATGATGTTAAAAAGGTACTAACTATTAGATATCCACAGTGGCAAGTGTTCAAAGACAGGTAGGATGATGCCACCCACGTGTGTCCGCACCCCCATCCCTTAGATGGGGCCTCCACCTTGGTTACAGCTGAGCACACAGACCCCTGACTCACCTAAGCACGCAGCGGCACCCAGCACGGAGTACAGGCCGGGGGTGATGCAGTCGGCCCTGACCTCGCACCACTTCTGGAAGATGAACCAGTCATGCTGGTAGCGGGCAAGCTGCTCTACCGCGATGCCCACCATGCAGCCAGCGATGGCACCGACGGCCATGCTGAGGATGAACAGGCCCAACAGCACCTGTGAGGGAGACCCCGGTGAGCCTGGTGCTCAGGGCAAGCTCCCAGCACAGGGAAAGCACTGTGGCCCTGCTCCTACCGGCCCTGGACAGTCCCACACACCCACATACCAAGTAACAAGCCGCATTCTCAGGCACAAAGAGAAGGGACTCCAGGGTTCCTCATCCTCCAGCTCAGGTTTCTTAATGCCTACCCCTCGTATAAACACACACACACACACACATGAAGTGATCAGAAGGACAAGAGCTGTTCTTGGTCCAACCCAGCAGGGGGACGAGCTTGAGTGCAGACTGTGGCCGGGAGGCAAGGCCAGCGCAGAGGGCATGCTGACCAGCACAGGTCACCACAAGGACACCCAAACAGAATGGCTCAAAACCTGCGTCTCCCTCTCCCCCAGGAAGGCCCTGCAGCCCCGTGGGGCCAGGGAAGCCGGGTTACAGGGTCCACACACTGCACCCGCATGGCTGAGCGCTCTACCTGGAGTTGCTCAGTCGAACAAATTTCAAGGTGTTTCTATTATTTAACCTTTATGACCAGGGGACTAAGACAGAGGAAAATGGAAGAGAGAGTCCATACTTCAAAAACTGACATGGCTCAGGCTGGCTGAAATGAAGCTGTTACCCACCCAGCTACACCATGGACGACCGGTCCTGAGTGAGTGGCAAGGGGCACATGAATCACAGGTGCAGACATTTAGAGACTGGGGGCCGCTGCTATCCCACCTCATTCACATCCTGACAATCGTGCAGGAACTTCACTGACCAGCAAGTCATTAACTAACAACTGCAGCTGCGTCCCAGGACACAGCTGGGCCTCGGAACAGAGCAGAGTGTACAAGGCCCTTGGGCTGCCGCCCCACAGTGACACGCGGGCAGAGCACGGGCTCCACAGACAGCCACGCCCCAGTCCCCAGGAGTCTGCCGTTTTGCACAGCCCAGAGAAATCCCGGCATCAGCAGCTGACCTTAAACAGGAGACCATCCCGGGTGACGTGGGTGGGCCCAAAGTCATCATAGATGCCTTACACGTGGAAGGATTTAGGACTAGTGTCAGAACGCGGAGATTAAACAGACTTGATGAGCCACTGCTGGCTCTGAAGATGAAGGAGGGGCCACGAGCCCAGGCCCATGGAAGCTGGAAAACGCAGGATGGCCTCTTCCGCACCTCCTCCAGACACCCTGACTCCAGCCCAGTGAGACCCAGCCCAGGTGCCTGGTCTCTGGATCTAAAACAAACGTGTGAGACTCGTGGTGAGGGACTCTGGCAGCAACAGGAAACACGATCACCAACTCTCTGTCTGCGCCCTGGAAGTTCAGAGTGTGCATCCGTCCCCTGCCCCCCCGGGCCTTTGTGATGGCCCAGACAAGAGGTGTGCTGTGGGGCATCCCTGGCTGCAGTGGGAACAGTCCTCTCCTGACACTCACTCTTGGAGCCCTGAGCTGCCATGGGAGGAATCCACCAACCCCGAGGCCACCATGCCAGGAAGACCAGAGACAGTGAGCGGGGGAGACAGTGCAGGAGGAGCCCAGATGGTCCCCCATCTCCCTAGTGTCTGACCCTGCTTGGCCCAGGCACCCGACACAGCCTTGTCAGGTGACAGCCACGTGAGGGACCACAAGCAGAGTGTGCCCAGGGAGGCCTCCCTGTACAACCACGCAACACCAAGAGCGCGGTGAGCCATCGATGTCCTAAGTGGAGAGGTTTGGGGTAAGTGGTTACACAGCAAGATAGCATACTCAACAATATATCCAAAAACTCTTTTTTCATTATTTAAAATTAAACCAAACAGATAGCTTTTTCAGTCTACATGTATGAAGCAACCATCTTTAGATAAACATTTCAGTTTGTTCCACGATTACTAGAATATCACCCCCACCAGCAACCACCTTGAGCCCGAAGGTGAACACCGTCATTATGATCTCAAATACGAGTGCTAACCCTAACTGCCATGTAGCTAAATACACCCCGAGGCCAGCGGGCCGGTCTGCAGTGTCATCAACAATTTTACTGGCGTTCATGTCGCTTCTGTAGTCACAGAGAGAGGAGGACTCCAGGGCCCTGCAGTCCGTGGAAAGCTCCTTGACGAGCTGACTGGTGTTGAGCCGGGTGTATGGCTTGGGGAAGGCTACCACGGCAGTGATGGCCGTGACCACAATGACTTCCAGAACAGGATACTTCCCAAATCTGGTAGACTTGCGCCGCTGACACCAGGCAACGTTTGCCCGAATGGAAAAGGCTCCCCACAGCCCTCCAAACACCCCGAGGAGGATAAAAGGAAACAGTTCAAAAAGGTACTGTGGCGTGTGGTGCTCCATGTAAAAGAGGACCTGGCAGCTGTTACCACACAGACTGATGGACCTTAAAACAAACGCCGCCACCAAAGCAGCAAAAAATGACCTCCATAAAGTCTTAAGAGGGAAGTAACAGCTAATCTAAAACAGGGCAAAAGGAAAAGAAGAATCAGTGCTGTAATTTTATAAGATATTTCTGATATGTTAAAACATGAATGGTAAATATCAATGCTCTAAATTTTACTGCAGCTAGAATTTATGTATATTAGATGTTACCGTGGTAAGGAAAATACTATTTTATAGCCATTCTGGCTATCAAATCATTACACAAATTCACAATGTCAACTGATGATAAATGTCTAATAATTATTTAAAACACCTAGCTCTGTGTTATGTTCATAGTGAGTTCCACCCCCAATTCAATCACAGCAGTTAAAAATAAATGTACCATCACTAACTCCTGCTAGCTCATAAAGAAGTATTTAATTTTCCTCTTCGTTATTAAAGCAAAAGGAATACAAACAACCCAGAGAGAAAAGTATATTTTAAGCCATTCCTAAATCACATTTTTTTCCTTAGTCACATTTTTGTACAAAGGTGTAAAAAGTCTTAAGCACCAATTAGAAAACAAAAGATATTCCACACAAGTGACTAAAATTATTTTCTTAAAATCAGTAACTGCAACAGAAATAATCACACAAGATAAACTTTAAAAGATGACTTAGAAACCGATTAAAAATTTTAAAATAAAAACAATCCTGTAAGTTAGTCAATAAGGATTGTTTTAAATATTTTCCATTAAGTCAAATTCACTTCTGCCTACTTTTAATTATGTCAACAATGGTAAACTTTAAATAAATACTGACACTTATATATCAATAATAGTTTAAAAAACTTCTCTCAAATAAAGAACATATATATTACTTTTTATGTAAGAATGAGTGAAAAATAACTAAGAAAACAAATCTGAAAACTTAAAAACAAAGTCTGTGTCTATGACACGAGCTGTAACACTGGAAAGTGTGCCACAGGATGTCTGTAACAGTACTACACAGAATTTTAATTGCTGGTTTAATTTACCTCCTCCAGGCTAAAAAGAACTCTGATCCGTGCACCAAAAGCTACAGAAACACCTGCAGCTGAGGCAGCGGACAGCACCTGAAAGAGGACGTGGCCTATTTCACAAGTGCTGACAGACTCACGTGCACCAGGCCACACTCCGCGTGTCACTCAAACTCTCAAAACGCCGCTTCTGAATTTGACTCGCATGTCTCCCTTTTCCACCCTGACCCAAAGGTAAATACTTCTTTTAATAAGATTATTTTTCCTCCTCTGCTTTAATTGAAAGGTCATTCATGTATTCAATATTCAGTTAAACATCGGTGGGAGATACACCAACGTAAATAAGATGGAAAGAAGAAAAGGCAATGGACGCAGACAATCAAGATGTTTACTTGTGAAGACCGTGGAGAGAGCATAACTGGGGCGGGGAGGGGCTATGTTTATTTTTAAAGAGGGTATCAGTTCTTCAGTTTCCAGAGCTAACCACTCCATCGCTAATAATTACTCTACTCCTAACCCTAGTAAAATATACAGGGGACCTGAAACCTCCTGAGTTCCCTACATTTTCAGCACCCCAGTCCTCTGAAGAGACCGCTATCTCAAGCACGGAAAAGCCTCACCTGAATGAGGAACCACTGCCACGCCCGGGCACAGTCCCACCACCCAGAAGCCCTCCGAGCCAGTCACAGGAAGAAAGACCCAGCACCCCGGGTCCTGTCTCCAGCTCCCTCATCCACCACGGGCAGCTGCCCACCTCCCACCAGTGGGAAGCCAAATACACACAAAAATTCACTGGGCATCTATTTACCATGACTTTTCTAAGAGTCTTTATTCCTATGACTACTTTACTCCAGTAAATATTTGAGGCTACCAAAGCATTTTGTCAAATGGTGAATTTTCACATCTCTGAAAGAGAAACTGGAAATAAATAAAATTAAATTGTAAATGTTAAGAGCATGAACTCCACAGTCAGGCTGCTGTTTGGTAAATTAAAAATGAGCGAAGCCTTGTTGTAATTAAATTGCACCCGGCTGGAGAGGGCACACTGGGAGTGCTCCTCTGGGAGAGCCAGGAGAACAAAGGTAACTTAATATTGTTTCTTTCCCTCAGAACTGCAGACAACACATTTAACTGAATCCTCTGATTCTACATTTAACACAATAGAATTTTACAATCAAGTCGACATCCACATACCTATAACTCACACACTTTCAATCCATTTCATAAGTATCTAACAACCATTTAATTTAAAAATGTTAAGTGGGCAGAAGAAGAAAGCGAAATATGAAGCCTAAATGCTTCCAACTAACGTGTAAAGTCTAGTCATTTACATACCAAGGCACCAGAATATAGTTAATGTCATAAACATTACTAATCATTACAGTGTGTGCATTAAAATCTAGACAAATTTAACTTCTATATTTTCTGATAAATTATTTTTTGTGCTTACAATAAATAAATAAAAATTAAAATCTTTTACCCCCAAAATGTCAAGGTACAATAGCAAGTAAAGGAACTGAAACAGGTAGACACATGCCAGAGGGCCGCCATAGCCACCAACATGCCACGTTAGAGCCAGGACAGTTTTAGGTGTGGTTCTGAACACACACACACACACACACACACACACAGCAGGAGAAGGAGGAGGAGGGGGCGGGGGAAACAGTGGGTGAGACTTCTCAGTCTGGGAGAAGCAGGAGCGAACCAGCGGCACACGTCACACTTCAGAGCAGGGGAGGCGTGAGGCAGAGCAGAAGCAAAGGGAAAGACTTCTGTGAAACTCAGCTGTGACCAATGGACACCAGCCGTCTGTCTAAAACTTTCCTAAAATACAGGAGCAAATGAGCAGCACTGGGGACGGACTGCAGAAAGATGCTAGAGATGACTTAAAGAAGAAAAAAGAAGCACAAACGATTCTCAAATTAAACTTTAAATCTGAATACAGAATTTATCCAAGAAGGAAAGAATGAAACATGATCTTTACACTAGGAAATTCTTCGCTGATGTAAGTCTATGTAACAGATATTTATCTGCCAAGACACTTACCTCCCTTTCCTTAGCTTCGTTTGTTCTGTACTTTGGAAAGAGGCAGGAAAAGAGATTTCCGTAGCAACGGGCAACATGCACCAGGGATCCTTCTTTTCCTAAACTCAAACCCGAGGCCACAGCCAGTACTAACTAACGTGATGGTTTTAATCATTAAAGTCCATTTTCCCAAGTAACCTCTGATGATGAATCCACTCAGAATAGTTGTAATCTACAAAGGAAGGATCAAGGCAGCTTAATTTCCTTTAAAAACATAAGAACTTAAGTTATTCTCTTGTCTTATTCATCTTGCAAATTCTGGCACAGATGGAACAACTCATAATGCATTTTTCAGAAGCTTGAAAAACTACACTGTATAGAACAAGTCTGCATGGTACTCTAATCCTCTCCCCAAGCAAGGAGAGAAGGCGACCCTATCTCATGAACAAAACTAAAATGCCAGGCCATGTTAAGGGGATACAGGGTTTAACAGAAGGGACATAATTACAGAACCCAGAAAAATTAAATCTCAATATTTCTGTTGTAGAAACATAATATAGTTTGATACATTTTAGACATTCTGTGTCAGAAATAAAGATATTATGCCTTCTCAGAATATTGTAATTATGTGTAATATTTTCCTACATCAAGAAGGATGAGTGACAACTGCTAAATCCTACATGCTATTGTTCCTCATTAAACTTAAAAAAAAGACAGTCTTAATATAGCCTTAAAAATCACTAAAATTGTTTTTAACAGACATGCACTAGAAAAAGCTAGTAACTTGTTTAAGACAGAAAAATAAAAAGAAGAAAAGAAATGAGTTCACATCATAGTTAATCCTAAATACCTTCTTAAGTTACTATCAATAAAAAACAAAATCCAAAATTTTGTACTACTGACCACTATGATCATTTATTTTAAAGTATAAACCAGTTATAAGTATTATCTGCCAATTTCAAGGATTATTAACTTACCTAATTAAAAGATAGTTACAAAAAGAGGATGAATGTGTTCAAACTCAGTTCCTAAGAGCAAAACATCAACTCATTCATCAAAGAACTTTAGGCTGCAAGGTATTTTGCAGGTTCTTGGTGTTTAACTGAGTCTCTTGGGATATTTATTTAGTCATATGCTGAATTAGTGGTGACAAAAAAAAATCAACCTCCACAGAAATGGGGAAGAATTTCTTTCAGCAATGTCTACCATCAGCTTACATTTTTAAAATTTTCTTTTTCATATTCCAGACAAATCACTCCCCCAGAAAAGCCACTACCTTTTACCCCACGGGCAAGAAGCAAGTGTCACAATTACTCAATGTTAATGACACTGAACACTGCACAGCTTACCCCTGGAATCCCAGAGCCACAGGCATACGGAGCAAACACCTTTACCAGGGAGATGGCGAGGAAGGTGAAACTAAAGGCCCAGAAGACATACATTATGTAGTTCATGATATACGAACCAGGACCCTGAAAAGCAACACGATGAACTTCATGGACTGGCACCGCTCACACAAGCACCTGCCACCTAAGCAGCTTGGGTAAAACCTGTGAAAGGCTCCCGGTCACTCCCACGATAATGAAAGCTTTATTAGAACGAAATAGTTACGTGGAATCCAAAAACATATTTGTTACCATACCAAGGAAACAATCTACTTAATATTTCTCTTAGCTTTTTCCTGATTCCTAAAGCCTTGTTGCCAAGACTCTCACCTCACTTCAATCCCTACCCATCCACAAACCACTTTCCAGATACTGTCACTCTCAGCCTTCGTGTTGCTGCAGTTCTGCTGAAGATGGAGTGAGAAACAGCAACTGCCCATCTCACCAGCAGGAGGTACATTCTTTTTGGCTCTAAAATTCAGCTGTGAGAAAATTTTAAACACATATCCATATCAGATCATACAACTATATTTATATTATATAATATTCTAGCCTCAAATTGTTCTTCCCTACAGAACATCAACAGTAGGAAGACAGCCATCTAAATACTGTAGTGCCATGAAGACAAACCCAGGGGTTTCTTCCAGGTATCTCCAGCTAGGAGGCTACGTTAACTAAAACTTCTGGTAATTCACACTTCCCGAACAACCGTGATGCAGTACATGACCCAGCTGCAATGAGCTGACTCCACGTGGACTTTCTGTGAATGCACGGACCCTCCCGCACCTCTTTTCCACGACAGGAAATACATCTTATACCGTAACGCAGCAGACCTGGGAGCACGTGGTTAGCTAGCAGGCGCTTCTGGGAGCACATGCACGTATTTCACTTGCTGCCCTGTACTCGCATATTTTCCGTTCTATCCCAAAACACGTCTTCCTCTTTATTCTGTAATGCAGCCGCAGGCATCTCACACGTGATGAATTCTGTAACTGCGTGCACTGGGGACTCACTTCCCTGTGTCAATGACCAATGCACTTGGAGCCAGAGCACGCCTCACCTCCGCCTGGCCGATGCCCAGCTCGGCCCACGCCGCCCACTGCAGACACCTGCCCCTCTCCTTGAACGCCATCTCGTTGGACCCCCAGCAGCACTGCTCGTGGCTGTACCACGGTGCACTGAGGCACACGCTCTCCTTGAGGTGGGTCATCCAGTCAGCAGCGATGCCTATCAGCCCAGCCAGCACCCCTGGGGAGAGGGGGCGGATGCAGGGGTCAGGCCCTTTGCAGGGAGTCAAGAATGACCAGGTTAAAGGGGTCCAAGAAAGCTGGGGGCCTCCTATGAATAAAGGGCTGTGAAGGGAAGGGAACACTACAAATTTAAGAATTCCTAATCTTTGTTATAAATAAGTTTATTTATATATTACTTTGTTAAAACTGTAAATAACTCATCTTTAAAATTGTTATTTCTTTGTTTGGAATTAAAACCAATTACATCATTCAAATTCATGGTTATTTTAAACCGGTGTCTGAAAGATACTAAAACATCTTCCAAAGACAGCCACCTGGCAGGAAGGTCTCAACTCTGCTGGTGAAGTCAGAGTTTTTACTAGTGTGTTTCAGAAACCCAATACACAGATTGACAGATGATGTCAGTCTCATGAAAACATAATGTCCATTAGAAATAACTCGTGGAACTCACGGCAGTAATGCCTTATTGTGACAGATGATCAGTTTTCTTCTTCTAACAGAAAGCCAAATATACCAAGATCATTTTACGAACAATACAAGAATACACAGATCTGTGGTCAAAATCTAGGTCCTTCTCATGTGAAAAGACCAATGGGTCATACAGGTGGTGGCCATCACGACCCCAGTGCTTCTCTACTCGCCGCAAAGGTTTCACTTCCCTTGAGTTCTTCTGCACGTCATCTCCTCTGGTGGAGCTGAAGGTCACGAACACTGTCAAAGCTTCAAGTGTGTTTTCAGACCTTCACCTGCCGTCACGTCCCCCACAAAGAGCCTTGGCAGGCGCTCTGCAGCTCGGAGGTCAGAGCATGTGTCCCTCCAGACCCACGACCTCAGTCTGGTCACGCACCCTCTCCGTGCTCAGTCCCCTCACTGCCAGACTGAGCCCAGGGGACCGCCATGAGTTTTACATGCACGGAGAGCTCTGGAGCACTGCGTGAGGCCTGGGAAGCACCCAGCATGCACTAGCTATTTATTATGCTGTTCACACTGAAGGTACTTTGCACTGATCATCTGGTCCAAATCACTGACCTTACAGGTAAAGAAACAGCAAGAAAGAGCAACCGAGCTGGCTGGACACGTAAGGGACGTGGCCGAGACTGGGAGTCTGGAGCCTCCTGCCTCTTAGGCTTATGTTTAAGAAGGTGTGTTGAAGAAACAAAACACATGCTTTTAAAAATCCACAAGTACTTGAAAAAACTGCAGTTAGGAAGGGAGAACTACTTACTGTCCTGTTAAACAAAAAAGAATTGCATTAAAAACTTCCTTTACCTGATGCCAGCCAGCCCTGTTAGTGTCACCATGAGCCACCCTGACCACGCGTCACACAAGCTCTTCGTTATCTCCCATGCTCATTCTTTCTTTTTGCTGTTGATCTGAAATTGGAAATGTTTATGTTTCATTTTTCAGACTATGAATAGAAGCCACAATTCTAGAATCTAACAACCATCTCAGTTACTACACATGTTACAGCACTTTCTAAACTAAATAATGGGACAGGAGAGTCTGGGGCAGAATCAGTGTCAAACAGCTGCTGCACCTGCAAACCAGACAAGCACCCACCCAGAGACCTGCATCTGTAGCAAGAACCTCAGAACTCGAGAGCAAGGGGGTCCACAAACCACATCAAGTCTCCTGGTAGGAAGAGCTGAGTCCAGGTTTGGTGCAGGAACCAGGCAGGTTGAGTCTTCCCCAGAATATATCAAAGTCCACTAAGCTGTGTCAAAGGACACGGCACCAACCCAAACAAGCTTCCCGCAGTCAAAGCTGGAACACTGTGAGCATCACGAAGGACAAGCTGTGCTGCGTACCCCGCCTCAAATGTGTTCAAGCGCACGAGTGCTTGAAGACGCAGAAACAAGACCCTGCCGGGACCGCCTGGTGGCTGCTTGGGAGCCGCGTGGTTTCACACTTCCTCCCTCCTTCCTGTACAATTCAAACCTGAGGGTACCCCACTATCGGGTGAGGGAAAGGCTCTCTCTATGGAAATAGTCAAGCTAGTAAATAAAATAGGAATAGAATTAGATTACAGCATTGCTCAAGATACTGAAATAAATATTTGAAATGATACAATGTTGATCTGCCTCCAAGTAACCTGGGGTAGAAGGACTACAGGATAGGCAGGAACAAGCACTGAGAAAGTTTTTTCTTTTAATTCGACGTTTTAAGAACAACAGTAAGAACAGTTCCATGTAGAACTTCCCAGCTTCCCAAGGGTTTAGGCTTATACAAGCACACATTAAAGTGCTGAAAATGGTATCTGACCTCCCTAGGGAGAGAGATGATGGATGTGAAGAGCTGGGACGCTCACTGGCTGCTTCACGTATGGTGACGTTACTTGCAGTGTTTTCCAGGGCCGTGGACTACTTACACAATCAGAGAAAAAAGCAACATGCTGTGGTTTCTTTTAGTTTCAATTTTCACTAAAATTTTCTGAACACTGTCTTACGGATCCTCTGCCACCCTCACTTTAGAACACAGTCAGATCCTCCCTGATGTGCCCATGACTCTCAAGTTTCATCCTTCCAAGAACAAATGCGCTCACCTACCAATCACACAAGACACAGGGCGTGCAGTGTCTGATTCAGGCACGCTGGGCTGACAGTGGCTCCCATGGCTACAAAATCATCCACCAAAGTTCAAGGGACTTTAATGTAACAGAAGAAAACAAGTTCCCTGATTCAGTCTCACATCACACACTGCAACTAATCTTTAAGAAACTACCACCTGTCAGCATGGTGCAGGGTCAGAGGAGAATATCCACAAAGATCTGAAAAGGTTTTTAAAACACTCTCGGCTTTTCTAACCACACGTTGTGTGAGGCTAGATTCTCTTCATAGACGAGAACCCAGCAGTTTTAAATAAACCAGAAGAGAAGATAATGAATGAGATTATAAAAATGTAACACAATGTTATTCCCTCATTAAATATTCTATATTTTGGAAAATGTAGTTATTTTCATAAAACTTTTTTTAATAATTTCATTCTCTTTATATAGTATTATTGGGGGGAATTAGTTTATCATTTATTTATTTTTAATGGTGATGCCAAGAACTGAACCCAGGACCTTGTGCATGCTAAGCAAACACTCTGCTTCTGAGCTATACCCTCCCTCCTCATAAAAATGTTTTTTATGCTAAAATGTAATGGGTTTGTCAGTTATTTTTTAAATGAATTAATATTCTTTTACATTTCTCAGTTTTAGTATCTAATATGGTAAATACCTATTAATATAACCACATAAACAAAAGCTCAGGCATCCTCAACAATTATCTAGAGTTTCAAGAGGACCTGAGATGAGAAGGTTTGAGAACTACAGGTCTTAGAATACTGACTGCATGTATTACGTCCCATTTTCAGTTATACCTATTTAAAATGTTTCCAGAAAAGGTAAATATTGACTGCTGAATCTCAGAAGCAGTACTTTTTGTAAACAATATAATCTAATTTCAATTTCAGGTTTCATACATGTGTACATTAATATGAAAGGTTATGACTAATTTGCACAAGTAGTTATTTACAAGTAAATTTCAGAGCTTAAATTTGTAAACAGTCTTTTGGAATTTGGAATTTTATTTTCAAGAATTTTTTTTCCCCTTTCAAAATTTGTTTTTGTAAGCCTCCATCAACATCAAAACACAACACCTAAGTTGTAGTTTTTAGTGAAAGCTACTCTTCTTTTGATTAGTGATTCACTACGACATTCAACATGCCCTACAAAGGACTTAATTTGAGACATACTCAGAATTTAAAACCACGGAAGCAGGTAAGAGGAAGCAAACCCCACGCCACAAAAGCCTCCTTCTCTAACAGCTGGAACCACAGCCACAGCCTCTGCGCTGCTCCAAGACAAGCACTATACTGACCTCCAGGTTGGACCTTGGCCTGATCCTCCCCCAGCTCACATGCCATGGTTCCCCTCCCTCCCTATTTTGTCTCATGACACTTCAATTCTAAGCTACTTCAAATCCTTTCCAGAAAGACAGGGGATATTAAAAAAAAAATTCTAAAAAAAAGTCACATAGAGAAAAAAAGTATTATTTATAAAACAAAGAAATTTACTTACATCTACTTATAATGTGTAACAAATTTTGGCAAGCTGAGGTCACTGGCAGAAAGTCATTATGAAATGATCTAATTATGCACTGTACTTTAAAAGCTCCTGGAAACGCTCACCTGCTGTGCCTCTCTCAGCCCTTACACTTCTCCCACACCCAGTCGATGGTGTGGAAGTCATGATACGTGCAGACACCCGGGATCGGCTCATCCAAGAGGTCCAGCAAGTGCGTGGAGCCACTGATGCTGCCTCCGTTGGTCACGGTGTAATGAGTCCCTACGGAGCAAAATAGGAACAAGGAGCCTGTTTTATGAGAGACAATGGTGAACTGTGCAACCTTCTTAGCAGCTCATTAGTGATTCATAAAGAAACAGTATCACTTGAAATAACTGCAATAAAGTAGAGGAAGGAAAGCATTAAGTAAATGGAAATAAAGCAGAAAGACTATGGCCTATCCTTTCAAACTCTTGCTGGAGAATCAAACACACCTGCCTGGGTGTAAGTTCTAGGGGTGGGAACTCTGCTGAACTTACTATTTGCTATTGATTATGGCACAGACTCTGCAAAGTTAGTTAGATAGTGACTTACAGAAGATTGACAAAACGAAAGTTATGACTGTCATCTGGTAGAATGTAAATGATTTCTGTCTAGTAGAAAAGAAAATCCCCAGCTGCAGTGCTGGTTCTGCTGTTTAACTCCGACCTGTAACAAAGTTCTTCCTCCCATGCACTACCAGTGTCCGGGAGCCTCACGCATCCTCCTCTGAATCAGCTCCTCATCCAGCTGGTCCCCTCACCAGAGTTACAGAAATCTTTGACAAGTGTCCACTATATACCTTATAAGAGTGTAACAGACTTGAAGCTACAAGGAAGGAGACTGAAAGACAATTCACAATAAAGAAATGAAAATGGCTCTTAAACTTGGAAAGATGGTCAATCTAACACAAAAAAATGAAACAGAGAGAGGGGAGGGTACAGCCCAGTGGCAGAGTGTGTGCTTAGCATGCACAAGGTCCTGGGTTCAATCCCCAGTACCTCCATTAAAAAATAAACAAACAAACCTAATTATTCTCCCCAAAAATAAAATAAAAAGTAGAAGTGCATTAAAAAAAAAAAGAAACACAGATCAAATCTATAATTTCATTTTCTTCTATCAGATTAGTAAAGATAAAAACAGTTGGCTAGTGCACTGAGTTGGCAAAGTTATGCAGAAAAGGGCCCCTGCCACAAAAATCATTAGTTCCAATATAAAATGGTATAACCTCTTTGGGAAGGCAAAGCTACACAGATGCCCTCCAACCCAGCAAGCACACCTCCAGAATTTTTCAGCACTTAAACCTGCATAAATCCATAAATTATGCACAGGGGCAGGACACCTTCCCAGTGCTCTAGAAAGCAAGCACAATGAAGGCTAAAGCGCTTATGATCTGAAAGAGCGGTCGGCAAAGGAGCCGGGGCGTAAGCACGTGAGATTTTGGAGGCCGTACAGTCATAACGACTCAACTCTGCCACAGAAGCACTGAAGAGGTCACAGACAACACATAAATGAACAGATACGGCTGTTTCAATCATCACACTTTATTTATGAAACATGTGAGAGCAAGGTGTGGCTCAACCCCAGACCTGCAGTCTCCACAGCACAAGCCAAAGTCACCTGAAGACATTTATTAAGAACTTTCTACGTAAGTGGCACTCTTCTAGATAGTACAGGAGATACAAAGGTAACAAAAATATCATCCCTGAGTTTAAGGTACAAGTTGGGGATTCCAAATTCAAAATATACTTTAAAACCAAGTTCTAACATCAAAGCACTAGAAAGTCAATTTTAGTTGTGTTACCTATGTTTAATCTGTGATAAGGAAATCTTAAGACTGAAGTATCTATAACTAGGTGGGATTAGTCTAAGAAAACTTCTTTAAGAATGTAAATTTTAAGTTGTAATTTGAAACCATCATGCTACGGTTTCACAATAATTACAGCTAAATATTTGATGTTAGATATGTTTATTCCTATTTCTGAAAAAAGAAACATGTATGTGATATGAATACTGACTGTGAGAGACAGTTTATATTACACCATTAGGAAAGAGTTTGAAGGACAAAAACCAGGCTAGCTAAGAAACATTCACCCTAACCCAAGAGTGAAAATTAGCAAACTTGAGTGTTCCACTGCTAGTGGAAGTAAAGACTGATGCAACCATATGGAAGGACAATTTGGAAATATCTATTAAAATATAAAGTTTCCACTTATAGGAATCAATTCTACAAGTGCACAAAGACTTAAAAGTTTTCACTGAAACTTTATTTGTATACTGCAAAAGTCAAACCAACAGAAATGTCCCATTCATTGATAATTAAATGAATGATGGACATCTGTGCAATGGAATACAATGCAGCAGTTAAAAAGGATGTAGCCCAACATATGATCTAGGAATCCCACTCCTGGGCGTATATCTAAAGAAAACCCCAATTCAGAAAGATACATGCACCCCAATGTTCACAGCAGCACTGTTCACAACAGTCAAGACATGGAAGCAACCTAAATGTCCACTGATAGATGACTAGATAAAGAAGCTGTGGTGTATATATACACAATGGAATATTACTCAGCCATAAAAAGAATGAAATAATGCCATTTGCAGCAACATGGATGGACATTATCATTCTAAGTGAAGTAAGTCAGACGGAGAAAGACAAGTATCATATGATATCACTTACAAGTGGAATCTAAAAAAATGACACAAATGAACTTATTCACAAAACAGAAACAGACTGCTACCAACCGCCCAGATTCTAGTCCTACCCAGCTAAGTAACTTTGGACAAAGTCGTCTTTAAATATTAAGCATCTATAAGATATATGTTATTACCTTACAATAAAGACGTATGTATAAGCAAAAAGGCATTCAGAATTTTTCTAAAGCCCTAAAAACTTAGCAAAGCTGGTACATAATTTTTCAAATAGGTGATTTTAGCATAAGTGATTAGATTACATCTTCATATTCTGTGGCAGTAATACAGTCCTCATGCCAAAAATAAACACCTAAAAGTGTGTCATTTAAATGAAAATGCACTAGTTGATACAGAACACAAGGTTGATGGTATACACAAACACTGTAAAAATGAAACCAGTTCTATTTTGTGGCTTCTAAGAGAAGAGCAAAATTCCCAAACTTCTCTTCTACAAGTCTGATGGTTTAAACTGACGTGTGTCGTCTTTTGTTTACCCACAAAGAAACTACCATAAATGCTGAGCCATTCACACAATGCTCGCGTGGCAAAGCTGGAATCTGGATTTTCCCCTGCTACTATCAGTATTGCCTCGATCAGAGCAGAAGAGGGTCTTGAATCAACTGGGGTAGGTGGAGGGGAGGTGCCCAGAGCCACCGTGCCAATACGGGGACCAATTCTATGACTGTGCAGGCAGAAGTCAAGTGAACTGCAATGTAGGCTGCAATCTGTCCTTCCTGATCACTCAGAGAAGCAGTGAGAATAGGAATTAATACAGAAAGGGTTACAATTTTAAACAATGAATGCTGCTTCTGCCCACCTGGTAACCCTTTCCCCATCTTTCTGAAACAAGCCAATTATTTTTTGAAAACTTCTAGCGAACACTGAATGCAGGATGTCAACCAGAGCATCTTCCCCTCCCCAGCTAAGGAAACAGCACGCCACCCAGGGTGGGCTCATCAAACTCCATCTCCTGGATATGCAAGCCTGGAGTAGAGTGATACAAAGAGAGGGGAAGTCTATTAATCTTAAGGACTGAACTTTAAAGGACACAGGACAATTCCCGTTACCTAGATCCCTAGACCTCGGACTATAAGAGTGAGATCTGAAAGTAGCAGCACCCAAAATTAAGACAAAAACTTTTCTGGAGGTCTGACCGCCAGCTGCCAGCGACCACCCTTCTACTATCTAATGGCTGAAAACTGCATCTAGAAAAGACTAAAGATCACTTTCTTTCCAGAGTGGCCTGGTAGAGAGATTCTGCGACCTTAGCACACTCTGAGGTCAGGAAGCCCAGAGTCATGTTCCAGCTGCACTGCGTGCCCGGCTGCAGGCGCAGCACAGACCACTTAGTAACCTCTTACAGGCGCCTGGGTCTTCTCGCCTGCTTCCAGAGTGTGGGGCGTGGACCAGAGGTAAAACACCTGTTAATAACCTCGACAAATAGGAGATCAATAAACGCAAGTTATCGCTTCTGCTCAAATATTTTGGCATTTAGAATTTCATCAAGCTGTATTTCATTACTCACATGGTATTAATCTTAACCAAAAGAATAATAATATGACAAAGAGGAGAAAAAAGTGTTTCACAAATTTAAGCTCTGGGTTCGTCTACAACTGCATACTGAGCAAAAATTCTGTAGATTTTTAACAGATAATCAAGCCTGGTATGGACAGAAAAACAAATTTCTAGAATGCATGTTCAGTGACCAATCTTTCCACAAAGTGGACATTCTATAATTTAAATATCACAACAATACCTCATAGTTCAAGCATGACTAACACTAAAACACCTCAGCCAGGAGGGAAAACTGTCCAGTCAATGAGCTGTAACTGGCCTGCAGTCTTCTTGCAAAAATAACTTCATTGATAAGAGGACTTTTTGCCTTGTTTATTTTTTCCCTAGACACAAAACTTTGTAAATTTCATGCATACCCATGTAAACACAAATTTATTGTTTATTAATATCTATAATCTAAACAAAAAGTTTAAAAATTATCTGTAGGAGAATTAAATTTTACGTTATTATTTAAAGAAATATTTTCACCAATGGGTAAATAACAGTCTTTTCAACAAATGATGCTGGGACAATTGGCTCCCTACATGTAGAAGAACGAAGTCAGACCCTACCTACCTTGCACCATACATGAAAATTAACTCTACACAGGTCACAGACCTCAATGTAAGGGCTGAGGCTGTAATGCCTAAAAAGAGGAGTAAATCTTTGTGATCCTGGGAGTAGGTAAAACAAGCACAGGTGGCAGAAGAACACACATAGTAAACCAGATGACATCAGAATCAAACCAACCTTTCCCACCTAGCGGCCAGGTGCTGTGTTGTGACGATAAAACCGCTAACATGCCCTGAGCGCGTACGGTGTGCTACATGTGGTTCTAAGCACTTCACATGTATTAACTCATTTAACCCCCGCAACAACCCAGGAGACAGGTATTAAGATCTCCATTCTATCAACTAGAAAGATGAGACCCAGAGAGTTACGAGACATGCCCAAGGCCACACAGCTAGTGAGCAGTGGAACAGGGATCCAAACTCAAGCACTCTGATTCCAGAGATACTTCTTTCCACTACATGCTGTATGGCCTAAAATACTGCCTAAAAATAATTCTATGGTTTATCTGCTGGCAGGTTTTAGGACACGTGGACACGCCCCTCTCTCCAAGCAGATTAGGGACTGTCAGGTGCTACCTCCTCCCAGGAGGCACGTAGCACTCAGACTATCAGGACAGCCCAGCCGCCATCAGAGCCCCCTCTGCCTCTGGCTCCAGATCGCCTTCTGCTGCAGCAGCTGTCACCAGCACTGCTCTGGTACCGGCCTCACACTCCGTGCCTCACTCAGCAGAGGTCTAGGACAGAACACGCCCTCTTCCTGTCCTCAGATAGTTCCAGACTCATCTCTGGCACAGAACGCGGACCCAAGTGCCCCTCCAGGTATATACTTAGAAACTTATTTTCAAACTCTTTTGACTGTGGCCCACAGAGCAAGAAACATTTCCCACTGACACAGTGTACAGATACACACGTGAGTAAAACCAAAGTTTAGCATATTTAATATCTGGCATATATTCTGATATTTCCACTTTCTATTTCCTTCCTTCCTTTCTTTTTTAAAATACTGGTCACAACCCAGCATGATGAAACCTGTAATTCGACAAACATAACTACAGAAATATAGACGTTAGTGAAATTACCTGCTTTCCCCATAAATAAAAGCCTTTATATTCCCACCCACTAGTCCTCAACATATATTTGCTGAACTGATCTGAAAAAAAAATACTAAACTGTTACACTTAAAACTGAATGAATCCATTAGTAAATTTCACCATCACACACCTTCAGCAGTCTACGCCTCTTCTCAAAGAGGAACATTCAAACAGTAGTTCTACATGCAAAAGTAGGTATTTATTTGTCTGCTGAGACTGCTACTTGTTACCTCCGGGGTCAATCCCAAAAGATGTGACAGCAGTGATCGCTGCCACTTAAGCTTACAGGCAGATGACTAACCTATCACACACACACAAAACATACTTTTTAAAAAAAAGTTATGAAAGAAGGCAGGCAGAAATCTAAAATTCTACATATTCCCTGACAACCCAGTTTCAACCATACATTTGGAGCCAGAAGTCTAGTCCCCAGTGTGTTTTTCCCTTCCCTCGGCCACCTTACTGGTAAGAAATGGTCACCCTGGTGAGGGAGGGGAAAGTGAACATGGTAAGCTGATAGTGGAAGTTCCAGAATGTCAGCAAACGGCCAAATGAAAGATGAACGGGGTAACACAGAGCCTGTACTCAGCAGGTGGCCAACTACACGTCTGCTGGATAAACGAAGGTAATGGAGCATTTGCTCTTTAAATTCATCCCACCACCCCCAGTCACATTTAACTGCTGTCTATTTAAACTGCAAAGACTTGGAAGGTAAAGCCAACTGTCAGCAGCAGAAGACTCCTCCTTAGGATGGAGACCCCACAAAAGGTGGGATCTTCCCTGCCAGCTGGAAAGAATTCACAGCTGAAGCAGAGGGACACAGCAAAAGCTGCTTTCTTTCTCAACCGAGGAAATGAGGAAATGGAAGGAAAGTGCTGGAGAAGGGAGAAGGGAAGAAAAGTGCTTAAGTGAGGAAAAGGCGCTTGAGTGGGGAGCCGGCAGCCAAGCTGGCTGGTGGAGACAGCTCCACCTGGGTCGGGCCATGTGGACTTTTATGGGAGGTTTCTGCCATCATGTCCTCCTTCTGGGTGTGATGGAGCCAGTCAGCCCTTGTATGGGCCTTTCTGGTTGTTGTCATGGCAACAGCCAACTGTTGTGGCACTGGTGGGTATGTCTTTAACACATTACCATGAGCATATAAGGAGGCCCAAGGTCCACTGGAAGCCAGATCCTCTGCCATCTTGGTTCTAACAGGTTCTGTGTCTTCTCTCTGAAGCTGCCTCCTGAGACTTAGATAATAGTAACTGGTTTGTAGTCCAGGGAGGGGCAGGGGTATGACCCTGGGGGCAACAGCTTTGGTAACAAAAAGGAAAGTTGCTTTTAGTCAGAATGCCTGCAACCTGGTGGACCCAGTATGCCCCCCCAAGAAACCATCTCCAAAGATTCTGTTGAGCCATGAAAATTTTAAAGGGAAATGGGGGAGTAATCTCAGTTAATCAATGAGACAGGTGTTCAGAATCGTCATTCCCCTAGTGCCTGCAGGCTTGTCCTATCAGCTGCTGGAGTCTGCTCTTCTATGACTCAGGGAGGCCTGGGAGACCTCAGGTGTTCTACAAACAAGAGGCAGGGGTTGGGGGGAAGCCCACAGAGTCCTGCTTGACATCAAAATCCCAAAGTTGACAGAGGATACACAATCAGTAAGTGGCGATGCTGAATTACCCAATTCACTGTCTCCTTCTCCATTCTATCGACACTTGAAAATAAAAGGCCGTATCCGTAGGCTAGGGTGATAAAGCGGATATTAAGACATCAGCATAACTGAAAACAAGTTCCACGTTTGTTTAGGACCTCTGCATGTAAAGTGATTTGTAAATCACATAAATTAGAAGATTCATGAAACTTGCTCTTTTAAATGGAGGCAGGAATAAATTGATAAACTAAAGCAAATCCATTTTGATCTAATTAAGGTTGTAAAGAACTGCAAAAACTACAAATTAAACATGTCTATTGAAAAACAGAAACAAAACTTTAAAATACAATTGAAGCCACCAGTCTCCTGTGGCCTCATATCAGCACAAAACAGAGACTCCAATGCTGGGAAAACAGGCAAAATCCCAAATCTAATCTACGTGGCAGGAGATCTGCTCACGTTTTGATACTTTGAAACACAAAGCATTTTTAACCACAGCAAGCTATGAGATGGTATAAAATTAATCATACTAAGAGTGCCAGTTATTTTTAGAAAATAGAACTACAGGCAGTGTATGAACCACATTTTACTGAAGATTTTAAATCCATATACTGTGGCCAAAGTAAACTTAAACACAGTTTTGTTTTATACTATTTTAGAATACAAAGAGTTTCTGATCTCAAATAATCTCTATTTGTCTTTTTAATTTATAGACACTTTAGATGAAATAATTTGTATGAAGAGGCTCAGTTTTGTAGTTGACTAAAAGTATAATAAGGACCTGAATCCCAAAATCATTTTACAAAGAACCTATAGGATTGCTTCTGTGGCTATAAGAATATCATCTAACACCTAGATTTCCAAATAATGTGCAAAAAGTGCTAACTACTGATACTTTTAGGAGGGAATAAAAATGAACAAATTCATCTATTATAGCAGGAAGAAAAAAGCTTTACTTAAATAGATCTCTATGCTAATGGATGTCAAGAAATGATTTCAGGAAGAAATGATTTCAGGTAGAAATGTACAAAAAATAAGACCTCAAACTTTATTTCAAAAGGAAAGCCACACTTTCTGTGGTTTGAGACTGCTACGAGCCTGGCCTTCAAGGTCCTCTAGGGTCGGGCCTCTTCCCTCCTGAAGCACCCCTTCTACTGAGGCGCAGACCAGAGAACAGCACACTAGGCACTCCTTCCCACCAGAGCACGTGCGCTGCTACCCTCTCCACCAGGGATGCCCATCAAATCCCCATGTGCACGTGCAAACTCCACTGACTTGGATAACGCTCAAAAATGGGGACTGTAACAGTTCCTACTTCACGATCTGTGACGAGGATTAATGTCTTGTTACACATAAATGAATTCCTACACATAAAGCACTCACAACAGCGTCTAAGTACTAGCTCTTGTTAATTTCACTATTACTACCACCATGGGTTCTCCACAGCACCCGATAGTAGCTTTCAGATGCAGGAGCTCAATAAACACTTCCAATGAAACAAGAAATATTTAAATGATGCTGAAGGTCCCCCAAATCAAACCACTCTAAGGGTCTGTAAGAGTCATTCAACCTCCAAGCTACCTAAACGTCACTAACAGGGAAGAAAGAGCATAAAACTTAAAATCTAAATAAACCAAAGGTTATTTTCCCTGATAAAATTGTAAGAGACATTTTATGAAAGAACTTAACTTTCTGTACAGGAAATATACCCCAAAAGATAATAATTTCTAAAATGTCACCTTAATTTCTGATCTACCAGCAATATATTAACAAATTCTAATCTCCGTGCATTTCCAGTGTTACTATTACTCACTTAAATAGGAACCTTCATCACTTACCATCTCACTGTGACAAGTGGCATCAAATTTAGTTTGCTCCACAAAGGTAATCCCTAACTCCAGCACTCAGGGATTCACTAAAGGGTCGTGTTTACTTTGCTGCTATGCTTTACAATTTTATACTTTGATTATCTACCTCCTCACTCTTGATCAGCCCCAAGAGATGTTTCTAGTCATTCTAATTCTGTCCTCACAGGGAAGCTGACTCCTCTTCTTTATTTATGTTAGCTGCCTGTCTCCACATCTCCAGTTCCTTTGTTTTGACCCATGGCCACAAAAGGTCATAAACTATGGATAACAAATAACCTCGAATCCATAGATACGAGCATACTACAGTAGAGTCAAGTGAGCCTAATTCCCAGCTTGGTCTGCACTACAAAGACACAATGTTACTTTCAAATAACACTGGCTTCTGCTAACTGAGTAAGTGCTCATCAAAGGATAAGGAATCTGCTTAGGCTGCCAAGAGTGGGACTGATTTCCACCTTGAGCAAAATTCCTGAAGGACTATTTATGAAAATATAACAGAAATAAAGAGCTTATATTTTAGTAATAACCATACCAGTAACCATGCCTACTCTCATATAAGCTATGACTTCTTTCCCATGCAGAGGTGGGGTCCATATATACATTCTGTCCAAGATGGTCAAATTTAACACTAGGAATTTAAACGTCCCAAGCCCAGGTCTTCTGGTTTATTATAAATCAACAAACAAATGTTATAATAGCTCAGAGAAAACACAGTTTAATTACTGATTAACAAATACTGCGACATTTTAACGGTCAGCATTCATTCACATAGCTTCCTGTTTAAAGAAAGCCTTACCAAAAAAAGGAATCATGGGAACAGAGGAAAAAGGAGAGCTTAGGAACACATTTGAACTGGAAAAACTAACAAACCCAACAATTCTGGGTGCTAAGACTATTAAATTTTAATTTCTTTGTGCTTTTAGATATTTCCCCAAATGCACCAGAATAATTTATATATACATAAATGTATTTTACTAGAAGGTAACCAACAGAAAGCACAACATACGTAACATGATCGTCATATTTTTTCTCAAAATCTGAAAATCAAGCTTTTACTAGCAACAGAATACTACAGGATATATATAAATAATGTTGCCACTGTTCAGAGCCTAATACTGTCTGGTCTGGTAGACACAGTGCAACCGATAAATATTTGTTAGGTATGTTACCATTTTTTAATCCTAATGGAACTTAATGCTTTAAAAAAAGTGTTCTCAGAATACAAATCCTATTTTAAATAAAAGAGGCTAAACACGCTCAGGAAAATCATGACTTCCTTATTTTCTTCATAAATTAAAGTTCAGATTAAACCATAAAATGAGTTTACAACATCATGCAGGAAATTCAAACTAATGTGGCTCATAAAAGAAGTCATCTAGCTAAGAGATTTTTCTTGCGGTTCAAGTATCTTTCTAGAACTGTAAGCCTATTTTTAGAATAATCAGTCTAAGAAAAATGAAAAAAAAAAAAGGCAGTTTAACATGTAATCAGTTTTGGCAGTGCCTGCCAAACGGTTTACATGAATGCTGGGCGCTTTTCTGGTTTTTACAAACTACTATTATTTTTTCTGACGTGTGAAAATTATCCTCTATGTTTTCATCGAGTAAGTTCTTACGAGAGCCCTGTGGCAGGCACTGTAGCTAACCACTTGAACGTGTATGAAATTGCGTTAATACAGAAGCGTGCTCATCGTCACCGCCGCCGGAGCGCTCTAGGACTCAGGCAGCGCTGCTCCTGCGCGCCGCCTGCGCGATGCCCGGCAGCGGCCGAGCCCGCGGCACCTGGACGCACGCCGGAGGCCGTGACCACCGGCGCCACGGCGGGAGCGCCGGGAACGGGCGGGACGGGGACCGCCGCCCGCTTACCTCGCTCGTGCAGCTCCCGCAGCGGGATGGCGTCTCCTCCCCCGTCGTAGGGCAGGAAGAGGCCGGCGGCGGCGGAGGCGTCCATGGCCTACGCCGGTAAAGGCCGGGGCGGCGAGCTCGCTGCCGCTCCGCTGCAGGCCCAGGAGCCGCCATAACGGGCGCGCGGCGCAGCCTCCGCCGTGACGTCACCGGCGCGCGCCGGTTCCCGGGCGACAGGCGGCTCCCGTCAACCGCGCCGCCCTGCGACACGTGTGACGGTGACTAAGTCCGGGGACTGACAGGCTGGGAGTGCCACCCCTTCTTGCAGCGAGCGCGGCGCGGGCACAGGGCAGGCCCCCCTCTCCCAGCAGCAGGGGAAGAATGGGAGCGACGCTAGCGAGGTGGCGGTCTTTACAGGATCAGTGTGCTAATTTTTATATAGCAACGTCAGATGAACCCTAACGACAGAACTAGAAGGTACCAGGGGCGTCCAGAGACTTGATGCAGAAGCCTGTTCTTCATTAGCTGAATGTGCTACTGCAGAGTTGCGCTGCGGATCCATTTTAAGTGAACCGTTACTAAACCCCGCAGCCTCTCGTTCCCTTCCTTGGAGGAGCGAGCCAGCAACACGTCCAGGCTGGAGGAGAAAGGCACTTACCGTGCCAAGTACCGTAGCTAGTTAGGAAATACGCAAAGAGAGATTTCCTAGGTGGGAGGCTTTCCTCTCTCCTAACTTCTTGCTTTTCCTACCTCACAAAGATTTTGTTATGCTCAAAAAAAAAATTAAAAAGTTTTTTGGTGAAATGTGTTTCGAGGGGTACTTCAGTTGTCTCTTTGCTAGAAATTTTATAAAATTCAGAAATGAACTTTTTCTAACGTTTCAAACTGTCATTCCAAAAGGAGCGGGAAAAAAAAAAAAAGCGGATGCTCATTGAAGCTGAGTTCAAATTGTTACGCCGGCTCTCAGAGGATTCCTCTAGGCTAGGAGATTCTCCTTCTGAAATACTATGTTGCCACAGGGCCACAAAACAAAAATGTTCTATTCATTAGAAGCGATGCCAAAGGACTTGGTAAAATTTGTTTTCCTAAATACCAAACGGGCCAACCCTAAGGTTTACTCCAATTCAGTGCGTTTATATGAAAGTTGGGAGCAAGAGAAGGAAAGAGAGGACTCATGGCAATAAAGAGAAGAGAGAAATTCTATTCAGTTTGTCTAGTACATTTTAGTTATTTGGGATCTTTTAAAAATTAGATTAAATAAAGTTTTTATATTGCAATAAGTTTGAGCCTCAGAGAGACCTTCTTATAAAATCCCACCTGGGATTTGGAGGAAAGGGTTCTGAGAAAGAAATCCAGACTACTTACTTCCATAATCTGCCTGAGTCTGGCTATTAACATTTATGATATGACCATGCGTAGGTTTTTTTTCCTGTTTTCTTTATTTCTCAAATTTTCTTGAAGATGATTTTTTTTAACAAGAAAAGCTAACTTTCAAACAAGCTAACTTTGCTAAACTAATTGTAAATTTGGTCCTTTTGGATACTTTGGTAGGTTAAGTTCTATTTTAAGACTTTTAAGGGGGGAGTGGATATAGCTCAGTGGTAGAGCACATGCTTAGCATGCACAAATTCCTGGATTCAATCCCCAGTACTTCCACTAAAAAAACAAACAAACAAACAAAAACTTTTCAAAAATGCATGCTATATGGCATTTATAAATGGTTTAGTTTCCATACTACTTACATCCTTTTATGCCTTTATATGAAGTGGAAATCTACCTACAAGTCTTCCTGGTATTTGTAGGCACTCTCTTAACCTGTTTTTCCTGATTTACAACATAGTCATACAGGAAAAATGAAAAGGACAGCTATCCAGCACTAACTGCAAGGGGAAGAATACCTTTCCTGTAAAATACATTGACTGTTGCATAAGTAAAAGCTCTCTAGCATAAGTAAAACCTTTTGAGTATCTTCAAAGAACAAAAAACTATGTATGTATACAAGTATATATAATATATTGGGTGTATCTATTTATGGTTAAGTTTAGAATGAGATGTGCAAACTTAACAATTGTTACCACTGAGGAAGGAGTGAAGTGGAAGTGGGCAGGACCATGGTACAGTCGGTTTTTACTTCATATAGTTCCACATTGTTGAAAATTTTAAAACAAATATATTACTTATTTACTTTTTAAATAAGTGATTACTTTTGTAATAATCAATCTGAAAATTTTTTAAAAATTTCAGACAAATTCTCATGCTTATGCGGTTCATGGCTGCCACTTTCTCTTAGAGTAAAAGAATTATTACTCAGGATAAAGAGCTTTCAAAGGACACTTTAGAAAAGGACAAGGTAAACTGGAAGGTGGGGCTCAAGGACTTTGACACGGATTAGATATTATCAGGCTGAGAACTTGAATTACAGTTAAAGAAAGAAGACAAATTCAAGAATTCCTAGGCACAGCTGGAGGAGGGGGCGGGATGCTCAAGATGGAACATGCGATGAACAAAAACACTAAAGTGGCAGCACAAAAAAGGGCTTAAAATTCAGGAAAGGAAGGTATTTCCACTTCCAAATGCACCCTTAATTCTAACCGCAACTTGATGTGGGATTCTGGATAAATCACAATCTCTCTGAGGTGTGGGAATCAGGGAGGCACAGTAGATGAATATATCATTATAACTGTATAACTATATACACCGTCTAATGCCCAACTTTTAAGCCCCTTTAATGAAACAATTGGGGGAAATGTGATTATAAGGATTTATTCATTTTTAGATGTAATAGTCTTTAAAAGAAACATTATCTTTTAGCAATACACAATGAAATATATATGGTAAAAAAACAAACAAACAAACAAAAAAAACCAAGAAGGAAAACCCCAAACCCAGAGCTGCATAGTTAAGACAGACCTCAATGCAGAATTTGGCTCGATTTTCTCTGGATTAGGGTTTGCATGTTCCATTTTGTTTTTTTCAGTCCTTTAAAAAAAACACTTGCAATCACCATCACCATGTAACAGTTTACTGGAGGTCCTAGCCAGTGCAGTAAAGGAAAGGCGGACGGGGAGGGGAAAGCTACAAGGGTTAGGAAGAAACAAACTGTCACTAATTGCCAGTGATATGACTATACATTAAAGACATCAGAAAACATGAGAATTAGTAAGAATTAAACAAGGAGATGAATTTTTAAAAAACCAATCAAAATTGAATTTCAAAATATACCAGCAGATAGAATATTAAATTTTAAAATAAAAATAGCATTAAAAAATACCTAGAAAAGAAAGAAGACAAAAGTCAATGGGAAAGACTAAAGACATTTAAAAAGACCCAAATATATGGAGAAGTATACCATGTTCACGAACTGAAAGATTCAAACTGATCTATAGACTTAATAAAATGCCAATCAAAAATCCAACAGGGACTTACACCATATTGTACATTAACTATACTTTAATTAAAAAAAAAAAAGAAAAAGAAGAAACAACAAACTTTTTTTGTGGCAAACTCTGCTAAAATTTACATGATAATATTAAAAAGGCCCAGGAATAGTCGAGATATTCTTAAAGATAAGATGAACAGACTTCCTTTACCATGTACTGAGAATGTTTATAGTTATAGTGACTAAAACAGAGTGCTCTTGGCATAAAGCTAGAAAAATAACCAACAGTAAAGAATAGGGAATCTAGAAATAGACCCTTCTTTATATATGACCCTTGATACATATCAAATGTGGCTCTATAATAGTGGGTAAAAAATTATTTTCTTAGTAACCAGCATTGAGACAACCACCTGTCTACACAGAAAAAAACCTAAATACACCCTAATCCGTACAGACACACAAAAATCACTCTGATGATTATAGACCTGAATGTGAAAGGCAAGTAAATCTCTTACAAAATAACGGGAAAATATCTTCATGACCTCAAGCTAGGGGGATTTTTCTTAATCAAGACACAAACAGCATTAACCATAAAACAAGATTAATGCACAGGACCACATTACAATTAAGAACATTTGTGACTGGGTCACGAGGATGGATCCCTTGTGAATGGGACTAGTGCCCTTATAACAGGAATGCCAGAGCTCCTTAGAGGACACAGCACACTATGACCCAGAAACAGCCTCTCCTCACCAGACATGGACTCTGCCCATCCCTTGGTCTTAGACTGCCAGCCTCTAGGACTGTGAGAGATCACCGTCTGTTGTCGAAGCCACCCAGTCTATGGTGCTTTTGTTATAGCAGTCCAAACAGACTAAGATGGAGAGTGAAACACAACCCACAGAATAAAAAATATTTACAAAACGTGTAACCAACTGAAAGCTTGCATATGGAAAATAACTATAAAAATCCCTACGATAGACATGCCAACAGACAGAAAAAAAACCCCAAAAAACCACAAAAAAACAAAACAAAACAAAAAACCAGCAAATGACTTAAATAAGTACTTTAGAAAATTCTTTCAAATAGCCAGTTAGCATGAAAAGATGCCCAATCTCTTTGGCCACCAAGGAAATGCAAATTAAAACCTCCATCAGAATCCATCACAAAGCCAGCAGACAGACAAAATGAAAAGTGGGACATCAGGTGCTTGGTGACTGTGGAGCAAGGGAAGCTCACACATGCTCATCTGAGTATAAACTGGATGCCACTATGGAAAACACAGCCTATGACCCAGCAATTCCCCAATGAAGGGGTGGGCCCTCCCTGGGCCCACCCTACCACCCTGCCACCCTACCGCCCTACAAATGGCCAATAGGCACAGGAAAAAATGCTCAGCATTGCTAGTTGTCAGAGACATGCAGATCAAAACTGCAATGAGATATCACCTTACACCAGCCAGAATGACCACCAATGAGGTGTCTACAAATGATAGATGCTGGAGAGGGTGTTAAGAAAAGGGAACCCTCGTACACTGCTGGTGGGAGTGCAGATTGGTGCAGCCATGATGGAAGACAGTATGGAGGTTCCTTCAGAAACTGAAAAAAGACCTACCATGTGATCCAGCAATCCCACTCCTGGGCATATATCCAGAGGGAAATAAAATTCAAAAAGACACATGCACCCCAGTGCTCATAGAAGCACTATTTGCCATTGCCAAGACATGGAAACAACCCAAATGTCCATCAACAGGTCACTGGATAAGAAGATGTGGTATATATATACAATGGAACACTACTCAGCCATACAAAAAGAAGAAAATAATGCCATCTGCAGCAATACAGATGGACCTGAAGATTGTCACTCTAAGGGAAGTGGACGGGAAAGAAAGAGAAATGCCATATGACTCTAAAAAATAATAACAATAATAAGGCCACCAATGGACTAATTATCATTTTGATTTCTTAAATATGTGTAACCACTGTGCCCTGTAGCCTCAGACATTGGCTGTGCTGTGGCACACTAGGCCTGATCTCCCACTGGTGGCAGTCGCCATGGTGGAGCCCAGAATTCCCCGCCCCAACCGCAGAGTAAGGGGTGAGGGTATAAGCTCCAGGTAGTGTGCACTCTGAGTGAGGGGGTATCCCGCGATGAAGTGGGGACAGGCTGAGGGGTGTTGGGGACCATCCGGCTGGCCCTCAGGCCATGGCCTGCTCCCGGAAGGCGAGTGTGGTGCGGCAGTGGCCCCAGTGGCTACTGAGGTGGGATGAGGGCTGCCCAGTGCAAGCCCCTGGATTTGTTCCCTATTCCACCACGGCCTGGACTGGGGTGGCCTCTGCTTCTCCATGTGCGCTGCGGTGCATGTGTCGCAGCCAGCCTGCACCTGGGAGGTGGAGGCGGTGATATCCGCCGCGGCAGCTGGGAGAGGGGTCTGGTCCCATCTCCCCCACAGCCTGGCCTGGGGGCGGCCAATAAAGCCCCAGGTTTGCAGGACCCAGGTTACAGGTCGGTCCGCTCCTGGGAGGCGGGCGCGGTGTGCTGGGGCGGCGGCAGCGACAGCGGGAAATGGTAGCAAACCCCTGCGCTCTCACCAGGCAGCCCCAATCCCGCCATCGCTGCCGCTGCCACTCCCTGACAGCACAGCGCCCACCTGCCAGGAGCAGGCTGACCTGTAACCTGAGTTCCACGAAATTGGGGAAGCAGAGGCCAAGCCTAGGACAGGCCATGGGGGAGTTTGAAGCAAATCCACAGGCTGACATGGGCAGAACCCTAAACCCTGCCACTGCCTCTGCTGTCACCGACCACACAGCGCCCACCTCCCGAGCGCAGGCTCACCTGGGGACGTGCCAGGGGCAGCAGAGACTGCCCCCAGGCCAAGCTGAAGGGGAGATGGGGACAAATCGACTAGTTTGCCAGGGGGCAGCACCCCTCTCCCCGCCAGTGTTCCAGATTCACGGGACACATTTTCCCAGGTCAGTTGGCTCCTGGGAGACAGGCGCGGTGCAGTTAGAGCTCGGCGGCGGAGAGGGGGTTGACTTGCTCCCATATCCCCTGGGGCCTGTCCTAGGGGCGGCCTCTGCTGCCCTAGGCTCACAGGAAGCATGTCTTCATGTCAGCCTGCTCCTGGGAGCAGAGCGCAGTGTGGTCAGGGGGAAGCGTCAGCAGCGGGAAAGGACATTAGGAGGACTGGGCTCCATGGCTTACTCTCCTTTCATCCCTTGCTTCCTCAGTTGGTGGCTGTAGCCACTTTTCTATTATAAATTATTCCCAGATATTGAACATAGGTTTCTGTGTTACACAGAAGAAACTTTCTTTAAAATCTATTTTATAACTAGTGGCTAATATTTGTAAATCTCAAACTCCCAAATTTATCTCTTCCCACCCCCTTTCCCTGGTAATCATGATTGCTCACTAAGTCTGCAAATCTGTTTCTGTTTTGTAGATGAGTTCACAGTGTCTTGGTTTTTTTTTTTTTGATTGCACATATGAGAGATGTCATATGGTATTTTTCTCTTTCTGGCTCACTTCACTGAGAATGACGATCTGTAGTTCCAACCATATTGCTGCAAATGGCACTATTTTATCTTTTTATGGCAGAGTAGTATTCCATTATATAAATATACCACATCTTAATCCAGTCATCTGTTTCATTTAGGTTGCTTCCATGTCTTGGCTGTTCTATATAGTGGTGCTATGAATATTGGGGTGCATGTGTCTTTTCACATTGCTGTTTCCTCTGAATATATACCCAGAAGTGGGATTCCTGGATCACAGGGTAAGTCTACTTTTAGTTTTTTGAGGAAATTCCATACTGTTTTTGATAATGGCTACACCAAACTACTTTCCTACCAACAGTGTGAGAGGGTTCCATTTTCTCCACACCCTCACACACACTTCTCAATGACGGTCATTCTGGCTGGTGTAATGTGATACCTCATTGCAGTTTTGATCTGCATGTCTCTGACAAGTAGTGATGCTGAGCATTTTTTTCCTGTGCCTGTTGGCCATCTGTGTGTCTTCCTTGGAGAATTGCTTGTTTAGGTCTTGTGCCCAGTTTTGGATGGGGATGCTTGTTTCCTTGGTATTAAGGCATATGTGCTGGTTGTATGCTTTGGAAATTAGTCTCCTGTCAGTCACATCATTTGCAAGGATTTTTCTCCCATTGTGTAGGTTGTCTTTTCATTATGTTGATGGTATCCTTAGTTGTGCAAAAGCTTGTGAGTTTAATGGGATCCCATTTGTTTATTTTTGCTTTTATTTCCAATACTCCATGAGCTGGTTCAAAAAAATACATGGCTGTAATGTCCACCCGCGAGTGTTGTGCCTGTGTTTTCCTCTAGGAGTTTTACCGTATCTGGTCTTATGTTGAGGTCTCTCATCCATGTTGAGTTTAGTTTTGTACGTGCTGTCAGAGAATGTTCTAATTTCAGTCCTTTACAGGTAGCTGTCCAGTTTTCCCAGCACCACTTATTGAAGAGACTGTCTTTCCTCCGTTGTATATTCTTGCCTCTTTTATCATTGATTAATTGAGCATACATGTGTGAGTTTATTTCCAGACTTTGTGTCCTGTTCCACTGATCCCATGTGTCTCTTTTTGGACCAATACCGTGCTGTTTTGATTGTAGCTCTGTAGTATTGTGTGAAGTCTGGGAGGCTTATTTCTCCAGCTTCATTCTTTTTCTTCAGGAATGCTTTGGTCATTCTGGGACTTCTGTGATTCCATGTAAATTTTAGGATGCTTTGTTGTAGTTCTGTGAAAAATGTCCTGGGTAATTTGATAGGGATCACATTAAATTTGTAGCTTGCTTTGGGCAGTGTGGCCTTTGGAACATGATTAATTCTTCCAGTGCAAGAATATGGGGTGTCTTTCCATTTCTTGAAGTCCTCTTTAATTTCCGTCGCCAGGGTTTTGTAGGTCTCTGCGTAGAAGTCTTTCACTTCCTGGGTCCAATGTATTCCTAAGTGTTGTCTTGTTTTGGATGCCATTTTAACAGGGATTATTACTTTCGTGTCAAGAAATGCCACTGATTTCTGTGCGTTGTTGTTGTGTCCTGCTACCTTGCCAAATTCTTTCCTCAGCTCTAGTCAATTTTTTTCCTGTGAAGCCCTTTAGGGTTTTCTATGTATAATATCATGTCATCCAGATATAGAGAGTTTTAACTCTTCTTTTCCAATGTGGATCCCACTTCTTTCTTGTTCTTGTCCAATTGCTCTACGAGGACTTCCAATACTCTGTTGAGTAGAAGTGGTGAGCGTGGGCATCGTTGTCTTGTTCCCAATTTTAGCAGACAGGCTTCCGGCTTTTCTTGGTGGAGTATTCTGCTGGCTGTAGGTTTGTCACAAATTGCTTTGATTCTGTTGGAGATGTGTTCCCTCTATACCCAGTTTGGTAATACAGTGGGTTCAGTGTGCTCAGGGGGCTTGGGAGGTGGTGGCAGTAGCAGCTGAAGGAGGAGGGGGGCTGCCCCTTGGGAGCCATTCATTTGCTCCCATCTCTCCCACAGTGTGACCTGGGGGTGGCCTCTGCTTCTAAGTACAGTTAGGTCCCATTAGTTTATTTGTGCTTTTATTTCTGTTGCTTGGGTAGACTGCCTTAGGGGAACACTGCTGAGGTGTATGTCAGATAATGTTTTGCCTATGTTTTCTTCTAAGAGGTTTCTAGTATCTTATCTTATGTTTAAGTTGTTAAGCCATTTTGAATGTATTTTTGGGTATGGTGTGAGGGGGTAGTCTAACTTCACTGATTTACATGCAGCGGTCGAATTTTCCCTATACCATTTTCTGAAGTCAGTGTCTTTACTCCATCGTATGTTTTTGCTTCCTTTGTCAAAAATTAGTTGACCAAAGGTCTGTCGGTTTACCTCTGGGCTCTCTATTCTGTTCCCTTGATCCATATGTCTGTTTTTGTACTAATACCATGTATGACTGTAGCTCCGTAGTATTGTCTGAAGTCTGGGAGGGTTATTCCTCCAGCTTTGGTCTTCTTCTTCAATAATGCTTTGGTAATTCTGGGTCTTTTGTGATTGCATATAAATTTTAGGATGGTTTGTTGCAGTTTTGTGAAAAATGTCCTGGGTGATATGATAGGGTTTGCATTAAATCTGTAGATTGCTTTGGGTAAGATGGCCATTTTAACAATATTAATTCTTCCAGTCCAAGAGCATGGCTTGTCCTTCCATTTCTTTAAGTCATCTTTAATTTTCTTACAATGTTTTGTAGTTCTCTACGTATAAGTCTTTCATTTGCTTTGCCAGATTTATTCCTAAGTATGTTATTTGGGGGATGCAATTTTAAAAGGGATTATTTCTTTACTTTCCTTTTCTGGTAGTTTATTGTTAGTGTAAAGAAATGCAACTGAATTGTATGTTAATCTTGCATCCTGCTACCTTGCTGAATTCTTTTATCAGCTCTAGAAGTTTTTGTTGGAGCCTTTAGGGTTTTCTATATATAGTATCATGTTATCCACATATAGTGACAATTTTACCTCTTCTCTTCCAATTTGGATCCCTTTTATTTCTTTTTCTTGTCTAATTGCTATGGCTAGGACTTCCAATACTATATTGAATGGAAGTGGTGAGTGTGAACATCCTTGTTCCGGATTTTAGCACAAAGTCTTTCAAGTTTTCACTATTGAACATATTATGCTGGGTGTAGGTTCATCATAAATAGCTTTTTATATGTTGAGATATGTTCCCACTATACCCACTTTGGTTAGATTTTTATCATAAGTGGGTGTTGAATTTTATTCAGTGCTTTTTCTGCATCTACTTTCAACCCAATCCAAAAATGGGCAGAAGACCTAAATAAGCAACTCTCCAATTAAGACATACAAATGGCCAATAGGCACATGAAAACATGCTCAGTATCGCTAATTATCAGAGAAATGCAAATCAAAACTACAATAAGATATCACCTCACACCGATCAGAAATGGCCATCATTCAAAAGTCCACAAATGATAAATGGTGGAGAGTCTGTGGAGAAAAGGGAATCCTCCTACACTGGTGGGAATGTAATTTGGTACAGCCATTATGGAAAATAGTACAGAGATTCCTCAAAAATCTAAAAATAGACTTACCAGATTATCCAGCAGTCCCACTCCTGGGTATATATCCAGACAGAACCTTCATTCAAAAGACACATGCACCCCAATGTTCATAGCAGCACTATGTACAATATCCAAGACATGGAAACAACCTAAATGTCCATTGACAAATGACTGTATAAATAAGTTGTTGTATATTTATACAGTGGAATACTACTCAGCCATAGAAGAAAATAAAATAATGCCATTTGTAGCTACATGGATGAACAGTAGAGTTTGCCAGAGACTTGTTTTTTGCTCTTGGTTGGCTGGAATGTTGCTCATAACCTCCCCACTTAGTCTGGGGCTAAATCTGAAATTCTGTGAGTCAAATTGATCACCTTCTCTGTGATGATTTCCCCCTCCTCAAATATCATGTTCAGACACATGGTTCATCAAGCAAATTGTTGTAATCTGTGCTTTGCCAACCCTCACTTTACTCTTATGTGTGTAATTCTATCCTATGCTTAAATCATCAAGACAATTTTAGGACTTCCATGTGCCCAGCAAAGAAAAAAGGCCTTTTCCACCTGTCTTCCCACATGATTGTGGTTTCCATCACTTGTGGTGCGTACATGTTCATCCACATAATTCCTACAGCCAAGGAAGAAGTGACTATTAATAAAGTGGTCTCACTACTCATTTCTTCCATTTCACCTGTTAGATCCATTTATTTATACACCGAGAAATAAGCAAGTGAAGAAAGTCATCAATGACTCAATCAGAAACACTGCATCATTCTTAAGGAAGTCAAATAAAATAGCGGTCAGTAAATGAAGTTAAAATAAAAGGTTAATGGCTACTAACCTTTCTACTGAAGCTTATAATTGTCCATCTTTAATAATCTATATTTCAGTTGTTATGTTTTTCTGTTCCTCTTTAGATTTACTTTACACTGCACCTTAATCAACTCAATTTATTTCCTTTGGTTTTTACTCAAATTCTTAAAGGAGATATGTCTCAGTGAACAAAGTGAAAGAATATTTACTATCATTTATTTATACATAAATACAACCCCATATAATTAAATTTCATGGTTTAATAAAGATCATTCTTTAGTTCTCCATAAAACTGGCAGCATGATACTGCTGATTACTGCATGCAGATTTGCAAAATTTTTTTTTAAAATTCAAGTAAGAATTGAAACTGTATAATAAAGTACTGAGTAGGATGATTGAAGGCATGACGTCATAATGCAAGGAACAATTGAGAAAGACAATAATAACATTTCTAATATTCTAGTAAAATTCACTAAAAACAAAAAACTATTCTGGGTAAAATCTGACAAATACTCTTTGGAATATAGCTAAGAGAAAAGGTTAAAATATCGGCAATCACAAGGTATCAGAGATACAGAACAATCAGAAATGAAGAAAAATAAACCTATGTATAACCCTTGGATTTCCAGGAAATCACTAATTGGAGGTTGGAGAGGGCCAAGTTCTGGGATTATGAGTTAGAGGCTTGGGTTTAAAAGCCCACATGGAGATGAGAGATGAAGTGTCAGGGTCCAAGTGGTGACAGTACACGGGACTGACATAATAGTATAAAATCAAGACTTTCAAAATGGGATGTAAGAGAAAAAAGTGGCCACCCTCATAAAAGGAAAACAATTTTCTCTTAGAAATTCTTCTGTCTCTTCTTGACTTATGAGCTACAAATGTGGACATGGGGATCATTAATATGTTCCTCTTTCTATCCAAGAGAGAGATTTCACAGCCCAAATTCTATATTTACTAATACTATGTATGAAAAATTATGTAGTGAATCCAAATTAATCTTTGAAAGCTTACAATTACCTATGCCACGAGATAGAGACACTTCGTAACAATTCACCTAAAGCACAAAAAAGCTATACTCAGAAGAAATCAAAGAATTTTTTTATCCAAACATATATTCATTATTTTTAAAAACTAAACTGAACAAAAAATAAAACAACTCCTGCTCAATATAAAATTTTGTAAGCCATGAAAGTAATCCAAAGCATGTACAACATGAATTTTAGATAAAAAATGAATAAAATTTAAGTGATAAATAAATCTAAAAGTTACTTCTTTAAAAACTTTCATGAAAATTGATGTTTCTCAGAAACATGAATGAATACAAAACAGCAAAATGTGTAAGGTTACCAATCAAAATATAAATACTGAAGCAGTATGAATTAGAATAACTTGATAGATGAACTATAGCAATCCCACAACAAAAATGAAATATATATGAAGACTCAAAGTTCATGAAAAAAGATTTAGCAAAACAGAATTTCAAAAATTAATTCAAGGTGTGGAAAACAAATATACCGATCTCCATAAAATATTAAGGAAGGCAAATAAAAATAATTTCTGAAGAAATGAAAGGACCAAATTAGTATAAAACTAACCATGGTAAAACACTAGAAAATCTCATTACGATTCCAACTATGCAAACAATTAAAGAAAAAAAACTCTCCCCATGGAATTTTATGAAAATGTCTTAATATTTGAAAAAATCTGATGAAGACATTATAAGATAAATGATTAAACAAATTCACTGCTGAATGTATGTAGGCTATTTCAAATAGAATCTAAAAAAGTCAAAAATTATACTATGATCAAGATTAATCTAAATAATACAAGAGTGGAGATAGATGATAGTGATATAGAGAAATGTATACGGATACAGAAACATATGTACACATACACATATATATGAAAAATAACTAGTTTTGTTATAACAACAAAATAAAGGAAGTTTATACATGGATTTTGATTAATTAAATGATCACTGGAAGAAAAAAAATCAAAAATCTCTCCTAACAAATTTAAAGTAAGATAAGAATATGATGAACTACTAAAATAAGATTAAAATTTCTTAAGAAATAAAAATACAGAATTTTATAGTGTCTTCTGTTCTTCTTAATTAAAATCAAGAAACAAATGAGGGGGGAAAAAATGAGGATACTCACTTTCATCATTGATATTCAAAATTTCATTGCCATCTTGAAAATGCCATAACATGAACAATAAAATGGTTGGATTATCAGAATGAAGCTATGAAACTAGTGTCGGTAGAAATTATGAAAGCCATATTTTTTTCAAGTTTTTACATCTTTGAAGGGTAGATATGCCTTCTTAATATTGTGCATATTTTAATCACTAACATTTCTCATAAAGACACCTATAAGTCCTTGAAATAATGACATGCCCTTAGAGTCAGTAAAACATATTTCCTTCCTGATAACATTACTATGTACCTAGAAAACAACAAAATCTAATAGGAAACTAATAAGACTTAACAAGACATTTAGTAACTTTGATAAAGAAAGAATATATTCAAACAAATCAATTGACAATATTTTAGTTAACAATAAGATCCTGGAAATCAAAACAATCATTATGACTGCAAAGGAATATATCCCATTATGGGTTCAATGCATTACATCATAAAAATACCAATTTGTTCACTATTAATATGTAAATTTGACAGAATTCCAATTAGAAACAGCTTATTGCATAAACTACCACTAAATTAGTATGGAAGAATTAAATCTCATGAATGTAAAACACATACATGAAAAATAAAAATTAGCAAATAAAAACTTACTTTATACAATATCAAAACATATTATAGATCAATGAAATCAAATTAATATGGTATTGGCATAAGAAAAAAATAAAATGTTTAGTAGAACACTTCAGATCATGAAAGTATAGACTAACAGCTTTTAATTTTATATAAAGTTTTATTTTGCTTCTTTTATAAAAGTGGGCTATTTTTAGTTCATTAGGAAAATCATGGTTCAGTTAATAATTACTTCAGTCAGAAAAGCAATACCAAATCAAAATGTTTTATCTTTCATCCACACAGCAAATAGGTTATACTCTAAATGGTTTAAAATTTTAAGTACAAAAATAAACCAGTAAAAACTGATTAGAAAATACATGAAGTGACAGTAATGTACAGGAATAAGAAATTTTCTTACTTAAGATTTTAAAGGTAGACAGTGACAAAAGAAAGGGCACCTATCTGAGTATTTATGTAGTAACCATTTTGACTAGCAAAAGATAACACTGAAAAATTCATGTCAGATAATAATGTTGAAAGTAAATGTATACACTGACAAACAACAAGATGATTTCTCAAGAATACAAAGAGCTCTTATAAGTGAATAATAAAAGTGAAAAAAACAATAAAAATAAGCAAAAAACAGAAATGAGCAATTTTGAGGATATTAAATCCCATTTCATAAGTTATGATTGTCAACTGCTCTTAAAATCAGTCTAATGTCAAAAAATTTATACTGAGGTAGAAATTTATACTAATCAAACTGCCAGTTTTAAAAGCAAAAGGCTACTTTCCTATAGTGCGTGGAAATTTAAATTACTAAAGATTTTAGACAAGCAATCAGAAAATTTCCAATTTGAAAGTATACTCTGACATTTCAACTCAATTCTGCAACTCTATCTCATTGCAATTAAGCACCATTTCTGAAAGAATAGACAGTATTAAAATCATAGTATGAAAAAAAAAGAGTACAGAATGCAGCATTTCTGGTAACAAAAAAAATAAAACTCAAAGCAAAAAACCCCACCAATTAATGGAATGCCGTGCACATAATAAACCTAAATGTATTAGAGTTACATCTGGAGTATATTAGAGTTTGATCTGGAGTAACTTCTGTGAATATTTTTTTCCAAAAGAGGGAAAAGGTGGAAAAGTAAATTTAATATAATCAAGTTTTCATAATGGAAATCTTGGCAAAAACCCTTCAATGTGTGTATCTATTATATGTGCACATATATGTATGCTGATAGATATATGTGTACAAAATACATGTATGTGTAAACATGTTTTAATTAATCTTTACCTATTTATTCATATCAAGTTTTTTAGCATTAATAAAATTTATGATGTTTACCAGGGAAACTAAACTAAAAAAATTCTAAAAACTAAATAAATAAAGCAAAACAAAACAAGCAAACCAAAATATACCCTCCTGGTGAAACAGTTGTTGGAAGGGCTGGAACTGGGGGGCCAGAGAGGAGCCTAGAAGACCTCACTGTGTAATAGCATAATGTTGGCAGGACCAGGTTGTTCACAGCCTGCACATTTCAAAGAAAGACCTGTGTAAGACTGGCCCTTGATGACCTGCTGGGAGATAACCTCTGAGCCCTTGGGATATTCGGCCTGATCAGAGTGGTTTTTCATCATCTGAGGCTCTGGCCATCCTATATCAGTCTGGCCCCTGGGGGACTGGAGACTATGTAGCCCTGGTCAGTCCTGGGGGCCCTGCAGACTTGTGTGACCAACCACCAGTAAGACCCCTGGGCCCGAAGGCTCAGGGGAGCTTCCCAACCAGCTGGACTTTGCACATGCAGGCACACATTGTTGCTGGAGAATTAAGGTCTTCCCTATGTGATTTCACTGTGAGGGGACTCCTGAGAGCTTGTGCCTGATTTCTCCTGGACCTCGTCCATTGGATGGTGGTCCCCATTTCCTAGCTCATTGTCAGGCAGCGGCTACTCTCCACTCCGAGAGGGGGAGTGCCTCGTGACCTCCTCCGACATCAGAGCCAGAAACAGACAGTCTTCATGTCAAGTCTTACATGTTTCAAATTGCTTTCACCAGTAGATGCCTCCATCCTTTTCAAGGGTTCATTTGATTAAGTAAGGCTCAGCAAAGATAATTTCCTTGTCTTAAAGTCAACTATTTTGACCCTTACTATGTATGCAAAATCCCTCTACAAATAGCACTTGTAATCTTTGTGACTGAAGGCAATAGAAAGTGTGTGTTCATCACATTCTAGGAGTTCAATTATTTCCAAATTAATGTATAGATTCAAATCATTCTTTTTAAAATTTTTTATTGATTTATAATCATTTTACAATGTTGTGTTGATTCAAGTCAGTCTTAATCAAAATTCAAGCAAAATTTTTTGGTGAAAATATTGTGCACTTGAGTATAAAATTAATCTGGAAATTGAAAACGCCTAGAATAACCAAGTCAACCCTGAAAAAGAACACAGCTATACTGCCTACCTTATTCAAACACAAAGAAAGCTAAATAATCAAGACAGCATGATATTGATGTAAAGTTACAGAAATGAGTGAGTGAAAAAGAACTAAGATTCTAGAAGTAAACCCTTATGTTTATGGTCAATTGATTTTTGAAAGAAATGCAAAAAGCAATTATTGGATAGCCGTATTTGTAATGAACTTTGATATGTATTTTATACTATTTACAAATAAATTTACAAAAACTAACTCAAAGTGAGTCACAGACCTATACATAAAATAAACTGTAAAACTTCTAGGAGAAACATATGAAAAAAATTGTTGTTCAATTAAGCAAAGACTTTTAGATAAAACAGTAAATACCTGATACATTTTTTAAAATGATGAAATGCCATTCACAAAAACTAAAAATTTCTCCTCTTAGAAAGACACTATTAAGAATATGACTAGCCATAAACTGGGAGAAAATAATTTTGAATCACATATCTGACAAAGGTCTTGTACACAGACTATATAAAGAATTATCAAAACTCAGTAACACATATTTCACCAAGGAAGATAAACAGATAGCAACACACAAATGATTTTCCACATAATTAGCTTGAGATATATGAAAATTACAATCATAAAGGGAAAACACTACATACTTACTAGCCAACATTATTAATAGTGAATAATTGGGAAATTATATGATATGATAAATTAAGATATGTTTAAATTTTAAAAAGTTTATCTTTTTATTGTCATGAAATATACATAACAAAATACACAATTTTGATCATTTTTTTAAGTGTAAAATTCAACAGAATTAATACACTCATTTTGTTGTACAACTACAAAAGCTTGTTTTGTATCCGATTATCAGATGTGGTTGCAAATTTTTATGTAATCATGAGAAACACTGTCTACATATTTACAGAAAGGAGTATCTGGAAAGATAAGGCCTCTAATGTAAGCAGTCACCTTGGATAATGTTATAAACTATTACTTTTTCTTACCTGATTGAAATTCTCCACTAATAATAAACATTCATAAAATAAAGGATTTTATTCAAATAATAAAGAATTACAATATTCAAAATGTCTTATTATATGTGTGGTTTTTTTAATGAGCTGTGTAATTGAAATGCTACAGCTGTCCTCCTGACTTGTGTCAAATGCTGCTGTAACATCCTCCTGTCTCAAGGACCCAGTCCCCACTGACGACTGCTTTACTTGTCTGTGCCACACTTCGTTACCCAGGAAATTAAGTAATGGTTCTTGACTGCAGGTCAGTAGGGACTGTTTCTTTTTTTCACTTAGTGGCATTTTTGGCAAATTAAAGAGAAAAGTCACATTGCACATTGGAAAAGCATGTCTCTGTGTCCTGATGGTTTAAAATGCATCTCCTCCACCCAGTGGGGAGACTTCCTCAGCCCTTAATATGATTTATTTTTGTTTTAGTGATGGAGAAAGCAAGAAAATATTTGAATATTTATAATAGCACTAAGCGCAGCATATGCAAATCTTCCCAGTTTGTTGGAGATGCTGAACAAAGGGAGATCTATGTATTCCCAGACACGCCCTGAATGTGAAGATACAAATACCTTTATTAAAACATGACTTTAACATTGTAATTTTAAATTTGCTGTGTTTAAACAACCATTAGAAGCTCTGATTTACTAACAGAGGAGTAAGCATGATAAGGTTTGTCTCTTTGATTGTAATTGCCTTGTAGGATCTAGGTTATATTTTCCTCTGGAAACAAAAATGAAATTTGGTAATAATTTACATTTTTAATGTATATAAGATACATTATTCAGATGTCAAATTTTAGAATGTATTTCCCTTATGTAGATAAATCTCACTGCCTGGGAGATTTCTTAAGATATGTAAAAAAATCTCTATCTCACTAAATATAAGAAATACACAGTGTATTCAACCTCAAACTAAAAAGAATGTCTTCCTGTATAAAGAAGTATACAAGCATGCCCTTTCTTTCCTCTTCTCATCCTCCCTACAAATAACACTGTGACTGGAATGAACACCTCTTACAGATCCCTGTGTTCACATTCAGCACTCTGAAAGATACAATACTCAGAAAACAGATACTTACACTTTATTGTCAATCTGTTTACTAATTTCTATTATAAAGTAAGTTGCAATGTCTTATAGAGAGAGATATATTTCAAGAACTGAAAAATGGTCAAAGATGAAGAGCAGAGTAAATTTCACAAGGATGCACATATCATCTGAGAGGTTAGGAGAAAAATGAAAGGAAGGTAGGTAGACTGAATATGAATATATATATGTATTTTTATATTCCTTCTACATCTCAATTTGATATAACTACTTGAATAGAAGACTAAATTTACTAAGAGAATTTTAACTTTTGTGTAGCCATAATCCTCAATTAGTGACTTTTCTCTATTTTGGAAACACTGGAGCTGGGTACACGGTCACAACCTAGACTGCCCAATCTCAGGAAGAAGAGATTGCAATAGGTCAAACAATAAAGCAAATATACTCATAAAACAAATGAACCAGGTACACAAGGGGAAAATAATTTTTCTTGATTGATGTCAGAAAACTCCAAGACATCAAACACTAATTGTACATTAGAAACATCTGAATCCCTACTAGTGTAACATCAATGATGATAATTCATTGACTGGAAGGTGCAGAAGGGAAGAGAGGGCAGTCATCACATGCATCAGCAGGAAACATACACACCTTCAGGAAAGATAATGCAAAAACAGACACGTGGACTACGTGGCAGGGGTTGGTGGGTGAGCATCATGGCTTAGGTAGTTTATAAGAATTAAACACACTTAACCTAAAAACTAGCAACACGTAAAATGTGACTACACATATTTATTTATAGACAATATTGTATGATTAAATATAAAAGCTTAAAAACATTAATTTTACGTCAGTTAAAATACTCTACAATCTATAAGCAAATTTCTCTGAATATCACACAGAGATTGGAGAGAAGTCAGAAGTCAGTGACAAGAAGTGGTACAGTAACAACATTCATTCCTCTGGGACTCACAGATGACCCTGAGCTACAGGTGCTGATTTTTATCTTTCTATTTATCAACTACACACTGAGTGTAACTGGAAACCTGACCATCATCACACTCTCATTTGTGGATTCCCATCTTAAAACACCCATGTACTATTTTTTAAAAAAATTTTCTCCTTCTTAGCTCATTCACATCTTTCTGTATCCCCAGATACCTGCATAGCATAGCAACAGGTGACAGGGTCATCATCTACAATGCTTATTTCATCCAAGTGTTTATCACTGACCCATGTGGAGTAACAGAGTTTTATCTACTGGCCGCCATGTCCCATGACTGCTACGTGGCCATCTGCAAACCCCTGCATCATGTGACCATCATGAGCAGCTGAGTCTGAAGGAGTCTTATCATCTCTTGTTGGATGGCTGGTCTGTGTATTTTAATCCCACCACTTAGGCTGGGTTTAAACCTAAAATTTTGTGACTCTAACAGGATTGATCATTTTGCCTGTGATGCGTTTCCCTTAGTGGAAATCTCATGCTCAGACCCATGGTTAATGGAACAGACTGTTATAATCTGTGCTGTGCTGACCCTGAATAAGACTCTTACTTGTGTGGTTCTGTCATACGCTTACATCAGCAAGACAATTTTTTGGTTCTATTCTGTTCAGCAAAGGAAAAAGGCTTTTTCCACCTGTTCTTCCCACATGATTGTGGTTTCCCTCACCTATGGCACATGCATTTTCATCTATATGAATCCTGCAGCAAAGGAAGAAGTGACTATTAAAAAAATGGTTTCACTGCTCATGTTTTCTGTTGCACCTACATTAAACCAATTTATTTATACCTTGGAAATAATCAAGTTAAGAAAGCCTTTAAGGACTTAATCAAAAGAACTGCCTTGTTCTCATCTTAGTAGGAGAAAATAATATTTTTAAAACATTGTGTCAAGTTCAAAATTTGTAGATACTGACAGGCATATGTAGAATAGATAAACAAGATTATACTGTATAGCACAGGGAAATGTATACAAGAACTTGTGGTAGCTCACAGCAAAAAAAAATGTGACAATGAATATATATATATGTATGTTCATGTATAACTGAAAAACTGTGCTCTACACTGGAATTTGAAACAAATTTGTAAAATGACTATAACTCAATGAAAAAAGTTTTAAAAAATAAGAAAAAAAACCCCAAATGTGGCACCTCATTTGAAAAAATTAAATTAAATTAAATTAAATTAAAAAAACATTGTGTCAAAAACAAGAATAAATAGCCACAGAGATTTATTTTTGAAGCTTGTAATCTTCTTTGTTTTTTAATAATACACATGTGAGTAACAGCAAATTTCTCAACCTTTCTTTAACCGAGATTCTGTTGAGCCCTACTCAAGCCATTTTTGTATCTTTATTATTCACACCAATAACTGATAGTTTTGCATGTCAACTTCTTAAAAAATCACTTTGAAAAGAAAGTAACTTTATAAAATTACTTTAATATATAATAAAATTCACTACTCTGGGTATAAGGGTAAATATAGGGTAAATTTTTGATAGCTCTTCTCAAATATAGACAATAATTACATGAAAGGCATAATTACATAAAATGTCTATAATGAATGATCACATAATTTAAAATAAATGTGAGAGAATAATACTACTTCCAATACTGAGAAGACAGAGAAAATATGTATTACTACAATGAACACACATAAACAGTGGATGAAATTTAAGAAATATTCTTTTGAATCTATAGCTGAAATCATTGCAAATTGTTGAATAGAATGGATTAGAAGTAACAATTTAATTTAAGGTAGAGCAATAATCTATAAAATGACATGACTACTTAAGAGAATACAGACAGGGTATGGGAACAAGTTTTGCAGAATGATCACAGAGACTTAGGTCTGAGTTTCAGGATAAGTTTAGTGAGAGCACTTGATGATGCATTAGGTGCACACTCAATGAAAGTCTTAATTAAGAAAAATCATGCTCTTTTTCACAGAAAGTTTACATTTTTTCCTGAAAACTATTGTCTACTGCTTATAGAACTATGAGTCAAGCCAGAAACATTCCCCAGTGTATCTGATACCTGTGCCAACATCTAACACAAATTAAGCTTTTAGAGTCCAAATTTGGTCATAGTAATCTCAATTGTTAGATACACTGAATTGAAAAATCCACACAAATAAAATTCCTTAGAAATGATGGTACTTACACCAAATTAACTATTTGGTATCTGGAATGCAATGAAATACAGACAAGGCTTCACAAATTACTCGGAACACTGAGAAAGCTGTATTCACTAGGAATTCCATTACTTTACATGTATTCATTACTTACAAAAATGTAAACTAGCCAAAAAGAGAGAAACTTATCCTAATAAATTTGAAAAATAAAAATAAAATAAAACAAAAGTAAGTGAAAAATGTAACTTACTAAGGGTAGAAAATGAAATCAATTAAATAAGCTAACAAATTTAAAAGCCAGTTCTTTCAAAAGTCCAACAGCATAGATAAACCCCACACCAATGAATGTAATGAATACAAAACATAAATGTTCAACATTTTGTTGGAAAACCTTGCATATGCAGTAACAGAAGAAATTAAAACATCAGGATAAATATGGGAAGGGATAAATAAAACTACTGAGTTGATTTTAAAGACATTCACATTTTGCTTTCTGAAACGGAGGTATGTCATACAATGGATGACATCAATCATTCATAGTTTAATTGGCAACATTTTTTTCAAAACTGATATTTTATATAATGATATGTCTTACAATTGATGATATCTTAAAATGGATGCAATTCAACATATTTCTTTTATCCTGAGGATATTCTTCCATACCCAGAAAACTGAAGATATTCTACTAGGAAAGCAAGGAAGTTAATAAGGAATTTATTACTTTTGTCAAAAAAATTGGTATTATTTAAAAATCAGTAGGCTGTCATAGCTATAAGCAACAGGAAATCAATGAGCAAATATTATTTCAGTCATAACAGCTGTAAAAATGTAACAACAAGAGAATAAATTTAACATAAAAGAATAGCACACATGTAAAGAAGGTATAAATACAATTAGAACAAGAGATATCATCAGTATACTTGGTTTCAAAATTTTAATATGAGCATGAATATGTGTATAATTATACATTAATTATGTATTGTGGAAACACATTTTTATCTATTTATTTGTACATAGTCACTAAGCAAGTAGAATATTAAAGGAAAACAGATTTTAATGCAGGTTATCTAAAGTAGAAACAAAGTGGTGCAATCAGGAAGAAGAATGGGTAGAATGAGAAAAAATGAAATAAAAATAAAACATTGACCATACAGTCCTATGAAATGTGCAGGTCTGGGCATACATAAATTTGGGTGTAAATAAAGAAGCTTTTTTTCAAATACATTTCCATCTACAAAATGACAGCTGATCAAATTTCTGTTGCCAAGTGAAAGAAATTAAGTCACAGTTTATTTTACACTGATCCAGTAACAATAAACAAAAAGCGCAAAAAAAAAAAAACCCTTGAACTGTAAATGTTTCACATTATACAATGGAATATTATTCACCAATAAAAAATAGGAAATCATGCCACTTGCAACAACATGGCTGGAATTTAAGGGTATTATATTAAGTGAAATATGTCAGATAGAGAAAGACAAATACTGTAAAATCTCACTTGTATGTGGAAACTAAAAAACAAACAAACAAACAAAAGACCAATCACATAGGAAAAGTCATCACATCTGTGGTTACCGGAAAGGAGAGGGTAGTGATGATGGGGGACGGGGATTTGTATAAATTGGAAGAAATTAGGCAAAAGATACAAATACCAGTTATAAGATAAACAAGTATTGGGGATGTAATGTAGAACATGATGACTATAGGTAACACTACTGTGAGGTATATTTGGAAGTTGTTAAGAGAATAAATCCTAAGAGTTCTCACCATAAGGAAAAAAAAATTGTATCTATATAAGATGAATGTTAACTAAACTTACTGTGGTCATCATTTCAAGATATATGTAAGTAAAGTCATTTTGGTGAACACCATAAATGACATGCAGCACTACTGTATGTCAACAGACTCTCATAAAACTGGGAAAAATTTTATAAAATTCCCATAACACTATCAGGAGAAGAGAATGCTAAACTCAAAACAAGCAGTATGAAGAATGTTAAAAAAGATTAGAGGGGAAATAAATAAAAAAGAAAATTGAAAACTATATGAAAAATCAACAAAACCAAAAGTTAGTTATTTGAAAATATCAACAAAATGGGAAAATATTTATACTTTCATTGAACATGACAAATAAACAAAGATTCAAGTGACTAAAATCAAGAAGAAAAAGAAGGACATTACTAACATCACAGTAATAAAAAGAACTATAAGGAAACACTAAGAACAACCATAAACCTGTGAAGCTACCTACAGAAGATGGACAAATTCCTAGAGAGATACAAACCACCAAACTTGACTCAAGAAGAAACAGGTGATTTCAATAAATTTATAGGAAGTAGAGATATTGAATTAGGAATCAAAAAACTTCCCATAGATTAAAGGAGTAACACAAGATGAGGATATTACACTTGTCAATATATATGCACCCAATATAGGAGCACCTAAATACATAAAACAATTACTAACAGAGATAAAGGGGGATATTGATGGGAATACAATAATAGTTGGAGATCTTAACACCACATTAACATCACTAGACAGATCTTCCATACCGAAAATAAACAAGGCAACAGAGAAACTAAATAATACAATAGAAAAATTAGATTTGGTGGATATTTTGAGAGCATTACACCCCCCAAAATTAATATTTACATTCTTTTCAAGGGCTCATGGAACACTTTCTAGGATTGATCATGTACTTGGGCACAAAAGAAGCCTGAACAATTTTAAGAAGATAGAAATTATATCAAGCATCTTTACTGACCACAATGCCATGGAACTAGAAGTCAACTACAAAAATACAAAGGAGGAAAAAAGGAAAGCATGTAGATTAAACAACATGCTATTAAAAAACCAGTGGGGCAATGAGGAAATCAAAGTTGAAATTAAAAAGTACCTTGAGACAAATGACAACAAAAACACAGCACACAAAATTAATGAGACACAGCAAAGGCAGTGCTAAGAGGGAAGTATATAGCGATACAGGCCTTCCTCAAAAAAAGAACAATCTCAACAATCTAACCCACCAGCTAAAAGAACTAGAAAAAAAGAGAAAAAAACCCCAAAAGGCAGCAGAAGGAAGGATATAATAAAGATCAGGGAGGAAATAAATAAAATAGACATTTAAAAAAACACAGAAAAAATCAATCAAACCAAAAGCTGGTTTTTTGAAAGAGTACATAAAATCGAAAAACCTCTGGCCAAACTCACAAAGAAGAAAACAGAGGGAGCACAAATAAGCAAAATAAGAAAGGAAAATGGAGAAATTACAACAAATAACATAGAAATACAGAATATCATATTAGAATATCATGAAAAACTATATGGAACCAAAATGGATAACCTAGAGGAGATGGACAAATTTCTGGAAAATACAGTCCACCAAGACTGAACCAAGAAGAAACTGACCACTTGAACAAAACCAGTCACTAGAAATGAAATTGAATTAGCAATAAAAAATCTCCCTACAAATAAAAGTCCAGGACCGGATGGCTTCACTGGAGAATCATGCCAAACATACAAAGAAGAACTCTTTCCAGTCCTTCTCAAGCTCTTCCAGAAGATTGAAAAGGAGGGAATACTCCCAGACTCACTCTATGAAGCCACCAAAACCAGGCAAAGAAACAACTAAAAAAGAGAATTATAGGCCAATATCACTGATGAACATAGGTGCAAAAATCCTCACCAAAATATTGCAAATAGAATCCAACAGCACATGAAAAAGATTATACAACATGACCAAGTGGGGTTCATCCGAGGGACACAAGGGTGGTTCAACATATGCAAATCAATCAATGTAATACATCACATCAACGAGAGAAAGGACAAAAACCACATGATCATCTCAACATATGCAGAAAAAGCATTTGATAAAATTCAACACCCATTTATGATAAAAACTCTCACCAAAGTGCATATAGAGGGAACATATCTCAACATAATAAAAGCTATATATGACAAACCTACAGCCAGCATAGTACTCAATGGTGAAAAACTCAAAAGCTTCCCACTAAAATCTGGGACAAGACAAGGCTGCCCACTATCACTACTCCTATTCAACAGAGCCTTGGAAGTCCTAGCCACAGCAGTCAGGCAAGAGAGAGAAATAAAAGGGATCCAAATTGGAAAAGAAGAGGTAAAAGTGTCACTACATGCTGGTGACATTACTATATATAGAAAACCCTAAAAGGTCCACACAAAAACTACTGGAGCTGATGGAAGAATTCAGCAAGGTAGCAGGTTACAAGATTAACATTGAAAAATCAGTTGCACTTCTTTACACTAATGATGAATCAACAGAAAAAGAAAGTAATGAAAAAATCCCCTTTAAAATAGCACCCAAAGCAATAAAATACCTAGGAAGAAATCTAACCAAAGAGGTGAGGTGAAAGAATTATACACAGAAAACTATAAACCACTGATGAAGGAAATTAAAGAAGACTTCAAAAAGTGGAAAGATATTCCATGCTCTTGGATTGGAAGAATGAATATTGTTAAAATGGTCACACTGCCCAAGACAATCTACAGATTTAATGCAACCCCTATCAAATTACCCAGGACATATTTCACAGAACAAGAACAAATCATAATAAAATTTATATGGAACCACAGAAGACCTAGAATTGCCAAAGCATTACTGAAGAAAAAGAAAGAGGCTAGAGGAATAACTCTCCCAGGCTTCAGACAATACTATAGAGCTACAGTCATCAAGACACCATGGTACTGGTACAAAAACAGATATATAGACCAATGGAACACAATAGAGAGCCCAGAAATGAACCCACAAATTTTTGGTCAACTAATCTTTGACAAAGGAGGCAAGAATATACAATGGAATAAAGACAGGCTCTTCAGCAAATGGTGTTGGGAAAACTGGACAGCAGCATGTAAATGAATGAAGCTAGAACACTCCCTCACAGCACACACAAGAATAAACTCAAAATGGATCAAAGACTTAAACATAAGACAAGACAGAATAAACCTCCTAGAAGAAAATATAAGCAAAACATGATCTGACATACATCTTAAAAATGTTCTCCTAGGGTAGTCTACCCAAGCAATAGAAATAAAAGCAAGAATAAACAATTGGGACCTAATTAAACTTACAAGCTTCTGCACAGCAAAGGAAACCATTAAGTAAAACAAAAAGACAACCTATGGAATGGGAGAAAATTTTTGCAAATGAAACCGACAAAGGCTTGATCTCCAGAATATATAAGCAGCTCATATGACTTAATAAGAAAAAAATGAACAACCCAATCTAAAAATGGGCAGAAGACCTAAACAAGCAATTTTCTAAGAAACAAATACAAATGATAAATAGGCACATGAAAAATTGCTCAATATCACTAATTATCAGAGAAATGAAAATCAAAACTACAGTGAGGTATCACCTCACACCAGTCAGAATGGCCATCATTCAAAAATCCACAAATGACAAACGCTGGAGAGGCTATGGAGAAAAGGATACCATCCTACACTGCTGGTGGGAATGCAGTTTGGTGCAGCCTCTGTGGAAAAAGTATGAAGATTCCTCAGAAGACTAAAAATAGACTTACCATGTGACCCAGGAAACCCGCTCCTGGGCATATATCCAGAAGGAACCCTACTTCAAAATGACACCTGCACCCCAATGTTCATAGCAGCACTATTTACAATAGCTAAGACATGGAAACAGCCTAAATGTCCATCAACAGATGACTGGATAAAGAAGAGGTGGTATATTTATACAATGGAACACTATTCAGCCATAAAACCCGACAACATAATGCCATTTGCAGAAACATGGATGTTCCTGGAGAATGTCATTCTAAGTGAAGTAAGCCAGAAAGAGAAAGAAAAATACCTTATGAGATCGCTCATATGCAGAATCTAAAACAAACAAACAAATACAAATACAAATCAGAAACAGACTCAGAGACATAGAATACAAACTTGTGGTTGCCAAGGGGGTGGGGGCTGGGAAGGGACAGATTGGGATTTCAAAATGTAGAATAGATAAGCAAGATTATACTGTATAGCACAGGGAAATGTATACAAGACCTTCTGGTAGCTCACAGAGAAAAAAATGTGACAACAAATATATGTATGTTCATGTATAAGTGAAAAATTGAGATCTTCAGTGGAATTTGACACAACATTGTAAAATGATTATAACTCAATAAAAAATGTTAAAAATAAAACTTCCCATAAAGTAAACCCAAGATCTAGATGTCTTCAATGGTGAAATTTACCACATGTTTAGAGAATAAAACATCAGTCTTTCACAAACACCTGGAGAAAATAGAAAACACTTCCCAATTTATTCTATGAGGCCAGGATTACTATGATCCCAAAATCTGACATACACATCACAAGTAAAGAAACCCTCAGACCTTATGAATATGTATTCCTTGTGAATAGACATCAACATCTTCTATAAAATACTTAAAAAACAAACCCAGTAACATAAAAAAAATTATACATTGTATGTCTGCTTTCAATACTTCTATTCAACACTGCCCTGGAGGTTTCTACAAGGGCAATTAGAGGCAGAAAAATAAATAAAAGAAAAAAAAAAGACAGAAAAGGAAGATGTGAAACTCTCTTAGTAAGTGATGTGATCACGTAGATAGCAAGTCCACAAAATGCACAAGACTGTTTCAAGTACTACATTCAAAATGTTTGGAGGGAACAAGGTCAATAAAATAAATTAATTGCATCTCTATACACTAGTAATGCACAATTTGAAAATGAAATTAAGAAAATAGTTCCATACATATCAACATTTAAAAGAACAAAATAGGAATAAATTTAACAAAATAAGTATAAGATTATAAAACCATTCTGAAACTATTTACAAAGCATTCTGAAAGAAATTAAAGAATGCTTCAGAGTGGAAAGATATCTCATATTCATCGTCTGGAAGGCTTAATATTGTTAAGATGACAATACTCCCCAAATGAATCTACAAACCCATTGCTATCTCTATCAGAATTGTAGCTGCGACTTTGCAGTAAGTGGCATACTGACACTACAATTCACATGGAAATAAAAGGATCAACACTAAGCCAAACAATCTTGGAAGGTAAAAAAACTAGAGGACTCCCAGTTCTTGACTTCAAAATCTTAATATAGAGCTACAGTAATCAAAACATTATCCTGCATAAGGATAGATATTTTAAACCAACAGATTAGAACTGAGGATCCAGAAGTAAACCCTTACATTTACAGTCAACACATATCAACACGAGCGCCAAGATCATCCAATGAGGAAAGTACAGCTTTTCAACAAATGGTGCTGAGGCAACTCTATAACCACGTACAAAATTGTGAAAATGGACACCTATCTCACAACATAAACAAAAGTTAACTCAAGCTGGACCCAAGGCTCAAATGTAAGTACTAAAAATATAAAACTCTTGAAAAATACATTAAATCTTTGTCACCTTGGATTAAAAAACAGTTTCGTAGAAATGACAGCATAATCACATATAACAAAAAGAATGAATAAATTGGACTTTATCAAAATTAAAGCTTTTGTGCTTTAAACAACACTATTAACAACTGAAAAGACAACCCATGCAATGGGAGAAATGTTTGAAAGTCATATACCTGATAAGGGACTTCTATAGAGGATATATAAAGAACTCTAACACCCCATAACTAAAAGACACCCAATTTTAAAAGAGGCAAAGACTCTGAATATACATTTCTACAAAGAAGATATATAAATGGCCAAAATACCCATAAAAAGATACTCAACACCATTAATCACTGATGAAATGCAAATTAAAACCACAATGAGATGCCACTTTGCATCCACTAGGATGGTTAAAACAAAAACAAAGACAGACAACACAAACGTTGGCAAAGATGTGAAGATACTGAAACAATGTTTCTTTGCTGAATATTCATAATAGTGCATCACCTTTGGAATACAACTTTGTAATTCCTCAAAAATTAAACAAAGAGTAACCAAATGAGCCAGCAATTCTACTCCTCAGCACATACCAAAGAGAACTGAAAATATATGTACACACACAAATTTGAACCTGGATGCTAGTAGGAGCATGATTCACAATAGTATCCCAAAAGTGAAAACAAACCAAATGTCCACCAACAGATGCATGGATATACAAACTGCAGCACATCAATACGACAGAAGAGGATTTGGAAAAAAAAAAAAAAAGAGAAATGAAGAAATAATATACGCTACTCCATGAATGAACTTTGAATACATGCTGAGCAAAAGAAGCCAGTCACAACAGACCACATATCCTAATTTTCCACTGTATGAAAAGTCCAGAATTGACAATTCCACAGAGACAGAATATAGATTTTTGCTTGCTGGTAACTGGAAGTAGTGGGGCATGGAAGTGACTAATACTGGTTTTGTTTTGGGGATGATAAAAATGTTCTAAAATTAGATAATGGTAATGGTTTCAAAATACTATTAATATACTGAAATCCACCAAATTTTTTTTAATTGAGTTATAGTCATTCTCCTATACAGTAAACTACACATATTTCAGATGTACAATTGGATGAATTTTGGAATTTGCACCTCTTGGGGAGTGATGGTTATGTTACTATCTTGACTGTGGTGGTAGTTTCATTGGTGTATGTTCACCCTTTTAAATAAAGCTTTAATTTTAACATGAGTCACTAAAATCAACTTTTCATGAGTTACTTATGCAATAACAAACACGAATTTCCAAAATTTTATGCTAAGTGAAAGTTGCCAGGCTCAATAGCATACATATCGTATAATTCAACTGTACAAAACTCTAGAAAACAATAGACTTTTAATAAACTGAACCTACAATGACAGAAAGTACATGGCTGGCTGCCTGTGACTGGAGAGGGGGTAAATAAGAAAAGATGGAAATGCTGTCTTTATTAGGATTTTGGTTTAGAGGTGTATATATTTGTGAAAATTCATCAAATTGTACAATTATAATGCATACATTCTATGTGATTTATACCTCAAAATAACCTGGAACCTAGCCTTGACACAGATAAATCCCTGGTTCACTTAAGGTAATAATCCTCATGCTGTATAAGGGAAAAAAGTTGCTAATAATAACATGAATGTCTATCCAAAGTTACTATTGCACTGGTGAACATGAAGGGTAATGTTAATTACTTTACCCTACATGATTAGCTCAATATCTTTCTAAAAATAAACTTCCAATTTATTGAAGAAGTTTTACTTCTAGCAATTATTCTGAAAATATTCCAATAAAAAGTTATAATGATACTTCTTGTAAAACTTTTTTATAATTGTGAAAAATAGAAAACAATGTTTATAATAAAAAATGTTTTAATTACATCTCTGATAGTTTTACATAGTTTGTTGAGTAATACTTTTTTTCTATGTGACATTAATATCACTCCCCTCATATCAAATATCTCTGAATCATAAGTGCAGACTGAGTCAAAGGCAGAAGTCAATGATGAGAAACCACAAAATAACATTTATCCTTCTGGGGTTGACTGACGATCCACAAATGAAGATTGTGATTTTCACATTTCTATTTCTCACCTACATGTTGAATCTAACTGGGAACCTAACCATCATCTCCCTCACCTTCAGAGATTCTCACCTGAAAACTGCCATGTCCTTTTTCCTACAAAATTTCTCCATTTTAGAAATCTCACTTACATCTGCTTGTGCTCCCAAATATTTGTACAACCTATCAACAGGTGACAAGACAATCGAATATGACAATTTTGCCATTCGAGTATTTTTACTGGCCTCTTTGCTGATACTGAATTTTTTCTCCTGGTCACCATGGCCTATGATCAATACATAGCCATCTGCAAACCCCTACATTATGTGACTATCATGAACAAGAAGGTCTGTAGAAGACTCATCCTTGTTGCTGGACCTCTGGCTTGTTGATGATAATTCCCCCACTTAGTCTAGAACTAAACTTGGAACTCTATGACTCCAATGTTGTTGACCACTTTGTCCCTGATGCAGCCTTTCTCCTAAAGATCTCCAGCTTAGAAACATGCCTTATAGAGCAGATGGTCATCGCCTGTGCTGTGGTGACCTTTGTCATGACCCTTGTATGTGTACTTCTCTCCTATATGTACATCATCAAGACAACTTTACAATTCCCTTCTGTGCAGCAAAGGAAAAAGGCATTTTCTACATGTTCTTCCCAAATGACTGTGATTTCTGTTACCTACGGAAGCCTCCCCAAAATGATGTCTTTCCCACTTGCAAAACTTGTAACAAGGTGTCAGAAAGAAGTATTTCAGTAGACCTCTCTGAAAGGTCAAAAATATTTAATTGCTTTTGTGGAAATTGCCAAGATTAATCTAACATTTATATGGAAACCATAAAGGCCAAGAATGCACAAGAGAATTCTGAAGACTAGCAAAGCTAAGAGAATCACCCTGTAAATTATCAAGATTTAGTATGAAGGCATTAATAAGGTGGCATTGGTGTAAGAATAATCAAATAGATTTGAAAAAATAATAAAGAGTAAAGAAACATTTCTGTGCATATATGGTAAACTGATGTAGGACAAAGCATACAGATAAAATAACATTTTCAAAACCACAGGGGATTTTTTTTACTAAGTCAGATTCTTTTTACCAAGTCTGGATTTGTTTTGTTGTTGATGACAATATAAAACAATATGGACGCTTCTGAGTTTACTGCTTCTTTAACCCATTAAAAAGCAGCCAAAATTGATCACCCAAACAATAATATTGAGGCTGTATGGCATCAATCAATAACAAGTAACCTCTCCTGTGGTTTGTGAAGACAAAGAATAACAGCATCTAGTCATAGAGGGTTTATTATATGAGCTTTAACAATACTGAGAGGAATTTTGTCAGCGACAGTCACTGTGTCCTCATGAACAGAACTGCTCCTGCTTTCAGGACAAAGAAGGATCAGACGGTCTCCTCACCTCTGTACCTGTCTGGCCCTGGGTACCTAATAGGATTTTCATTCATCACTTTGCATATACAACCATGAAATACAATTATACAATTATGAAAACTACAGAAAAATCACTAGAGTCAGGGTGCACTGATTTCAATCATAATTTTACCAATTTCTCATTGCAGAAAATTATTCAGTTGCACAACTATAGGAATTTGACTTTCATCTGCAAAAAGTAGTAACAACTGTAGCTGCAACTTAGAATGTTAAGATATGAGATAATGCATATAAAGAGCTTAGAAAAGGTTTTGGCACATAGCACATATTGTTATTATTAATCCTTAAACTGGACTATATTGTGCCAGAGTGTTCTACTGTCAGAACCACATCTCACCCAGAACTGGATTAACTTGCAATCTGGTTCCCTTTTCAGTGAATCTCTTCTTTAAAATTAAATTTTCTGCTCTCTTCACATTTGCATAGTTTCCTTTGAGGAGTCAATAATTGCTCCTATATCTTTCACAACAGCTGCTTTTATGAGTTTTTCATATTAGCTATTCTGAGCAATAAAACTGTTATGATCCTTCGTGTGGCTTCCTTTGCTTTTCTCCCTGTTGTTGATTACTGACCTGTTTTATTATAATCAAATACACATTTTTGTACTTTTTTTCCCTCCTATCTCCCTGCCTCACCCCTAAATTCTCACTTCCTTCTCAACTTGAATTATACATGTTACATTCATCAACATTGTCCTACAAATTTTTAATCTACTCCTGTCTTCAGTATCTTTCCATCTGTTTCAGTTTGTTTTATTTTTATAAATAAAAATTATTTTATTCCACATGAATTATAATATCTATTCATGTCATCAAGTAAAATTCTTATTTCAAGCACTGTATTTCATTTCTCAGAGTTAACCATTTGGTTTCTGCATAGAAAATATATGCCAAACATTATCTGACATACACCTCAGCGATGTTCTCCTAGGGCAGTCTACCCAAGCAATAGAAATAAAAGCACAAATAAACACAAAAACGGCACCAAACAAAATTCATTAGCTTTTGACAGCAAAGGAAACCACAAGCAGAACAAAACGACAGCCTATGAAATGGGAGACGATATTTGCCAAACATGAGACTGACTAGGGGTTAATTTCCAGAATATAGAAACAGATCATACAACTGAATAATCGCAAGACAACCCAATCCAAAAATGGGCAGAAGACCTCAAGAAGCAATTCTGCAATGAAGACATATCAGTGACCAATAAGAGGCACATGAAAAAAGGCTCAATGTTGCTAGTTACCAAAGAAATACAAGTCAAAACTACAATGAGGTGTCAGCTCATCTCAATTAGAATGGCCATCATTGAAAAGTCCACAAAGGATCAACGCTACAGAGGCTGTGGAGAAAAGGGAACCCTCCTACACTGTCGGTGGGAATGTCGTTTGGTGCAGCCACTGTGGAAAACAGGAGGGAGAGTCCTCAAAAGACAGAAAGTACACTGGTCAGAAGCTTTAGATCTCGGGGGCAGGCTAACAAGCTCCCAAAGGCCCGGCCTCGCCCCTTCTTCTGCACCCAGCTCGCCTGTGACCCATAGGGTCCGGGGCGGCCTCCACTCCCAGGGTAGGTCCACCTGCGCGGGAAAGCCACGCACAGCCTGAGGACTAGTCTCAGCTGGTCCAGGGCCGTCCAGCGCCCTCCCATCTCCCTGGGCTGCTCCCACTTTCCCAAACCCGCATATGAACAGCAGCCAAGAAAGCCACCGGGTTCAGTGAATACTAATGTGGGGGGAGGGGCACCCCAACCAGGGCAGCGGGCCCGGGACCCGCCTCAGGGTCCCAACCGGGATGCGCGTCCTGGACCTCACATCGCACCCCTCCCTCCCCGTGCGCCTCCCCAGCTGTACAGCCCAGGCCTCACCCGCCGACTCCCTGACCTGCAAGCCCCAACCAGCGCCCCCTTACCTGTCCCGCGACAGAAGCAGAGGCGACAGCAAGCGGCAGGCGGCCCAGACCCCAGGCCGCCTTCCTCCTCCGGGAGCTGGTCCAGGAGCACCCAGCTCCCATCCAGCGTCCTCACGTTCTGGGCGCGCTCCCGCGTCCGCGCTCGTGCGCGGCAGTGAGCGCCCCTCCCCCTCCTGCTCGCCCGGAGCACGGAAGCTTGGCTGGAGCCCCTTGCAGTAGGGACGCTGTGAGTGGAGCCGGGCGGTGGGGCGCGCCCAGGCCGCGGCCAGGGCTGGCCAGGTCCCCAACCCCAACGCCCCCACCGCGCCCCCCACAGGGTCCCGGCACCCAGCTAGAACACCAGGGGCCCAGGGCCAGGCCACACCCCATCAGCCCTACTCTCCCTGCTCACTGACCCCCACCCAGTCAATGCCTCCCCACCCCCTGCCAGGCCAGGTCCCCGATCCGATCCATTGCACCCCTAAGACAAGGCTCTTTCTCCTCCCAACCAAGTCCCTGCCCCAGGTATGCGCCCCACTAGGTCCTAAGCTACAGCCCCTGCAAACCAAGCTGACCCCTCATGCCTTACCCCAGGTCCCCCTCACCATCCAGAGGTAGTCCCATCACCCTTCACCCCTGAATTACCCCCCACCCTTCAGCCGGGTCACTTCCACTCCCAGAAACCCCTCCCCCTCAGCCTGTCCTCCTCACCGCCGGATCCCCCGACAGCCGACACCCGGAGTGCACCCCTACCCCAGCGGATCCCCTCACCCCTCCTCGAGGGAGCAGGACCAGGTCCGGGTTGTGATCTCCGTGGCGAAAGCCTCCAGACAGGGATCCCGGGCCCGACTGCAGGCACACAGCCCTGGGTCCCAGGTTCCCGGCCTGGGCGGGCGGGGCTGGAGGCCATTCCAATTCCGTGCCCCACCTCCACGCCCCCATCCCTCCCTCCACCCCACGCCCATGCCCAGTGCCTCCTCTGAGCCCATGGGTCAGAATGGTCCCGGGCTGCACACCTCTCGCCAGTGGGCCTTGAGTGCTTGATGCTGGTGCCCGGAGGAAGGGTGCAGCCCCGTCCCCGGGATGGACAGCAGGCAGCGGCGGCGGCAGCCGCGGCAGCGGAAGGTGGCTACCCTGGGAGAGCCAGTCCACTTGCTCCCATCTCCCCCGCTGCCTGGCCTCGGGGCAGCCTCTGCTGCCAGAGCTTCCTGGAAAGAGTTTCTCCCTGTCAGCCTGCTCCTAGGAGGCAGGCCGGCTGTGGTCAGTGGGGCGAGGCGGCGGCGGCAGTGGCAGCAGCAGCAGCGCTGGAGATGGCAGGATTGGAGCTGCTCCATGCTAGACGGGGAATGTGCTCCCATTTCCCGCTGTTGCTGTCGCTGCCCCTGCCCCGGCACACTGACTGCACCACGCCTGCCTCTCAGGAACAGGCTGACCTGAGGATAATCCTCCAGGGAACCTGGGGCAGCAGAGGCCGCCCCCAAGCCAGGCAGCTGGGGAGATGGGAGCTAATCCACAGGGGTCCCAGGGCAGCGCCCCCTTCTCCCGCCGCCGCCTCCGCTGCCGCCTCTGCGGTCTGCCCTGCTGCTCCCTGACCGAACCGCGCAGGCCTCCAGGAAGGAGGCTGATCTCAACACGCGAGTCCTGCAAACCTGGGGCACCAGAGGCTGCCCCCAAGCCAGGCGGCTGGCGAGATGGGAGGATGCAATTTTTATCATCATTATTTTTGTTGTTTGTTTGCCTGTATTCATTCAGAGAGCAGTATCCGGCATGGTTGTTTCCTCAAAACCTTTGCTATGACCCCTGGGTGATGCCTGACCTGGTGGATGCCTCTTCCTACAGTGAGCCACTTTTCTGGTGTGTTCTTGGAATTCTCAGCTCTTCTTACTCGCTTGCTTCATGTCCCGAGCAAGGCTTTGCACTTGGGGAAAAAAAAAAAGATGTATTAGGCTAGTTTTGAATGGAATGTCCTGTAATGTGTTTTAACACCAACTGGTCTATTGTATCATTTAAGACAACTGCTGTTTTAATGATTTTCTGTCTGGATGACATGTTCATTCATTTAAGTTGAGGTTTTAAAATCCCCTATTATTATTATATTATTGTCAATTTTTCCTTTATGTCTATTAGTGTTTGGTTTTATATTTATTTAGATGATACTGTTTTGGGTGCATGTGTTAAGGAATGGAATACTTTTTTTTCTTGTATTGATCCTTTTGTCATTACAAAATGCCCTTCTTTGTCTTTTGTTATAACCTTTGTTTTAAAGTTTATTTTGTCTGATAGGAAAACTGCTTTCCCTGCTTTCTTGTTTCTGTTAGCATGAAATGCCTTTTCCAACCTCTCACTTTCAGTCTGTGTGCGTCTTTAGCTTTGAAGTGAGTCTCTTTTAGGAAGCATAGTGATGACTCTTGTTTTTTTCATCCAAACAGCCTCCCTTGTCTTTTGATCAAGAGCATGTAGTCCATTGACATTTAAAGTAATTACTGATAGAGATGAACCTATTGCCACTTCATTATTTGTTTCCCAGTTGCTTTTCTAGTTCTCCTATGTTCATTTCTTCTTTCTGTTTCTTTCCTTGTGGTTTGATGATTTTCCTTAGCAGAATGTTTGTGTTCCTTTCTTCCTAGTTTTTATGTTCTATTGTAGATTTATTGTTTTGTGGTTACCATGGGTTTCATATATGTTGACCTGTAATTATATCTACTTGTTTTAAATAAGATAGTCATTTAAGTTCAATCATATGCTAAATGAGCTACATTTTATATATCTACTTGTTTTAAATAAGATAGTCATTTAAGTTCAATCATATGCTAAATGAGCTACATTTTAACTGCCCTCCCCTACATTTGTTTTTTGTGTTATACTTTACATCTTTCTTGCTTATCTTTTATCTCTTTATTACAGTTGTAGTTGCTTTTGCCATTTTTTGTCTTTAAACTATGTACTGGCTTATTCAAGCAGTTGATCCTCAGTCCTTACTACATATTTGCCTTTCCTAGTGGGTTTTTCCTTTTCCTGTGGATTCTTACTTCTTTTCTCAATTTTTAACATTCTTTTCCACCAACCCCCCCCCCCACAAAAACCAACCAACACACTTATGTGATTGCAGGTACTTTCTTTTGTCAGGACACAGACCTTACTTCCCCCCAAAGTTAACATACTAAGTTCAGGAATTAGATCTAAAAGTAAAGGACACTGCTGATGCTCATATCATCATTAGCCTGTGCAGTTTGATAATTGGTTTTTTCACTGTTGAGATTATGTGGGTGTCTCCATTTCTGCTTCTGAGAGGCCCAGGCAGTTGGGGACCCCTGACAGGGAACTCCTGCTCATCACAGTGTCTTTGAGAAAAGCTACACTGAGGGCATTTTTTTTCCTTCAAAGCACAGTTCTCCTTTTTAGAAGGAGTGAAAAAGGCAGGCAGAGAACTCTTTACAAAGTAATCTGTTTATTTTGATGGGAATGATCTGTTTCCAAATTTGGGACACTTGGAAAACACTCTCATTATATTCTCACTGAGCCAGCAGCTTAGGAGTCCTCAGACCCAGAAGTGTTGACCTGGGCTGGCCCTGTTATTGCTCATCACCAAGCCACCTGCTCCTGAACCTCTCCTGCCCCTCAGATGTGCAGCCCTGGGAGATGCCGTCTCTCCTGGGCTCAGCCTGATGGCACAGGGGTCTTTTTTATCCTCCAACCATCAGTCTAAGAAAGTCAGCAGTCTTGTTTTTCATCTCCTGAGTTTATGTAGGAGTGGAAAATCTCCAGATGAAATATTCAAATCTAGGCTTTATCCTGGCCCCGAGATGGGTCCTCCTGGCTTAGGGGGGCATGTGAACTTCCTGAGTAAGTAACCTTAGACTAAACTGGGAGAGGGAGACATGGAGGCAGGATGAATGGTCTTCAACTGGCTACAGCATCACTAAACCACGAGTCCAGCAAACAGAGGGATGGTAAGGGAAATGGTGTGATCCTCCAGGCTTCAAAACAGGAGGGGTCTCTGTTCTCTGTGTGAATCTGAAGAGATTTGGGAGGTGGGGGCAGGTAGCAGAGATAAGAAGCCAGCAGCTGGGTGTCACGTTACAAAGTTGAAAGGAAGTAGAGAAACCATGAACAGGCAGAAGGAAGATCAGAGAAAGCTATTATTATGTAATATGCCCATTACAGACAGACAGGTGGCCCCTGCCCTTCATCTTACTTAACCTCAGATTCTGAGAAAGCCTTTGTTACAGCCTGGTCAGTCACACACAGGCACACGCTGGGGTGATGTCAAAGTCTCTGCCAACCCCACTCTGGACAAGAGAGTAACTAAACTTGGGAAACCCCTGAGACCTTTTCAGGTTAGCCCCATCCTAGTTGTCAGTTTCCCAGTCTTAGCTTCCTTCTGTTGCCCCCAACTCCAAAGCAAACCACTTTGAGGGCAGTGGGAAAGCGGGGCTGCCTCCAGCATGGCAAATGGCAATGTGTTTGGGGCCCCAATTTGCCCACATACTTGGCAGGCACCACCCTAGATTCATGCTGACTTGAGTAGGGGGAAGTGAAAAACTTACTCATCAAGTTGTTTTGTCTACATGACACCAGACCAACCACTGGTTTATCTAGTGTGACAGGGTGCAGAGAGCTGCCTTGACTGAAATCAGCTCCTCTGACTTTGTCCGTCGCCTGTGGTCTGTGTTGGATGCCAGGTGGGGGATAGGTAGAGCCGTAGGTCAGAGCATTCCTCAGACCCAGACCGGCTGAGGGGGGCTCTGTTTGCGTGTCCCCCTCTTACAGTTCCAGTTGCTGCTCTGTCTGCTGCCACAGCTCTGAGTGCGCATGTGGCATCAGCAGGTGTCCTTGTTGGAAGGTGTGTGGAGGGGAGAGGGGATTTTCTTAGAGACATTTAACTGAGACACAATAACTTAGAAAGGTTTGGATGGGTTCTCGTGTACACACCTTGTGTCTGCTTTACTATGGAAGAAGTAATATCATGCCTATTTTAAGAAAGGGTGAAACAAAGGGCCTGGAGTCAGAGTGAGGTTCTGAAGGTACCCACCACATAGGATACGGTGAACACTAGATGAAATAAAACAAACAATGTGCGGATGACCAGTCCATGGAGAAAACAGCAAGTGCCCAGTGGGTGTTCACTGCTCCAGTTCTCTGCAGCCTAAATTTCCCAAGTTATTTTAAAGTCCTTGGGGACAGAAACAAGCTATCCTTTTTTACCTTGTATCCTAGGGTCTAGAACAGTACCTGGCAATAAAAATTACACTGACAAGCATTTATATCATTTGTAACAATTCTATCTCCCTCTGGCGACACCCTTTCGTTTAAGGGATTTAAGTCTACTTGTCAGTAGGTCGTAGGATGATGGCGTGGTGAGTTCAGGATAAAGGGACGACTCGGGAGGCAGACTGCCTAGGGTTAGCTGGTCAGTTTGCTCCCATCTCCAAAACAGCCCGGCCTGGGGTCGCCCTCTCCTGCCCCAGGATCACAGCATGCATGTTTCCATGTCCATCTGACCCCGGAGGCGGGTGCTCTGCGGTCAGAGGCTACAGGGAGGAGGCGGGACTGCCACACCGAGCCCGTGTATTTGCTCCCATCTCCCTCTTGGCCGGTCCTGGGGTTGGAATCTGCTACTGTAGGTATAGGTGATGCACATTTTCGTTTAGGCCTGCTTCAGGTAGGAGGGAGCGGGGTGGTCAGGGGGCGGGGAAGGGGCGGGGCGGGAGCGGCCTCAGAGAGCGCGGAAGCGGGGGGGCGCGGGCTGCCCAGGCAAGCCTGTGGATTTCCACCCAGTGTACCCCTCAGCGTGCTCTGGGGGCGCCCTCTGCTGCCTCAGGGTGGCAATTGGCATCCCTCCATGTCCATCAAGTCCTGGGAGGATTCCTCCATTAGACAGAGAAAAAGATAAATAGAGAGAGAGAAACGCTACCCTCTTCCTCCATTTGGAAACACACATACATCCTAAATTACTCCTCCTCAACCGTTACATAGGTAGATAGTTACATACAAAGACAGACAGACACACACACACAGACACACACAAACACACACTAGTCTCCTCCTACAGCTCAATTAAGAACGTAGATAGATAGACACACTAATGTCTTCTTCCAAACGACAGACAGACGGACAGATAAAAAGACACACTAGCCTGCTCCTATGCCTCCAGTACATTGATAGATAGATAGATAGATGGATAGATAGATAGATAGAGATTGATTGATTGATTGATAGGCAGGGAAACAGAGAGACATACTTGTCGTCTTCTCCTCCGTTAGATAAACCGACAGACACCCACATAGAGTAGCCTCTCCCCTCCTCCAGTAGATAAGCAGTCAGGCAGGCAGGCAGTCAGACCGACAGACACACTAGAGGCAGGGTGCGGTCTAGGGACGGGGTCGGCGGCGGCGCCCGAGGGCTCGGGTGCCCCTGGCGAGCCAGAGGATTTTCCCCCATGTCCCTAGCGGCCTGGCCTAGGGGCGGTCTCCGCTCTCCCAGGTTCGCCGGACTCAAGCCTTTGAAGTCCATCTGTTCCTGGGAGCCGGTGTGGGGCTGTCCGGGGAAGAGGTCGGCGGCCGAGGAGGAGGCAGCACTGCGGCTAAGGGGGATGCCCCGGGTAGTTAGTCATTCTCCTACCATCTACCTTTCTCCTGGCCGGGGGGCGGCCTCTGCTACCCCAGATATGCGGGATTTAATTCTCCTCGTCAGCCAGGTCCTGGGAGGCTGGCGAGGTGAGTTCAGGGGACAGGGACGTCGAAGGGAGCGGACTGCCTCGGGTGAGCAGATCACTTTGCCCCCATCTCCACAACGGCCTGGCCTGGGGGCGTCCTCTCCTGCCCCAGGTTCACAGTATGCATGTTTGCAGGTCAGCCTGCGCCCCGAAGGCGGGCGCGGTGCCGTCCTGGGCTGCAGTGAGGAAGAGGGGCTGCCCCACCGAGCCCGTGTATTTGCTCCCATCTCCTCCTTGGCCGGTCCTGGGGTCGCTTTCTGCTACTCTAGGAACAAGAGATGCACATCTCCCTGTAGGCCTGCTCCCGGGAGGAGGGAGCGGGGTGGTCAGGGGGCGGGGAAGGGGCGGGGCGGGAGCAGCTGCAGAGAGGGCAGATGCGGGGGGGGAAGGGCTGCCCAGGCAAGCCTGTGGATTTCCACCCAGTGTACCCCTCGGCATGCTTTGTGGGCGCTCTGCTGCCTCAGGGTGGCAATTGACATCCCTCTAGTTCGGTCGAGTCCTAGGAGGCATCCTCCATTAGACAGACAGACAGACAGACAGACAGACAAATAGACACACAGACAGACTAGCCTCCTCCTCCACTTAGAAACAGCCATATGTCCTAACCTCTTGCTCCTCCTCAATTAGATAGTCAGACAGATACATGTATAGTCAGACACACATAAACACACACACACACACACACACACACAAACACACCCTCTAGCCTCTTCCTATTGCTCAATTAGGCAGGTTCTTAGACACAGTAATCTCCATTAGATAATAGTTAGGCAAACTTAATGCACTCTTTCTCTTCCTCCATTACATAGATAGTCAGTAAGATTGATGGATACACACACTAGCCTCTACCTTCTCGTGTTAGAGAGACCCACAGATAGCCAGACACACGGGCCACCTCCTTCTTCTTTAGTAGATACAGATCGAGAGTGGATCACAGGCACATAGACAGACAGACGAGTCTTCTCCTCCTCTGACAGACAGACAGACAGACTCTGTAGCCTCCTCCTTCTTCTCTATTATACGTACACACATACTTATCTGATAGATAGACACACAGACAGACGTACTAGCCTACTCCTCCTCCAATACATGCATATATAGACTGATAGATAGACACAGTAGCCTCCTGCCCCTTTACTCACAGATACATAGATAGACAGACCCGCACGCGCACACGCACACGCACAGACACACGCACAGACACAGACCTCATCTGCTTCCTTAACCAGGTAGACAGGAAGAGTGACAAACTAAACTCCTCCTTCAAAAGACAGAAACATAAAAAGACACACTAGCCTACCCCTGTCCCTCCTCTAGATAGATAGATTGAGAGATACATAAATACATACATACATGCATGCATACATACATACATACAGAGATAGATAGGCAGGCAAGGATGTAGACATGCTATTCGCCTCCTCCTCCGTTAGATAAACAGACAGAAACACATCAATTAGCCTCTCCAATCCGCCAATAGATAGGCAGTTCGGCAGGCAGTCAGACAGACACACATACTAGAGGCGGGTGCGTTCTGGGGACGGGGATCGGCGGCGGTGACCGGGGACTAGGGTGCCCCTGGCGAGCCAGGGGACTTTGTCCCATGTTCCTAGCTGCCTTGCCTGGGGGCGGCGTCCGCTCCCCCACGTTTGTAGGAGTCAAGCCATTGAAGTCAGCCTGCTCCTGAGAGCGGGCGTGGTGAGGTCAGGAGAAGGGGTCGGGGGCAGAGAAGAGGCGGCACAGCAGCTCAGGGGGCTGCCTCGCCGGCTTGGTCATTTTCCTCCCATCTGCCCCTCTCCTGGCCTCGGGGCGACCTCTGCTAGCCCAGGTTTGAGGGATTTAGGTGTCCTTGTCAGCACGGTCCTGGGATGATGGCGAGGTGAGTTCAGGATAAAGGCACCCCGCGGGAGGCAGACTGCCTCGGGTTAGGTGATCAGTTTGCTCCCATCTCCACAACAGCCTGGCCTGGGGGTGGCCTCTCCTGCCCCAGGATCACAGCATGCATGTTTCCATGTCCACCTGCCCCCGGAGGCGAGCACTGTGCATCCAGAGGCTGCAGTGAGGAGGCGGGGCTGCCCCACCAAGCCCGTGCATTTGCTCCCATCTCCTCTTTGGCCGGTCCTGGAGTCGGTCTCTACTACTCTAGGTAAAGGAGATGCACATCTCCCTGTAGGCCTGCACCCGGGATGCAGTAGCGGGGTGGTCAGGGGGCGGGGCGGGGGCGGGGCCAGGGCGGCTGCAGAGATGGCGAATGCGGGGGGGCACGGGCTGCCCAGGCAAGCCTGTGAATTTCCACCCAGTGTACTTGCGGCATGCTCTGGGCGCGCCCCCTGCTGATTCAGGGGGGCATTTGGCATCCCCCCAGGTCGGATGGGTCTTGGGAGGATTCCTCCATTAGACAGACAGATAGAAATATAAATAGACAGACAGAAACTCTACCCTCTTCCTCCATTTAGGAACACACATATATCCTAAATTACTCCTCCTCACACATTCGAAAGGTAGATAGGTACTTACATAGACAGACACACACACACACACACACAATCACACACTTGTCTCCTCCTACACCTCAATTAAGAAGGTAGGAAGATAGACACACTAATGTCCTCTTCCAAACGACAGACAGACAGACAGATAAAAAGACAAAGTAGCCTGCTCCTATGCCTGCAGTACATAGATAGATAGATAGATAGATAGATAGATAGATAGATAGATAGATAGATAGATAGATATGTAGATAGGCAGGGAAATATAGAGACATACTAGTCGTCGTCTTCTCTGTTAGATCAACAGACAGACACCCACATAGAGTAGCCTCTCCCCTCCTCCAGTAGATAAGCAGTCAGGCAGGCAGTCAGACGACACACTAGAGGCGGAGTGCGCTCTAGAGACGGGGTCGGCGGTGGCGCCCGAAGACACGGGTGCCCCTGGTGAGCCAGAAGATTTTCTCCCATGTCCCTAGCAGTGTGGCTTGGGGGTGGCCTCCACTCCCCCAAGTTTGCAGGACTCAAGCCTTTGAAGTCACCCTGCTCTTGGGAGCAGGCTTGTGAAGTCAGGGGTAGAGGTCGGGGGCAGAGAAGAGGCTGCACAGCAGGTAAGGGGGATGCCTCGCCGACTTGGTCATTTTCCTCCCATCTGCCGCTCTCCTGGCCTCGGGTGACCTCTGCTAGCCCAGGTTTGAGGGATTTAAGTCTACTTGTCAGCAGGTCGTAGGATGATGGCGTGGTGAGTTCAGGATAAAGGGACGACTCGGGAGGCAGACTGCCTATGGTTAGCTGGTCAGTTTGCTCCCATCTCCAAAACAGCCCGGCCTGGGGTCACCCTCTCCTGCCCCAGGATCACAGCATGCATGTTTCCATGTCCATCTGACCCCGGAGGCGGGTACTCTGCGGTCAGAGGCTACAGGGAGGAGGCGGGGCTGCCACACCCAGCCCGTGTATTTGCTCCCATCTCCCTCTTGGCCGGTCCTGGGGTTGGAATCTGCTACTGTAGGTATAGGTGATGCACATCTTCGTTTAGGCCTGCTTCAGGTAGGAGGGAGCGGGGTGGTCAGGGGGCGGGGAATGGGCGGAGCGGGAGCGGCCTCAGAGAGCGCGGAAGCGGGGGGTGCGGGCTGCCCAGGCAAGCCTGTGGATTTCCACCCAGTGTACTCCTCGGCATGCTTTGTGGGCGCTCTGCTGCCTCAGGGTGACAATTGATATCCCTCTAGGTCGGTCGAGTCCTAGGAGGCATCTTCCGTTAGACAGACAGACAGAGAGACAGACAGACAGACAGACAGACAGGCAAATAGACACACAGACAGACTAGCCTCCTCCTCCACTTAGAAACAGCCATATGTCCTAACCTCCTGCTCCTTCTCATTTAGATAGGTAGACAGATACATACATAGTCAGACACTAATAATCACACACACACACACACACACACACCCTCTAGCCTCTTCCTACTCCTCAGTTAGGCAGGTTCTTAGACACAGTAATCTCCTCCATTAGATAATAGTTACGCAAACTTAATGCACACTTTCTCTTCCTCCATTAGATTGACAGTCATTAAGATTGATGGATATACACACACTAGCCTCTACCTTCTCGTGTTAGAGAGACCCACAGATAGCCAGATACACGGGCCACCTCCTTCTTCTTTAGTAGATACAGATCGAGAGTGGATCACAGGCACATAGACAGACAGGCGAGTCTTATCCTCCTCTGACAGACAGACAGACAGACTCTGTAGCCTCCTCCTTCTTCTCTATTATACGTACACACATACTTATCTGATAGATAGACACACAGACAGACGTACTAGCCTACTCCTCCTCCAATACATGCATATATAGACTGATAGATAGACACAGTAGCCTCCTGCCCCTTTACTCACAGATACATAGATAGACAGACCCGCACGCGCACACGCACACGCACAGACACACGCACAGACACAGACCTCATCTGCTTCCTTAACCAGGTAGACAGGAAGAGTGACAAACTAAACTCCTCCTTCAAAAGACAGAAACATAAAAAGACACACTAGCCTACCCCTGTCCCTCCTCTAGATAGATAGATTGAGAGATACATAAATACATACATACATGCATGCATACATACATACATACAGAGATAGATAGGCAGGCAAGGATGTAGACATGCTATTCGCCTCCTCCTCCGTTAGATAAACAGACAGAAACACATCAATTAGCCTCTCCAATCCTCCAATAGATAGGCAGTTCGGCAGGCAGTCAGACAGACACACATACTAGAGGCGGGTGCGTTCTGGGGACGGGGATCGGCGGCGGTGACCGGGGACTAGGGTGCCCCTGGCGAGCCAGGGGACTTTGTCCCATGCTCCTAGCTGCCTTGCCTGGGGGCGGCGTCTGCTCCCCCACGTTTGTAGGAGTCAAGCCATTGAAGTCAGCCTGCTCCTGAGAGCAGGCGTGGTGAGGTCAGGAGAAGGGGTCGGGGGCAGAGAAGAGGCGGCACAGCAGCTCAGGGGGCTGCCTCGCCGGCTTGGTCATTTTCCTCCCATCTGCCCCTCTCCTGGCCTCGGGGCGACCTCTGCTAGCCCAGGTTTGAGGGATTTAGGTGTCCTTGTCAGCACGGTCCTGGGATGATGGCGAGGTGAGTTCAGGATAAAGGGACGCCGCGGGAGGCAGACTGCCTCGGGTTAGGTGATCAGTTTGCTCCCATCTCCACAACAGCCTGGCCTGGGGGTGGCCTCTCCTGCCCCAGGATCACAGCATGCATGTTTCCATGTCCACCTGCCGCCGGAGGCGAGCGCTGTGCATCCAGAGGCTGCAGTGAGGAGGCGGGGCTGCCCCAGCAAGCCCGTGCATTTGCTCCCATCTCCTCTTTGGCCGGTCCTGGAGTCGGTCTCTGCTACTCTAGGTACAGGAGATGCACATGTAGGCCTGCACCCGGGATGCGGTAGCGGGGTGGTCAGGGGGCGGTGCGGGGGCGGGGCCGGGGCGGCTGCAGAGATGGCGAATGCGGGGGGGCACGGGCTGCCCAGGCAAGCCTGTGAATTTCCACCCAGTGTACTCCGCAGCATGCTCTGGGGGCGCCCCCTGCTGATTCAGGGTGGCAATTGGCATCCCCCTCAGGTCTGATGAGTCTTGGGAGGATTCCTCCATTAGAAAGACAGATAGAAATATAAATAGACAGACAGAAACTCTACCCTCTTCCTCCATTTAGGAACACACATATATCCTAAATTACTCCTCCTCACACATTCGAAAGGTAGATAGGTACTTACATAGACAGACACACACACACACACACACAATCACACACTTGTCTCCTCCTACACCTCAATTAAGAAGGTAGGAAGATTGACACACTAATGTCCTCTTCCAAACGACAGACAGACAGACAGATAAAAAGACACAGTAGCCTGCTCCTATGCCTCCAGTACATAGATAGATAGATAGATAGATAGATAGATAGATAGATAGATAGATATGTAGATAGGCAGGGAAATATAGAGACATACTAGTCGTCGTCTTCTCCGTTAGATCAACAGACAGACACCCACATAGAGTAGCCTCTCCCCTCCTCCAGTAGATAAGCAGTCAGGCAGGCAGTCAGACAGACGACACACTAGAGGCGGAGTGCGCTCTAGAGACGGGGTCGGCGGCGGCGCCCGAAGACACGGGTTCCCCTGGTGAGCCAGAGGATTTTCTCCCATGTCCCTAGCAGCGTGGCTTGGGGGTGGCCTCCACTCCCCCAAGTTTGCAGGACTCAAGCCTGTGAAGTCACCCTGCTCTTGGGAGCAGGCTTGTGAAGTCAGGGGTAGAGGTCGGGGGCAGAGAAGAGGCTGCACAGCAGGTAAGGGGGATGCCTCGCCGACTTGGTCATTTTCCTCCCATCTGCCACTCTCCTGGCCTCGGGGTGACCTCTGCTAGCTCAGGTTTGAGGGATTTAAGTCTACTTGTCAGCAGGTCGTAGGATGATGGCGTGGTGAGTTCAGGATAAAGGGACGACTCGGGAGGCAGACTGCCTAGGGTTAGCTGGTCAGTTTGCTCCCATCTCCAAAACAGCCCGGCCTGGGGTCGCCCTCTCCTGCCCCAGGATCACAGCATGCATGTTTCCATGTCCATCTGACCCCGGAGGCGGGTACTCTGCGGTCAGAGGCTACAGGGAGGAGGCGGGGCTGCCACACCGAGCCCGTGTATTTGCTCCCATCTCCCTCTTGGCCGGTCCTGGGGTTGGAATCTGCTACTGTAGGTATAGGTGATGCACATCTTCGTTTAGGCCTGCTTCAGGTAGGAGGGAGCGGGGTGGTCAGGGGGTGGGGAATGGGCGGGGCGGGAGCGGCCTCAGAGAGCGCGGAAGCGGGAGGCGTGGGCTGCCCAGGCAAGCCTGTGGATTTCCACCCAGTGTACCCCTCAGCGTGCTCTGGGGGCGCCCTCTGCTGCCTCAGGGTGGCAATTGGCATCCCTCCATGTCCATCAAGTCCTGGGAGGATTCCTCCATTAGACAGAGAAAAAGATAAATAGAGAGAGAGAAACGCTACCCTCTTCCTCCATTTGGAATCACACATACATCCTAAATTACTCCTCCTCAACCGTTACATAGGTAGATAGTTACATACAAAGACAGACAGACACACACACACAGACACACACAAACACACACTAGTCTCCTCCTACAGCTCAATTAAGAACGTAGATAGATAGACACACTAATGTCTTCTTCCAAACGATAGACAGACGGACAGATAAAAAGACACACTAGCCTGCTCCTATGCCTCCAGTACATTGATAGATAGATAGATAGATGGATAGATAGATAGATAGAGATTGATTGATTGATTGATAGGCAGGGAAACAGAGAGACATACTTGTCGTCTTCTCCTCCGTTAGATAAACCGACAGACACCCACATAGAGTAGCCTCTCCCCTCCTCCAGTAGATAAGCAGTCAGGCAGGCAGGCAGTCAGACCGACAGACACACTAGAGGCAGGGTGCGGTCTAGGGACGGGGTCGGCGGCGGCGCCCGAGGGCTCGGGTGCCCCTGGCGAGCCAGAGGATTTTCCCCCATGTCCCTAGCGGCCTGGCCTAGGGGCGGTCTCCGCTCTCCCAGGTTCGCCGGACTCAAGCCTTTGAAGTCCATCTGTTCCTGGGAGCCGGTGTGGGGCTGTCCGGGGAAGAGGTCGGCGGCCGAGGAGGAGGCAGCACTGCGGCTAAGGGGGATGCCCCGGGTAGTTAGTCATTCTCCTACCATCTACCTTTCTCCTGGCCGGGGGGCGGCCTCTGCTACCCCAGATATGCGGGATTTAATTCTCCTCGTCAGCCAGGTCCTGGGAGGCTGGCGAGGTGAGTTCAGGGGACAGGGACGTCGAAGGGAGCGGACTGCCTCGGGTGAGCAGATCACTTTGCCCCCATCTCCACAACGGCCTGGCCTGGGGGCGTCCTCTCCTGCCCCAGGTTCACAGTATGCATGTTTGCAGGTCAGCCTGCGCCCCGAAGGCGGGCGCGGTGCCGTCCTGGGCTGCAGTGAGGAAGAGGGGCTGCCCCACCGAGCCCGTGTATTTGCTCCCATCTCCTCCTTGGCCGGTCCTGGGGTCGCTTTCTGCTACTCTAGGAACAAGAGATGCACATCTCCCTGTAGGCCTGCTCCCGGGAGGAGGGAGCGGGGTGGTCAGGGGGCGGGGAAGGGGCGGGGCGGGAGCAGCTGCAGAGAGGGCAGATGCGGGGGGGGAAGGGCTGCCCAGGCAAGCCTGTGGATTTCCACCCAGTGTACCCCTCGGCATGCTTTGTGGGCGCTCTGCTGCCTCAGGGTGGCAATTGACATCCCTCTAGTTCGGTCGAGTCCTAGGAGGCATCCTCCATTAGACAGACAGACAGACAGACAGACAGACAAATAGACACACAGACAGACTAGCCTCCTCCTCCACTTAGAAACAGCCATATGTCCTAACCTCTTGCTCCTCCTCAATTAGATAGTCAGACAGATACATGTATAGTCAGACACACATAAACACACACACACACACACACACACACACAAACACACCCTCTAGCCTCTTCCTATTGCTCAATTAGGCAGGTTCTTAGACACAGTAATCTCCATTAGATAATAGTTAGGCAAACTTAATGCACTCTTTCTCTTCCTCCATTACATAGATAGTCAGTAAGATTGATGGATACACACACTAGCCTCTACCGTCTCGTGTTAGAGAGACCCACAGATAGCCAGACACACGGGCCACCTCCTTCTTCTTTAGTAGATACAGATCGAGAGTGGATCACAGGCACATAGACAGACAGACGAGTCTTCTCCTCCTCTGACAGACAGACAGACAGACTCTGTAGCCTCCTCCTTCTTCTCTATTATACGTACACACATACTTATCTGATAGATAGACACACAGACAGACGTACTAGCCTACTCCTCCTCCAATACATGCATATATAGACTGATAGATAGACACAGTAGCCTCCTGCCCCTTTACTCACAGATACATAGATAGACAGACCCGCACGCGCACACGCACACGCACACGCACAGACACACGCACAGACACAGACCTCATCTGCTTCCTTAACCAGGTAGACAGGAAGAGTGACAAACTAAACTCCTCCTTCAAAAGACAGAAACATAAAAAGACACACTAGCCTACCCCTGTCCCTCCTCTAGATAGATAGATTGAGAGATACATAAATACATACATACATGCATGCATACATACATACATACAGAGATAGATAGGCAGGCAAGGATGTAGACATGCTATTCGCCTCCTCCTCCGTTAGATAAACAGACAGAAACACATCAATTAGCCTCTCCAATCCGCCAATAGATAGGCAGTTCGGCAGGCAGTCAGACAGACACACATACTAGAGGCGGGTGCGTTCTGGGGACGGGGATCGGCGGCGGTGACCGGGGACTAGGGTGCCCCTGGCGAGCCAGGGGACTTTGTCCCATGTTCCTAGCTGCCTTGCCTGGGGGCGGCGTCCGCTCCCCCACGTTTGTAGGAGTCAAGCCATTGAAGTCAGCCTGCTCCTGAGAGCGGGCGTGGTGAGGTCAGGAGAAGGGGTCGGGGGCAGAGAAGAGGCGGCACAGCAGCTCAGGGGGCTGCCTCGCCGGCTTGGTCATTTTCCTCCCATCTGCCCCTCTCCTGGCCTCGGGGCGACCTCTGCTAGCCCAGGTTTGAGGGATTTAGGTGTCCTTGTCAGCACGGTCCTGGGATGATGGCGAGGTGAGTTCAGGATAAAGGCACCCCGCGGGAGGCAGACTGCCTCGGGTTAGGTGATCAGTTTGCTCCCATCTCCACAACAGCCTGGCCTGGGGGTGGCCTCTCCTGCCCCAGGATCACAGCATGCATGTTTCCATGTCCACCTGCCCCCGGAGGCGAGCACTGTGCATCCAGAGGCTGCAGTGAGGAGGCGGGGCTGCCCCACCAAGCCCGTGCATTTGCTCCCATCTCCTCTTTGGCCGGTCCTGGAGTCGGTCTCTACTACTCTAGGTAAAGGAGATGCACATCTCCCTGTAGGCCTGCACCCGGGATGCAGTAGCGGGGTGGTCAGGGGGCGGGGCGGGGGCGGGGCCAGGGCGGCTGCAGAGATGGCGAATGCGGGGGGGCACGGGCTGCCCAGGCAAGCCTGTGAATTTCCACCCAGTGTACTTGCGGCATGCTCTGGGCGCGCCCCCTGCTGATTCAGGGGGGCATTTGGCATCCCCCCAGGTCGGATGGGTCTTGGGAGGATTCCTCCATTAGACAGACAGATAGAAATATAAATAGACAGACAGAAACTCTACCCTCTTCCTCCATTTAGGAACACACATATATCCTAAATTACTCCTCCTCACACATTCGAAAGGTAGATAGGTACTTACATAGACAGACACACACACACACACACACAATCACACACTTGTCTCCTCCTACACCTCAATTAAGAAGGTAGGAAGATAGACACACTAATGTCCTCTTCCAAACGACAGACAGACAGACAGATAAAAAGACAAAGTAGCCTGCTCCTATGCCTGCAGTACATAGATAGATAGATAGATAGATAGATAGATAGATAGATAGATAGATAGATAGATAGATATGTAGATAGGCAGGGAAATATAGAGACATACTAGTCGTCGTCTTCTCTGTTAGATCAACAGACAGACACCCACATAGAGTAGCCTCTCCCCTCCTCCAGTAGATAAGCAGTCAGGCAGGCAGTCAGACGACACACTAGAGGCGGAGTGCGCTCTAGAGACGGGGTCGGCGGTGGCGCCCGAAGACACGGGTGCCCCTGGTGAGCCAGAAGATTTTCTCCCATGTCCCTAGCAGTGTGGCTTGGGGGTGGCCTCCACTCCCCCAAGTTTGCAGGACTCAAGCCTTTGAAGTCACCCTGCTCTTGGGAGCAGGCTTGTGAAGTCAGGGGTAGAGGTCGGGGGCAGAGAAGAGGCTGCACAGCAGGTAAGGGGGATGCCTCGCCGACTTGGTCATTTTCCTCCCATCTGCCGCTCTCCTGGCCTCGGGTGACCTCTGCTAGCCCAGGTTTGAGGGATTTAAGTCTACTTGTCAGCAGGTCGTAGGATGATGGCGTGGTGAGTTCAGGATAAAGGGACGACTCGGGAGGCAGACTGCCTATGGTTAGCTGGTCAGTTTGCTCCCATCTCCAAAACAGCCCGGCCTGGGGTCACCCTCTCCTGCCCCAGGATCACAGCATGCATGTTTCCATGTCCATCTGACCCCGGAGGCGGGTACTCTGCGGTCAGAGGCTACAGGGAGGAGGCGGGGCTGCCACACCCAGCCCGTGTATTTGCTCCCATCTCCCTCTTGGCCGGTCCTGGGGTTGGAATCTGCTACTGTAGGTATAGGTGATGCACATCTTCGTTTAGGCCTGCTTCAGGTAGGAGGGAGCGGGGTGGTCAGGGGGCGGGGAATGGGCAGAGCGGGAGCGGCCTCAGAGAGCGCGGAAGCGGGGGGTGCGGGCTGCCCAGGCAAGCCTGTGGATTTCCACCCAGTGTACTCCTCGGCATGCTTTGTGGGCGCTCTGCTGCCTCAGGGTGACAATTGATATCCCTCTAGGTCGGTCGAGTCCTAGGAGGCATCTTCCGTTAGACAGACAGACAGAGAGACAGACAGACAGACAGACAGACAGGCAAATAGACACACAGACAGACTAGCCTCCTCCTCCACTTAGAAACAGCCATATGTCCTAACCTCCTGCTCCTTCTCATTTAGATAGGTAGACAGATACATACATAGTCAGACACTAATAATCACACACACACACACACACACACACCCTCTAGCCTCTTCCTACTCCTCAGTTAGGCAGGTTCTTAGACACAGTAATCTCCTCCATTAGATAATAGTTACGCAAACTTAATGCACACTTTCTCTTCCTCCATTAGATTGACAGTCATTAAGATTGATGGATATACACACACTAGCCTCTACCTTCTCGTGTTAGAGAGACCCACAGATAGCCAGATACACGGGCCACCTCCTTCTTCTTTAGTAGATACAGATCGAGAGTGGATCACAGGCACATAGACAGACAGGCGAGTCTTATCCTCCTCTGACAGACAGACAGACAGACTCTGTAGCCTCCTCCTTCTTCTCTATTATACGTACACACATACTTATCTGATAGATAGACACACAGACAGACGTACTAGCCTACTCCTCCTCCAATACATGCATATATAGACTGATAGATAGACACAGTAGCCTCCTGCCCCTTTACTCACAGATACATAGATAGACAGACCCGCACGCGCACACGCACACGCACAGACACACGCACAGACACAGACCTCATCTGCTTCCTTAACCAGGTAGACAGGAAGAGTGACAAACTAAACTCCTCCTTCAAAAGACAGAAACATAAAAAGACACACTAGCCTACCCCTGTCCCTCCTCTAGATAGATAGATTGAGAGATACATAAATACATACATACATGCATGCATACATACATACATACAGAGATAGATAGGCAGGCAAGGATGTAGACATGCTATTCGCCTCCTCCTCCGTTAGATAAACAGACAGAAACACATCAATTAGCCTCTCCAATCCTCCAATAGATAGGCAGTTCGGCAGGCAGTCAGACAGACACACATACTAGAGGCGGGTGCGTTCTGGGGACGGGGATCGGCGGCGGTGACCGGGGACTAGGGTGCCCCTGGCGAGCCAGGGGACTTTGTCCCATGCTCCTAGCTGCCTTGCCTGGGGGCGGCGTCTGCTCCCCCACGTTTGTAGGAGTCAAGCCATTGAAGTCAGCCTGCTCCTGAGAGCAGGCGTGGTGAGGTCAGGAGAAGGGGTCGGGGGCAGAGAAGAGGCGGCACAGCAGCTCAGGGGGCTGCCTCGCCGGCTTGGTCATTTTCCTCCCATCTGCCCCTCTCCTGGCCTCGGGGCGACCTCTGCTAGCCCAGGTTTGAGGGATTTAGGTGTCCTTGTCAGCACGGTCCTGGGATGATGGCGAGGTGAGTTCAGGATAAAGGGACGCCGCGGGAGGCAGACTGCCTCGGGTTAGGTGATCAGTTTGCTCCCATCTCCACAACAGCCTGGCCTGGGGGTGGCCTCTCCTGCCCCAGGATCACAGCATGCATGTTTCCATGTCCACCTGCCGCCGGAGGCGAGCGCTGTGCATCCAGAGGCTGCAGTGAGGAGGCGGGGCTGCCCCAGCAAGCCCGTGCATTTGCTCCCATCTCCTCTTTGGCCGGTCCTGGAGTCGGTCTCTGCTACTCTAGGTACAGGAGATGCACATGTAGGCCTGCACCCGGGATGCGGTAGCGGGGTGGTCAGGGGGCGGTGCGGGGGCGGGGCCGGGGCGGCTGCAGAGATGGCGAATGCGGGGGGGCACGGGCTGCCCAGGCAAGCCTGTGAATTTCCACCCAGTGTACTCCGCAGCATGCTCTGGGGGCGCCCCCTGCTGATTCAGGGTGGCAATTGGCATCCCCCTCAGGTCTGATGAGTCTTGGGAGGATTCCTCCATTAGAAAGACAGATAGAAATATAAATAGACAGACAGAAACTCTACCCTCTTCCTCCATTTAGGAACACACATATATCCTAAATTACTCCTCCTCACACATTCGAAAGGTAGATAGGTACTTACATAGACAGACACACACACACACACACACAATCACACACTTGTCTCCTCCTACACCTCAATTAAGAAGGTAGGAAGATTGACACACTAATGTCCTCTTCCAAACGACAGACAGACACACAGATAAAAAGACACAGTAGCCTGCTCCTATGCCTCCAGTACATAGATAGATAGATAGATAGATAGATAGATAGATAGATAGATAGATATGTAGATAGGCAGGGAAATACAGAGACATACTAGTCGTCGTCTTCTCCGTTAGATCAACAGACAGACACCCACATAGAGTAGCCTCTCCCCTCCTCCAGTAGATAAGCAGTCAGGCAGGCAGTCAGACAGACGACACACTAGAGGCGGAGTGCGCTCTAGAGACGGGGTCGGCGGCGGCGCCCGAAGACACGGGTTCCCCTGGTGAGCCAGAGGATTTTCTCCCATGTCCCTAGCAGCGTGGCTTGGGGGTGGCCTCCACTCCCCCAAGTTTGCAGGACTCAAGCCTGTGAAGTCACCCTGCTCTTGGGAGCAGGCTTGTGAAGTCAGGGGTAGAGGTCGGGGGCAGAGAAGAGGCTGCACAGCAGGTAAGGGGGATGCCTCGCCGACTTGGTCATTTTCCTCCCATCTGCCACTCTCCTGGCCTCGGGGTGACCTCTGCTAGCTCAGGTTTGAGGGATTTAAGTCTACTTGTCAGCAGGTCGTAGGATGATGGCGTGGTGAGTTCAGGATAAAGGGACGACTCGGGAGGCAGACTGCCTAGGGTTAGCTGGTCAGTTTGCTCCCATCTCCAAAACAGCCCGGCCTGGGGTCGCCCTCTCCTGCCCCAGGATCACAGCATGCATGTTTCCATGTCCATCTGACCCCGGAGGCGGGTACTCTGCGGTCAGAGGCTACAGGGAGGAGGCGGGGCTGCCACACCGAGCCCGTGTATTTGCTCCCATCTCCCTCTTGGCCGGTCCTGGGGTTGGAATCTGCTACTGTAGGTATAGGTGATGCACATCTTCGTTTAGGCCTGCTTCAGGTAGGAGGGAGCGGGGTGGTCAGGGGGTGGGGAATGGGCGGGGCGGGAGCGGCCTCAGAGAGCGCGGAAGCGGGAGGCGCGGGCTGCCCAGGCAAGCCTGTGGATTTCCACCCAGTGTACCCCTCAGCGTGCTCTGGGGGCGCCCTCTGCTGCCTCAGGGTGGCAATTGGCATCCCTCCATGTCCATCAAGTCCTGGGAGGATTCCTCCATTAGACAGAGAAAAAGATAAATAGAGAGAGAGAAACGCTACCCTCTTCCTCCATTTGGAATCACACATACATCCTAAATTACTCCTCCTCAACCGTTACATAGGTAGATAGTTACATACAAAGACAGACAGACACACACACACAGACACACACAAACACACACTAGTCTCCTCCTACAGCTCAATTAAGAACGTAGATAGATAGACACACTAATGTCTTCTTCCAAACGACAGACAGACGGACAGATAAAAAGACACACTAGCCTGCTCCTATGCCTCCAGTACATTGATAGATAGATAGATAGATGGATAGATAGATAGATAGAGATTGATTGATTGATTGATAGGCAGGGAAACAGAGAGACATACTTGTCGTCTTCTCCTCCGTTAGATAAACCGACAGACACCCACATAGAGTAGCCTCTCCCCTCCTCCAGTAGATAAGCAGTCAGGCAGGCAGGCAGTCAGACCGACAGACACACTAGAGGCAGGGTGCGGTCTAGGGACGGGGTCGGCGGCGGCGCCCGAGGGCTCGGGTGCCCCTGGCGAGCCAGAGGATTTTCCCCCATGTCCCTAGCGGCCTGGCCTAGGGGCGGTCTCCGCTCTCCCAGGTTCGCCGGACTCAAGCCTTTGAAGTCCATCTGTTCCTGGGAGCCGGTGTGGGGCTGTCCGGGGAAGAGGTCGGCGGCCGAGGAGGAGGCAGCACTGCGGCTAAGGGGGATGCCCCGGGTAGTTAGTCATTCTCCTACCATCTACCTTTCTCCTGGCCGGGGGGCGGCCTCTGCTACCCCAGATATGCGGGATTTAATTCTCCTCGTCAGCCAGGTCCTGGGAGGCTGGCGAGGTGAGTTCAGGGGACAGGGACGTCGAAGGGAGCGGACTGCCTCGGGTGAGCAGATCACTTTGCCCCCATCTCCACAACGGCCTGGCCTGGGGGCGTCCTCTCCTGCCCCAGGTTCACAGTATGCATGTTTGCAGGTCAGCCTGCGCCCCGAAGGCGGGCGCGGTGCCGTCCTGGGCTGCAGTGAGGAAGAGGGGCTGCCCCACCGAGCCCGTGTATTTGCTCCCATCTCCTCCTTGGCCGGTCCTGGGGTCGCTTTCTGCTACTCTAGGAACAAGAGATGCACATCTCCCTGTAGGCCTGCTCCCGGGAGGAGGGAGCGGGGTGGTCAGGGGGCGGGGAAGGGGCGGGGCGGGAGCAGCTGCAGAGAGGGCAGATGCGGGGGGGGGAAGGGCTGCCCAGGCAAGCCTGTGGATTTCCACCCAGTGTACCCCTCGGCATGCTTTGTGGGCGCTCTGCTGCCTCAGGGTGGCAATTGACATCCCTCTAGTTTGGTCGAGTCCTAGGAGGCATCCTCCATTAGACTGACAGACAGACAGACAGACAGACAGACAGACAAATAGACACACAGACAGACTAGCCTCCTCCTCCACTTAGAAACAGCCATATGTCCTAACCTCTTGCTCCTCCTCAATTAGATAGTTAGACAGATACATGCATAGTCAGACACACATAAACACACACACACACACACACACACACACAAACACACCCTCTAGCCTCTTCCTATTGCTCAATTAGGCAGGTTCTTAGACACAGTAATCTCCATTAGATAATAGTTAGGCAAACTTAATGCACTCTTTCTCTTCCTTCATTACATAGATAGTCAGTAAGATTGATGGATACACACACTAGCCTCTACCTTCTCATGTTAGAGAGACCCACAGATAGCCAGACACACGGGCCACCTCCTTCTTCTTTAGTAGATACAGATCGAGAGTGGATCACAGGCACATAGACAGACAGACGAGTCTTCTCCTCCTCTGACAGACAGACAGACAGACTCTGTAGCCTCCTCCTTCTTCTCTATTATACGTACACACATACTTATCTGATAGATAGACACACAGACAGACGTACTAGCCTACTCCTCCTCCAATACATGCATATATAGACTGATAGATAGACACAGTAGCCTCCTGCCCCTTTACTCACAGATTCATAGACAGAACCGCACGCGCACACGCACACGCACACGCACAGACACACGCACAGACACTGACCTCATCTGCTTCCTTAACCAGGTAGACAGGAAGAGTGACAAACTAAACTCCTCCTTCAAAAGACAGAAACATAAAAAGACACACTAGCCTACCCCTGTCCCTCCTCTAGATAGATAGATTGAGAGATACATAAATACATACATACATGCATGCATACATACATACATACAGAGATAGATAGGCAGGCAAGGATGTAGACATGCTATTCGCCTCCTCCTCCGTTAGATAAACAGACAGAAACACATCAATTAGCCTCTCCAATCCTCCAATAGATAGGCAGTTCGGCAGGCAGTCAGACAGACACACATACTAGAGGCGGGTGCGTTCTGGGGACGGGGATCGGCGGCGGTGACCGGGGACTAGGGTGCCCCTGGCGAGCCAGGGGACTTTGTCCCATGTTCCTAGCTGCCTTGCCTGGGGGCGGCGTCCGCTCCCCCACGTTTGTAGGAGTCAAGCCATTGAAGTCAGCCTGCTCCTGAGAGCGGGCGTGGTGAGGTCAGGAGAAGGGGTCGGGGGCAGAGAAGAGGCGGCACAGCAGCTCAGGGGGCTGCCTCGCCGGCTTGGTCATTTTCCTCCCATCTGCCCCTCTCCTGGCCTCGGGGCGACCTCTGCTAGCCCAGGTTTGAGGGACTTAGGTGTCCTTGTCAGCACGGTCCTGGGATGATGGCGAGGTGAGTTCAGGATAAAGGCACCCCGCGGGAGGCAGACTGCCTCGGGTTAGGTGATCAGTTTGCTCCCATCTCCACAACAGCCTGGCCTGGGGGCGGCCTCTCCTGCCCCAGGATCACAGCATGCATGTTTCCATGTCCACCGGCCCCCGGAGGCGAGCACTGTGCATCCAGAGGCTGCAGTGAGGAGGCGGGGCTGCCCCACCAAGCCCGTGCATTTGCTCCCATCTCCTCTTTGGCCGGTCCTGGAGTCGGTCTCTACTACTCTAGGTAAAGGAGATGCACATCTCCCTGTAGGCCTGCACCCGGGATGCGGTAGCGGGGTGGTCGGGGGCGGGGCGGGGGCGGGGCCAGGGCGGCTGCAGAGATGGCGAATGCGGGGGGGCACGGGCTGCCCAGGCAAGCCTGTGAATTTCCACCCAGTGTACTTGCGGCATGCTCTGGGCGCGCCCCCTGCTGATTCAGGGGGGCATTTGGCATCCCCCCAGGTCGGATGGGTCTTGGGAGGATTCCTCCATTAGACAGACAGATAGAAATATAAATAGACAGACAGAAACTCTACCCTCTTCCTCCATTTAGGAACACACATATATCCTAAATTACTCCTCCTCACACATTCGAAAGGTAGATAGGTACTTACATAGACAGACACACACACACACACACACAATCACACACTTGTCTCCTCCTACACCTCAATTAAGAAGGTAGGAAGATAGACACACTAATGTCCTCTTCCAAACGACAGACAGACAGACAGATAAAAAGACACAGTAGCCTGCTCCTATGCCTCCAGTACATAGATAGATAGATAGATAGATAGATAGATAGATAGATAGATAGATATGTAGATAGGCAGGGAAATATAGAGACAGACTAGTCGTCACCTTCTCCGTTAGATCAACAGACAGACACCCACATAGAGTAGCCTCTCCCCTCCTCCAGTAGATAAGCAGTCATGCAGGCAGTCAGACAGACGACACACTAGAGGCGGAGTGCGCTCTAGAGACGGGGTCGGCGGCGGCGCCCGAAGACACGGGTGCCCCTGGTGAGCCAGAGGATTTTCTCCCATGTCCCTAGCAGCGTGGCTTGGGGGTGGCCTCCACTCCCCCAAGTTTGCAGGACTCAAGCCTGTGAAGTCACCCTGCTCTTGGGAGCAGGCTTGTGAAGTCAGGGGTAGAGGTCGGGGGCAGAGAAGAGGCTGCACAGCAGGTAAGGGGGATGCCTCGCCGACTTGGTCATTTTCCTCCCATCTGCCGCTCTCCTGGCCTCGGGGTGACCTCTGCTAGCCCAGGTTTGAGGGATTTAAGTCTACTTGTCAGCAGGTCGTAGGATGATGGCGTGGTGAGTTCAGGATAAAGGGACGACTCGGGAGGCAGACTGCCTAGGGTTAGCTGGTCAGTTTGCTCCCATCTCCAAAACAGCCCGGCCTGGGGTCGCCCTCTCCTGCCCCAGGATCACAGCATGCATGTTTCCATGTCCATCTGACCCCGGAGGCGGGTACTCTGCGGTCAGAGGCTACAGGGAGGAAGCGGGGCTGCCACACCGAGCCCGTGTATTTGCTCCCATCTCCCTCTTGGCCGGTCCTGGGGTTGGAATCTGCTACTGTAGGTATAGGTGATGCACATCTTCGTTTAGGCCTGCTTCAGGTAGGAGGGAGCGGGGTGGTCAGGGGGCGGGGAATGGGCGGAGCGGGAGCGGCCTCAGAGAGCGCGGAAGCGGGGGGTGCGGGCTGCCCAGGCAAGCCTGTGGATTTCCACCCAGTGTACTCCTCGGCATGCTTTGTGGGCGCTCTGCTGCCTCAGGGTGACAATTGATATCCCTCTAGGTCGGTCGAGTCCTAGGAGGCATCTTCCGTTAGACAGACAGACAGAGAGACAGACAGACAGACAGACAGACAGGCAAATAGACACACAGACAGACTAGCCTCCTCCTCCACTTAGAAACAGCCATATGTCCTAACCTCCTGCTCCTTCTCATTTAGATAGGTAGACAGATACATACATAGTCAGACACTAATAAACACACACACACACACACACACACACACACAAACACACCCTCTAGCCTCTTCCTATTGCTCAATTAGGCAGGTTCTTAGACACAGTAATCTCCATTAGATAATAGTTAGGCAAACTTAATGCACTCTTTCTCTTCCTCCATTACATAGATAGTCAGTAAGATTGATGGATATACACACACTAGCCTCTACCTTCTCGTGTTAGAGAGACCCACAGATAGCCAGACACACGGGCCACCTCCTTCTTCTTTAGTAGATACAGATCGAGAGTGGATCACAGGCACATAGACAGACAGACGAGTCTTCTCCTCCTCTGACAGACAGACAGACAGACTCTGTAGCCTCCTCCTTCTTCTCTATTATACGTACACACATACTTATCTGATAGATAGACACACAGACAGACGTACTAGCCTACTCCTCCTCCAATACATGCATATATAGACTGATAGATAGACACAGTAGCCTCCTGCCCCTTTACTCACAGATACATAGATAGACAGACCCGCACGCGCACACGCACACGCACACGCACAGACACACGCACAGACACAGACCTCATCTGCTTCCTTAACCAGGTAGACAGGAAGAGTGACAAACTAAACTCCTCCTTCAAAAGACAGAAACATAAAAAGACACACTAGCCTACCCCTGTCCCTCCTCTAGATAGATAGATTGAGAGATACATAAATACATACATACATGCATGCATACATACATACATACAGAGATAGATAGGCAGGCAAGGATGTAGACATGCTATTCGCCTCCTCCTCCGTTAGATAAACAGACAGAAACACATCAATTAGCCTCTCCAATCCTCCAATAGATAGGCAGTTCGGCAGGCAGTCAGACAGACACACATACTAGAGGCGGGTGTGTTCTGGGGACGGGGATCGGCGGCGGTGACCGGGGACTAGGGTGCCCCTGGCGAGCCAGGGGACTTTGTCCCATGTTCCTAGCTGCCTTGCCTGGGGGCGGCGTCCGCTCCCCCACGTTTGTAGGAGTCAAGCCATTGAAGTCAGCCTGCTCCTGAGAGCAGGCGTGGTGAGGTCAGGAGAAGGGGTCGGGGGCAGAGAAGAGGCGGCACAGCAGCTCAGGGGGCTGCCTCGCCGGCTTGGTCATTTTCCTCCCATCTGCCCCTCTTCTGGCCTCGGGGCGACCTCTGCTAGCCCAGGTTTGAGGGATTTAGGTGTCCTTGTCAGCACGGTCTTGGGATGATGGCGAGGTGAGTTCAGGATAAAGGGACGCCGCGGGAGGCAGACTGCCTCGGGTTAGGTGATCAGTTTGCTCCCATCTCCACAACAGCCTGGCCTGGGGGTGGCCTCTCCTGCCCCAGGATCACAGCATGCATGTTTCCATGTCCACCTGCCCCCGGAGGCGAGCGCTGTGCATCCAGAGGCTGCAGTGAGGAGGCGGGGCTGCCCCACCAAGCCCGTGCATTGGCTCCCATCTCCTCTTTGGCCGGTCCTGGAGTCGGTCTCTGCTACTCTAGGTACAGGAGATGCACATGTAGGCCTGCACCCGGGATGCGGTAGCGGGGTGGTCGGGGGCGGGGCGGGGGCGGGGCCAGGGCGGCTGCAGAGATGGCGAATGCGGGGGGGCACGGGCTGCCCAGGCAAGCCTGTGAATTTCCACCCAGTGTACTTGCGGCATGCTCTGGGCGCGCCCCCTGCTGATTCAGGGGGGCATTTGGCATCCCCCCAGGTCGGATGGGTCTTGGGAGGATTCCTCCATTAGACAGACAGATAGAAATATAAATAGACAGACAGAAACTCTACCCTCTTCCTCCATTTAGGAACACACATATATCCTAAATTACTCCTCCTCACACATTCGAAAGGTAGATAGGTACTTACATAGACAGACACACACACACACACACACAATCACACACTTGTCTCCTCCTACACCTCAATTAAGAAGGTAGGAAGATAGACACACTAATGTCCTCTTCCAAACGACAGACAGACAGACAGATAAAAAGACACAGTAGCCTGCTCCTATGCCTCCAGTACATAGATAGATAGATAGATAGATAGATAGATAGATAGATAGATAGATATGTAGATAGGCAGGGAAATATAGAGACAGACTAGTCGTCACCTTCTCCGTTAGATCAACAGACAGACACCCACATAGAGTAGCCTCTCCCCTCCTCCAGTAGATAAGCAGTCATGCAGGCAGTCAGACAGACGACACACTAGAGGCGGAGTGCGCTCTAGAGACGGGGTCGGCGGCGGCGCCCGAAGACACGGGTGCCCCTGGTGAGCCAGAGGATTTTCTCCCATGTCCCTAGCAGCGTGGCTTGGGGGTGGCCTCCACTCCCCCAAGTTTGCAGGACTCAAGCCTGTGAAGTCACCCTGCTCTTGGGAGCAGGCTTGTGAAGTCAGGGGTAGAGGTCGGGGGCAGAGAAGAGGCTGCACAGCAGGTAAGGGGGATGCCTCGCCGACTTGGTCATTTTCCTCCCATCTGCCGCTCTCCTGGCCTCGGGGTGACCTCTGCTAGCCCAGGTTTGAGGGATTTAAGTCTACTTGTCAGCAGGTCGTAGGATGATGGCGTGGTGAGTTCAGGATAAAGGGACGACTCGGGAGGCAGACTGCCTAGGGTTAGCTGGTCAGTTTGCTCCCATCTCCAAAACAGCCCGGCCTGGGGTCGCCCTCTCCTGCCCCAGGATCACAGCATGCATGTTTCCATGTCCATCTGACCCCGGAGGCGGGTACTCTGCGGTCAGAGGCTACAGGGAGGAAGCGGGGCTGCCACACCGAGCCCGTGTATTTGCTCCCATCTCCCTCTTGGCCGGTCCTGGGGTTGGAATCTGCTACTGTAGGTATAGGTGATGCACATCTTCGTTTAGGCCTGCTTCAGGTAGGAGGGAGCGGGGTGGTCAGGGGGCGGGGAATGGGCGGAGCGGGAGCGGCCTCAGAGAGCGCGGAAGCGGGGGGTGCGGGCTGCCCAGGCAAGCCTGTGGATTTCCACCCAGTGTACTCCTCGGCATGCTTTGTGGGCGCTCTGCTGCCTCAGGGTGACAATTGATATCCCTCTAGGTCGGTCGAGTCCTAGGAGGCATCTTCCGTTAGACAGACAGACAGAGAGACAGACAGACAGACAGACAGACAGGCAAATAGACACACAGACAGACTAGCCTCCTCCTCCACTTAGAAACAGCCATATGTCCTAACCTCCTGCTCCTTCTCATTTAGATAGGTAGACAGATACATACATAGTCAGACACTAATAAACACACACACACACACACACACACACACACAAACACACCCTCTAGCCTCTTCCTATTGCTCAATTAGGCAGGTTCTTAGACACAGTAATCTCCATTAGATAATAGTTAGGCAAACTTAATGCACTCTTTCTCTTCCTCCATTACATAGATAGTCAGTAAGATTGATGGATATACACACACTAGCCTCTACCTTCTCGTGTTAGAGAGACCCACAGATAGCCAGACACACGGGCCACCTCCTTCTTCTTTAGTAGATACAGATCGAGAGTGGATCACAGGCACATAGACAGACAGACGAGTCTTCTCCTCCTCTGACAGACAGACAGACAGACTCTGTAGCCTCCTCCTTCTTCTCTATTATACGTACACACATACTTATCTGATAGATAGACACACAGACAGACGTACTAGCCTACTCCTCCTCCAATACATGCATATATAGACTGATAGATAGACACAGTAGCCTCCTGCCCCTTTACTCACAGATACATAGATAGACAGACCCGCACGCGCACACGCACACGCACACGCACAGACACACGCACAGACACAGACCTCATCTGCTTCCTTAACCAGGTAGACAGGAAGAGTGACAAACTAAACTCCTCCTTCAAAAGACAGAAACATAAAAAGACACACTAGCCTACCCCTGTCCCTCCTCTAGATAGATAGATTGAGAGATACATAAATACATACATACATGCATGCATACATACATACATACAGAGATAGATAGGCAGGCAAGGATGTAGACATGCTATTCGCCTCCTCCTCCGTTAGATAAACAGACAGAAACACATCAATTAGCCTCTCCAATCCTCCAATAGATAGGCAGTTCGGCAGGCAGTCAGACAGACACACATACTAGAGGCGGGTGCGTTCTGGGGACGGGGATCGGCGGCGGTGACCGGGGACTAGGGTGCCCCTGGCGAGCCAGGGGACTTTGTCCCATGTTCCTAGCTGCCTTGCCTGGGGGCGGCGTCCGCTCCCCCACGTTTGTAGGAATCAAGCCATTGAAGTCAGCCTGCTCCTGAGAGCAGGCGTGGTGAGGTCAGGAGAAGGGGTCGGGGGCAGAGAAGAGGCGGCACAGCAGCTCAGGGGGCTGCCTCGCCGGCTTGGTCATTTTCCTCCCATCTGCCCCTCTTCTGGCCTCGGGGCGACCTCTGCTAGCCCAGGTTTGAGGGATTTAGGTGTCCTTATCAGCACGGTCTTGGGATGATGGCGAGGTGAGTTCAGGATAAAGGGACGCCGCGGGAGGCAGACTGCCTCGGGTTAGGTGATCAGTTTGCTCCCATCTCCACAACAGCCTGGCCTGGGGGTGGCCTCTCCTGCCCCAGGATCACAGCATGCATGTTTCCATGTCCACCTGCCCCCGGAGGCGAGCGCTGTGCATCCAGAGGCTGCAGTGAGGAGGCGGGGCTGCCCCACCAAGCCCGTGCATTGGCTCCCATCTCCTCTTTGGCCGGTCCTGGAGTCGGTCTCTGCTACTCTAGGTACAGGAGATGCACATGTAGGCCTGCACCCGGGATGCGGTAGCGGGGTGGTCGGGGGCGGGGCGGGGGCGGGGCCAGGGCGGCTGCAGAGATGGCGAATGCGGGGGGGCACGGGCTGCCCAGGCAAGCCTGTGAATTTCCACCCAGTGTACTTGCGGCATGCTCTGGGCGCGCCCCCTGCTGATTCAGGGGGGCATTTGGCATCCCCCCAGGTCGGATGGGTCTTGGGAGGATTCCTCCATTAGACAGACAGATAGAAATATAAATAGACAGACAGAAACTCTACCCTCTTCCTCCATTTAGGAACACACATATATCCTAAATTACTCCTCCTCACACATTCGAAAGGTAGATAGGTACTTACATAGACAGACACACACACACACACACACAATCACACACTTGTCTCCTCCTACACCTCAATTAAGAAGGTAGGAAGATAGACACACTAATGTCCTCTTCCAAACGACAGACAGACAGACAGATAAAAAGACACAGTAGCCTGCTCCTATGCCTCCAGTACATAGATAGATAGATAGATAGATAGATAGATAGATAGATAGATAGATATGTAGATAGGCAGGGAAATATAGAGACAGACTAGTCGTCACCTTCTCCGTTAGATCAACAGACAGACACCCACATAGAGTAGCCTCTCCCCTCCTCCAGTAGATAAGCAGTCATGCAGGCAGTCAGACAGACGACACACTAGAGGCGGAGTGCGCTCTAGAGACGGGGTCGGCGGCGGCGCCCGAAGACACGGGTGCCCCTGGTGAGCCAGAGGATTTTCTCCCATGTCCCTAGCAGCGTGGCTTGGGGGTGGCCTCCACTCCCCCAAGTTTGCAGGACTCAAGCCTGTGAAGTCACCCTGCTCTTGGGAGCAGGCTTGTGAAGTCAGGGGTAGAGGTCGGGGGCAGAGAAGAGGCTGCACAGCAGGTAAGGGGGATGCCTCGCCGACTTGGTCATTTTCCTCCCATCTGCCGCTCTCCTGGCCTCGGGGTGACCTCTGCTAGCCCAGGTTTGAGGGATTTAAGTCTACTTGTCAGCAGGTCGTAGGATGATGGCGTGGTGAGTTCAGGATAAAGGGACGACTCGGGAGGCAGACTGCCTAGGGTTAGCTGGTCAGTTTGCTCCCATCTCCAAAACAGCCCGGCCTGGGGTCGCCCTCTCCTGCCCCAGGATCACAGCATGCATGTTTCCATGTCCATCTGACCCCGGAGGCGGGTACTCTGCGGTCAGAGGCTACAGGGAGGAAGCGGGGCTGCCACACCGAGCCCGTGTATTTGCTCCCATCTCCCTCTTGGCCGGTCCTGGGGTTGGAATCTGCTACTGTAGGTATAGGTGATGCACATCTTCGTTTAGGCCTGCTTCAGGTAGGAGGGAGCGGGGTGGTCAGGGGGCGGGGAATGGGCGGAGCGGGAGCGGCCTCAGAGAGCGCGGAAGCGGGGGGTGCGGGCTGCCCAGGCAAGCCTGTGGATTTCCACCCAGTGTACTCCTCGGCATGCTTTGTGGGCGCTCTGCTGCCTCAGGGTGACAATTGATATCCCTCTAGGTCGGTCGAGTCCTAGGAGGCATCTTCCGTTAGACAGACAGACAGAGAGACAGACAGACAGACAGACAGACAGGCAAATAGACACACAGACAGACTAGCCTCCTCCTCCACTTAGAAACAGCCATATGTCCTAACCTCCTGCTCCTTCTCATTTAGATAGGTAGACAGATACATACATAGTCAGACACTAATAAACACACACACACACACACACACACACACACAAACACACCCTCTAGCCTCTTCCTATTGCTCAATTAGGCAGGTTCTTAGACACAGTAATCTCCATTAGATAATAGTTAGGCAAACTTAATGCACTCTTTCTCTTCCTCCATTACATAGATAGTCAGTAAGATTGATGGATATACACACACTAGCCTCTACCTTCTCGTGTTAGAGAGACCCACAGATAGCCAGACACACGGGCCACCTCCTTCTTCTTTAGTAGATACAGATCGAGAGTGGATCACAGGCACATAGACAGACAGACGAGTCTTCTCCTCCTCTGACAGACAGACAGACAGACTCTGTAGCCTCCTCCTTCTTCTCTATTATACGTACACACATACTTATCTGATAGATAGACACACAGACAGACGTACTAGCCTACTCCTCCTCCAATACATGCATATATAGACTGATAGATAGACACAGTAGCCTCCTGCCCCTTTACTCACAGATACATAGATAGACAGACCCGCACGCGCACACGCACACGCACACGCACAGACACACGCACAGACACAGACCTCATCTGCTTCCTTAACCAGGTAGACAGGAAGAGTGACAAACTAAACTCCTCCTTCAAAAGACAGAAACATAAAAAGACACACTAGCCTACCCCTGTCCCTCCTCTAGATAGATAGATTGAGAGATACATAAATACATACATACATGCATGCATACATACATACATACAGAGATAGATAGGCAGGCAAGGATGTAGACATGCTATTCGCCTCCTCCTCCGTTAGATAAACAGACAGAAACACATCAATTAGCCTCTCCAATCCTCCAATAGATAGGCAGTTCGGCAGGCAGTCAGACAGACACACATACTAGAGGCGGGTGCGTTCTGGGGACGGGGATCGGCGGCGGTGACCGGGGACTAGGGTGCCCCTGGCGAGCCAGGGGACTTTGTCCCATGTTCCTAGCTGCCTTGCCTGGGGGCGGCGTCCGCTCCCCCACGTTTGTAGGAATCAAGCCATTGAAGTCAGCCTGCTCCTGAGAGCAGGCGTGGTGAGGTCAGGAGAAGGGGTCGGGGGCAGAGAAGAGGCGGCACAGCAGCTCAGGGGGCTGCCTCGCCGGCTTGGTCATTTTCCTCCCATCTGCCCCTCTTCTGGCCTCGGGGCGACCTCTGCTAGCCCAGGTTTGAGGGATTTAGGTGTCCTTGTCAGCACGGTCTTGGGATGATGGCGAGGTGAGTTCAGGATAAAGGGACGCCGCGGGAGGCAGACTGCCTCGGGTTAGGTGATCAGTTTGCTCCCATCTCCACAACAGCCTGGCCTGGGGGTGGCCTCTCCTGCCCCAGGATCACAGCATGCATGTTTCCATGTCCACCTGCCCCCGGAGGCGAGCGCTGTGCATCCAGAGGCTGCAGTGAGGAGGCGGGGCTGCCCCACCAAGCCCGTGCATTGGCTCCCATCTCCTCTTTGGCCGGTCCTGGAGTCGGTCTCTGCTACTCTAGGTACAGGAGATGCACATGTAGGCCTGCACCCGGGATGCGGTAGCGGGGTGGTCGGGGGCGGGGCGGGGGCGGGGCCAGGGCGGCTGCAGAGATGGCGAATGCGGGGGGGCACGGGCTGCCCAGGCAAGCCTGTGAATTTCCACCCAGTGTACTTGCGGCATGCTCTGGGCGCGCCCCCTGCTGATTCAGGGGGGCATTTGGCATCCCCCCAGGTCGGATGGGTCTTGGGAGGATTCCTCCATTAGACAGACAGATAGAAATATAAATAGACAGACAGAAACTCTACCCTCTTCCTCCATTTAGGAACACACATATATCCTAAATTACTCCTCCTCACACATTCGAAAGGTAGATAGGTACTTACATAGACAGACACACACACACACACACACAATCACACACTTGTCTCCTCCTACACCTCAATTAAGAAGGTAGGAAGATAGACACACTAATGTCCTCTTCCAAACGACAGACAGACAGACAGATAAAAAGACACAGTAGCCTGCTCCTATGCCTCCAGTACATAGATAGATAGATAGATAGATAGATAGATAGATAGATAGATAGATATGTAGATAGGCAGGGAAATATAGAGACAGACTAGTCGTCACCTTCTCCGTTAGATCAACAGACAGACACCCACATAGAGTAGCCTCTCCCCTCCTCCAGTAGATAAGCAGTCATGCAGGCAGTCAGACAGACGACACACTAGAGGCGGAGTGCGCTCTAGAGACGGGGTCGGCGGCGGCGCCCGAAGACACGGGTGCCCCTGGTGAGCCAGAGGATTTTCTCCCATGTCCCTAGCAGCGTGGCTTGGGGGTGGCCTCCACTCCCCCAAGTTTGCAGGACTCAAGCCTGTGAAGTCACCCTGCTCTTGGGAGCAGGCTTGTGAAGTCAGGGGTAGAGGTCGGGGGCAGAGAAGAGGCTGCACAGCAGGTAAGGGGGATGCCTCGCCGACTTGGTCATTTTCCTCCCATCTGCCGCTCTCCTGGCCTCGGGGTGACCTCTGCTAGCCCAGGTTTGAGGGATTTAAGTCTACTTGTCAGCAGGTCGTAGGATGATGGCGTGGTGAGTTCAGGATAAAGGGACGACTCGGGAGGCAGACTGCCTAGGGTTAGCTGGTCAGTTTGCTCCCATCTCCAAAACAGCCCGGCCTGGGGTCGCCCTCTCCTGCCCCAGGATCACAGCATGCATGTTTCCATGTCCATCTGACCCCGGAGGCGGGTACTCTGCGGTCAGAGGCTACAGGGAGGAAGCGGGGCTGCCACACCGAGCCCGTGTATTTGCTCCCATCTCCCTCTTGGCCGGTCCTGGGGTTGGAATCTGCTACTGTAGGTATAGGTGATGCACATCTTCGTTTAGGCCTGCTTCAGGTAGGAGGGAGCGGGGTGGTCAGGGGGCGGGGAATGGGCGGAGCGGGAGCGGCCTCAGAGAGCGCGGAAGCGGGGGGTGCGGGCTGCCCAGGCAAGCCTGTGGATTTCCACCCAGTGTACTCCTCGGCATGCTTTGTGGGCGCTCTGCTGCCTCAGGGTGACAATTGATATCCCTCTAGGTCGGTCGAGTCCTAGGAGGCATCTTCCGTTAGACAGACAGACAGAGAGACAGACAGACAGACAGACAGACAGGCAAATAGACACACAGACAGACTAGCCTCCTCCTCCACTTAGAAACAGCCATATGTCCTAACCTCCTGCTCCTTCTCATTTAGATAGGTAGACAGATACATACATAGTCAGACACTAATAAACACACACACACACACACACACACACACACACAAACACACCCTCTAGCCTCTTCCTATTGCTCAATTAGGCAGGTTCTTAGACACAGTAATCTCCATTAGATAATAGTTAGGCAAACTTAATGCACTCTTTCTCTTCCTCCATTACATAGATAGTCAGTAAGATTGATGGATATACACACACTAGCCTCTACCTTCTCGTGTTAGAGAGACCCACAGATAGCCAGACACACGGGCCACCTCCTTCTTCTTTAGTAGATACAGATCGAGAGTGGATCACAGGCACATAGACAGACAGACGAGTCTTCTCCTCCTCTGACAGACAGACAGACAGACTCTGTAGCCTCCTCCTTCTTCTCTATTATACGTACACACATACTTATCTGATAGATAGACACACAGACAGACGTACTAGCCTACTCCTCCTCCAATACATGCATATATAGACTGATAGATAGACACAGTAGCCTCCTGCCCCTTTACTCACAGATACATAGATAGACAGACCCGCACGCGCACACGCACACGCACACGCACAGACACACGCACAGACACAGACCTCATCTGCTTCCTTAACCAGGTAGACAGGAAGAGTGACAAACTAAACTCCTCCTTCAAAAGACAGAAACATAAAAAGACACACTAGCCTACCCCTGTCCCTCCTCTAGATAGATAGATTGAGAGATACATAAATACATACATACATGCATGCATACATACATACATACAGAGATAGATAGGCAGGCAAGGATGTAGACATGCTATTCGCCTCCTCCTCCGTTAGATAAACAGACAGAAACACATCAATTAGCCTCTCCAATCCTCCAATAGATAGGCAGTTCGGCAGGCAGTCAGACAGACACACATACTAGAGGCGGGTGCGTTCTGGGGACGGGGATCGGCGGCGGTGACCGGGGACTAGGGTGCCCCTGGCGAGCCAGGGGACTTTGTCCCATGTTCCTAGCTGCCTTGCCTGGGGGCGGCGTCCGCTCCCCCACGTTTGTAGGAGTCAAGCCATTGAAGTCAGCCTGCTCCTGAGAGCAGGCGTGGTGAGGTCAGGAGAAGGGGTCGGGGGCAGAGAAGAGGCGGCACAGCAGCTCAGGGGGCTGCCTCGCCGGCTTGGTCATTTTCCTCCCATCTGCCCCTCTTCTGGCCTCGGGGCGACCTCTGCTAGCCCAGGTTTGAGGGATTTAGGTGTCCTTGTCAGCACGGTCTTGGGATGATGGCGAGGTGAGTTCAGGATAAAGGGACGCCGCGGGAGGCAGACTGCCTCGGGTTAGGTGATCAGTTTGCTCCCATCTCCACAACAGCCTGGCCTGGGGGTGGCCTCTCCTGCCCCAGGATCACAGCATGCATGTTTCCATGTCCACCTGCCCCCGGAGGCGAGCGCTGTGCATCCAGAGGCTGCAGTGAGGAGGCGGGGCTGCCCCACCAAGCCCGTGCATTGGCTCCCATCTCCTCTTTGGCCGGTCCTGGAGTCGGTCTCTGCTACTCTAGGTACAGGAGATGCACATGTAGGCCTGCACCCGGGATGCGGTAGCGGGGTGGTCGGGGGCGGGGCGGGGGCGGGGCCAGGGCGGCTGCAGAGATGGCGAATGCGGGGGGGCACGGGCTGCCCAGGCAAGCCTGTGAATTTCCACCCAGTGTACTTGCGGCATGCTCTGGGCGCGCCCCCTGCTGATTCAGGGGGGCATTTGGCATCCCCCCAGGTCGGATGGGTCTTGGGAGGATTCCTCCATTAGACAGACAGATAGAAATATAAATAGACAGACAGAAACTCTACCCTCTTCCTCCATTTAGGAACACACATATATCCTAAATTACTCCTCCTCACACATTCGAAAGGTAGATAGGTACTTACATAGACAGACACACACACACACACACACAATCACACACTTGTCTCCTCCTACACCTCAATTAAGAAGGTAGGAAGATAGACACACTAATGTCCTCTTCCAAACGACAGACAGACAGACAGATAAAAAGACACAGTAGCCTGCTCCTATGCCTCCAGTACATAGATAGATAGATAGATAGATAGATAGATAGATAGATAGATAGATATGTAGATAGGCAGGGAAATATAGAGACAGACTAGTCGTCACCTTCTCCGTTAGATCAACAGACAGACACCCACATAGAGTAGCCTCTCCCCTCCTCCAGTAGATAAGCAGTCATGCAGGCAGTCAGACAGACGACACACTAGAGGCGGAGTGCGCTCTAGAGACGGGGTCGGCGGCGGCGCCCGAAGACACGGGTGCCCCTGGTGAGCCAGAGGATTTTCTCCCATGTCCCTAGCAGCGTGGCTTGGGGGTGGCCTCCACTCCCCCAAGTTTGCAGGACTCAAGCCTGTGAAGTCACCCTGCTCTTGGGAGCAGGCTTGTGAAGTCAGGGGTAGAGGTCGGGGGCAGAGAAGAGGCTGCACAGCAGGTAAGGGGGATGCCTCGCCGACTTGGTCATTTTCCTCCCATCTGCCGCTCTCCTGGCCTCGGGGTGACCTCTGCTAGCCCAGGTTTGAGGGATTTAAGTCTACTTGTCAGCAGGTCGTAGGATGATGGCGTGGTGAGTTCAGGATAAAGGGACGACTCGGGAGGCAGACTGCCTAGGGTTAGCTGGTCAGTTTGCTCCCATCTCCAAAACAGCCCGGCCTGGGGTCGCCCTCTCCTGCCCCAGGATCACAGCATGCATGTTTCCATGTCCATCTGACCCCGGAGGCGGGTACTCTACGGTCAGAGGCTACAGGGAGGAAGCGGGGCTGCCACACCGAGCCCGTGTATTTGCTCCCATCTCCCTCTTGGCCGGTCCTGGGGTTGGAATCTGCTACTGTAGGTATAGGTGATGCACATCTTCGTTTAGGCCTGCTTCAGGTAGGAGGGAGCGGGGTGGTCAGGGGGCGGGGAATGGGCGGAGCGGGAGCGGCCTCAGAGAGCGCGGAAGCGGGGGGTGCGGGCTGCCCAGGCAAGCCTGTGGATTTCCACCCAGTGTACTCCTCGGCATGCTTTGTGGGCGCTCTGCTGCCTCAGGGTGACAATTGATATCCCTCTAGGTCGGTCGAGTCCTAGGAGGCATCTTCCGTTAGACAGACAGACAGAGAGACAGACAGACAGACAGACAGACAGGCAAATAGACACACAGACAGACTAGCCTCCTCCTCCACTTAGAAACAGCCATATGTCCTAACCTCCTGCTCCTTCTCATTTAGATAGGTAGACAGATACATACATAGTCAGACACTAATAAACACACACACACACACACACACACACACACACAAACACACCCTCTAGCCTCTTCCTATTGCTCAATTAGGCAGGTTCTTAGACACAGTAATCTCCATTAGATAATAGTTAGGCAAACTTAATGCACTCTTTCTCTTCCTCCATTACATAGATAGTCAGTAAGATTGATGGATATACACACACTAGCCTCTACCTTCTCGTGTTAGAGAGACCCACAGATAGCCAGACACACGGGCCACCTCCTTCTTCTTTAGTAGATACAGATCGAGAGTGGATCACAGGCACATAGACAGACAGACGAGTCTTCTCCTCCTCTGACAGACAGACAGACAGACTCTGTAGCCTCCTCCTTCTTCTCTATTATACGTACACACATACTTATCTGATAGATAGACACACAGACAGACGTACTAGCCTACTCCTCCTCCAATACATGCATATATAGACTGATAGATAGACACAGTAGCCTCCTGCCCCTTTACTCACAGATACATAGATAGACAGACCCGCACGCGCACACGCACAGACACAGACCTCATCTGCTTCCTTAACCAGGTAGACAGGAAGAGTGACAAACTAAACTCCTCCTTCAAAAGACAGAAACATAAAAAGACACACTAGCCTACCCCTGTCCCTCCTCTAGATAGATAGATTGAGAGATACATAAATACATACATACATGCATGCATACATACATACATACAGAGATAGATAGGCAGGCAAGGATGTAGACATGCTATTCGCCTCCTCCTCCGTTAGATAAACAGACAGAAACACATCAATTAGCCTCTCCAATCCTCCAATAGATAGGCAGTTCGGCAGGCAGTCAGACAGACACACATACTAGAGGCGGGTGCGTTCTGGGGACGGGGATCGGCGGCGGTGACCGGGGACTAGGGTGCCCCTGGCGAGCCAGGGGACTTTGTCCCATGTTCCTAGCTGCCTTGCCTGGGGGCGGCGTCCGCTCCCCCACGTTTGTAGGAGTCAAGCCATTGAAGTCAGCCTGCTCCTGAGAGCAGGCGTGGTGAGGTCAGGAGAAGGGGTCGGGGGCAGAGAAGAGGCGGCACAGCAGCTCAGGGGGCTGCCTCGCCGGCTTGGTCATTTTCCTCCCATCTGCCCCTCTTCTGGCCTCGGGGCGACCTCTGCTAGCCCAGGTTTGAGGGATTTAGGTGTCCTTGTCAGCACGGTCTTGGGATGATGGCGAGGTGAGTTCAGGATAAAGGGACGCCGCGGGAGGCAGACTGCCTCGGGTTAGGTGATCAGTTTGCTCCCATCTCCACAACAGCCTGGCCTGGGGGTGGCCTCTCCTGCCCCAGGATCACAGCATGCATGTTTCCATGTCCACCTGCCCCCGGAGGCGAGCGCTGTGCATCCAGAGGCTGCAGTGAGGAGGCGGGGCTGCCCCACCAAGCCCGTGCATTGGCTCCCATCTCCTCTTTGGCCGGTCCTGGAGTCGGTCTCTGCTACTCTAGGTACAGGAGATGCACATGTAGGCCTGCACCCGGGATGCGGTAGCGGGGTGGTCGGGGGCGGGGCGGGGGCGGGGCCAGGGCGGCTGCAGAGATGGCGAATGCGGGGGGGCACGGGCTGCCCAGGCAAGCCTGTGAATTTCCACCCAGTGTACTTGCGGCATGCTCTGGGCGCGCCCCCTGCTGATTCAGGGGGGCATTTGGCATCCCCCCAGGTCGGATGGGTCTTGGGAGGATTCCTCCATTAGACAGACAGATAGAAATATAAATAGACAGACAGAAACTCTACCCTCTTCCTCCATTTAGGAACACACATATATCCTAAATTACTCCTCCTCACACATTCGAAAGGTAGATAGGTACTTACATAGACAGACACACACACACACATACACAATCACACACTTGTCTCCTCCTACACCTCAATTAAGAAGGTAGGAAGATAGACACACTAATGTCCTCTTCCAAACGACAGACAGACAGACAGATAAAAAGACACAGTAGCCTGCTCCTATGCCTCCAGTACATAGATAGATAGATAGATAGATAGATAGATAGATAGATAGATAGATATGTAGATAGGCAGGGAAATATAGAGACATACTAGTCGTCGTCTTCTCCGTTAGATCAACAGACAGACACCCACATAGAGTAGCCTCTCCCCTCCTCCAGTAGATAAGCAGTCAGGCAGGCAGTCAGACAGACGACACACTAGAGGCGGAGTGCGCTCTAGAGACGGGGTCGGCGGCGGCGCCCGAAGACACGGGTGCCCCTGGTGAGCCAGAGGATTTTCTCCCATGTCCCTAGCAGCGTGGCTTGGGGTGGCCTCCACTCCCCTAAGTTTGCAGGACTCAAGCCTGTGAAGTCACCCTGCTCTTGGGAGCAGGCTTGTGAAGTCAGGGGTAGAGGTCGGGGGCAGAGAAGAGGCTGCACAGCAGGTAAGGGGGATGCCTCGCCGACTTGGTCATTTTCCTCCCATCTGCCGCTCTCCTGGCCTCGGGGTGACCTCTGCTAGCCCAGGTTTGAGGGATTTAAGTCTACTTGTCAGCAGGTCGTAGGATGATGGCGTGGTGAGTTCAGGATAAAGGGACGACTCGGGAGGCAGACTGCCTAGGGTTAGCTGGTCAGTTTGCTCCCATCTCCAAAACAGCCCGGCCTGGGGTCGCCCTCTCCTGCCCCAGGATCACAGCATGCATGTTTCCATGTCCATCTGACCCCGGAGGCGGGTACTCTGCGGTCAGAGGCTACAGGGAGGAGGCGGGACTGCCACACCGAGCCCGTGTATTTGCTCCCATCTCCCTCTTGGCCGGTCCTGGGGTTGGAATCTGCTACTGTAGGTATAGGTGATGCACATCTTCGTTTAGGCCTGCTCCAGGTAGGAGGGAGCGGGGTGGTCAGGGGGCGGGGAAGGGGTGGGGCGGGAGCAGCCTCAGAGAGCGCGGATGCGGGGGGCGCGGGCTGCCCAGGCAAGCCTGTGGATTTCCACCCAGTGTACCCCTCAGCGTGCTCTGGGGGCGCCCTCTGCTGCCTCAGGGTGGCAATTGGCATCCCTCCATGTCCATCAAGTCCTGGGAGGATTCCTCCATTAGACAGAGAAAAAGATATATAGAGAGAGAGAAACGCTACCCTCTTCCTCCATTTGGAAACACACATACATCCTAAATTACTCCTCCTCAACCGTTACATAGGTAGATAGTTACATACAAAGACAGACAGACACACACACACAGACACACACAAACACACACTAGTCTCCTCCTACAGCTCAATTAAGAACGTAGATAGATAGACACACTAATGTCTTCTTCCAAACGACAGACAGACGGACAGATAAAAAGACACACTAGCCTGCTCCTATGCCTCCAGTACATTGATAGATAGATAGATAGATGGATAGATAGATAGATAGAGATTGATTGATTGATTGATAGGCAGGGAAACAGAGAGACATACTTGTCGTCTTCTCCTCCGTTAGATAAACCGACAGACACCCACATAGAGTAGCCTCTCCCCTCCTCCAGTAGATAAGCAGTCAGGCAGGCAGGCAGTCAGACCGACAGACACACTAGAGGCAGGGTGCGGTCTAGGGACGGGGTCGGCGGCGGCGCCCGAGGGCTCGGGTGCCCCTGGCGAGCCAGAGGATTTTCCCCCATGTCCCTAGCGGCCTGGCCTAGGGGCGGTCTCCGCTCTCCCAGGTTCGCCGGACTCAAGCCTTTGAAGTCCATCTGTTCCTGGGAGCCGGTGTGGGGCTGTCCGGGGAAGAGGTCGGCGGCCGAGGAGGAGGCAGCACTGCGGCTAAGGGGGATGCCCCGGGTAGTTAGTCATTCTCCTACCATCTACCTTTCTCCTGGCCGGGGGGCGGCCTCTGCTACCCCAGATATGCGGGATTTAATTCTCCTCGTCAGCCAGGTCCTGGGAGGCTGGCGAGGTGAGTTCAGGGGACAGGGACGTCGAAGGGAGCGGACTGCCTCGGGTGAGCAGATCACTTTGCCCCCATCTCCACAACGGCCTGGCCTGGGGGCGTCCTCTCCTGCCCCAGGTTCACAGTATGCATGTTTGCAGGTCAGCCTGCGCCCCGAAGGCGGGCGCGGTGCCGTCCTGGGCTGCAGTGAGGAAGAGGGGCTGCCCCACCGAGCCCGTGTATTTGCTCCCATCTCCTCCTTGGCCGGTCCTGGGGTCGCTTTCTGCTACTCTAGGAACAAGAGATGCACATCTCCCTGTAGGCCTGCTCCCGGGAGGAGGGAGCGGGGTGGTCAGGGGGCGGGGAAGGGGCGGGGCGGGAGCAGCTGCAGAGAGGGCAGATGCGGGGGGGGGAAGGGCTGCCCAGGCAAGCCTGTGGATTTCCACCCAGTGTACCCCTCGGCATGCTTTGTGGGCGCTCTGCTGCCTCAGGGTGGCAATTGACATCCCTCTAGTTCGGTCGAGTCCTAGGAGGCATCCTCCATTAGACTGACAGACAGACAGACAGACAGACAGACAGACAAATAGACACACAGACAGACTAGCCTCCTCCTCCACTTAGAAACAGCCATATGTCCTAACCTCTTGCTCCTCCTCAATTAGATAGTTAGACAGATACATGCATAGTCAGACACACATAAACACACACACACACACACACACACACAAACACACCCTCTAGCCTCTTCCTATTGCTCAATTAGGCAGGTTCTTAGACACAGTAATCTCCATTAGATAATAGTTAGGCAAACTTAATGCACTCTTTCTCTTCCTCCATTACATAGATAGTCAGTAAGATTGATGGATATACACACACTAGCCTCTACCTTCTCGTGTTAGAGAGACCCACAGATAGCCAGACACACGGGCCACCTCCTTCTTCTTTAGTAGATACAGATCGAGAGTGGATCACAGGCACATAGACAGACAGACGAGTCTTCTCCTCCTCTGACAGACAGACAGACAGACTCTGTAGCCTCCTCCTTCTTCTCTATTATACGTACACACATACTTATCTGATAGATAGACACACAGACAGACGTACTAGCCTACTCCTCCTCCAATACATGCATATATAGACTGATAGATAGACACAGTAGTCTCCTGCCCCTTTACTCACAGATACATAGACAGACCCGCACGCGCACACGCACACGCACAGACACACGCACAGACACTGACCTCATCTGCTTCCTTAACCAGGTAGACAGGAAGAGTGACAAACTAAACTCCTCCTTCAAAAGACAGAAACATAAAAAGACACACTAGCCTACCCCGTCCCTCCTCTAGATAGATAGATTGAGAGATACATAAATACATACATACATGCATGCATACATACATACATACAGAGATAGATAGGCAGGCAAGGATGTAGACATGCTATTCGCCTCCTCCTCCGTTAGATAAACAGACAGAAACACATCAATTAGCCTCTCCAATCCTCCAATAGATAGGCAGTTCGGCAGGCAGTCAGACAGACACACATACTAGAGGCGGGTGCGTTCTGGGGACGGGGATCGGCGGCGGTGACCGGGGACTAGGGTGCCCCTGGCGAGCCAGGGGACTTTGTCCCATGTTCCTAGCTGCCTTGCCTGGGGGCGGCGTCCGCTCCCCCACGTTTGTAGGAGTCAAGCCATTGAAGTCAGCCTGCTCCTGAGAGCGGGCGTGGTGAGGTCAGGAGAAGGGGTCGGGGGCAGAGAAGAGGCGGCACAGCAGCTCAGGGGGCTGCCTCGCCGGCTTGGTCATTTTCCTCCCATCTGCCCCTCTCCTGGCCTCGGGGCGACCTCTGCTAGCCCAGGTTTGAGGGATTTAGGTGTCCTTGTCAGCACGGTCCTGGGATGATGGCGAGGTGAGTTCAGGATAAAGGCACCCCGCGGGAGGCAGACTGCCTCGGGTTAGGTGATCAGTTTGCTCCCATCTCCACAACAGCCTGGCCTGGGGGCAGCCTCTCCTGCCCCAGGATCACAGCATGCATGTTTCCATGTCCACCTGCCCCCGGATGCGAGCACTGTGCATCCAGAGGCTGCAGTGAGGAGGCGGGGCTGCCCCACCAAGCCCGTGCATTGGCTCCCATCTCCTCTTTGGCCCGTCCTGGAGTCGGTCTCTACTACTCAAGGTAAAGGAGATGCACATCTCCCTGTAGGCCTGCACCTGTGATGCGGTAGCGGGGTGGTCAGGGGGCGGGGCGGGGGCGGGGCCAGGGCGGCTGCAGAGATGGCGAATGCGGGGGGGCACGGGCTGCCCAGGCAAGCCTGTGAATTTCCACCCAGTGTACTTGCGGCATGCTCTGGGCGCGCCCCCTGCTGATTCAGGGGGGCATTTGGCATCCCCCCAGGTCGGATGGGTCTTGGGAGGATTCCTCCATTAGACAGACAGATAGAAATATAAATAGACAGACAGAAACTCTACCCTCTTCCTCCATTTAGGAACACACATATATCCTAAATTACTCCTCCTCACACATTCGAAAGGTAGATAGGTACTTACATAGACAGACACACACACACACACACACACAATCACACACTTGTCTCCTCCTACACCTCAATTAAGAAGGTAGGAAGATAGACACACTAATGTCCTCTTCCAAACGACAGACAGACAGACAGATAAAAAGACACAGTAGCCTGCTCCTATGCCTCCAGTACATGGATAGAGAGATAGATAGATAGATAGATAGATAGATAGATAGATAGATATGTAGATAGGCAGGGAAATATAGAGACATACTAGTCGTCGTCTTCTCCGTTAGATCAACAGACAGACACCCACATAGAGTAGCCTCTCCCCTCCTCCAGTAGATAAGCAGTCATGCAGGCAGTCAGACAGACGACACACTAGAGGCGGAGTGCGCTCTAGAGACGGGGTCGGCGGCGGCGCCCGAAGACACGGGTGCCCCTGGTGAGCCAGAGGATTTTCTCCCATGTCCCTAGCAGCGTGGCTTGGGGTGGCCTCCACTCCCCTAAGTTTGCAGGACTCAAGCCTGTGAAGTCACCCTGCTCTTGGGAGCAGGCTTGTGAAGTCAGGGGTAGAGGTCGGGGGCAGAGAAGAGGCTGCACAGCAGGTAAGGGGGATGCCTCGCCGACTTGGTCATTTTCCTCCCATCTGCCGCTCTCCTGGCCTCGGGGTGACCTCTGCTAGCCCAGGTTTGAGGGATTTAAGTCTACTTGTCAGCAGGTCGTAGGATGATGGCGTGGTGAGTTCAGGATAAAGGGACGACTCGGGAGGCAGACTGCCTAGGGTTAGCTGGTCAGTTTGCTCCCATCTCCAAAACAGCCCGGCCTGGGGTCGCCCTCTCCTGCCCCAGGATCACAGCATGCATGTTTCCATGTCCATCTGACCCCGGAGGCGGGTACTCTGCGGTCAGAGGCTACAGGGAGGAGGCGGGACTGCCACACCGAGCCCGTGTATTTGCTCCCATCTCCCTCTTGGCCGGTCCTGGGGTTGGAATCTGCTACTGTAGGTATAGGTGATGCACATCTTCGTTTAGGCCTGCTTCAGGTAGGAGGGAGCGGGGTGGTCAGGGGGCGGGGAAGGGGCGGGGCGGGAGCGGCCTCAGAGAGCGCGGATGCGGGGGGCGCGGGCTGCCCAGGCAAGCCTGTGGATTTCCACCCAGTGTACCCCTCAGCGTGCTCTGGGGGCGCCCTCTGCTGCCTCAGGGTGGCAATTGGCATCCCTCCATGTCCATCAAGTCCTGGGAGGATTCCTCCATTAGACAGAGAAAAAGATAAATAGAGAGAGAGAAACGCTACCCTCTTCCTCCATTTGGAAACACACATACATCCTAAATTACTCCTCCTCAACCGTTACATAGGTAGATAGTTACATACAAAGACAGACAGACACACACACACAGACACACACAAACACACACTAGTCTCCTCCTACAGCTCAATTAAGAACGTAGATAGATAGACACACTAATGTCTTCTTCCAAACGACAGACAGACGGACAGATAAAAAGACACACTAGCCTGCTCCTATGCCTCCAGTACATTGATAGATAGATAGATAGATGGATAGATAGATAGATAGAGATTGATTGATTGATTGATAGGCAGGGAAACAGAGAGACATACTTGTCGTCTTCTCCTCCGTTAGATAAACCGACAGACACCCACATAGAGTAGCCTCTCCCCTCCTCCAGTAGATAAGCAGTCAGGCAGGCAGGCAGTCAGACCGACAGACACACTAGAGGCAGGGTGCGGTCTAGGGACGGGGTCGGCGGCGGCGCCCGAGGGCTCGGGTGCCCCTGGCGAGCCAGAGGATTTTCCCCCATGTCCCTAGCGGCCTGGCCTAGGGGCGGTCTCCGCTCTCCCAGGTTCGCCGGACTCAAGCCTTTGAAGTCCATCTGTTCCTGGGAGCCGGTGTGGGGCTGTCCGGGGAAGAGGTCGGCGGCCGAGGAGGAGGCAGCACTGCGGCTAAGGGGGATGCCCCGGGTAGTTAGTCATTCTCCTACCATCTACCTTTCTCCTGGCCGGGGGGCGGCCTCTGCTACCCCAGATATGCGGGATTTAATTCTCCTCGTCAGCCAGGTCCTGGGAGGCTGGCGAGGTGAGTTCAGGGGACAGGGACGTCGAAGGGAGCGGACTGCCTCGGGTGAGCAGATCACTTTGCCCCCATCTCCACAACGGCCTGGCCTGGGGGCGTCCTCTCCTGCCCCAGGTTCACAGTATGCATGTTTGCAGGTCAGCCTGCGCCCCGAAGGCGGGCGCGGTGCCGTCCTGGGCTGCAGTGAGGAAGAGGGGCTGCCCCACCGAGCCCGTGTATTTGCTCCCATCTCCTCCTTGGCCGGTCCTGGGGTCGCTTTCTGCTACTCTAGGAACAAGAGATGCACATCTCCCTGTAGGCCTGCTCCCGGGAGGAGGGAGCGGGGTGGTCAGGGGGCGGGGAAGGGGCGGGGCGGGAGCAGCTGCAGAGAGGGCAGATGCGGGGGGGGGGGGGAAGGGCTGCCCAGGCAAGCCTGTGGATTTCCACCCAGTGTACCCCTCGGCATGCTTTGTGGGCGCTCTGCTGCCTCAGGGTGGCAATTGACATCCCTCTAGTTCGGTCGAGTCCTAGGAGGCATCCTCCATTAGACTGACAGACAGACAGACAGACAGACAGACAGACAGACAAATAGACACACAGACAGACTAGCCTCCTCCTCCACTTAGAAACAGCCATATGTCCTAACCTCTTGCTCCTCCTCAATTAGATAGTTAGACAGATACATGCATAGTCAGACACACATAAACACACACACACACACACACACACACAAACACACCCTCTAGCCTCTTCCTATTGCTCAATTAGGCAGGTTCTTAGACACAGTAATCTCCATTAGATAATAGTTAGGCAAACTTAATGCACTCTTTCTCTTCCTCCATTACATAGATAGTCAGTAAGATTGATGGATATACACACACTAGCCTCTACCTTCTCGTGTTAGAGAGACCCACAGATAGCCAGACACACGGGCCACCTCCTTCTTCTTTAGTAGATACAGATCGAGAGTGGATCACAGGCACATAGACAGACAGACGAGTCTTCTCCTCCTCTGACAGACAGACAGACAGACTCTGTAGCCTCCTCCTTCTTCTCTATTATACGTACACACATACTTATCTGATAGATAGACACACAGACAGACGTACTAGCCTACTCCTCCTCCAATACATGCATATATAGACTGATAGATAGACACAGTAGTCTCCTGCCCCTTTACTCACAGATACATAGACAGACCCGCACGCGCACACGCACACGCACACGCACAGACACACGCACAGACACTGACCTCATCTGCTTCCTTAACCAGGTAGACAGGAAGAGTGACAAACTAAACTCCTCCTTCAAAAGACAGAAACATAAAAAGACACACTAGCCTACCCCGTCCCTCCTCTAGATAGATAGATTGAGAGATACATAAATACATACATACATGCATGCATACATACATACATACAGAGATAGATAGGCAGGCAAGGATGTAGACATGCTATTCGCCTCCTCCTCCGTTAGATAAACAGACAGAAACACATCAATTAGCCTCTCCAATCCTCCAATAGATAGGCAGTTCGGCAGGCAGTCAGACAGACACACATACTAGAGGCGGGTGCGTTCTGGGGACGGGGATCGGCGGCGGTGACCGGGGACTAGGGTGCCCCTGGCGAGCCAGGGGACTTTGTCCCATGTTCCTAGCTGCCTTGCCTGGGGGCGGCGTCCGCTCCCCCACGTTTGTAGGAGTCAAGCCATTGAAGTCAGCCTGCTCCTGAGAGCGGGCGTGGTGAGGTCAGGAGAAGGGGTCGGGGGCAGAGAAGAGGCGGCACAGCAGCTCAGGGGGCTGCCTCGCCGGCTTGGTCATTTTCCTCCCATCTGCCCCTCTCCTGGCCTCGGGGCGACCTCTGCTAGCCCAGGTTTGAGGGATTTAGGTGTCCTTGTCAGCACGGTCCTGGGATGATGGCGAGGTGAGTTCAGGATAAAGGCACCCCGCGGGAGGCAGACTGCCTCGGGTTAGGTGATCAGTTTGCTCCCATCTCCACAACAGCCTGGCCTGGGGGCAGCCTCTCCTGCCCCAGGATCACAGCATGCATGTTTCCATGTCCACCTGCCCCCGGATGCGAGCACTGTGCATCCAGAGGCTGCAGTGAGGAGGCGGGGCTGCCCCACCAAGCCCGTGCATTGGCTCCCATCTCCTCTTTGGCCCGTCCTGGAGTCGGTCTCTACTACTCAAGGTAAAGGAGATGCACATCTCCCTGTAGGCCTGCACCTGTGATGCGGTAGCGGGGTGGTCAGGGGGCGGGGCGGGGGCGGGGCCAGGGCGGCTGCAGAGATGGCGAATGCGGGGGGGCACGGGCTGCCCAGGCAAGCCTGTGAATTTCCACCCAGTGTACTTGCGGCATGCTCTGGGCGCGCCCCCTGCTGATTCAGGGGGGCATTTGGCATCCCCCCAGGTCGGATGGGTCTTGGGAGGATTCCTCCATTAGACAGACAGATAGAAATATAAATAGACAGACAGAAACTCTACCCTCTTCCTCCATTTAGGAACACACATATATCCTAAATTACTCCTCCTCACACATTCGAAAGGTAGATAGGTACTTACATAGACAGACACACACACACACACACACACAATCACACACTTGTCTCCTCCTACACCTCAATTAAGAAGGTAGGAAGATAGACACACTAATGTCCTCTTCCAAACGACAGACAGACAGACAGATAAAAAGACACAGTAGCCTGCTCCTATGCCTCCAGTACATGGATAGAGAGATAGATAGATAGATAGATAGATAGATAGATAGATAGATAGATAGATATGTAGATAGGCAGGGAAATATAGAGACATACTAGTCGTCGTCTTCTCCGTTAGATCAACAGACAGACACCCACATAGAGTAGCCTCTCCCCTCCTCCAGTAGATAAGCAGTCATGCAGGCAGTCAGACAGACGACACACTAGAGGCGGAGTGCGCTCTAGAGACGGGGTCGGCGGCGGCGCCCGAAGACACGGGTGCCCCTGGTGAGCCAGAGGATTTTCTCCCATGTCCCTAGCAGCGTGGCTTGGGGTGGCCTCCACTCCCCTAAGTTTGCAGGACTCAAGCCTGTGAAGTCACCCTGCTCTTGGGAGCAGGCTTGTGAAGTCAGGGGTAGAGGTCGGGGGCAGAGAAGAGGCTGCACAGCAGGTAAGGGGGATGCCTCGCCGACTTGGTCATTTTCCTCCCATCTGCCGCTCTCCTGGCCTCGGGGTGACCTCTGCTAGCCCAGGTTTGAGGGATTTAAGTCTACTTGTCAGCAGGTCGTAGGATGATGGCGTGGTGAGTTCAGGATAAAGGGACGACTCGGGAGGCAGACTGCCTAGGGTTAGCTGGTCAGTTTGCTCCCATCTCCAAAACAGCCCGGCCTGGGGTCGCCCTCTCCTGCCCCAGGATCACAGCATGCATGTTTCCATGTCCATCTGACCCCGGAGGCGGGTACTCTGCGGTCAGAGGCTACAGGGAGGAGGCGGGACTGCCACACCGAGCCCGTGTATTTGCTCCCATCTCCCTCTTGGCCGGTCCTGGGGTTGGAATCTGCTACTGTAGGTATAGGTGATGCACATCTTCGTTTAGGCCTGCTTCAGGTAGGAGGGAGCGGGGTGGTCAGGGGGCGGGGAAGGGGCGGGGCGGGAGCGGCCTCAGAGAGCGCGGATGCGGGGGGCGCGGGCTGCCCAGGCAAGCCTGTGGATTTCCACCCAGTGTACCCCTCAGCGTGCTCTGGGGGCGCCCTCTGCTGCCTCAGGGTGGCAATTGGCATCCCTCCATGTCCATCAAGTCCTGGGAGGATTCCTCCATTAGACAGAGAAAAAGATAAATAGAGAGAGAGAAACGCTACCCTCTTCCTCCATTTGGAAACACACATACATCCTAAATTACTCCTCCTCAACCGTTACATAGGTAGATAGTTACATACAAAGACAGACAGACACACACACACAGACACACACAAACACACACTAGTCTCCTCCTACAGCTCAATTAAGAACGTAGATAGATAGACACACTAATGTCTTCTTCCAAACGACAGACAGACGGACAGATAAAAAGACACACTAGCCTGCTCCTATGCCTCCAGTACATTGATAGATAGATAGATAGATGGATAGATAGATAGATAGAGATTGATTGATTGATTGATAGGCAGGGAAACAGAGAGACATACTTGTCGTCTTCTCCTCCGTTAGATAAACCGACAGACACCCACATAGAGTAGCCTCTCCCCTCCTCCAGTAGATAAGCAGTCAGGCAGGCAGGCAGTCAGACCGACAGACACACTAGAGGCAGGGTGCGGTCTAGGGACGGGGTCGGCGGCGGCGCCCGAGGGCTCGGGTGCCCCTGGCGAGCCAGAGGATTTTCCCCCATGTCCCTAGCGGCCTGGCCTAGGGGCGGTCTCCGCTCTCCCAGGTTCGCCGGACTCAAGCCTTTGAAGTCCATCTGTTCCTGGGAGCCGGTGTGGGGCTGTCCGGGGAAGAGGTCGGCGGCCGAGGAGGAGGCAGCACTGCGGCTAAGGGGGATGCCCCGGGTAGTTAGTCATTCTCCTACCATCTACCTTTCTCCTGGCCGGGGGGCGGCCTCTGCTACCCCAGATATGCGGGATTTAATTCTCCTCGTCAGCCAGGTCCTGGGAGGCTGGCGAGGTGAGTTCAGGGGACAGGGACGTCGAAGGGAGCGGACTGCCTCGGGTGAGCAGATCACTTTGCCCCCATCTCCACAACGGCCTGGCCTGGGGGCGTCCTCTCCTGCCCCAGGTTCACAGTATGCATGTTTGCAGGTCAGCCTGCGCCCCGAAGGCGGGCGCGGTGCCGTCCTGGGCTGCAGTGAGGAAGAGGGGCTGCCCCACCGAGCCCGTGTATTTGCTCCCATCTCCTCCTTGGCCGGTCCTGGGGTCGCTTTCTGCTACTCTAGGAACAAGAGATGCACATCTCCCTGTAGGCCTGCTCCCGGGAGGAGGGAGCGGGGTGGTCAGGGGGCGGGGAAGGGGCGGGGCGGGAGCAGCTGCAGAGAGGGCAGATGCGGGGGGGGGGGAAGGGCTGCCCAGGCAAGCCTGTGGATTTCCACCCAGTGTACCCCTCGGCATGCTTTGTGGGCGCTCTGCTGCCTCAGGGTGGCAATTGACATCCCTCTAGTTCGGTCGAGTCCTAGGAGGCATCCTCCATTAGACTGACAGACAGACAGACAGACAGACAGACAGACAAATAGACACACAGACAGACTAGCCTCCTCCTCCACTTAGAAACAGCCATATGTCCTAACCTCTTGCTCCTCCTCAATTAGATAGTTAGACAGATACATGCATAGTCAGACACACATAAACACACACACACACACACACACACACACAAACACACCCTCTAGCCTCTTCCTATTGCTCAATTAGGCAGGTTCTTAGACACAGTAATCTCCATTAGATAATAGTTAGGCAAACTTAATGCACTCTTTCTCTTCCTCCATTACATAGATAGTCAGTAAGATTGATGGATATACACACACTAGCCTCTACCTTCTCGTGTTAGAGAGACCCACAGATAGCCAGACACACGGGCCACCTCCTTCTTCTTTAGTAGATACAGATCGGGTGTGGATCACAGGCACATAGACAGACAGACGAGTCTTCTCCTCCTCTGACAGACAGACAGACAGACTCTGTAGCCTCCTCCTTCTTCTCTATTATACGTACACACATACTTATCTGATAGATAGACACACAGACAGACGTACTAGCCTACTCCTCCTCCAATACATGCATATATAGACTGATAGATAGACACAGTAGCCTCCTGCCCCTTTACTCACAGATACATAGATAGACAGACCCGCACGCGCACACGCACACGCACACGCACAGACACACGCACAGACACAGACCTCATCTGCTTCCTTAACCAGGTAGACAGGAAGAGTGACAAACTAAACTCCTCCTTCAAAAGACAGAAACATAAAAAGACACACTAGCCTACCCCTGTCCCTCCTCTAGATAGATAGATTGAGAGATACATAAATACATACATACATGCATGCATACATACATACATACAGAGATAGATAGGCAGGCAAGGATGTAGACATGCTATTCGCCTCCTCCTCCGTTAGATAAACAGACAGAAACACATCAATTAGCCTCTCCAATCCTCCAATAGATAGGCAGTTCGGCAGGCAGTCAGACAGACACACATACTAGAGGCGGGTGCGTTCTGGGGACGGGGATCGGCGGCGGTGACCGGGGACTAGGGTGCCCCTGGCGAGCCAGGGGACTTTGTCCCATGTTCCTAGCTGCCTTGCCTGGGGGCGGCGTCCGCTCCCCCACGTTTGTAGGAGTCAAGCCATTGAAGTCAGCCTGCTCCTGAGAGCGGGCGTGGTGAGGTCAGGAGAAGGGGTCGGGGGCAGAGAAGAGGCGGCACAGCAGCTCAGGGGGCTGCCTCGCCGGCTTGGTCATTTTCCTCCCATCTGCCCCTCTCCTGGCCTCGGGGCGACCTCTGCTAGCCCAGGTTTGAGGGATTTAGGTGTCCTTGTCAGCACGGTCTTGGGATGATGGCGAGGTGAGTTCAGGATAAAGGGACGCCGCGGGAGGCAGACTGCCTCGGGTTAGGTGATCAGTTTGCTCCCATCTCCACAACAGCCTGGCCTGGGGGTGGCCTCTCCTGCCCCAGGATCACAGCATGCATGTTTCCATGTCCACCTGCCCCCGGAGGCGAGCGCTGTGCATCCAGAGGCTGCAGTGAGGAGGCGGGGCTGCCCCACCAAGCCCGTGCATTGGCTCCCATCTCCTCTTTGGCCGGTCCTGGAGTCGGTCTCTGCTACTCTAGGTACAGGAGATGCACATGTAGGCCTGCACCCGGGATGCGGTAGCGGGGTGGTCAGGGGGCGGTGCGGGGGCGGGGCCGGGGCGGCTGCAGAGATGGCGAATGCGGGGGGGGGCACGGGCTGCCCAGGCAAGCCTGTGAATTTCCACCCAGTGTACTCCGCAGCATGCTCTGGGGGCGCCCCCTGCTGTTTCAGGGTGGCAATTGGCATCCCCCCCAGGTCGGATGAGTCTTGGGAGGATTCCTCCATTAGACAGACAGATAGAAATATAAATAGACAGACAGAAACTCTACCCTCTTCCTCCATTTAGGAACACACATATATCCTAAATTACTCCTCCTCACACATTCGAAAGGTAGATAGGTACTTACATAGACAGACACATACACACACACACACACAATCACACACTTGTCTCCTCCTACACCTCAATTAAGAAGGTAGGAAGATAGACACACTAATGTCCTCTTCCAAACGACAGACAGACAGACAGATAAAAAGACACAGTAGCCTGCTCCTATGCCTCCAGTACATAGATAGAGAGATAGATAGATAGATAGATAGATAGATAGATAGATAGATAGGTAGATAGGCAGGGAAATATAGAGACATACTAGTCGTCGTCTTCTCCGTTAGATCAACAGACAGACACCCACATAGAGTAGCCTCTCCCCTCCTCCAGTAGATAAGCAGTCAGGCAGGCAGTCAGACAGACGACACACTAGAGGCGGAGTGCGCTCTAGAGACGGGGTCGGCGGCGGCGCCCGAAGACACGGGTGCCCCTGGTGAGCCAGAGGATTTTCTCCCATGTCCCTTGCAGCGTGGCTTGGGGTGGCCTCCACTCCCCTAAGTTTGCAGGACTCAAGCCTGTGAAGTCACCCTGCTCTTGGGAGCAGGCTTGTGAAGTCAGGGGTAGAGGTCGGGGGCAGAGAAGAGGCTGCACAGCAGGTAAGGGGGATGCCTCGCCGACTTGGTCATTTTCCTCCCATCTGCCGCTCTCCTGGCCTCGGGGTGACCTCTGCTAGCCCAGGTTTGAGGGATTTAAGTCTACTTGTCAGCAGGTCGTAGGATGATGGCGTGGTGAGTTCAGGATAAAGGGACGACTCGGGAGGCAGACTGCCTAGGGTTAGCTGGTCAGTTTGCTCCCATCTCCAAAACAGCCCGGCCTGGGGTCGCCCTCTCCTGCCCCAGGATCACAGCATGCATGTTTCCATGTCCATCTGACCCCGGAGGCGGGTACTCTGCGGTCAGAGGCTACAGGGAGGAGGCGGGACTGCCACACCGAGCCCGTGTATTTGCTCCCATCTCCCTCTTGGCCGGTCCTGGGGTTGGAATCTGCTACTGTAGGTATAGGTGATGCACATCTTCGTTTAGGCCTGCTTCAGGTAGGAGGGAGCGGGGTGGTCAGGGGGCGGGGAAGGGGCGGGGCGGGAGCGGCCTCAGAGAGCGCGGAAGCGGGGGGGCGCGGGCTGCCCAGGCAAGCCTGTGGATTTCCACCCAGTGTACCCCTCAGCGTGCTCTGGGGGCGCCCTCTGCTGCCTCAGGGTGGCAATTGGCATCCCTCCATGTCCATCAAGTCCTGGGAGGATTCCTCCATTAGACAGAGAAAAAGATAAATAGAGAGAGAGAAACGCTACCCTCTTCCTCCATTTGGAAACACACATACATCCTAAATTACTCCTCCTCAACCGTTACATAGGTAGATAGTTACATACAAAGACAGACAGACACACACACACAGACACACACAAACACACACTAGTCTCCTCCTACAGCTCAATTAAGAACGTAGATAGATAGACACACTAATGTCTTCTTCCAAACGACAGACAGACGGACAGATAAAAAGACACACTAGCCTGCTCCTATGCCTCCAGTACATTGATAGATAGATAGATAGATGGATAGATAGATAGATAGAGATTGATTGATTGATTGATAGGCAGGGAAACAGAGCGACATACTTGTCGTCTTCTCCTCCGTTAGATAAACCGACAGACACCCACATAGAGTAGCCTCTCCCCTCCTCCAGTAGATAAGCAGTCAGGCAGGCAGGCAGTCAGACCGACAGACACACTAGAGGCAGGGTGCGGTCTAGGGACGGGGTCGGCGGCGGCGCCCGAGGGCTCGGGTGCCCCTGGCGAGCCAGAGGATTTTCCCCCATGTCCCTAGCGGCCTGGCCTAGGGGCGGTCTCCGCTCTCCCAGGTTCGCCGGACTCAAGCCTTTGAAGTCCATCTGTTCCTGGGAGCCGGTGTGGGGCTGTCCGGGGAAGAGGTCGGCGGCCGAGGAGGAGGCAGCACTGCGGCTAAGGGGGATGCCCCGGGTAGTTAGTCATTCTCCTACCATCTACCTTTCTCCTGGCCGGGGGGCGGCCTCTGCTACCCCAGATATGCGGGATTTAATTCTCCTCGTCAGCCAGGTCCTGGGAGGCTGGCGAGGTGAGTTCAGGGGACAGGGACGTCGAAGGGAGCGGACTGCCTCGGGTGAGCAGATCACTTTGCCCCCATCTCCACAACGGCCTGGCCTGGGGGCGTCCTCTCCTGCCCCAGGTTCACAGTATGCATGTTTGCAGGTCAGCCTGCGCCCCGAAGGCGGGCGCGGTGCCGTCCTGGGCTGCAGTGAGGAAGAGGGGCTGCCCCACCGAGCCCGTGTATTTGCTCCCATCTCCTCCTTGGCCGGTCCTGGGGTCGCTTTCTGCTACTCTAGGAACAAGAGATGCACATCTCCCTGTAGGCCTGCTCCCGGGAGGAGGGAGCGGGGTGGTCAGGGGGCGGGGAAGGGGCGGGGCGGGAGCAGCTGCAGAGAGGGCAGATGCGGGGGGGGGGGGAAGGGCTGCCCAGGCAAGCCTGTGGATTTCCACCCAGTGTACCCCTCGGCATGCTTTGTGGGCGCTCTGCTGCCTCAGGGTGGCAATTGACATCCCTCTAGTTCGGTCGAGTCCTAGGAGGCATCCTCCATTAGACTGACAGACAGACAGACAGACAGACAGACAGACAGACAAATAGACACACAGACAGACTAGCCTCCTCCTCCACTTAGAAACAGCCATATGTCCTAACCTCTTGCTCCTCCTCAATTAGATAGTTAGACAGATACATGCATAGTCAGACACACATAAACACACACACACACACACACACACACAAACACACCCTCTAGCCTCTTCCTATTGCTCAATTAGGCAGGTTCTTAGACACAGTAATCTCCATTAGATAATAGTTAGGCAAACTTAATGCACTCTTTCTCTTCCTCCATTACATAGATAGTCAGTAAGATTGATGGATATACACACACTAGCCTCTACCTTCTCGTGTTAGAGAGACCCACAGATAGCCAGACACACGGGCCACCTCCTTCTTCTTTAGTAGATACAGATCGGGTGTGGATCACAGGCACATAGACAGACAGACGAGTCTTCTCCTCCTCTGACAGACAGACAGACAGACTCTGTAGCCTCCTCCTTCTTCTCTATTATACGTACACACATACTTATCTGATAGATAGACACACAGACAGACGTACTAGCCTACTCCTCCTCCAATACATGCATATATAGACTGATAGATAGACACAGTAGCCTCCTGCCCCTTTACTCACAGATACATAGATAGACAGACCCGCACGCGCACACGCACACGCACACGCACAGACACACGCACAGACACAGACCTCATCTGCTTCCTTAACCAGGTAGACAGGAAGAGTGACAAACTAAACTCCTCCTTCAAAAGACAGAAACATAAAAAGACACACTAGCCTACCCCTGTCCCTCCTCTAGATAGATAGATTGAGAGATACATAAATACATACATACATGCATGCATACATACATACATACAGAGATAGATAGGCAGGCAAGGATGTAGACATGCTATTCGCCTCCTCCTCCGTTAGATAAACAGACAGAAACACATCAATTAGCCTCTCCAATCCTCCAATAGATAGGCAGTTCGGCAGGCAGTCAGACAGACACACATACTAGAGGCGGGTGCGTTCTGGGGACGGGGATCGGCGGCGGTGACCGGGGACTAGGGTGCCCCTGGCGAGCCAGGGGACTTTGTCCCATGTTCCTAGCTGCCTTGCCTGGGGGCGGCGTCCGCTCCCCCACGTTTGTAGGAGTCAAGCCATTGAAGTCAGCCTGCTCCTGAGAGCGGGCGTGGTGAGGTCAGGAGAAGGGGTCGGGGGCAGAGAAGAGGCGGCACAGCAGCTCAGGGGGCTGCCTCGCCGGCTTGGTCATTTTCCTCCCATCTGCCCCTCTCCTGGCCTCGGGGCGACCTCTGCTAGCCCAGGTTTGAGGGATTTAGGTGTCCTTGTCAGCACGGTCTTGGGATGATGGCGAGGTGAGTTCAGGATAAAGGGACGCCGCGGGAGGCAGACTGCCTCGGGTTAGGTGATCAGTTTGCTCCCATCTCCACAACAGCCTGGCCTGGGGGTGGCCTCTCCTGCCCCAGGATCACAGCATGCATGTTTCCATGTCCACCTGCCCCCGGAGGCGAGCGCTGTGCATCCAGAGGCTGCAGTGAGGAGGCGGGGCTGCCCCACCAAGCCCGTGCATTGGCTCCCATCTCCTCTTTGGCCGGTCCTGGAGTCGGTCTCTGCTACTCTAGGTACAGGAGATGCACATGTAGGCCTGCACCCGGGATGCGGTAGCGGGGTGGTCAGGGGGCGGTGCGGGGGCGGGGCCGGGGCGGCTGCAGAGATGGCGAATGCGGGGGGGGGCACGGGCTGCCCAGGCAAGCCTGTGAATTTCCACCCAGTGTACTCCGCAGCATGCTCTGGGGGCGCCCCCTGCTGTTTCAGGGTGGCAATTGGCATCCCCCCCAGGTCGGATGAGTCTTGGGAGGATTCCTCCATTAGACAGACAGATAGAAATATAAATAGACAGACAGAAACTCTACCCTCTTCCTCCATTTAGGAACACACATATATCCTAAATTACTCCTCCTCACACATTCGAAAGGTAGATAGGTACTTACATAGACAGACACATACACACACACACACACAATCACACACTTGTCTCCTCCTACACCTCAATTAAGAAGGTAGGAAGATAGACACACTAATGTCCTCTTCCAAACGACAGACAGACAGACAGATAAAAAGACACAGTAGCCTGCTCCTATGCCTCCAGTACATACATAGAGAGATAGATAGATAGATAGATAGATAGTTAGATAGATAGATAGGTAGATAGGCAGGGAAATATAGAGACATACTAGTCGTCGTCTTCTCCGTTAGATCAACAGACAGACACCCACATAGAGTAGCCTCTCCCCTCCTCCAGTAGATAAGCAGTCAGGCAGGCAGTCAGACAGACGACACACTAGAGGCGGAGTGCGCTCTAGAGACGGGGTCGGCGGCGGCGCCCGAAGACACGGGTGCCCCTGGTGAGCCAGAGGATTTTCTCCCATGTCCCTTGCAGCGTGGCTTGGGGTGGCCTCCACTCCCCTAAGTTTGCAGGACTCAAGCCTGTGAAGTCACCCTGCTCTTGGGAGCAGGCTTGTGAAGTCAGGGGTAGAGGTCGGGGGCAGAGAAGAGGCTGCACAGCAGGTAAGGGGGATGCCTCGCCGACTTGGTCATTTTCCTCCCATCTGCCGCTCTCCTGGCCTCGGGGTGACCTCTGCTAGCCCAGGTTTGAGGGATTTAAGTCTACTTGTCAGCAGGTCGTAGGATGATGGCGTGGTGAGTTCAGGATAAAGGGACGACTCGGGAGGCAGACTGCCTAGGGTTAGCTGGTCAGTTTGCTCCCATCTCCAAAACAGCCCGGCCTGGGGTCGCCCTCTCCTGCCCCAGGATCACAGCATGCATGTTTCCATGTCCATCTGACCCCGGAGGCGGGTACTCTGCGGTCAGAGGCTACAGGGAGGAGGCGGGACTGCCACACCGAGCCCGTGTATTTGCTCCCATCTCCCTCTTGGCCGGTCCTGGGGTTGGAATCTGCTACTGTAGGTATAGGTGATGCACATCTTCGTTTAGGCCTGCTTCAGGTAGGAGGGAGCGGGGTGGTCAGGGGGCGGGGAAGGGGCGGGGCGGGAGCGGCCTCAGAGAGCGCGGAAGCGGGGGGGCGCGGGCTGCCCAGGCAAGCCTGTGGATTTCCACCCAGTGTACCCCTCAGCGTGCTCTGGGGGCGCCCTCTGCTGCCTCAGGGTGGCAATTGGCATCCCTCCATGTCCATCAAGTCCTGGGAGGATTCCTCCATTAGACAGAGAAAAAGATAAATAGAGAGAGAGAAACGCTACCCTCTTCCTCCATTTGGAAACACACATACATCCTAAATTACTCCTCCTCAACCGTTACATAGGTAGATAGTTACATACAAAGACAGACAGACACACACACACAGACACACACAAACACACACTAGTCTCCTCCTACAGCTCAATTAAGAACGTAGATAGATAGACACACTAATGTCTTCTTCCAAACGACAGACAGACGGACAGATAAAAAGACACACTAGCCTGCTCCTATGCCTCCAGTACATTGATAGATAGATAGATAGATGGATAGATAGATAGATAGAGATTGATTGATTGATTGATAGGCAGGGAAACAGAGCGACATACTTGTCGTCTTCTCCTCCGTTAGATAAACCGACAGACACCCACATAGAGTAGCCTCTCCCCTCCTCCAGTAGATAAGCAGTCAGGCAGGCAGGCAGTCAGACCGACAGACACACTAGAGGCAGGGTGCGGTCTAGGGACGGGGTCGGCGGCGGCGCCCGAGGGCTCGGGTGCCCCTGGCGAGCCAGAGGATTTTCCCCCATGTCCCTAGCGGCCTGGCCTAGGGGCGGTCTCCGCTCTCCCAGGTTCGCCGGACTCAAGCCTTTGAAGTCCATCTGTTCCTGGGAGCCGGTGTGGGGCTGTCCGGGGAAGAGGTCGGCGGCCGAGGAGGAGGCAGCACTGCGGCTAAGGGGGATGCCCCGGGTAGTTAGTCATTCTCCTACCATCTACCTTTCTCCTGGCCGGGGGGCGGCCTCTGCTACCCCAGATATGCGGGATTTAATTCTCCTCGTCAGCCAGGTCCTGGGAGGCTGGCGAGGTGAGTTCAGGGGACAGGGACGTCGAAGGGAGCGGACTGCCTCGGGTGAGCAGATCACTTTGCCCCCATCTCCACAACGGCCTGGCCTGGGGGCGTCCTCTCCTGCCCCAGGTTCACAGTATGCATGTTTGCAGGTCAGCCTGCGCCCCGAAGGCGGGCGCGGTGCCGTCCTGGGCTGCAGTGAGGAAGAGGGGCTGCCCCACCGAGCCCGTGTATTTGCTCCCATCTCCTCCTTGGCCGGTCCTGGGGTCGCTTTCTGCTACTCTAGGAACAAGAGATGCACATCTCCCTGTAGGCCTGCTCCCGGGAGGAGGGAGCGGGGTGGTCAGGGGGCGGGGAAGGGGCGGGGCGGGAGCAGCTGCAGAGAGGGCAGATGCGGGGGGGGGAAGGGCTGCCCAGGCAAGCCTGTGGATTTCCACCCAGTGTACCCCTCGGCATGCTTTGTGGGCGCTCTGCTGCCTCAGGGTGGCAATTGACATCCCTCTAGTTCGGTCGAGTCCTAGGAGGCATCCTCCATTAGACTGACAGACAGACAGACAGACAGACAGACAGACAGACAAATAGACACACAGACAGACTAGCCTCCTCCTCCACTTAGAAACAGCCATATGTCCTAACCTCTTGCTCCTCCTCAATTAGATAGTTAGACAGATACATGCATAGTCAGACACACATAAACACACACACACACACACACACACACAAACACACCCTCTAGCCTCTTCCTATTGCTCAATTAGGCAGGTTCTTAGACACAGTAATCTCCATTAGATAATAGTTAGGCAAACTTAATGCACTCTTTCTCTTCCTCCATTACATAGATAGTCAGTAAGATTGATGGATATACACACACTAGCCTCTACCTTCTCGTGTTAGAGAGACCCACAGATAGCCAGACACACGGGCCACCTCCTTCTTCTTTAGTAGATACAGATCGAGTGTGGATCACAGGCACATAGACAGACAGACGAGTCTTCTCCTCCTCTGACAGACAGACAGACAGACTCTGTAGCCTCCTCCTTCTTCTCTATTATACGTACACACATACTTATCTGATAGATAGACACACAGACAGACGTACTAGCCTACTCCTCCTCCAATACATGCATATATAGACTGATAGATAGACGCAGTAGCCTCCTGCCCCTTTACTCACAGATACATAGATAGACAGACCCGCACGCGCACACGCACACGCACACGCACAGACACACGCACAGACACAGACCTCATCTGCTTCCTTAACCAGGTAGACAGGAAGAGTGACAAACTAAACTCCTCCTTCAAAAGACAGAAACATAAAAAGACACACTAGCCTACCCCTGTCCCTCCTCTAGATAGATAGATTGAGAGATACATAAATACATACATACATGCATGCATACATACATACATACAGAGAAAGATAGGCAGGCAAGGATGTAGACATGCTATTCGCCTCCTCCTCCGTTAGATAAACAGACAGAAACACATCAATTAGCCTCTCCAATCCTCCAATAGATAGGCAGTTCGGCAGGCAGTCAGACAGACACACATACTAGAGGCGGGTGCGTTCTGGGGACGGGGATCGGCGGCGGTGACCGGGGACTAGGGTGCCCCTGGCGAGCAAGGGGACTTTGTCCCATTTTCCTAGCTGCCTTGCCTGGGGGCGGCGTCCGCTCCCCCACGTTTGTAGGAGTCAAGCCATTGAAGTCAGCCTGCTCCTGAGAGCAGGCGTGGTGAGGTCAGGAGAAGGGGTCGGGGGCAGAGAAGAGGCGGCACAGCAGCTCAGGGGGCTGCCTCGCCGGCTTGGTCATTTTCCTCCCATCTGCCCCTCTCCTGGCCTCGGGGCGACCTCTGCTAGCCCAGGTTTGAGGGATTTAGGTGTCCTTGTCAGCACGGTCTTGGGATGATGGCGAGGTGAGTTCAGGATAAAGGGACGCCGCGGGAGGCAGACTGCCTCGGGTTAGGTGATCAGTTTGCTCCCATCTCCACAACAGCCTGGCCTGGGGGTGGCCTCTCCTGCCCCAGGATCACAGCATGCATGTTTCCATGTCCACCTGCCCCCGGAGGCGAGCACTGTGCATCCAGAGGCTGCAGTGAGGAGGCGGGGCTGCCCCACCAAGCCCGTGCATTTGCTCCCATCTCCTCTTTGGCCGGTCCTGGAGTCGGTCTCTGCTACTCTAGGTACAGGAGATGCACATGTAGGCCTGCACCCGGGATGCGGTAGCGGGATGGTCAGGGGGCGGTGCGGGGGCGGGGCCGGGGCGGCTGCAGAGATGGCGAATGCGGGGGGGCACGGGCTGCCCAGGCAAGCCTGTGAATTTCCACCCAGTGTATTCCGCAGCATGCTCTGGGGGCGCCCCCTGCTGATTCAGGGTGGAAATACGCATCCCCCACAGGTCGGATGAGTCTTGGGAGGATTCCTCCATTAGACAGACAGATAGAAATATAAATAGACAGACAGAAACTCTACCCTCTTCCTCCATTTAGGAACACACATATATCCTAAATTACTCCTCCTCACACATTCGAAAGGTAGATAGGTACTTACATAGACAGACACATACACACACACACACACAATCACACACTTGTCTCCTCCTACACCTCAATTAAGAAGGTAGGAAGATAGACACACTAATGTCCTCTTCCAAACGACAGACAGACAGACAGATAAAAAGACACAGTAGCCTGCTCCTATGCCTCCAGTACATAGATAGAGAGATAGATAGATAGATAGAAAGATAGATAGATAGATATGTAGATAGGCAGTTAAATATAGAGACATACTAGTCGTCGTCTTCTCCGTTAGATCAACAGACAGACACCCACATAGAGTAGCCTCTCCCCTCCTCCAGTAGATAAGCAGTCAGGCAGGCAGTCAGACAGACGACACACTAGAGGCGGAGTGCGCTCTAGAGACGGGGTCGGCGGCGGCGCCCGAAGACACGGGTGCCCCTGGTGAGCCAGAGGATTTTCTCCCATGTCCCTAGCAGCGTGGCTTGGGGTGGCCTCCACTCCCCTAAGTTTGCAGGACTCAAGCCTGTGAAGTCACCCTGCTCTTGGGAGCAGGCTTGTGAAGTCAGGGGTAGAGGTCGGGGGCAGAGAAGAGGCTGCACAGCAGGTAAGGGGGATGCCTCGCCGACTTGGTCATTTTCCTCCCATCTGCCGCTCTCCTGGCCTCGGGGTGACCTCTGCTAGCCCAGGTTTGAGGGATTTAAGTCTACTTGTCAGCAGGTCGTAGGATGATGGCGTGGTGAGTTCAGGATAAAGGGACGACTCGGGAGGCAGACTGCCTAGGGTTAGCTGGTCAGTTTGCTCCCATCTCCAAAACAGCCCGGCCTGGGGTCGCCCTCTCCTGCCCCAGGATCACAGCATGCATGTTTCCATGTCCATCTGACCCCGGAGGCGGGTACTCTGCGGTCAGAGGCTACAGGGAGGAGGCGGGACTGCCACACCGAGCCCGTGTATTTGCTCCCATCTCCCTCTTGGCCGGTCCTGGGGTTGGAATCTGCTACTGTAGGTATAGGTGATGCACATCTTCGTTTAGGCCTGCTTCAGGTAGGAGGGAGCGGGGTGGTCAGGGGGCGGGGAAGGGGCGGGGCGGGAGCGGCCTCAGAGAGCGCGGATGCTGGGGCTGCGGGCTGCCCAGGCAAGCCTGTGGATTTCCACCCAGTGTACCCCTCAGCGTGCTCTGGGGCGCCCTCTGCTGCCTCAGGGTGGCAATTGGCATCCCTCCATGTCCATCAAGTCCTGGGAGGATTCCTCCATTAGACAGAGAAAAAGATAAATAGAGAGAGAGAAACGCTACCCTCTTCCTCCATTTGGAAACACACATACATCCTAAATTACTCCTCCTCAACCGTTACATAGGTAGATAGTTACATACAAAGACAGACAGACACACACACACAGACACACACAAACACACACTAGTCTCCTCCTACAGCTCAATTAAGAACGTAGATAGATAGACACACTAATGTCTTCTTCCAAACGACAGACAGACGGACAGATAAAAAGACACACTAGCCTGCTCCTATGCCTCCAGTACATTGATAGATAGATAGATAGATGGATAGATAGATAGATAGAGATTGATTGATTGATTGATAGGCAGGGAAACAGAGAGACATACTTGTCGTCTTCTCCTCCGTTAGATAAACCGACAGACACCCACATAGAGTAGCCTCTCCCCTCCTCCAGTAGATAAGCAGTCAGGCAGGCAGGCAGTCAGACCGACAGACACACTAGAGGCAGGGTGCGGTCTAGGGACGGGGTCGGCGGCGGCGCCCGAGGGCTCGGGTGCCCCTGGCGAGCCAGAGGATTTTCCCCCATGTCCCTAGCGGCCTGGCCTAGGGGCGGTCTCTGCTCTCCCAGGTTCGCCGGACTCAAGCCTTTGAAGTCCATCTGTTCCTGGGAGCCAGTGTGGGGCTGTCCGGGGAAGAGGTCGGCGGCCGAGGAGGAGGCAGCACTGCGGCTAAGGGGGATGCCCCGGGTAGTTAGTCATTCTCCTACCATCTACCTTTCTCCTGGCCGGGGGGCGGCCTCTGCTACCCCAGATATGCGGGATTTAATTCTCCTCGTCAGCCAGGTCCTGGGAGGCTGGCGAGGTGAGTTCAGGGGACAGGGACGTCGAAGGGAGCGGACTGCCTCGGGTGAGCAGATCACTTTGCCCCCATCTCCACAACGGCCTGGCCTGGGGGCGTCCTCTCCTGCCCCAGGTTCACAGTATGCATGTTTGCAGGTCAGCCTGCGCCCCGAAGGCGGGCGCGGTGCCGTCCTGGGCTGCAGTGAGGAAGAGGGGCTGCCCCACCGAGCCCGTGTATTTGCTCCCATCTCCTCCTTGGCCGGTCCTGGGGTCGCTTTCTGCTACTCTAGGAACAAGAGATGCACATCTCCCTGTAGGCCTGCTCCCGGGAGGAGGGAGCGGGGTGGTCAGGGGGCGGGGAAGGGGCGGGGCGGGAGCAGCTGCAGAGAGGGCAGATGCGGGGGGGGAAGGGCTGCCCAGGCAAGCCTGTGGATTTCCACCCAGTGTACCCCTCGGCATGCTTTGTGGGCGCTCTGCTGCCTCAGGGTGGCAATTGACATCCCTCTAGTTCGGTCGAGTCCTAGGAGGCATCCTCCATTAGACTGACAGACAGACAGACAGACAGACAGACAGACAGACAAATAGACACACAGACAGACTAGCCTCCTCCTCCACTTAGAAACAGCCATATGTCCTAACCTCTTGCTCCTCCTCAATTAGATAGTTAGACAGATACATGCATAGTCAGACACACATAAACACACACACACACACACACACACACACACAAACACACCCTCTAGCCTCTTCCTATTGCTCAATTAGGCAGGTTCTTAGACACAGTAATCTCCATTAGATAATAGTTAGGCAAACTTAATGCACTCTTTCTCTTCCTCCATTACATAGATAGTCAGTAAGATTGATGGATATACACACACTAGCCTCTACCTTCTCGTGTTAGAGAGACCCACAGATAGCCAGACACACGGGCCACCTCCTTCTTCTTTAGTAGATACAGATCGAGAGTGGATCACAGGCACATAGACAGACAGACGAGTCTTCTCCTCCTCTGACAGACAGACAGACAGACTCTGTAGCCTCCTCCTTCTTCTCTATTATACGTACACACATACTTATCTGATAGATAGACACACAGACAGACGTACTAGCCTACTCCTCCTCCAATACATGCATATATAGACTGATAGATAGACACAGTAGCCTCCTGCCCCTTTACTCACAGATACATAGATAGACAGACCCGCACGCGCACACGCACACGCACACGCACAGACACACGCACAGACACAGACCTCATCTGCTTCCTTAACCAGGTAGACAGGAAGAGTGACAAACTAAACTCCTCCTTCAAAAGACAGAAACATAAAAAGACACACTAGCCTACCCCTGTCCCTCCTCTAGATAGATAGATTGAGAGATACATAAATACATACATACATGCATGCATACATACATACATACAGAGATAGATAGGCAGGCAAGGATGTAGACATGCTATTCGCCTCCTCCTCCGTTAGATAAACAGACAGAAACACATCAATTAGCCTCTCCAATCCTCCAATAGATAGGCAGTTCGGCAGGCAGTCAGACAGACACACATACTAGAGGCGGGTGCGTTCTGGGGACGGGGATCGGCGGCGGTGACCGGGGACTAGGGTGCCCCTGGCGAGCCAGGGGACTTTGTCCCATGTTCCTAGCTGCCTTGCCTGGGGGCGGCGTCCGCTCCCCCACGTTTGTAGGAGTCAAGCCATTGAAGTCAGCCTGCTCCTGAGAGCGGGCGTGGTGAGGTCAGGAGAAGGGGTCGGGGGCAGAGAAGAGGCGGCACAGCAGCTCAGGGGGCTGCCTCGCCGGCTTGGTCATTTTCCTCCCATCTGCCCCTCTCCTGGCCTCGGGGCGACCTCTGCTAGCCCAGGTTTGAGGGATTTAGGTGTCCTTGTCAGCACGGTCTTGGGATGATGGCGAGGTGAGTTCAGGATAAAGGGACGCCGCGGGAGGCAGACTGCCTCGGGTTAGGTGATCAGTTTGCTCCCATCTCCACAACAGCCTGGCCTGGGGGTGGCCTCTCCTGCCCCAGGATCACAGCATGCATGTTTCCATGTCCACCTGCCCCCGGAGGCGAGCGCTGTGCATCCAGAGGCTGCAGTGAGGAGGCGGGGCTGCCCCACCAATCCCGTGCATTTGCTCCCATCTCCTCTTTGGCCGGTCCTGGAGTCGGTCTCTGCTACTCTAGGTACAGGAGATGCACATGTAGGCCTGCACCCGGGATGCGGTAGCGGGGTGGTCAGGGGGCGGGGCGGGGGCGGGGCCGGGGCGGCTGCAGAGATGGTGAATGCGGGGGGGGGGGGCACGGGCTGCCCAGGCAAGCCTGTGAATTTCCACCCAGTGTACTCCGCAGCATGCTCTGGGGGCGCCCCCTGCTGATTCAGGGTGGCAATTCGCATCCCCCCCAGGTCGGATGAGTCTTGGGAGGATTCCTCCATTAGACAGACAGATAGAAATATAGACAGACAGAAACTCTACCCTCTTCCTCCATTTAGGAACACACATATATCCTAAATTACTCCTCCTCACACATTCGAAAGTTAGATAGGTACTTACATAGACAGACACACACACACACACACACAATCACACACTTGTCTCCTCCTACACCTCAATTAAGAAGGTAGGAAGATAGACACACTAATGTCCTCTTCCAAACGACAGACAGACAGACAGATAAAAAGACATAGTAGCCTGCTCCTATGCCTCAGGTATATAGATAGATATATAGATAGATAGATATGTAGATAGGCAGGGAAATATAGAGACATACTAGTCGTCGTCTTCTCCGTTAGATCAACAGACAGACACCCACATAGAGTAGCCTCTCCCCTCCTCCAGTAGATAAGCAGTCAGGCAGGCAGTCAGACAGACGACACACTAGAGGCGGAGTGCGCTCTAGAGACGGGGTCGGCGGCCGCGCCCGAAGACACGGGTGCCCCTGGTGAGCCAGAGGATTTTCTCCCATGTCCCTAGCAGCGTGGCTTGGGGGTGGCCTCCACTCCCCCAAGTTTGCAGGACTCAAGCCTGTGAAGTCACCCTGCTCTTGGGAGCAGGCTTGTGAAGTCAGGGGTAGAGGTCGGGGGCAGAGAAGAGGCTGCACAGCAGGTAAGGGGGATGCCTCGCCGACTTGGTCATTTTCCTCCCATCTGCCGCTCTCCTGGCCTCGGGGTGACCTCTGCTAGCCCAGGTTTGAGGGATTTAAGTCTACTTGTCAGCAGGTCGTAGGATGATGGCGTGGTGAGTTCAGGATAAAGGGACGACTCGGGAGGCAGACTGCCTAGGGTTAGCTGGTCAGTTTGCTCCCATCTCCAAAACAGCCCGGCCTGGGGTCGCCCTCTCCTGCCCCAGGATCACAGCATGCATGTTTCCATGTCCATCTGACCCCGGAGGCGGGTACTCTGCGGTCAGAGGCTACAGGGAGGAGGCGGGACTGCCACACCGAGCCCGTGTATTTGCTCCCATCTCCCTCTTGGCCGGTCCTGGGGTTGGAATCTGCTACTGTAGGTATAGGTGATGCACATCTTCGTTTAGGCCTGCTTCAGGTAGGAGGGAGCGGGGTGGTCAGGGGGCGGGGAAGGGGCGGGGCGGGAGCGGCCTCAGAGTGCGCGGATGCGGGGGGCGCGGGCTGCCCAGGCAAGCCTGTGGATTTCCACCCAGTGTACCCCTCAGCGTGCTCTGGGGGCGCCCTCTGCTGCCTCAGGGTGGCAATTGGCATCCCTCCATGTCCATCAAGTCCTGGGAGGATTCCTCCATTAGACAGAGAAAAAGATAAATAGAGAGAGAGAAACGCTACCCTCTTCCTCCATTTGGAAACACACATACATCCTAAATTACTCCTCCTCAACCGTTACATAGGTAGATAGTTACATACAAAGACAGACAGACACACACACACAGACACACACAAACACACACTAGTCTCCTCCTACAGCTCAATTAAGAACGTAGATAGATAGACACACTAATGTCTTCTTCCAAACGACAGACAGACGGACAGATAAAAAGACACACTAGCCTGCTCCTATGCCTCCAGTACATTGATAGATAGATAGATAGATGGATAGATAGATAGATAGAGATTGATTGATTGATTGATAGGCAGGGAAACAGAGAGACATACTTGTCGTCTTCTCCTCCGTTAGATAAACCGACAGACACCCACATAGAGTAGCCTCTCCCCTCCTCCAGTAGATAAGCAGTCAGGCAGGCAGGCAGTCAGACCGACAGACACACTAGAGGCAGGGTGCGGTCTAGGGACGGGGTCGGCGGCGGCGCCCGAGGGCTCGGGTGCCCCTGGCGAGCCAGAGGATTTTCCCCCATGTCCCTAGCGGCCTGGCCTAGGGGCGGTCTCCGCTCTCCCAGGTTCGCCGGACTCAAGCCTTTGAAGTCCATCTGTTCCTGGGAGCCGGTGTGGGGCTGTCCGGGGAAGAGGTCGGCGGCCGAGGAGGAGGCAGCACTGCGGCTAAGGGGGATGCCCCGGGTAGTTAGTCATTCTCCTACCATCTACCTTTCTCCTGGCCGGGGGGCGGCCTCTGCTACCCCAGATATGCGGGATTTAATTCTCCTCGTCAGCCAGGTCCTGGGAGGCTGGCGAGGTGAGTTCAGGGGACAGGGACGTCGAAGGGAGCGGACTGCCTCGGGTGAGCAGATCACTTTGCCCCCATCTCCACAACGGCCTGGCCTGGGGGCGTCCTCTCCTGCCCCAGGTTCACAGTATGCATGTTTGCAGGTCAGCCTGCGCCCCGAAGGCGGGCGCGGTGCCGTCCTGGGCTGCAGTGAGGAAGAGGGGCTGCCCCACCGAGCCCGTGTATTTGCTCCCATCTCCTCCTTGGCCGGTCCTGGGGTCGCTTTCTGCTACTCTAGGAACAAGAGATGCACATCTCCCTGTAGGCCTGCTCCCGGGAGGAGGGAGCGGGGTGGTCAGGGGGCGGAGAAGGGGCGGGGCGGGAGCAGCTGCAGAGAAGGCAGATGCGGGGGGGGGGAAGGGCTGCCCAGGTAAGCCTGTGGATTTCCACCCAGTGTACCCCTCGGCATGCTTTGTGGGCGCTCTGCTGCCTCAGGGTGGCAATTGACATCCCTCTAGTTCGGTCGAGTCCTAGGAGGCATCCTCCATTAGACTGACAGACAGACAGACAGACAGACAGACAAATAGACACACAGACAGACTAGCCTCCTCCTCCACTTAGAAACAGCCATATGTCCTAACGTCTTGCTCCTCCTCAATTAGATAGTTAGACAGATACATGCATAGTCAGACACACATAAACACACACACACACACACACACACACAAACACACCCTCTAGCCTCTTCCTATTGCTCAATTAGGCAGGTTCTTAGACACAGTAATCTCCATTAGATAATAGTTAGGCAAACTTAATGCACTCTTTCTCTTCCTTCATTACATAGATAGTCAGTAAGATTGATGGATACACACACTAGCCTCTACCTTCTCGTGTTAGAGAGACCCACAGATAGCCAGACACACGGGCCACCTCCTTCTTCTTTAGTAGATACAGATCGAGAGTGGATCACAGGCACATAGACAGACAGACGAGTCTTCTCCTCCTCTGACAGACAGACAGACAGACTCTGTAGCCTCCTCCTTCTTCTCTATTATACGTACACACATACTTATCTGATAGATAGACACACAGACAGACGTACTAGCCTACTCCTCCTCCAATACATGCATATATAGACTGATAGATAGACACAGTAGCCTCCTGCCCCTTTACTCACAGATACATAGACAGACCCGCACGCGCACACGCACACGCACACGCACAGACACACGCACAGACACTGACCTCATCTGCTTCCTTAACCAGGTAGACAGGAAGAGTGACAAACTAAACTCCTCCTTCAAAAGACAGAAACATAAAAAGACACACTAGCCTACCCCGTCCCTCCTCTAGATAGATAGATTGAGAGATACATAAATTCATACATACATGCATGCATACATACATACATACAGAGATAGATAGGCAGGCAAGGATGTAGACATGCTATTCGCCTCCTCCTCCGTTAGATAAACAGACAGAAACACATCAATTAGCCTCTCCAATCATCCAATAGATAGGCAGTTCGGCAGGCAGTCAGACAGACACACATACTAGAGGCGGGTGCGTTCTGGGGACGGGGATCGGCGGCGGTGACCGGGGACTAGGGTGCCCCTGGCGAGCCAGGGGACTTTGTCCCATGTTCCTAGCTGCCTTGCCTGGGGGCGGCGTCCGCTCCCCCACGTTTGTAGGAGTCAAGCCATTGAAGTAAGCCTGCTCCTGAGAGCGGGCGTGGTGAGGTCAGGAGAAGGGGTCGGGGGCAGAGAAGAGGCGGCACAGCAGCTCAGGGGGCTGCCTCGCCGGCTTGGTCATTTTCCTCCCATCTGCCCCTCTCCTGGCCTCGGGGCGACCTCTGCTAGCCCAGGTTTGAGGGATTTAGGTGTCCTTGTCAGCACGGTCCTGGGATGATGGCGAGGTGAGTTCAGGATAAAGGCACCCCGCGGGAGGCAGACTGCCTCGGGTTAGGTGATCAGTTTGCTCCCATCTCCACAACAGCCTGGCCTGGGGGCGGCCTCTCCTGCCCCAGGATCACAGCATGCATGTTTCCATGTCCACCTGCCCCCGGAGGCGAGCACTGTGCATCCAGAGGCTGCAGTGAGGAGGCGGGCCTGCCCCACCAAGCCCGTGCATTTGCTCCCATCTCCTCTTTGGCCGGTCCTGGAGTCGGTCTCTACTACTCTAGGTAAAGGAGATGCACATCTCCCTGTAGGCCTGCACCCGGGATTCGGTAGCGGGGTGGTCAGGGGGCGGGGCGGGGGCGGGGCCGGGGCGGCTGCAGAGATGGCGAATGCGGGGGGGCACGGGCTGCCCAGGCAAGCCTGTGAATTTCCACCCAGTGTACTTGCGGCATGCTCTGGGCGCGCCCCCTGCTGATTCAGGGGGGCATTTGGCATCCCCCCAGGTCGGATGGGTCTTGGGAGGATTCCTCCATTAGACAGACAGATAGAAATATAAATAGACAGACAGAAACTCTACCCTCTTCCTCCATTTAGGAACACACATATATCCTAAATTACTCCTCCTCACACATTCGAAAGGTAGATAGGTACTTACATAGACAGACAGACACACACACACACACAATCACACACTTGTCTCCTCCTACACCTCAATTAAGAAGGTAGGAAGATAGACACACTAATGTCCTCTTCCAAACGACAGACAGACAGACAGATAAAAAGACACAGTAGCCTGCTCCTATGCCTCCAGTACATAGATAGATAGATAGATAGATAGATAGATAGATAGATAGATAGATATGTAGATAGGCAGGGAAATATAGAGACATACTAGTCGTCGTCTTCTCCGTTAGATCAACAGACAGACACCCACATAGAGTAGCCTCTCCCCTCCTCCAGTAGATAAGCAGTCAGGCAGGCAGTCAGACGACACACTAGAGGCGGAGTGCGCTCTAGAGACGGGGTCGGCCGTGGCGCCCGAAGACACGGGTGCCCCTGGTGAGCCAGAGGATTTTCTCCCATGTCCCTAGCAGCGTGGCTTGGGGGTGGCCTCCACTCCCCCAAGTTTGCAGGACTCAAGCCTTTGAAGTCACCCTGCTCTTGGGAGCAGGCTTGTGAAGTCAGGGGTAGAGGTCGGGGGCAGAGAAGAGGCTGCACAGCAGGTAAGGGGGATGCCTCGCTGACTTGGTCATTTTCCTCCCATCTGCCGCTCTCCTGGCCTTGGGTGACCTCTGCTAGCCCAGGTTTGAGGGATTTAAGTCTACTTGTCAGCAGGTCGTAGGATGATGGCGTGGTGAGTTCAGGATAAAGGGACGACTCGGGAGGCAGACTGCCTAGGGTTAGCTGGTCAGTTTGCTCCCATCTCCAAAACAGCCCGGCCTGGGGTCGCCCTCTCCTGCCCCAGGATAACAGCATGCATGTTTCCATGTCCATCTGACCCCGGAGGCGGGTACTCTGCGGTCAGAGGCTACAGGGAGGAGGCGGGGCTGCCACACCGAGCCCGTGTATTTGCTCCCATCTCCCTCTTGGGCGGTCCTGGGGTTGGAATCTGCTACTGTAGGTATAGGTGAGGCACATCTTCGTTTAGGCCTGCTTCAGGTAGGAGGGAGCGGGGTGGTCAGGGGGCGGGGAATGGGCGGGGCGGGAGCGGCCTCAGAGAGCGCGGAAGCGGGGGGTGCGGGCTGCCCAGGCAAGCCTGTAGATTTCCACCCAGTGTACTCCTCGGCATGCTTTGTGGGCGCTCTGCTGCCTCAGGGTGACATTTGATATCCCTCTAGGTCGGTCGAGTCCTAGGAGGCATCTTCCGTTAGACAGACAGACAGAGAGACAGACAGACAGACAGACAGGCAGGCAAATAGACACACAGACAGACTAGCCTCCTCCTCCACTTTGAAACAGCCATATGTCCTAACCTCCTGCTCCTCCTCATTTAGATAGGTAGACAGATACATACATAGTCAGACACACATAAACACACACACACCCTCTAGCCTCTTCCTACTCCTCAGTTAGGCAGGTTCTTAGACACAGTAATCTCCTCCATTAGATAATAGTTAGGCAAACTTAATGCACACTTTCTCTTCCTCCATTAGATTGACAGTCATTAAGATTGATGGATACACACACTAGCCTCTACCTTCTCGTGTTAGAGATACCCACAGATAGCCAGATACACGGGCCACCTCCTTCTTCTTTAGTAGATACAGATCGAGAGAGGATCACAGACACATAGACAGACAGGCGAGTCTTATCCTCCTCTGACAGACAGACAGACAGACTCTGTAGCCTCCTCCTTCTTCTCTATTATACGTACACACATACTTATCTGATAGATAGACACACAGACAGACGTACTAGCCTACTCCTCCTCCAATACATGCATATATAGACTGATAGATAGACACAGTAGCCTCCTGCCCCTTTACTCACAGATACATAGATAGACAGACCCGCACGCGCACACGCACAGACACAGACCTCATCTGCTTCCTTAACCAGGTAGACAGGAAGAGTGACAAACTAAACTCCTCCTTCAAAAGACAGAAACATAAAAAGACACACTAGCCTACCCCTGTCCCTCCTCTAGATAGATAGATTGATAGATACATAAATACATACATACATGCATGCATACATACATACATACAGAGAAAGATAGGCAGGCAAGGATGTAGACATGCTATTCGCCTCCTCCTCCGTTAGATAAACAGACAGAAACACATCAATTAGCCTCTCCAATCCTCCAATAGATAGGCAGTTCGGCAGGCAGTCAGACAGACACACATACTAGAGGCGGGTGCGTTCTGGGGACGGGGATCGGCGGCGGTGACCGGGGACTAGGGTGCCCCTGGCGAGCCAGGGGACTTTGTCCCATGTTCCTAGCTGCCTTGCCTGGGGGCGGCGTCCGCTCCCCCACGTTTGTAGGAGTCAAGCCATTGAAGTCAGCCTTCTCCTGAGAGCGGGCGTGGTGAGGTCAGGAGAAGGGGTCGGGGGCAGAGAAGAGGCGGCACAGCAGCTCAGGGGGCTGCCTCGCCGGCTTGGTCATTTTCCTCCCATCTGCCCCTCTCCTGGCCTCGGGGCGACCTCTGCTAGCCCAGGTTTGAGGGATTTAGGTGTCCTTGTCAGCACGGTCCTGGGATGATGGCGAGGTGAGTTCAGGATAAAGGCACCCCGCGGGAGGCAGACTGCCTCGGGTTAGGTGATCAGTTTGCTCCCATCTCCACAACAGCCTGGCCTGGGGGCGGCCTCTCCTGCCCCAGGATCACAGCATGCATGTTTCCATGTCCACCTGCCCCCGGAGGCGAGCGCTGTGCATCCAGAGGCTGCAGTGAGGAGGCGGGGCTGCCCCACCAAGCCCGTGCATTTGCTCCCATCTCCTCTTTGGCCGGTCCTGGAGTCGGTCTCTGCTACTCTAGGTACAGGAGATGCACATGTAAGCCTGCACCCGGGATGCGGTAGCGGGGTGGTCAGGGGGCGGGGCGGGGGCGTGGCCGGGGCGGCTGCAGAGATGGCGAATGCGGGGGGGCACGGGCTGCCCAGGCAAGCCTGTGAATTTCCACCCAGTGTACTCCGCAGCATGCTCTGGGGGCGCCCCCTGCTGATTCAGTGTGGCAATTGGCATCCCCCCCAGGTCGGATGAGTCTTGGGAGGATTCCTCCATTAGACAGACAGATAGAAATATAAATAGACAGACAGAAACTCTACCCTCTTCCTCCATTTAGGAACACACATATATCCTAAATTACTCCTCCTCACACATTCGAAAGGTAGATAGGTACTTACATAGACAGACACACACACACACACACACAATCACACACTTGTCTCCTCCTACACCTCAATTAAGAAGGTAGGAAGATAGACACACTAATGTCCTCTTCCAAACGACAGACAGACAGACAGATAAAAAGACACAGTAGCCTGCTCCTATGCCTCCAGTACATAGATAGATAGATAGATAGATAGATAGATAGATAGATAGATAGATAGATAGATATGTAGATAGGCAGGGAAATATAGAGACATACTAGTCGTCGTCTTCTCCGTTAGATCAACAGACAGACACCCACATAGAGTAGCCTCTCCCCTCCTCCAGTAGATAAGCAGTCAGGCAGGCAGTCAGACAGATGACACACTAGAGGCGGAGTGCGCTCTAGAGACGGGGTCGGCGGCGACGCCCGAAAACACGGGTGCCCCTGGTGAGCCAGAGGATTTTCTCCCATGTCCCTAGCAGCGTGGCTTGGGGGTGGCCTCCACTCCCCCAAGTTTGCAGGACTCAAGCCTGTGAAGTCACCCTGCTCTTGGGAGCAGGCTTGTGAAGTCAGGGGTAGAGGTCGGGGGCAGAGAAGAGGCTGCACAGCAGGTAAGGGGGATGCCTCGCCGACTTGGTCATTTTCCTCCCATCTGCCGCTCTCCTGGCCTCGGGTGACCTCTGCTAGCCCAGGTTTGAGGGATTTAAGTCTACTTGTCAGCAGGTCGTAGGATGATGGCGTGGTGAGTTCAGGATAAAGGGACGACTCGGGAGGCAGACTGCCTAGGGTTAGCTGGTCAGTTTGCTCCCATCTCCAAAACAGCCCGGCCTGGGGTCGCCCTCTCCTGCCCCAGGATCACAGCATGCATGTTTCCATGTCCATCTGACCCCGGAGGCGGGTACTCTGCGGTCAGAGGCTTCAGGGAGGAGGCGGGACTGCCACACCGAGCCCGTGTATTTGCTCCCATCTCCCTCTTGGCCGGTCCTGGGGTTGGAATCTGCTACTGTAGGTATAGGTGATGCACATCTTCGTTTAGGCCTGCTTCAGGTAGGAGGGAGCGGGGTGGTCAGGGGGCGGGGAAGGGGCGGGGCGGGAGCGGCCTCAGAGAGCGCGGATGCGGGGGGCGCGGGCTGCCCAGGCAAGCCTGTGGATTTCCACCCAGTGTACCCCTCAGCGTGCTCTGGGGCGCCCTCTGCTGCCTCAGGGTGGCAATTGGCATCCCTCCATGTCCATCAAGTCCTGGGAGGATTCCTCCATTAGACAGAGAAAAAGATAAATAGAGAGAGAGAAACGCTACCCTCTTCCTCCATTTGGAAACACACATACATCCTAAATTACTCCTCCTCAACCGTTACATAGGTAGATAGTTACATACAAAGACAGACAGACACACACACACAGACACACACAAACACACACTAGTCTCCTCCTACAGCTCAATTAAGAACGTAGATAGATAGACACACTAATGTCTTCTTCCAAACGACAGACAGACGGACAGATAAAAAGACACACTAGCCTGCTCCTATGCCTCCAGTACATTGATAGATAGATAGATAGATGGATAGATAGATAGATAGAGATTGATTGATTGATTGATAGGCAGGGAAACAGAGAGACATACTTGTCGTCTTCTCCTCCGTTAGATAAACCGACAGACACCCACATAGAGTAGCCTCTCCCCTCCTCCAGTAGATAAGCAGTCAGGCAGGCAGGCAGTCAGACCGACAGACACACTAGAGGCAGGGTGCGGTCTAGGGACGGGGTCGGCGGCGGCGCCCGAGGGCTCGGGTGCCCCTGGCGAGCCAGAGGATTTTCCCCCATGTCCCTAGCGGCCTGGCCTAGGGGCGGTCTCCGCTCTCCCAGGTTCGCCGGACTCAAGCCTTTGAAGTCCATCTGTTCCTGGGAGCCGGTGTGGGGCTGTCCGGGGAAGAGGTCGGCGGCCGAGGAGGAGGCAGCACTGCGGCTAAGGGGGATGCCCCGGGTAGTTAGTCATTCTCCTACCATCTACCTTTCTCCTGGCCGGGGGGCGGCCTCTGCTACCCCAGATATGCGGGATTTAATTCTCCTCGTCAGCCAGGTCCTGGGAGGCTGGCGAGGTGAGTTCAGGGGACAGGGACGTCGAAGGGAGCGGACTGCCTCGGGTGAGCAGATCACTTTGCCCCCATCTCCACAACGGCCTGGCCTGGGGGCGTCCTCTCCTGCCCCAGGTTCACAGTATGCATGTTTGCAGGTCAGCCTGCGCCCCGAAGGCGGGCGCGGTGCCGTCCTGGGCTGCAGTGAGGAAGAGGGGCTGCCCCACCGAGCCCGTGTATTTGCTCCCATCTCCTCCTTGGCCGGTCCTGGGGTCGCTTTCTGCTACTCTAGGAACAAGAGATGCACATCTCCCTGTAGGCCTGCTCCCGGGAGGAGGGAGCGGGGTGGTCAGGGGGCGGGGAAGGGGCGGGGCGGGAGCAGCTGCAGAGAGGGCAGATGCGGGGGGGGGAAGGGCTGCCCAGGCAAGCCTGTGGATTTCCACCCAGTGTACCCCTCGGCATGCTTTGTGGGCGCTCTGCTGCCTCAGGGTGGCAATTGACATCCCTCTAGTTCGGTCGAGTCCTAGGAGGCATCCTCCATTAGACTGACAGACAGACAGACAGACAGACAGACAAATAGACACACAGACAGACTAGCCTCCTCCTCCACTTAGAAACAGCCATATGTCCTAACGTCTTGCTCCTCCTCAATTAGATAGACAGATACATGCATAGTCAGACACACATAAACACACACACACACACACACACACACAAACACACCCTCTAGCCTCTTCCTATTGCTCAATTAGGCAGGTTCTTAGACACAGTAATCTCCATTAGATAATAGTTAGGCAAACTTAATGCACTCTTTCTCTTCCTTCATTACATAGATAGTCAGTAAGATTGATGGATACACACACTAGCCTCTACCTTCTCGTGTTAGAGAGACCCACAGATAGCCAGACACACGGGCCACCTCCTTCTTCTTTAGTAGATACAGATCGAGAGTGGATCACAGGCACATAGACAGACAGACGAGTCTTCTCCTCCTCTGACAGACAGACAGACAGACTCTGTAGCCTCCTCCTTCTTCTCTATTATACGTACACACATACTTATCTGATAGATAGACACACAGACAGACGTACTAGCCTACTCCTCCTCCAATACATGCATATATAGACTGATAGATAGACACAGTAGCCTCCTGCCCCTTTACTCACAGATACATAGACAGACCCGCACGCGCACACGCACACGCACACGCACAGACACACGCACAGACACTGACCTCATCTGCTTCCTTAACCAGGTAGACAGGAAGAGTGACAAACTAAACTCCTCCTTCAAAAGACAGAAACATAAAAAGACACACTAGCCTACCCCGTCCCTCCTCTAGATAGATAGATTGAGAGATACATAAATACATACATACATGCATGCATACATACATACATACAGAGATAGATAGGCAGGCAAGGATGTAGACATGCTATTCGCCTCCTCCTCCGTTAGATAAACAGACAGAAACACATCAATTAGCCTCTCCAATCATCCAATAGATAGGCAGTTCGGCAGGCAGTCAGACAGACACACATACTAGAGGCGGGTGCGTTCTGGGGACGGGGATCGGCGGCGGTGACCGGGGACTAGGGTGCCCCTGGCGAGCCAGGGGACTTTGTCCCATGTTCCTAGCTGCCTTGCCTGGGGGCGGCGTCCGCTCCCCCACGTTTGTAGGAGTCAAGCCATTGAAGTAAGCCTGCTCCTGAGAGCGGGCGTGGTGAGGTCAGGAGAAGGGGTCGGGGGCAGAGAAGAGGCGGCACAGCAGCTCAGGGGGCTGCCTCGCCGGCTTGGTCATTTTCCTCCCATCTGCCCCTCTCCTGGCCTCGGGGCGACCTCTGCTAGCCCAGGTTTGAGGGATTTAGGTGTCCTTGTCAGCACGGTCCTGGGATGATGGCGAGGTGAGTTCAGGATAAAGGCACCCCGCGGGAGGCAGACTGCCTCGGGTTAGGTGATCAGTTTGCTCCCATCTCCACAACAGCCTGGCCTGGGGGCGGCCTCTCCTGCCCCAGGATCACAGCATGCATGTTTCCATGTCCACCTGCCCCCGGAGGCGAGCACTGTGCATCCAGAGGCTGCAGTGAGGAGGCGGGCCTGCCCCACCAAGCCCGTGCATTTGCTCCCATCTCCTCTTTGGCCGGTCCTGGAGTCGGTCTCTACTACTCTAGGTAAAGGAGATGCACATCTCCCTGTAGGCCTGCACCCGGGATTCGGTAGCGGGGTGGTCAGGGGGCGGGGCGGGGGCGGGGCCGGGGCGGCTGCAGAGATGGCGAATGCGGGGGGGCACGGGCTGCCCAGGCAAGCCTGTGAATTTCCACCCAGTGTACTTGCGGCATGCTCTGGGCGCGCCCCCTGCTGATTCAGGGGGGCATTTGGCATCCCCCCAGGTCGGATGGGTCTTGGGAGGATTCCTCCATTAGACAGACAGATAGAAATATAAATAGACAGACAGAAACTCTACCCTCTTCCTCCATTTAGGAACACACATATATCCTAAATTACTCCTCCTCACACATTCGAAAGGTAGATAGGTACTTACATAGACAGACAGACACACACACACACACAATCACACACTTGTCTCCTCCTACACCTCAATTAAGAAGGTAGGAAGATAGACACACTAATGTCCTCTTCCAAACGACAGACAGACAGACAGATAAAAAGACACAGTAGCCTGCTCCTATGCCTCCAGTACATAGATAGATAGATAGATAGATAGATAGATAGATAGATAGATAGATAGATATGTAGATAGGCAGGGAAATATAGAGACATACTAGTCGTCGTCTTCTCCGTTAGATCAACAGACAGACACCCACATAGAGTAGCCTCTCCCCTCCTCCAGTAGATAAGCAGTCAGGCAGGCAGTCAGACGACACACTAGAGGCGGAGTGCGCTCTAGAGACGGGGTCGGCCGTGGCGCCCGAAGACACGGGTGCCCCTGGTGAGCCAGAGGATTTTCTCCCATGTCCCTAGCAGCGTGGCTTGGGGGTGGCCTCCACTCCCCCAAGTTTGCAGGACTCAAGCCTTTGAAGTCACCCTGCTCTTGGGAGCAGGCTTGTGAAGTCAGGGGTAGAGGTCGGGGGCAGAGAAGAGGCTGCACAGCAGGTAAGGGGGATGCCTCGCTGACTTGGTCATTTTCCTCCCATCTGCCGCTCTCCTGGCCTTGGGTGACCTCTGCTAGCCCAGGTTTGAGGGATTTAAGTCTACTTGTCAGCAGGTCGTAGGATGATGGCGTGGTGAGTTCAGGATAAAGGGACGACTCGGGAGGCAGACTGCCTAGGGTTAGCTGGTCAGTTTGCTCCCATCTCCAAAACAGCCCGGCCTGGGGTCGCCCTCTCCTGCCCCAGGATAACAGCATGCATGTTTCCATGTCCATCTGACCCCGGAGGCGGGTACTCTGCGGTCAGAGGCTACAGGGAGGAGGCGGGGCTGCCACACCGAGCCCGTGTATTTGCTCCCATCTCCCTCTTGGGCGGTCCTGGGGTTGGAATCTGCTACTGTAGGTATAGGTGAGGCACATCTTCGTTTAGGCCTGCTTCAGGTAGGAGGGAGCGGGGTGGTCAGGGGGCGGGGAATGGGCGGGGCGGGAGCGGCCTCAGAGAGCGCGGAAGCGGGGGGTGCGGGCTGCCCAGGCAAGCCTGTAGATTTCCACCCAGTGTACTCCTCGGCATGCTTTGTGGGCGCTCTGCTGCCTCAGGGTGACATTTGATATCCCTCTAGGTCGGTCGAGTCCTAGGAGGCATCTTCCGTTAGACAGACAGACAGAGAGACAGACAGACAGACAGACAGGCAGGCAAATAGACACACAGACAGACTAGCCTCCTCCTCCACTTTGAAACAGCCATATGTCCTAACCTCCTGCTCCTCCTCATTTAGATAGGTAGACAGATACATACATAGTCAGACACACATAAACACACACACACCCTCTAGCCTCTTCCTACTCCTCAGTTAGGCAGGTTCTTAGACACAGTAATCTCCTCCATTAGATAATAGTTAGGCAAACTTAATGCACACTTTCTCTTCCTCCATTAGATTGACAGTCATTAAGATTGATGGATACACACACTAGCCTCTACCTTCTCGTGTTAGAGATACCCACAGATAGCCAGATACACGGGCCACCTCCTTCTTCTTTAGTAGATACAGATCGAGAGAGGATCACAGACACATAGACAGACAGGCGAGTCTTATCCTCCTCTGACAGACAGACAGACAGACTCTGTAGCCTCCTCCTTCTTCTCTATTATACGTACACACATACTTATCTGATAGATAGACACACAGACAGACGTACTAGCCTACTCCTCCTCCAATACATGCATATATAGACTGATAGATAGACACAGTAGCCTCCTGCCCCTTTACTCACAGATACATAGATAGACAGACCCGCACGCGCACACGCACAGACACAGACCTCATCTGCTTCCTTAACCAGGTAGACAGGAAGAGTGACAAACTAAACTCCTCCTTCAAAAGACAGAAACATAAAAAGACACACTAGCCTACCCCTGTCCCTCCTCTAGATAGATAGATTGATAGATACATAAATACATACATACATGCATGCATACATACATACATACAGAGAAAGATAGGCAGGCAAGGATGTAGACATGCTATTCGCCTCCTCCTCCGTTAGATAAACAGACAGAAACACATCAATTAGCCTCTCCAATCCTCCAATAGATAGGCAGTTCGGCAGGCAGTCAGACAGACACACATACTAGAGGCGGGTGCGTTCTGGGGACGGGGATCGGCGGCGGTGACCGGGGACTAGGGTGCCCCTGGCGAGCCAGGGGACTTTGTCCCATGTTCCTAGCTGCCTTGCCTGGGGGCGGCGTCCGCTCCCCCACGTTTGTAGGAGTCAAGCCATTGAAGTCAGCCTGCTCCTGAGAGCGGGCGTGGTGAGGTCAGGAGAAGGGGTCGGGGGCAGAGAAGAGGCGGCACAGCAGCTCAGGGGGCTGCCTCGCCGGCTTGGTCATTTTCCTCCCATCTGCCCCTCTCCTGGCCTCGGGGCGACCTCTGCTAGCCCAGGTTTGAGGGATTTAGGTGTCCTTGTCAGCACGGTCCTGGGATGATGGCGAGGTGAGTTCAGGATAAAGGCACCCCGCGGGAGGCAGACTGCCTCGGGTTAGGTGATCAGTTTGCTCCCATCTCCACAACAGCCTGGCCTGGGGGCGGCCTCTCCTGCCCCAGGATCACAGCATGCATGTTTCCATGTCCACCTGCCCCCGGAGGCGAGCGCTGTGCATCCAGAGGCTGCAGTGAGGAGGCGGGGCTGCCCCACCAAGCCCGTGCATTTGCTCCCATCTCCTCTTTGGCCGGTCCTGGAGTCGGTCTCTGCTACTCTAGGTACAGGAGATGCACATGTAAGCCTGCACCCGGGATGCGGTAGCGGGGTGGTCAGGGGGCGGGGCGGGGGCGTGGCCGGGGCGGCTGCAGAGATGGCGAATGCGGGGGGGCACGGGCTGCCCAGGCAAGCCTGTGAATTTCCACCCAGTGTACTCCGCAGCATGCTCTGGGGGCGCCCCCTGCTGATTCAGTGTGGCAATTGGCATCCCCCCCAGGTCGGATGAGTCTTGGGAGGATTCCTCCATTAGACAGACAGATAGAAATATAAATAGACAGACAGAAACTCTACCCTCTTCCTCCATTTAGGAACACACATATATCCTAAATTACTCCTCCTCACACATTCGAAAGGTAGATAGGTACTTACATAGACAGACACACACACACACACACACAATCACACACTTGTCTCCTCCTACACCTCAATTAAGAAGGTAGGAAGATAGACACACTAATGTCCTCTTCCAAACGACAGACAGACAGACAGATAAAAAGACACAGTAGCCTGCTCCTATGCCTCCAGTACATAGATAGATAGATAGATAGATAGATAGATAGATAGATAGATAGATATGTAGATAGGCAGGGAAATATAGAGACATACTAGTCGTCGTCTTCTCCGTTAGATCAACAGACAGACACCCACATAGAGTAGCCTCTCCCCTCCTCCAGTAGATAAGCAGTCAGGCAGGCAGTCAGACAGATGACACACTAGAGGCGGAGTGCGCTCTAGAGACGGGGTCGGCGGCGACGCCCGAAAACACGGGTGCCCCTGGTGAGCCAGAGGATTTTCTCCCATGTCCCTAGCAGCGTGGCTTGGGGGTGGCCTCCACTCCCCCAAGTTTGCAGGACTCAAGCCTGTGAAGTCACCCTGCTCTTGGGAGCAGGCTTGTGAAGTCAGGGGTAGAGGTCGGGGGCAGAGAAGAGGCTGCACAGCAGGTAAGGGGGATGCCTCGCCGACTTGGTCATTTTCCTCCCATCTGCCGCTCTCCTGGCCTCAGGTGACCTCTGCTAGCCCAGGTTTGAGGGATTTAAGTCTACTTGTCAGCAGGTCGTAGGATGATGGCGTGGTGAGTTCAGGATAAAGGGACGACTCGGGAGGCAGACTGCCTAGGGTTAGCTGGTCAGTTTGCTCCCATCTCCAAAACAGCCCGGCCTGGGGTCGCCCTCTCCTGCCCCAGGATCACAGCATGCATGTTTCCATGTCCATCTGACCCCGGAGGCGGGTACTCTGCGGTCAGAGGCTTCAGGGAGGAGGCGGGACTGCCACACCGAGCCCGTGTATTTGCTCCCATCTCCCTCTTGGCCGGTCCTGGGGTTGGAATCTGCTACTGTAGGTATAGGTGATGCACATCTTCGTTTAGGCCTGCTTCAGGTAGGAGGGAGCGGGGTGGTCAGGGGGCGGGGAAGGGGCGGGGCGGGAGCGGCCTCAGAGAGCGCGGATGCGGGGGGCGCGGGCTGCCCAGGCAAGCCTGTGGATTTCCACCCAGTGTACCCCTCAGCGTGCTCTGGGGCGCCCTCTGCTGCCTCAGGGTGGCAATTGGCATCCCTCCATGTCCATCAAGTCCTGGGAGGATTCCTCCATTAGACAGAGAAAAAGATAAATAGAGAGAGAGAAACGCTACCCTCTTCCTCCATTTGGAAACACACATACATCCTAAATTACTCCTCCTCAACCGTTACATAGGTAGATAGTTACATACAAAGACAGACAGACACACACACACAGACACACACAAACACACACTAGTCTCCTCCTACAGCTCAATTAAGAACGTAGATAGATAGACACACTAATGTCTTCTTCCAAACGACAGACAGACGGACAGATAAAAAGACACACTAGCCTGCTCCTATGCCTCCAGTACATTGATAGATAGATAGATAGATGGATAGATAGATAGATAGAGATTGATTGATTGATTGATAGGCAGGGAAACAGAGAGACATACTTGTCGTCTTCTCCTCCGTTAGATAAACCGACAGACACCCACATAGAGTAGCCTCTCCCCTCCTCCAGTAGATAAGCAGTCAGGCAGGCAGGCAGTCAGACCGACAGACACACTAGAGGCAGGGTGCGGTCTAGGGACGGGGTCGGCGGCGGCGCCCGAGGGCTCGGGTGCCCCTGGCGAGCCAGAGGATTTTCCCCCATGTCCCTAGCGGCCTGGCCTAGGGGCGGTCTCCGCTCTCCCAGGTTCGCCGGACTCAAGCCTTTGAAGTCCATCTGTTCCTGGGAGCCGGTGTGGGGCTGTCCGGGGAAGAGGTCGGCGGCCGAGGAGGAGGCAGCACTGCGGCTAAGGGGGATGCCCCGGGTAGTTAGTCATTCTCCTACCATCTACCTTTCTCCTGGCCGGGGGGCGGCCTCTGCTACCCCAGATATGCGGGATTTAATTCTCCTCGTCAGCCAGGTCCTGGGAGGCTGGCGAGGTGAGTTCAGGGGACAGGGACGTCGAAGGGAGCGGACTGCCTCGGGTGAGCAGATCACTTTGCCCCCATCTCCACAACGGCCTGGCCTGGGGGCGTCCTCTCCTGCCCCAGGTTCACAGTATGCATGTTTGCAGGTCAGCCTGCGCCCCGAAGGCGGGCGCGGTGCCGTCCTGGGCTGCAGTGAGGAAGAGGGGCTGCCCCACCGAGCCCGTGTATTTGCTCCCATCTCCTCCTTGGCCGGTCCTGGGGTCGCTTTCTGCTACTCTAGGAACAAGAGATGCACATCTCCCTGTAGGCCTGCTCCCGGGAGGAGGGAGCGGGGTGGTCAGGGGGCGGGGAAGGGGCGGGGCGGGAGCAGCTGCAGAGAGGGCAGATGCGGGGGGGGGAAGGGCTGCCCAGGCAAGCCTGTGGATTTCCACCCAGTGTACCCCTCGGCATGCTTTGTGGGCGCTCTGCTGCCTCAGGGTGGCAATTGACATCCCTCTAGTTTGGTCGAGTCCTAGGAGGCATCCTCCATTAGACTGACAGACAGACAGACAGACAGACAAATAGACACACAGACAGACTAGCCTCCTCCTCCACTTAGAAACAGCCATATGTCCTAACCTCTTGCTCCTCCTCAATTAGATAGTTAGACAGATACATGCATAGTCAGACACACATAAACACACACACACACACACACCCAACACACCCTCTAACCGCTTCCTATTCCTCAATATTGTAAGGTCTTATACACACTAATCTCCTCCTTCATTAGAATATACTTAGGCAAACTTAATACACTCTTTCTCTTCCTCCATTATATAGATAGTCAATAAGATTGATGGATACACACACTAGCCTCTTCCTTCTCCTGTTATAGAGACACAGAGATCGCCAGACACTCGGGCCTCCTCTTTCTACTTCAGTAGATTTTCATAGAGACAGACTCACAGACACACAGACAAACAGACACACTAGTCTTCATCTCCTCTGACACACAGACAGATATACACTCTAGCCTCCTCCTTCTTCTCGATTAGTTTTAGGTACAGACATATGTATCTGATAGATAGACAGACACACAGACAGGCGCACTAGCCTTCTCCTCCTCCAGTACATGCATATAAAGACTAATACATAGACACTGTTGCTTCCTCCCCCTTTACTTTCAGATAGATAGATAGACAGTCCCGCACCCTCACCCGCTTACGCACACACACTGGCCTCCTTCGCTTCCTTCAATATGTAGATAGGTTGAGAGACAAACTATAACCCTCCTTCAACAGATAGAAAAATAATAACACACTCTAGCCACCCCCTTTCCCTCCTCTAGACAGTTAGATTGATAGATCGATAGATAGATAGATAGACAGATAAATAGATAGATAAATATTTAGATAGTTAGATAAGTAGATAGATTAATACATACATACATGCATAGGCATGCAAAGAAATAAACATGCTATTCGCCTCCTCCTCCAGTAGATAAACAGGCAGAAACACTCAGAGGTTAGCCTCTCCCTTCCTCCAATAAATAGGCAGTGAGGAAGGCATTCAGGCAGACACACATACTAGAGGCGGTGTGCTGTCTAAGGACGGGATCGGCGATGGTGACCGAGGACTCTGGTGACCCTGCGAGCCAGAGGATTTTTCCCCATGTCCCTAGCGACCTGGCCTGGGCGCGGTCTCCGCTCCCCCTAGGTCACAAGACTCAAGCCTTTGAAGTCAGCCTTCTCCTGGGAGCGCTCGTGGTTAAGTCCAGGAAAGACTTCTGCAACAGAGGCACAGGAAGCACAGTAGTAGAGGTTTGTGCCTCGGCGAATTGGACAATTACTCTGGTTTCTCATTATGTTTCCTAGTGCCTGTTTCAACTTCATGTAATTTTTACTGTAATACCGTATTTGTGCTAGTACCTCCCTATATATATGTATGTCGTGTTGTTTCCAAATGAAATGTAACTGTGTGTTCCCAACAAGCTAGGGTATTGACAGTTTTCACACACAGTTAACTCTCAGAATTGAGCATGTGGAGAAATGTTCATTCATCTAGCATAAATTGTATGGGTTGCAGTAGAAACACTTTCTCTGGTTTCTCACTATGTTTCCTAATGTCGGTTTGAGGTTCATGAAGTTTTGACTGAAATACTGTGTTGGAGCTATTACCTCCACATATATATGTATGTAGCGTGGTTTCCCACTGAAAAGAATCTGTGTGTTCCCAACTAGCTAGGTGATTGACGGCTTTCACACACTTAACTCTCAGAATTGAGTATCTGGAGAGACGATTGTTCATCTAGCAGAAAGGGAATGGGTTGCAGTAGAAACACTTACTCTGGTTTCTCAGTATGTTTCCTAGTGCCAGTTTGAATTTCACGCAGTTTTCATCATAAAGCCAAGTTGGAGCCTGAACCTCCTCATATATATGAATGCAGTGTAGTTTCCCATTGTAAAGAAACTCTGTGTTCCCAAGAAGCTATCTGATTGACGGCTTTCACACACGCTTAACTCTCAGAATTCAGCATGTGGAGAGACGTTCGTTCATGTAGCATAAAAAGAATGGGTTGCATTAGAAACACTTACTCTGGTTTCTCAGTATATTTCCTAGTGCTGGTTTAAAGTTCATGCATTTATCGCTGTAAAAGCAAGTTGGAGCTAGTACCTCCCCATATATAGGTATGTAGTGTAGTTTCCAAGTAAAATGAAATTGTGTGTTCCCAACAAGCTAGGTGATTGACGGCTTTCACACACACTTATCTCTGCGAACTGAGCATGTGGAGAGACGTTCGTTCATCTAGCACAAAGGGAACGGGTTGCAGGAGAAACACTTACTCTGGATTCTCAGTCTGATTCCTAGTGACGGTTTGAAGTTCATACAGTTTTCACTGTAAAATCAACTTGGAGCTTGTACCTCCCCATATATGTGTATGTAGTGTTGTTCCCCAATCAAAAGAAACTGTGTTCTCTACATGATTATTGATAGATGATTTCAGACACATTCAACTCTCAGAACTGAGCCTGTGGAGAGACGTTCGTTCATCTACGATGAAGGGAATGAGTTGCCGTAGTAACACTTACTGTTTTTTCTCAGTATATTTCCTCGTGCCAGTTTGAATTTCATGCAGTTTTTACTGTAAAACCAGGTTGGTGCTAGTATCTCGCTTTATATATTTATGTAGTGTTATTCCCAACTTAAAAGAGACTGTGTTTTCCCAAACAACTAGGTGATTGATGTCTTTCATACACACTTAAGTCTCAGTATAGAGCATTTTGTGATACGTTCATTCATCTAGCATAAAGGGAATGGGTTGCAGTAGAAACACTACTCTGGTTTCTCAGTTTCTTTCCTAGTGCTGATTTGAATTTCATGCAGTTTTCACTGTAAAGTCGACTTGGAAATATTACCTCCCCGTCTATATGTTTGTAGTGTTGTTCCCCACTCAAAAGAAACTGTGTGTTCCCTACAAGCTATCGGATTAATGGCTTTTGGACACATTCAACTCTCAAAAGTGAGCATGGAGATAGGCATTAGTTCATCTAGGATAAAGGCAATGGGTTGTAGTAGAAACACTTACTCTGGTTTCTCATTATGTTTCCTAGGTCCGGTTTGAATTTCATGCAGTTTTCACTGTAAAACCAGGTTGGTGCTAGTATCTCGCCATATAGATATAGTGTAGTTCCCAATTGAAAAGAAACTGTGTGTTCCCAACAAGCTAGTTGATTGGTGGCTTTCACACACATTCAACTCTCAGAATTGAATCTGTGTAGACACGTTCGTTCATGTAGCATAAAGTGATTTTGTAACATTAGAAACACTTACTCTGATTTCTAAATATATTTCCTAGTGCCGGTTTGAAGTTCATGCAGTTTTCAGTGTATAACCGTGTTGGAGCTACTACCTATCCATATATATATATATGTAGTTTAGTTCCACACTCTAAGGAAACTGTGTTCCCAACAAGATAGTTCATTGAGCGATTACAAGCACATTCAACTCTCAGAATTGAGCATGTGGAGACGCGTTCGTTAATGTAGCATAAAGGGATTGAGGAGCCATAGAAACACTTCATGTGATTTCTCAGTATGTTTCTAAGTGTCAGTTTCAAGTTCATGCAGTTTTCTCTGTAAAACCGAGTTGGAGCTAGTACCTCCCCATATATATGTATGTCGTGTATTTTCCCACTGAAAAGAAACTTTGTTTTCCCAACAAGCTAGGTGATTGACGGGTTTCACACACATTCAACTGTCAGAATTGAACATGTGGAGAGGCGTTCTTTCATCTAGCATAAATGGAATTTGAAAGCGTTGATCATGACCTATGTTGGAAGGGAAAGAGTAAAGTGAACATTACTTCAGAGCTTTTATAGTTATGGTCAGCATACATGACAGAATTTCATTTTCAGCAGATTTCTTTATTTTAAGGTTCAGAAAACTTAATTCTTTCTTGTAACTGGACATAGATATTGAATATCTTAAAGTGTTTGAGCAACTGCTTTAAAGTAGAAATATTACTTTGCTTTTGGTCTTTAACCTAAGGGAATATCCAGAATTCCAGTGGCAGTTCAAAAGCAAGGGCCTGAACCTTGCCTATTACTTGTTTTAAGTATAGTAAGAATAACTGTATACTAGGGTACTGTGGATAAATGAAGGGCTGCTTGTATATATTATATGTAAGTTATATTTTCAAAAATTATAGATATCATGAAAATCAATCAACCTTGGAGATCTATTTGGTATAATTCAATCTTTAATATTGTAGATTTAGATAGCCCTTTTGCTTATGTAACTCTTATGAAAATAAGTTGGCTTTTTATAACTCCTTTGTAGATAAATAATTAATTATTTTGGGTTTTTTTATCATTTGCTTCTTAAAAATGGGACATTAATTGCACAATATCTATTTTCCTTCAAGTTCATACTTTTTTCTCTATTCTATCTTGACATATTTAGATAAGTTAACCCATAGTCTTATTTATTTTAAACACTCAGTATGTTCTTCTGTCTGTTGCTTTATTAGACAGCAAGAATTCTTTATTATTTTTAATAAAATATACTTGCAGGAAACTACACTGGGATTCTTTCATTCACAGAGTCAAGCAATGACACCTGTTTTGTTAGATCAGGTGTCTAACCCTCTCAACTTCCAAAAGATTACATGGAGAAAGTTGAAAACAACATGAATGATCGACTAACAAATTTATTGTGTTCCTTGATTAAAAGTATATATATGGATCAGTCTTAAATTCGGATGTAAAGCTCTTATGAATTACATGGGTCTTCTCCACAATTCTTTAGTTTGGGCTTTAAACACTCCAGTAAAAAACTGGTTTGAAGGAAGAAGAAAGTCGAGAATAGATTCAATCCAAATTCTATGGGAATAAACAAAGCTAAATGTTTCAGTCATTTTTGAAGCAGAACGGATACGTTTTCTGCAACATATGATTTTAATAATATTCATCTGAACATACAGTTTAGACACATGAGACCACAAGCCAACAAACAAGATCTCAGGCAAATCAAGAAAAACAACTGAGGGGATTTTCTACTGTAAAATTTCCCCTAACTCGAACTGTAATAGAGAACAAGTCTGACTCCACATTGGAACTCTTCCTTTAGTTTGAAGCACTGTGCCCTGTTTTCCAGGCTTAATCTTGCTGGCTCCGCACCTTTTGTAAAACAACGTTGCCTTTAGCCTTAAACCTACAGGAAAGCCTATTCTCGGGGCTCTGACCTTTAAGGATGTTAGCCCTTCTGCACTTATGCAGGGATGGCAAGTTGCAAAATACAGAATAGCCTTTGGTTTGTTGGAGGTTTACAGGGACACCACAGCCTGACCCACATGGATGGCTGCAAGAACAAAGAATGCCTGCAGCAAGAAGTTTGCACAGCCAACCACACCCCCTCCCCATTTTAGCTTAAAAGGAGCCTGAATTCTGACTTGGGCAAGATGATTCTCCAGGACATTAGTCCCCCTTCTTCTTGGTCTGTCAGCTTTCTGAATAAAGTTACTATTCCTTGCCCCAAAACCTTGTCTCCTGATTGATATTTTTATCACTGTTGTGCAGCGAGCAGAACAAGTTTGGCCTCGGCAACAGAACCAGCTTTGTCTTTCCATCTGATGCGAAATCTCTCTGGGTGTACACGTGCTTGCCTGCTGCTGGTGGTGGTGGTGGTGGTAGGCAAAAATATTTCACTTCTCCTGATTTCAATAGGCTAAAATTTCCTGCTATTTAAGTCAACTCTAGACTTTAACAGAATCACCTGCAGATGTGATTCTAGAAGCTACAAAAATTCCAACAATGAAAATAATTCTATTGTCTCCAGAAAAGATACTTTTCCTCAAAACTGAACAGCTCTGAGACACACTTCAGGAGTAGAGGTAGATCCAGTGTGCTTCATTTCCCATGCTGTTCTGACACAATTTTCCACTTATATCAAGGTCAATTAAAATCGGTCTTCAAAAGCAGATGCTCTGGCATGATACAACAATGTCAATTCCACTTATTTATTGAGCTGGAGCAGCTTTAGAATAAATGATTTTATACCAAACTTCTGCTTGGTGTCCTGTCTACTCCCTGGTGGCTAATTCCTTCTTCTTTCTTCCTAAAAGTTCTCCTGTTATGGGAAGTTAGCCTTTACTGTGCACATTCAATTGGGATGGCACAAATTAAATATATGGGGGGATGACATACATATTTACTTCTTACTTATACTTATATACAAGCACAGAGGACCTGTGTCTTGGAAGACGTCACTTCCTAATGTGGGCAAGAGGATGGTCTATAGTTCAATGAATGATCTAAAAGCAGTTTTCTAGGATATAATATAGCAATGCTTGAGTTATAACACAGAACAACTCCTGGATATGAATCAGTGGCACCAGTCAGTGGGTGCACATGTGTGCACACATATGCCCGTGCAGATGGAGCAGCCTTGGTGACACTCCATCTGTGCTGATGGAGCAAAGTCATGCTGGGGAGATGAGGAAAAATTGCCTAATACAATCAAACCAGGACACCTGAGTAATGGGTATTAGGAGTCAATTGAATTTTCTGGTTAGCTGAAGGTCAAAGAAAAACAGTTTAACTTTCAAACATCATTGCTAAAAATTTCCTTAAAGCACAGGAGCCTGTTTTCCTGCCTTGCTTAGTGTCATATGGCATATTAAACATGACAGATTCACACTTCTCTGACTGTGGAACGGGAAAGACCTTGCTGTCATATTTCTGAATATTAGTCTATGTTTTGCAGCACAGTGGATACCGAAAATGGGGCAATTTGAGTGAATGGGAATGGACATAACCTAGCAGTCATTGACAGTGTGTGATTTGCCAACTTTCTCAAAAAAGCAGGGGTAGCAAGCAAATCAGATAAATTGAGGGTTCTTGGGGTGGGGAGTCGGGTTGGCTGACAGCTGGGTGGTCCCAGGTAGCTTGTTTTACTGTGTAAAATTGTGACTATGATCCAGACAGTGACACATTGTCATATTCTTGTGACTGTAGCTTTGATTCCTGGCCAAGTCTGTGCAGCCAATTTTATCGATGGTGCATAATGAAGTTAACTAACATTCCCTGAGAACCAGGTTGTGTGATTTCCATGCATTGACTCACTGAATTCCCTAAGCACACTTTGTGGTACATCGCAGCCTTAAAATATGCAGCAGGAAATTATTCTGTCTGCAGGTGATAAAATGAAGCTCTGAACTGTTGAACCCTGGCCCGAAATCATGCAGATGGGAAGACGCCATGCTGGGAGCTGATCTCGGGCCAGGCTACAGAACCTGAAGGGCCCAGCAAGTCCCCTCACCCAGGAACCTGGTCCACAGCCACTGCCAGGCCCTGTGCTGTTTCTATGAGTGCTCATAGGAAAATGCCAGGGACTCAGGGTCAATGTGACCTGATTAAGATATTCAAACTGGGAAAGCCTTTTGTTGGGGGCTGTAATCTGGGAATGAAACTGGCAGTGAAATAAGGGAGGAAACAGCCCTGGTTGTAAGAAAATTTCTAGGGAAGAAGGCTGCCTGATGGGCTGGCATGGGAATCGCTGTGGTTGTGAGCCCCCTGTTGCCCTGTGGGGGTGTGGGCAGGGAAGGAGGGAGGCTGTTCAGACCGGTAATAGTCAATACAGTTGTAAACAGCTGAGTTCTGTTCCCTCACAGCTCAGACACATGCAGGACATGAGGATGCTTAGCTAATGACCAACAGTGGGTAGCAAAGGCCAACAGTGGGGTGGGGAGGAGAGATGGGACCACCTTCTGGAAGAATCTCTGTGATATTGATGGGAATACAATCATAGTTGGAGATTTTAACACTGCATTAACATCACTAGACAGATCTTCCAGACAGAAAATAAACAAGGCAACAGAGAAATTATATACTACAATAGAAAAACTAGATTTGGTGGATATTTTCAGAGCATTACAGCCCCCAAAAATAGAATATACATTCTTTTCAAGTGCACATGGAACATTTTCCAGGATCGATCATGTACTTGGACACAAAAGAAACCGCAACAAATTTAAGAAGATAGAAATTATCTCAAGCATCTTTACTGACCACAATGCCATGAAACTGGAAATCAACAACAGAGAAACAAAGGAGAAAAAAAGAAAAGCATGGAGATTAAGCAATATGTTATTGAAAAATCAATGGATCAATGAGGAAATCAAAGCTGAAATTAAAAAATACCTTGAGACAAATCATAATGAAAGCACAACCACTCAAAACCTATGGGACACAGCAAAGGCAGTGCTAAGAGGGAAGTTTATAGCGATACAGGCCTCCCTCAAAAAAGAAGAACAATCTCAAATAAACAAGTTAACCCACCACCTGAATCAATTAGAAAAAGAACAACAAAAAGCCCCAAAAAGCAGCAGAAGGAAGGAAATAATAAAGATCAGAGAGGAATTAAATACAATAGAGATTAACAAGACCATAGAAAAAATCAACCAAACCAAAAGCTGGTTTTTTGAAAAAGTAAATAAAATCGACAAACCTCTGGCCAAACTCACAAAGAAGAAAAAAGAGAGAGCACAAATTAGCAAACTAAGAAAGAAAATGGAGAAATTACAACAAACAAAATAGAAATACAGAATATCATACGAGAATATTATGAAAAACTACATGGAACCAAACTGGATAACCTAGAGGAGATGGACACGTTTCTGGAAACATACTGTCCACCAAAACTGAATCAAGAAGAAACTGAACACTTGAACAATCTGATCACTAGAAAGGAAATAGAAATAGCAATTAAAAACCTCCCTACAAATAAAAGTCCAGGACTGGATGGCTTCACTGGGGAATTCTACCAAACATACAAAGAAGAACTCATACCAGTCCTTCTCAAACTCTTCCAGACGACTGAAAAGGAGGGAATACTCCCAAACTCATTCTATGAAGCCACCATCACCCTGATACCAAAACCAGGCAAAGACATTACAAAAAAAGAGAATTATAGGCCAACATCACTGATGAACATAGACGCCAAAATCCTCACCAAAATTTTAGCAAATAGAATCCAACAACACATAAAAAAGATTATACATCATGACCAAGTGGGGTTCATCCCAGGGACACAAGGCTGGTTCAACATACGCAAATCAATCAATGTAATACATCACATCAACAAGAGAAAGGACAAAAACCACATGATCATCTCAATCGATGCAGAAAAAGCATTTGATAAAATTCAACACCCATTTATGATAAAAACTCTCGCCAAAGTGGGTATAGAGGGAACATATCTCAACATAATAAAAGCTATATATGACAAACCTATAGCCAGCATAGTTCTCAATGGTGAAACACTCAAAAGCTTCCCACTAAAATCTGGGACAAGACAAGGATGCCCACTATCACCACTCCTATTCAATATAGTCCTGGAAGTCCTAGCCACAGCAATCAGGCAAGAGAAAGAAATAAAAGGGATCCAAATTGGAAAAGAAGAGGTAAAAGTGTCATTATATGCTGATGACATGTTACTATATATAGAAAACCCTAAAAGGTCCACAAAAAAGCTACTAGAGCTGATCGAAGAATTCAGCAAGGAAGCAGGTTACAAAATTAATGTTCAAAAATCAGTTGCCTTTCTTTACACTAATGATAAATCAACAGAAAAAGAAAGTAAAGAAACAATCCCCTTTAAAATAGCACCCAAAGTAATAAAATATCTGGGAATAAATCTAACCAAGGAGGTGAAAGAATTATACACAGAAAACTATAAACCATTGATGAAGGAAATTAAAGAAGACTTTAAAAAATTGAAAGATATTCCATACCCTTGGATTGGAAGAATCAATATTGTTAAAATGGTCACACTGCCCAAGGCAGTCTACAGATTTAATGCAATCCCCATCCAATTACCCAGGACATATTTCACAGAACTAGAACAAATCATAATAAAATTTATATGGAACCATCAAAGACCTAGAGTTGCTAAAGCATTACTGAAGAGAAAGAAAGAGGCTGGAGGAATAACTCTCCCAGGCTTCAGACAATACTATAGAGCTACAGTCATCAAGACAGCATGGTATTGGTACCAAAACAGACATATAGACCAATGGAACAGAATAGAGAGCCCAGAAATGAACCCACAAACTTTTGGTCAACTCATCTTCGACAAAGGAGGCAAGAATATACAATGGAATAAAGACAGTCTCTTCAGCAAATGGTGTTGGGAAAACTGGACAGCAGCATGTAAAACAATGAAGCTAGAACACACCCTTACACCATATACAAAAATCAACTCAAAATGGATTAAAGACTTAAACATAAGACAAGATACAATAAACCTCCTAGAGGAAAACATAGGCAAAACATTATCTGACATACATTTCAAAAATTTTCTCCTAGAAGAAATAAAAGCAAGAATAAACAAATGGGACCTAATGAAACTTACAAGCTTCTGCAGAGCAAAGGAAACCAGAAATAAAACAAGAAGAAAACCTACGGAATGGGAGAAAATTTTTTCAAGTGAAACCGACAAAGGCTTGATCTCCAAAATATATAAGCAGCTCATACGACTCAATAAGAAAAAAATAAACAACCCAATCCAAAAATGGGCAGAAGACCTAAACAAGCAATTCTCCAAGGAAGACATACAAATGATCAAAAAGCACATGAAAAAATGTTCAATATCACTAATTATCAGAGAAATGCAAATCAAAACTACAATGAGGTATCACCTCACACCAGTCAGAATGGCCGTCATTCAAAAATCCATAAATGACAAATGCTGGAGAGGCTGTGGAGAAAGGGGAACCCTCCTACACTGCTGGTGGGAATGCAGTTTGGTGCAGCCACTATGGAAAACAGTGTGGAGATTCCTCAAAAGACTAGGAATAGACTTACCATATGACCCAGGAATCCCACTCCTGGGCTTGTACGCAGAAGGAAATCTACTTCAGGATGACACCTGCACCCCAATGTTCATAGCAGCACTATTTACAGTAGCCAAAACATGGAAACAACCTAAATGTCCATCAACAGGTGACTGGATAAAGAAGAAGTGGTATATTTATACAATGGAATACTACTCAGCCATAAAAACCGACAACACAATGCCATTTGCAGCAACATGGATGATCCTAGAGAATGTCATTCTAAGTGAAGTAAGCCAGAAAGAGAAAGAAAAATACCATATGAGATCGCTCATATGTGGAATCTAAAAAACAAAAACAAACAAAAACAAAGCATAAATACAGGACAGAAATAGACTCATGGACAGAGAATACAGACTTTTGGTTACCGGGGGGGGGGTAGAGGGTGGGAAGGGATAGACTGGGATTTCAAAATTGTAGAATAGATAAACAAGATTACACTGTATAGCACAGGAAAATATACACAAAATGTTATGATAAATCACAGAGAAAAAAATGTGACAATGAGTGTGTATATGTCCATGAATGACTGAAAAATTGTGATGAACACTGGAATTTGACACAACACTGTAAAATGATTATGAATCAATAAAAAATGTAAAAAAAAAAGAATCTCTGCCCCAGGGGCTAGGAAGATAATGAATGATTGGTGATGCACAAAGGATTTATATGGCCTCATCAGGTAGTTCCTACTTTAAGCTGATAGTCTGGAATATATGGTCAAATACGGTGGAATGACTGCTCTTATTTTAGGTTCTACAAGCTCTTAAACGGATAGATTTCTATCTCCATTATATAAGCACTGCTGGGTAACCTTTATAGTCATGTGAGGATCAAAAGAGTGATTACTTATTAATACTATTACCATGTTTCTAATGAATTAACACTTCAGCAACAGTATAACGGCCACACTTCTTAACAACTGCCTCTGTAAGGGTCTTGTAAGTCACAAATTATAAGTATAAAGAAAATATATTAAAAATAATAACAATTACAGTTGCAACAACTATGTTGTTTATAACGATGATAGTGTTAGCATCTCCCTCTCATATTAAACAAGTCCCAACACTGGATTCCTTAGGAAGCAACATCAATGCATTTTTGGACTCTTCAAGTTCTTCACCCCATGAAGCCTTTCTACTCACATTGGTCTACCACAGCCAGAATTGCTGTTCCTTGCATGGTGGGCTGCCATGCTGCGATGTCCTGGGCTTTTTCTGGCACCATGCATCTATACTGGGTAGTCAAGTTTCCACATACCCACTCTGATTTCCAATATATTGTTCTCCAGAGCCAATAGAGGGGCCACTGGAAAGAGGCCACAGATAAGGTGGTGAACCCAAACTGAATACCTGTTGAAGGAATGGACACACAACCTGGAGTGGTGGATGGATGGAAGGACGACATAAATTCCTTTACTCCTGAAAAGAGAGAGGCACAAATGGTGAACTAAATCCCAAAGAGATAAGACATTCATGGTAATAATAATGTTCAACAGTGAAAGAATCGAAACAAAAGCAAATATAAAATCTCTGGTAAGAAGACTCATTACAACCTGTTTCTTTCACGTATATACCCTTAGTAGGAATAACATACTTAAAAATCTTTAACCAACCATAGTTATTTGCTGATAATAAACTTGGGAATCTTGAAGCATATTATTCACTCTCAGTGTTGAAATAATACAATCTTGGAAGATGATTTTTAATTGAGGATTAAAAAAAGAATATTGTGGATTTATCTAACAATTTAAATAGAAATAAGAAATGTACCTTTGGGAAAGCTATGTGTAGAGGATGTTGGAGGGAATACACTGAAACTAGGCAAGTGACCAGTCTCCCTTGGGTCTTGGAAGCTGAGTGAAGCACATTCAGAGAGTCTATGAAGTTATTACAAGTCACAAAAAGGTATGCAATTAAAGCGTCTTCAACTTGTAGACAGGTGCAAAAGTAAATCCTCTTTTGAAACCCAGAACTCATTGTTCAGTATGAGTTTTGATACAGACAAGATGGAACAGGATACCTAAAACAGACTCAAGTGATGGGTATTGAACATAAAGATAGCTTCTGGGACTATAGAACTGGTAATTTAAAAGCGTAAGTTGAGAAATGATCAGTTACATTGATTTAGTACTCTGACTTTAATGTTCACATGAGACAAACATGGCTTCTTTTTTTAGGCTTTTATCTTGAAAAGTGTCTGGACTTTACAAAAAAGGTATCGACAACGATCAGTACTGTTCTAAGGTGTGATAAGCTTAGAAGTAAATGATTTGAACTTAATGCATATTTAGAGGGTGTCTGAAATTCAGAGCCAGGCAGATCAGTCTTCCCTGACGCCAAATACGTAATAGTCCTGAAGTAAATTGCTTGAGAAAATTGGATCCCAAAGATTACAGGGCTGACTGACAACTGTTGATTGACCAAAAATCATTGAAAGCGCTGCTTTGAAGATTATATGACTCAGACATTGGAGGAACTAATGGTTGATGGGCAATGGAAAGAATCAGAACATGTGTTAAATTCTTAAAATGTTTATTGACTTAAATTATGTTACACAATAAAAAAAACCCTACTTTTTGTAGGAATAAAAAAATGTCTTCATAAACAAAATATCCTTCTTCAGGAATTTTTATCTTGATATTTCTATGGTCTGTGTGGTCACAGGAAGTCAAAGTTATGGTGGTCGCTTAGAATTTCTTTTCTCTCTGTAATTTACAGGGCATTGCTACAGACGGGGCAGCAGAGATCTGCGGTAAGCTGTTCCATGGAGTAGGGGAGCAGTTATAAATGATAAGGCCAGAGATCTAAAAGACTTTTAGACCCTCCCCTCCTAACTGGCAGACCTTTAAAGTAAACTAGCACAGGTATGTAACTAAGACATTGGATGAGAGGCAAATTTATAGTTCCTTTAGTGTTACTGCTCAGTCAAGGGGTAGGGACCACTCTGACCAGGAATTCCAAGACCGTGGATGGGTTGGATGGGTAGGAGGAGCTGACATTTGCTTCTGACCTGAGAGGCAGTGGTGTGTTGCAGAAAAGCCAGCAGTGCTGGAAAGATGCAGCAGGTCCACAGCCCAAAAGGAGCTGTCATATTCAGGGAAGTCAGAGAGCAAGAACCAGAGTTAGTGATGCCACAGAGTCAGCAGCGTGGCAGCTGTGATGTCAGTATCTGTGTCCATAACCCACCTAACCCTACATGAACTCATCTGCCTACAGGGGGCAGGTAAGTAGCAGAAATGTGTGGAGTGGGTGCAGCCACTGGCAAATTGGCAAGTGGACATCCTAATGAAACGCACTGCTCACAGTCACCATATTGGAAATAGGGTCTCACACTTTCAGATCTCCTTCTTATTCAAGAGAAGCCAGAAATTAAGAGTTTATTAGCAATCAACCCAGCTCAAAACCCAGAAAAGATATCATTTATAATGACAAAAAAGGCACAGACAATTCAGAAATAAATTAGTGAAAAATATTAAGATGATTCTGATAAATGACTTGAAAAAAGAAAAAAATGATGATTGAATGAACAGTAGAATGCACCATCCTCTTCAGTGGGCAGACTCAAATTTGGGGGACACAGAACATTTTTTCTCCAAAATAAATTTAGTATCTGAATGCAAATTTAGTTGATAATCCCAAATGGATTTAAGAAAAAAATCTGAAAGGTGATCCTAAATTTATTACAGAAATATACACATATATACAAATAAAATAATGAGGAGGGATGTTTGAATTTATAGTATTAGGGACATTCTGGAAAAGGATAACATAGGACCAACTCTAGGAGGTATTAATCTATGGTCATGGAAACAGTATAGAAATAGTGCACTGAGAGTATGAATGAAATAGATTACATTTCAAGAATACACGTGGATATTTATGAGATTTTAGTAATATTATAAAACTGACACTTCAAATCAGTGGATTCAAGTACTGGAGTAATTAGCTACATCATTGGAAGACTTGGTACACTGTCCTCATTTATGACATTAAAATAAATTCCAGATAATTTTTTAATTAAAAAATAAAACACCAGAAATAGCCCAACATGATTTAATCTGTTCAGATTTTCAAGCGAGAAGAACTTTCTTAAAAGCTTTTGGAATAAAGACCAAAACAGCAGCGGCCTAGCAACTCAGCAAGGCCAGAAACGCCCACTGTAAAACAAAACTAACCCTCACCCAACCCTCTCTCCTGGCCCTGTATTGCTTTCTGATACGTTCAACACTTTCTTCTTCCCTTTAAATTCCAGTTTCTTGGAGACGTGCCTGTGCTGATGACTCCTCCAGGGCTCAAAGCCCTGCAGCCCCCATGGCCCTCACCGCGGCACTGAGACAGGAGTTGCACTGACGGTGGCTGTGTGTTTCAAACCAGTCGGCATTTTCAGCTCCTGTTTATTTGATTACCAGTTAGCTTTTGCCGTGGACAAATATTTTCTTCTCAGTGGAATGTTTTCCCCCCTTAATATTTGTTTTACTTAAATAAATTTAAATGCCCAGGCAGAAAAGTGTGTGTGTACATATGCACACACACAGATACACACAGATCTGTTTTTTAAAGTCTACCTAATTATAGTCCTCCTCCTCCTTTTCCCCAGTCTTGTCAATTAAAAGTGGGCTTTAGCCCTTGCTTTTATGCCCCACACACCCCCCTTTCTCACTATGCTCCTTTTAGTCAGTGTTCAAATCCCTCTTAAGCCAGGTTACAGCCTTCTCTGTGTTGCCTCAACTAGTTTCTCCCAACTGCTCTGCTATTCTTCTTTCTTTTGGTGGATTCCTCTTCTCCCATTTGCCATGTACATGGCCCTTTTCCCCAGGGCCTCGTCTTAAATCCTCCACTTGTCAGGACTGAATCGCCCCCACGGCCTCACCCACAGCTCCTCTGAGCTCCTGACTGGTGAATCCAGCTTAACAATGGACATCACCCCTCAGATGTCCCATAGACACTTCGCAATCAAAATGCCACAAACAGAACCATCTCCTCGAAACCAGCTCCTCCTCTTACACTCACCCTGCAGATCCGCTCTCCAGATGGGTCACTGGAAAGTCACCTCAGCAGCTCTGTGGCCTGCCGCCCCGGCCCTGCAGTCCCCTCTGCAGCAGTCACCACTTCTGTCGCCCATGTCTCTCTCCCTCTGCCCAGGGCTTCTCTGCAGACATGTGCCACTTGTTGCCTGGGTTACCTGGGGTGGTCCCTGAAATATCCTTTCCCCCCAAAATATGGGCCTCCCCCCCAAAATAGTATCTTCCATTCTGCTGCCAGTATAACCAGATATTCTTCAACATAATCATTATGCAATTCTCTTGCTTACATATATTCCAATATATCCCTGTTTCTTTAAGGATACATTCAAGTCTAAGCACACAAGACTCATCGTGACAGAGGCCTTGTGCACCAGATACTCCCACGTTGGATACTTTTTCTAACCCTCTTGTTGTTCTTCAGTCTGGCCAAGCCGCTTCATGCCGTGTACTCTTATATGTCTCTACCTCTCTGCATGAAGTGTCCACTCCCTCTACCACAAAATAGAGATCTAACTTCCTTTCACCTTTCAAGATTCAGTTCAAATATTTCCAGCTCTAGGAAGCCCAATTTGAGTTCACCTGCTTAGCAATCCATCAACTACTCGCCAAGTCTCGCCTGGCCTGGGGAGTGCAGACACCAAGTCTTACCTGTCTTGGTCTCCCCAGCAGTTGATACAGTGTTTGGCATAGCAGCTGCTCAGTGTTTGTTGGATAGATAAGCGAATGAATCAGTAAAGAGATGAGAGGTCTAAAATCCCACCCCCAGTTTCTCAGCTGCCATTTTGGAAAGTTCATTCTGCGGAGTTAAAGAAATGTCAGTGCAGGAGGTGGGCAGACAGAACAGAGGTGAGGGCATGGGGGAGACAGGCCTTCCTGGAGAGCGCAGGAGAGGCGTGGGGGGGACAGCACTGGAGAGAGAGCGAATGGAGGGGGCGGGTGCAAAGAGATGTTGAAGAACAACTGATATTAACTGCAGCAAATTAAATGGAGAACATAATATATGAAGGGAAGATCAAGTTAACACAGCAAGGGTGGAAAAGGCAGTACCAGAGACAAGGAGCTCTCACTTCATCACTCACTGCATTTCACTTATGGCATCCGCCCTCTGGGAAGGCAGCGCCACATTCTTGAGAGACTGGTGTTTGTGCTGTGGGTACTCTAAGTACTAAACAGTATCTTATGGCTTCCAGATTTTAAGATGGATAGATTATTTCTCTTATGTTCCATGTCTGAGTTCCCAGACAGCAGGATCATTCACTGGTGGGGGGAGAGCTATTGTGGTTAACAACTCAGGGTTACTCTAATAATCTCAAAGGACAGTGGGGAATTCACTAAAACAAATAAAAGAGAAATTTCACTCAGAAAAAAACATATGCCATATAGAATCTTGTGGGGGCCTTGGGGGAAATGTTACTGCCAACTCATCTAACAGTTGTATGTGAGTGTGTTGAAACTCCAAGCTCAAGTCACTTAAACATGTATGAGAACCAGGGTCCAGGCTATGGTGCTCCAGACATGGACCGGAAGATGAAAAGCCTGACTACTGCCTCCGAAAGGATCAGTCCAACCACGGAGCACAATGGTCATGGACACGATCATGCACCATCAAGACAAGAATCAAGTGCAATTCATACCTAGAGAGGAGAGCAGAAAATCTCTAAAAGGTGGAGGGTTTCCTGCCAAGGCTTGGCAAGATTCCTTCCAGGTAGAAAAGCAGAGAAAGGTACTTCAGGCGAAGGAGACAAGTGTTGGTGGCTGGGTGTGACGTCTAACGAACCATGGGTGGAGGGCTCCAGGGTCATCTGTCAGAAGTTGTTCCCCTTCAGCAGCTAAGAGGCATAACTAAAAAGGCAGGTGGGGTGTCATAAATGATCATGGGGAAAACTGGGAGGAGGAAACTGAAGTCAGGACATCACCACCAAAGGCACTTTATTTTAGAGGAACAAAAATAATTCAAAAAGCACTTGGAAATTCTATCTCCCATGAACGAAAAGAACACGAAATAAGTTTCACTCCAGCGTTGAATACAGAATAACAGACTACTTACTCTCAGAAATGGATTGAATTTTCTAATTCGTTAGGGATTATTTAGATAATAGGAAAACGAGTAAATCTGAAAAATCTCTCTAGAATATCTGTTACTCCATCCTGTTATGTAGGGTAGAGTTAGGCTGAATTATTTAATTGATATTTTAATGAGACTATAAAGTTCTAAAAGTCCTAACAATTTCTCCCAAAAGATTAAAACTTTTCCTTTCAATGACCTTCATTTGACTTAATTAGAACAATAACTTTTTTCCAAGGCTTTTTTTGTGTGTGTTAAAATACCAAATGATATGCTGTCCTCAGAATGTTTTTGTTATTATTAATGCTGATAATAGCCCCAATAAGACATATTAACAATTATGACTCATTTTGGAATAACAGGTCATTGGCTTAAAGTCCTTTTGAAAATAAGCAGAATAAACGAACATAATTCTACACCAGGGACAGCAGCTGCACCCTTAATGGAACCTGGTCACTAAACACAACACAATCAAAGATGAAACTCAAATCAGACACCAGGCCACAAAGCATAGCAGAATGAAGATGCCAAAAGATGAGCTTTCACTCACCGAGGGAACCAGATGTGTTCCCATATATAATACATATTTGTAAAACCAATTATTTTATATATCTAATGAAGTTTAGGAAAAAGAAAACTCCCTTTTTCTGTAGACTTATAAACAGGAAGCACAAAGGGGTGCCTTTGCAGACATGAACCCGCATGCATAAGTGCAAATCCTATTGACCAAAATACTTTCCTGTCTCCTAAGCTTAAAAAATAAATAAATAAAACTAACTCAAGGCAGTGGTGAGCTGAAAGGGCTCAGATACAAAACATGCACATCATCAGCCTTCTAGTATATAAAAGTGCGCCATGCATAATAGAAAAGATGACTTTTCCTATGGAAATCTATTTTGAGATGCAAACATTTAAAGGCAACCGAGATCTCAAAACCAAGTTCAACCAAAGAGAAACAGGGCCCAAGCAAATGTACAGAAATGGATAAAGACATTGGAGAAGGAGGGGATCTGTGCTCTACAGCAAATTCATCCTGAATTGAAGCCAGTGATGTGCCATGAGGTCACTCAAGGAACCAGGCAGAAACCATCGGCCAGAAGAAATAGGAACAATGTGAAAGGCAGGTGTGAGATGTGGAAGAGGTGACCCTGTGAACCTTGCTGCCATGAGGCAGGATGCTCTTGCGGGCTTTCTGCACAGGCTGGCTGGCTCACATGACTCTGTTTAGAAAGATATCAGCCAACAGCTGTGCCACACGGGCTACAGCCTGAGGTGAGTCTCATCTAGTTACGGTTCTGTGTTCATCCTTAGACGACATCACCAGAAGGATCTGAGAATCAGTGGTGGAGACGTACCTGAATGAGTATTCCATTTCATTCCTTGGCAGTAAATCTTCAGCTTTGTACAACATAAATATTGACAAATATACACACAGGCACCCTATTTGAAAGCCTGACTGCATAATTGCTTCTAATGGAGAAAAGCGGGCTCCATTTCGGTATGCTAGGTCATTGTTTGGCTCGGTAACCGATGCTTCTGAGACCCAAAGCATACTCTAGTATAACCGACAACACAGAAATCTCCACTGATGACTTACTCATTTCAGGGTATTCATAAAATAACCCCAGTTTGCCCATGGGATACAGATGGTTGTCCCGTTCCCATCGTGGGGTGATCTGTTCTGCTCCCGAAACTGTGTCAACATTAGATTCATGATCCAGCTGCCAAACAGATCAAATTATAAAGCAGGATATTATCAGACCAAGGTCATAAAAGTATTACTGACATTTCAAGCTGAACACATCATCTTCCCAAGAATTTATTTTCTTGTTTTCAGGATAAATTTCTTTTTATTGCTGCCTCCCTACCCTCAAATATTGTGAAAACTAGACCTGACTACCTACCTTGGGTTTACCAAAATTGTAATGACTACTACTTTATCTCCTACCTCCTTTTCAGGTGGGCATTTTAGCTTTTTATAAGATGCCTTCCCTCATTTGTCTTTTTTACCCCCATTTCTCTGCTATTATCCACCATGGCCTTTCCAGTCTGAAAATCGTCAGAGAAAATAGGTAAAAGAAAGAAATACACGGTCTGTGAGCTGGTGATAAGTGCTGCGGAGGAAAAAAAAGGAGGATGAGGAATGTGTGGTAGGAAGGAGTGGGGCTGGGGCAGTGACATTTGAATAAGGCAAAGACGGAGGCAAAGGGGCGGGCAGAGGAGGGGCAGGAGGAACAGTGATCACAGGTCTGGAGGCCCTCACTCTGGGCAGACAGCATGGAGACTGGTGTGGGCCATGCGCCACAGTGAATAGGAAATAAGTGGTGGTTTTGGGGGTGGAGCCTTAGAGGCTGCCGTGAGGATATGGGCATTTTTCCTTCTGAAGGAATTGCGGAGCTATGGAGGGTCACCGAGCAAAAAAGTGATACTCTAATGTTGGACAGAACAGGTCCAAGACCCTAATATAAGCTGAACAAATCAAGGGCCAAAGAAGTGACATGCCACCTAAATTCAGTGCAGAGCTTGAAAGAAACACAGCCTCGACTCGCAGCCCAGTGCTCTGCCCCCTTCTGGATGCTGTCCCACAGAGCTGTCTCTAAGGTTTTTTTTTCTCACTCAGAGGCTTGTGGGCCAACTGAATGTTTCCCCCTTTTTCAAATGGTAATTTGTCCTGAAAGAAAATCAGAGTTGGCAGTGAAACAAGGCATGGACCTGTAGCCTACAGAGCTGTTGTCCCTGAAAGCAACAGCTGGCGCATAGCTTACTCGTGGAGTTCAGCAGAAGAGACAGAGCAACAACAGACAACTTAGGGTGTGGCTGAGCTTCGGCTTACTGCACTGCACGTTTGGATGGATTTCAAATTTTCACAGTGAAGCGGCTTCACACGAAAGGCAGGTGTATACATCATACATGTATGTATGCACGTCTGTATGCACAGACGTCTGTATGCACACACACGTGGACACACACAGAGTACATGATGTGACTTGTAAAGAGCTGTCCCTGCTAGGTTTCCCACTGCCTCTGATCTCAGCGTTAACCTTTTACTGGCCATCCTCCAAGGTTTGCTACGAGATTTCTTTGCAATGGAACATGCCCTTCGCTTCACAAACATTCCCCACCTCTTTCCATAACATTAGGGGAAGAGCAGGGAGCTCTGGGAAGTGGTGGGGATATGGACTCGAGATACCCCTGAATCTGAATCCACACTTCATGGCTTATATGTTATTTAACTTTATTTACATTCCAAATGCAATTGTTGCAGATCTCAGAAGATGATTTACACTCACTGCTATGGCAGAATGTTGCGGTTAGTAGACCCACCACTAGAACCTTTTAATCAACACGTTCTTCCAATAATTCAGATATTACTGTATCACAAATGCCCATTTTTATATTTTGATATCTGCTTTTCAGTATAATTATCTTCCTTCTTTTTTCTCTAAATCTTATGATTTTAAAACATTTTTCTGAGAAGTGGTCCACAGGCTCTTTACTTATAATAACTTGATAAAGGGATCCTGGAGATCTAAACCACATTTAAATCCTGAGATAAAATCAACTGTGTCATATACATGGCTAGGTTTAGTCTGCTTATTTTGTTACTTTGTTTAGTAATTTTTGTTTCAAACAACAAGATCCTACTGTATAGCACAGGGAACTACATTCAATAACTTTTAATAGCCTATAGTGGAAAAGTATATGACAAGGAATATATATGTATAAGTGAATATCTATATATATATATATATATGTATATATATATATGTACATATGTATATATACACACATATATATATATGTATATATGTATATATATATATGTACATATATATATATGTATAAGTGAATCACTATGCTGTACACCAAGAATTAACACAATATTGTAAAGGAACTATACTTTCAACAAAAAAAATTGAAATAAATTTGGGAGATGAAATTTCCACCGCCCAGGCTGCTGTCAGGATTAAACGATTCAAAGCAGGCCAGGTATTAGCAACCCCCCTGACACAGCAAAACCCCATGGGGGATCTTTCTTTTGAGCAGCACAGGCTAACCAGCTGTGGTCACCTGTAAATAGGGTTGAAGTCACTTAGACCCTTGGCTTGGGAACACCGTGGCCACAGGTGTGGGGGTCACTGCAGCACCTAAGAGAATGACGGGGCCAGCCTGCTGCTGAAGCCGCTCCCCAGGCCGCAGCCCGGAAGACTGCAGGCAGGTCTGAGGTCCGGCTGGGGGCGCCCAGCTCCACAGCCCTTCGGAGCCCTGCGGTGCCGGTGGCGCTGGGACCACACTCGTCCATCACCCTCCCTGGCACCCAGACTCGGGAGACTCCTGGAGGAATTTTTCTCTGCCTCATGCTTCCTGTCTCAGCCTCTTGTGGAATCCGGTCCATGCCCCAGGGAAGCAGGGCTTTTAACCCCCTGGACCCAAATCCATCACGGTATGGATCCAGGATGAAACTTCCATGTTAACTCACCTGGCGCTCCCTTCTTGTGCTGAACTGCCCTCCCCCGTCGATGGCATTAGGTCATATTAGAAGTCCCGACTTGCTTGTCCTTAGCTAAGACTCTGAGCCTCTTGCTCATTCTTCCTGAGTGGAACCACTCAACTGTGGCAGAAAAGCTTGGGCTGTTGTCTACCCATCATTGTCCTCAGTATTTTGGGTTTTCTGTTGGGTTATGGTCCTCATGCAGGGATATCAATTTGCACATGAGAAGCACCTGTAGACATTTTTAAAAATACAGACACTGGATCCACCCCCCTTTCCAGCCAAGGCTGGAAGTTTCTCCATCTAGCAGGGGCTACAGAATCATTTGCTTGGGAATTGACCACACATATTGGCATAATCACAGTAAATTGCCCTTTACTCAGTGCTTGCCATGTGGCATTTTCTAGTTCATGTTGTTTTTGTACCTTCATTATCACACCTAATCCCTGCATTATGGATTATCACCATTTCTGTTGAGGACACTCCCCCTTGCTAATCTTGAATACAAGTATCTTTGATTCTCTCAATCTATTTCATTCCTGAGTTTCCTGTTCCTGAATTTAAAGAGTGAATTATAGACACATGTATTTAAGATTCTCTTATTATATGTATCTGACTCATCCTCTAACCAAATCATATCTGGAGAAGAGAGGTTTTCTCTTTTAAACATTTGCTTTTTCTTATTATATAGTTGTGGATACACACGGTGGAAAATGTAGAAAACATATAAAGTAAGAAAATTACAGCCATACATTATCTAAACACCAAAGGACAATGCTATGTCATTTTGGGCATTTAACAATTTTTCTAAATATTTTATCATAAAATTTCCCTAGGGCAAGTTGCTTAACCCTGGAATTTTACTAGCCTTTTGTCAAGTACAGAATAACATTCCCAGAAATGACCTCAATATCAAAATAGTATGTGAGAATGGGAAGGCCACAGAGCTCTCAGCTTATTCTCTGAGTCCTACAAAGAATGCTGTTAATTCACTGATGTCATGCATTCGATGCTTGTGAGTCGCTCACTCACTCAGCTGGCTCGGACTGAGACCTACTTTATACCAGGTGCCGATCCACGTGCTGGGGAGACCCCAGAGGGAGCCTGGATCACGGCATCATTGTCTTTCTTCATTTACTCCCGGAATCCTACTCAAGAATACAGAGAGTCAGAGACACTCAACCACGCTGATCTTGAGAGAGATAAAAGAGGTCACAGGCCAAGAGATGCAGGTGACCTCTGGAAGCCAGAAAAGTCAAAGATACAGGTTCCACTGAGGCTTTCAGAAACAGCCCTGCCAATACTTTGACTTCAGCAGGCTTCTGTGTTCAAGAACTCTATGAGGTTAAATTTGTGTTGTTTAGTGGAAACTTTTTCTTTCTTCTTCCTACTACCATGATGTTTGGGGATACTTGTTACAACAGCAACAGGAAGCAAATACAGTGAGCTCCTTGAAATGTTCAGAAATTGCAGATAACACTGGACTGTCCACTTTGATGTGCAATTGGGCTTATGTGAAAATCAAAAGGACAGTGTGACCTTTGCTAACACATGCTTTTCTCATTTTTAGGAAGAGAACAGTAAGTCAAAAACTCTGTAGTTATTATTTTAGACAAGTGTCTCTTAAAACATTATGTAACCCTGTGACTTAGGACCCCAAGAGAGTCTCTGTTCTTAGAAGAACATGGATTCAGAGAGATAGGGTCTTACATCTGAGTCCCACAGTGGTCTCTTATTGGCAATGAGAGCTTGGGCAAATCATTTACCCTCTTTAAGCCACAGGATCTTCATTTGCAAAAGGAAAATAAGAATAAGGATTGTTTGGGTGATTAAATTGTACACGCACATACACATGCACACACACGTATATGTACAACATTTAACACAGTGACTAGCACATACTAGGCACTCAACAAATTCCTGTTATGGATATTTAAATGCATGTATAAAAGGAGGAGAAAGTTGTGGGAACTTGTGGGAAAACTTAGTTCACGGCCCCAAATATGACCATCTCTCAAAGGGCTCTGATCAGTCAGTTCCCAGTGATGGGCTAATAAGTAGAAATTATAGCACTTGGGGATTTAAGTTAAACATAAAAAGGAAGGTATTTAAGCATAATTATTAAACAGCAGGTACGTTTACACTGTTGGCTGGATCATCTTATCTGGAGAACATTACTAAGCAGAGAGTCTCCCCAGTATTAGAGATGGCACGCAGGAAAATGATGTGGATGGGTGGGCCGTTCTCACCCCAGGATCACATGACTGAGTACTCACGGAAGTAACACCTCTTATATGTTATTCCAGGTGGACTGTCCTCCCATGATTATTGTCAGCTGTGTCATCAGTTCAAGGAGACAGCCACCTGGGTCACACTGGAATATTAGAAAGAAAAACTCGTTTAAATTTTAGAAAGCTCTAACATGAAATAAAGTCATTATTTTATGCCTAAAAAAATCTAAAGAACAGAGAGTAAAGACATTCTTAATTGGGCAACTAAGGGAAAACATGAATCACGTTAGACTGTCAGAACACAAAGCTGTATTCACACCTCTTCATTTCTGTATTTTCACAGCCAATACACCAGATCTCCCTGATAAGTCACAAATCTGCCCTTAAAGAATGTGATGTAGAAACATGAGGAGTAGTAGTTGACAAACTGGAACAAGAACACCTTCATGGCTAGGTTGTTCTAATAGTCAGTCTGGTCCTTGGGTGCTCTGCAGCTAGAATAAAGAAAAGTTAAGTCTGCAAAACTGTGAACGGCTTTGAGACCCTAATCAAAGCCACGGACACATGAGTTAACACGGTAAATATGTGAGTGTGTGTATATATATATATGCACACATACACACACAATTCACACTGTTTTCATTTAAGCTGTTTTGAATTCCTTAACATAGCTACTATGTTAATTCTAAGTGTACACACTGTTGTAAGAGTTTCTCCCACTATGAACGCAATATCCCACAAGGCAAAAAAAAAAAAAAAAGTCAGCCGTTCATTAAAATTTATAAGCACAACAGTATCCAATGGGCAAGAACTGTCTTCTGTCAGGTGTAAGTTGAAAGAAAGCTACTTTAAACATCCTTCTAAATGATTTTATCTTGTCTCCCTGAACGGCAGTAAGGTAGGACTATTGAAGTAAACAAACAAAACACGGGGCAACTTGCTAGAAGTATTTGGGGAACATAAAACGAGTCTAACTCCTAGTTCAGAATTTGAATTGTTCTTGGTGTTTTCAGAAGATGACCACTGAGCAGACCACTGGGAGAACCACCCAGCCACATGCAGCGTGTGGGAAGCACTTAACTTGGGCCGCTAAGCCGCTGGGTGGGATACAAGCCAGAGAGAAGAAACATTTATTATAGAAGCCACAGCTGATGAGAATGGAGCTACACTAACAGGAACAGCATGGGGGGAAGGCACATAAAACTGTGATTACTTGTACTCTCCATAATGAATAAGAAAATCTGCCTCTGGAACCAGAACCCTCTTCCACTTATTTGCAATATAGAGACTATTTACTTTCAACAATAGGGTACATGACCTAATGTAATTGAAATTATTATTAAGCACTGACCTGTTTACACAGAGCTTGGATATTCTAATGCTTCCTTTGTACCTTTTACTAATGCAAAGCTTGAGCTAATCCACTTCTCACATAGGCTAGAGAAAATATGTTTCCACTTGAAGTTTTCTTAACACTGTAATGTACTGGAATTGAAGTGCCTAAAAGATAGTCTCTGTTTTGACTTGGTTCTAAAACTGGTGTAGAAATGACCTCAGCTGCAGGAGGAGCTTACCAGACTCAGTCATCATGATGCCACTTTCTCATATATGGCGTTCAGGGTCACGATGATGATAAAACTGATGAGGGAAGCAGTGATGGGCGTGGCCAACCTGCACAGTCAGGTACTTCTGGACTGGGTCTCTTCCATTCAGGTTCTTGGGAAGTTTTGCAGAAAATACAATGAACACTGAAAGTCCATAGACAGTGATCCCAATAACTGAAGCAATGGTCATCAGGACCTGACAACCCAAAAACCCAGCAGCATGAGACTCACTAATGATCGTAGTTTTACACAGAAAACTTGCCCCCAATCCACGCTTACACAGACAAATTGCATGTGCTGTAAACCTCACATAAATGTGAGAAGTGATGTAAATTGCACATAAATGCCACAAGAGATGTGAATACCAGGCATGTTAAACTTTAGGGGAGGAGGAATGTAGGATGTCAAAAAGAATGAGGGCATCCACTAATGTAACTTGCTGACAGCAGGAGCAACTCTGTGCAGGGCATAGGGAATATATAGGAACTCCACTTTCTGTGAATTTTTCTGTTAACCTAAAACTGCAGTAAAGAAGGAAGCCTGTTAAGTATATCTTTAAATGGGTGAAAATGGAGTAACTGGTGGCATGTTCTTCTGGAGACAATTCTTTGATAGCAGAACCAATGAAAATATCCCTTCTACATCTATAGAATTACTTAGGTTATGAACTAGGTGTAACCCATGAAGGGGATATGCTTCCTTTCAAGGGAGAACCTATCACTGATTCAGGGGTCAGCAAGTGCTAGCTGTCGCCTTCATTCTGAATAGGACCAGTGAAGCTGAGGACATGCCCTGAGAGAAATAGTGGAAGTGAGAGCAGGTCTCTGCTGATGAAAGCTTCACATGCTTTTCATGCTCCTTGAGATCTTAAAATGGCAGGTATTCATACTCCCTGCATTTGCACAAGATTCATGTTCCTGATCCATTGTAGTTCTGACTGTGTTGTCCCAAGGACAGTGGGGGTGTCTGAAGCATAAATTGCACGTGGCTGATAGGGTTTCAGTTCCTTACTAGGCAGGATTTTTTCTGGCCACTGAAGAATGCGTATTAAAGATCCCATTTTTAAACTGTTTTCCTTCCATCTACCATCTTGATCATGGTCCAGAATCATGTACTCAGTGTCCCTGGCTGCTCCTGATGGCTGCCCCAGAGAGAAAGCTACAACGAATGTGAATTTCAAGACTAAGTGAACCACATCATATTATTTACAGCAACAGCGGGCGGCTGGCTTGCACCTGCAGGGGAGAGCAGAGGGAGTGTTTACAAGCCCCTCCTGGAGCCACACTCCTGCATCTGGATCCCAGATCCGATGCTAGTTGTGGGGCCTTGTGCAAATTTCTTAACCCCTAGGGGCTTCAATCTCCTCACCCATATAATGGGGGGATAATAATAGCAATTTAGAGGACTATTGTGATGAGTCAATGATTTACTAATTGTGAAAACAATTGGAATATTAACCACAGGCATGTAAAAACCTCTACCTAAGTATTAGCTATGAGTATGGTGACCAAAGTATTAAAAAGTTGTTCCTCTTAGTTTTTAAGCCATCAGTTTGTAGAGAAAACATTTTATTTCCTCTTCTACTCTCTTTCATCATCCTTTTCTTCACAATTAAGGCTTCATGCTTGTGAAATGAATAACTTTTTGGTGTGTGTGTGATTAAATGTGAAAATTAGTTAAGGCTGAGAAAAATGTATTATAGAAGGTATATTAAGCCTTCCTTTCTTGTACGGCACATATAGGCCATTTAAATAGTATGCATTTTTAAAAAGTCTGCATAATAATTTTTAAATTATATATTAAGTAATCATAATAGTTAAGATTCCTTAAATGCTTACTATTGCTTCAGCACACATCTATTTTTCTAAATCCTCACAATCACCCTGTGGGGAAGGTAATATTATATCTCTATTACAGATGAGGAAATAGAGCCATGTGGAAATGATGCAATTTGCCCCAAATGAAGCAACTATTAAGTGAAAGTACTGAAATACTCAAAGAGCCCAAAGACACACTAACTGTATAGCACTGTCTCCTACATGGTCTGTGAAATCAATTCTAATTCATTTCAGAACTTTTACAAACTTGACACATTTCCATTTTTCTTCCAAGCACTAAATGGTTTCAATATTTCTTAAGAAACAGGAAAGTTTTCCATTCTCCTTCCTCAAGTTTCTTCTTATTTATCATCTTTTCTGATCATAAATTTAACATTTGCTCATTAAAGAAAATTTGAAAGTACTCAGTAGTGGGCAGAACTGCTGTCCTGGATCTGTCCCCAGTCTTAGAGAGGACCCAGAATTTGCTTTAGGATTAATAACCTCCCTTCTGTTTTTAGTCCTGTGATTTAAGCTCAATTGACCCACTCTTTCTGAAGCACCAGAGGTAGATCTCAGTTGGTTTAAGACAAATAATACCCCTCATTTTATTGGCCTCGCACATGATTGGAGAATTGGAAAATAACCCAGGAAGAGCCACTATTATGTGAGGAGAAACGTGCTGGTGCCCATGTGAATGATAAGTTTCCTCTATCAAGTGAGGAAACTACCAAAAGAAACCTCTCTTGGTTTGGATGGATGATCTGGGATGCTGAGTGCCTAGAAGCAGTATGCTGAGACATCTTTTGACACAGAATGATGACAGGACAAAACCAGCTCTTGACATCATCTGGGCTACAGTATCTCTCCTTGACTGAAGTCAGACCTCAGAACTGAGGTTTGATTTACAGGAACCAATAAATCCCATGCATCCCCATTTTTTGGTTGTTGTTAAAACACATTGGAGATTGATTTTGTCACCTACAATCAAAAGACTCCAACTCTGAAAATGAATAAAAAATAAAATAAGAAAATTGCTTCTACCTATAGACATAATTCCTTCAGAAGGGTACATTGTTTGTATATTGCAAATCATTTTATATATTATTTCTTTCTCAAGCCTATCTTAAGAATAACACTTGGACATGTCACAAAGTATTTTCATGGACACACTTTTTCACAGCTGCATACTATTCTACATTGTGAAGGTTTGGAAGAATATATTTTGGCTGAGATTTTATATATATATATATACACACATATAAAATTATGTCTGTGACTTGCATCCATACTGACTTTTCCCTGCCATTTTGAAATAATTCCTGATTAAAAGTTTTTCAAAGCTGAGTTAGTGGATTAAAGCATATGAATATTTTTGACTCTTGATATCAACTGCCAGACTGCTTTCTAAGAAGGCTTGAGGAGTACACCAGAAATTAACACAGCATTGTAAATCAACCATACTTCACAAAAAATATCCAGTAACTTAGGCATGAGATTGGTGATCACTGGCATTTCATCCTCATAAACAGAGCTGTGTCACTTGAGAGGTGGAAAACTATTTCATTTTGATGTGCACTGAGTGAATTACCATTGGAGTGTGACATGTATTTTTTCCTTTGTGAATGTGTGTCCTCTTTCTCTGCCTTCTACACTCCTGAGATTTTTTTGATGTTACCTTTGAAGTGATCTGAACTCTCTATGTATTGAAGGAATTAGCCCCTTGTTGGATTTGTAAACAAATAACTTCCTCTGGTGTTTTGTTTAAAATTAGGATTCTTCTGATGCATGGAAATCTTTGTATACTTTCCTCTGAAACTTATTGCTCATCTAGAGGTTGTATACTCATCCATATTTATTTCTAGTTGTTTTTAATTGTGTTACTTTTTAAATGGTTCTGGAATTTATCACAATATATGGTTCATTGTAAGATTTCAATCTTTTCTTTTCCCCCCAAGTAGCTAACAAGTGTTCCATTCACTGAATAACCTTTATTTATCTCCCTGATTTGTAATGCCTTTCATCTCTTATATTAAATTATTATTGATATCAGAGCCCATATCTGGACTTCCTGTCCTATTTTCTAATCTGGCTATTCTTGAACTAGTAAAACTCTCATTATCTTATTAATTATTATATTACTAATATGATTTTTTTCACAATAAACCCCAAATGAATTTTATAACTTCTGATATTTTGGAGATATGATCTTTTAATCTAGAATCATGTCATTAAAGCATCTTTTATATCTTTCAGTAGTTTTTACTTTTATTTTTTGATAGTTCCTTCTATCCTTTTGTTAGGCTATTCTTAGAATTTTACCTTGGTTATTACTCTTGGAAAATTTTAGAAATCTTAATGCCTCCATCTGGTCTCTTAATCATACCCTGGAGAATCCTAAACCACTGATCTGATTTGAACAAATGAGGTGAAAAGATTTGGGGGAAGCACTGTGAGAAGAAGAGACTGTGGATCCTCCAGAGTGGTGCCCTGCGTTGGCTCAGATGTTCTCTGGATAAAGTTTTCTCTATGAGACTACATAGTTCCCCACTTGATGTTCAGTTTTTTCAGCACTTCACATTAGATTTTAAAAGTCTGTGGCAGGTTCTTACCCAGAAATAGAGCACTTGCACAAAGGGTTATATGTATAAACTTTCCCCAGGTGGTAAATGGAACACACTCTTCTTCCTAATTAAAAGACAAGTTTAGTCAATCAAGGGATTACACCAATGAAATTATTTTTCTCCTAACTGGTCACTAAATCCTAAACATAATTTAAAAAAATAATAATTTTCAGCCATAGCCTCCTTATTTGTAAATGCATGGGGTTTTTTCCTGTTTTTTTTTCTTTTCTTTTCTGTTAACGATGTCAAACACACAACAAAATATGTATAGTGTTCATGTTAATACTATTTTTGAAAATGCACATGTGAACAGTAAACTGTTTCTCTGCCATGGTCTGAGCATCTGACGAGGCCAAGCTTTAAAGCTCTATTCCTTAGCTTGCCTTTGATTACAGAAGTGACGGTAGTGACAGCCTAGAGTCTGTGCAGGACAGAAAGTGTCACAGGGGTCTGCAGCTAACTGATCTCCACTGTGTGTTTCTTGGCTGAGCTTTATGTGTTAATTAGCTACAACTATGAAGTTTTAGTTTCCATTTTAGAGTTTATATTTAGAATATTTTTAAGAGATGAAATCAGTAAGACTCAAGATTTACCTGGATTATAAAACCAGATAAAGTATAAAAATAGCTGTAACTAAGTACATGACCCTTCCTCTGTGCCAGGAAGACTTCCAAGTAGATTCTGTACATTACTTCGACCCATCCTTACCACAGTCATGAAGAAGCAACTCTCTTATTCTTATTTTATAGGAAACTATGGCACACAGAAGTTAAGTTGTTCAAGATCACCCAGGAAGCAAGCTGCTGTGTTCAAATATGAATTTAGGCAACTTCATTCCCAAGCTCTCACTACCACAACGCTGGCCTCTCTAAACAATGGAGCATGCTTTCACAAGTAAAGTAAAATGCTTCAATTAAAAAACTAAAAAAAAAATTAGGCAATTTTTTAAATAAAGAAGAATGATCAAGTGAAATGAGTCTTCATCTTCAATTTTTCAACAAGCATGTTCCAATGAAAATTTAAACTTATTAGCTGGCAATTTTAAATTTAAACTTGGCAGTTTAAATGACCAAAAAACTTTTCTTCAGTATTTTTTGTATGCTGCCAATATGATAAGTTTTTGTTTTTCAGGACTCAAAAGCATTATAAACATCTAACTTTGTCTAAGTTTCAGCTTTCATCTCTGAATGTACAGTCATTCACCAACATACGCTTTGACCCCCATCTTCAGTTGTAAACAATTGGAACTATTCATAATGGGGACTATTAGAAGCGTATTACATTGTAAAAGACCAATGTCACTTTCTACTGGTAGCTGAACCTCATTTTTTTCCATTTATAAAAAGAGGAGTTTGACCTGCTCCCTCCAGACGTTTTCAGTGCCAACATTCTATAGATCTGTGATTCAATTTATTAAATCTATATTTGGAGACATTTTCAGATGCTCCTAATAAAAGCATTTTCTTTCCAAGTGTTATTCATGCTCACAACCTACTCTCCTGCTGCTGCTGACTGCAAGCACCATCATCTCTAAATTATCTCAGCTGATGGAAAGAAGCAATATTACAGATGACTCAAAAAATCATCTTTTCATAGCTCTGGAATGTTGATACAAAGATATACAGTTTTATTTTTTTAATTTTGCAGCAGGAGTGGCAGCAATAAATTTACATTTCCAATTATGTAAAATGCCATGCTCAAACACTGCTCAAACACTGATGGCACCTCAACAAATGTTTCCCTGCTTCTTCTACCCTTTCTCTGACTTTAGGATGAGAGCCATGCTGCTTTGTGCACATCCCAACCAGAAGGGGGAGCAGTGACCGGGACTTAGTTCAAGGCAAGGGGGCACCTAGTCTACGATGAAAAGGAAGCCACAATAATGAAGGCACATGTGAAAAAATGGGAGTCAACTATAAAAACGAATGTGTCTTTCCTTCTACATCTATGTCATAGCAGCTAATTTATATTTTGCATTTATTTTTTGGTGTTATGTAAGGATACAAATCAATGCCTCTTATACACTTATACCAGTCTTTTTCTTTTCCCCATTTTTACTGTTATTATGAAGGAAGGACCACACATCTCTTCTGTGTCCACCATTCCAGGCAGTGCTCCTTCACCTTGGCTACACATTAGAATAACCAGAGGAGCTTTATAAACTTCCCTATGCCAGAATGCACCCCAGGCCACTAAATACCATCAGACTTTGCAGTGATGGAATCCAGGCACCAACATTTTTTAAGGTCCCCTGGTGATTCCAACATGCAGCCAAGGCTGACAAGTCCAGAAGTAAACAGACTAAAGTGCATCTAAACAGCGCCTGCTTTTCCTGGGTAATCTCACCTATCTCCACGTGGGGACACCGCGCCTCCTATTCTGGCCGCACTTGTTCTTCCTGTTCAACCGTGTCCCATTTGTACTCAAGTTCTGCCTGGCGCCGCTTCCAGAACTCCAGAAGTATGGTGACTAACAGAGAGAGAGAACAGCAGAATGTGGATCTTCAGTGATGACTGATGCTTCAGAAGTCTGTACTTAATATTTATTACACTTAACACTTTGGTAAATGGTTAATAAAATCACATTTTATTTATAGGCGATACTAAAGAGAAAAATGAGTTAATAACTTTTTTTAAGAAAAAGGAAAATGTAGATAATTTATTGAACTTTTGGAAACAGACTAGCTCTCTAGCTCAGGGGAAAGATATTAACGTGATGGTCAGAGGCAGGTGACTGTGTCTGATGCTAAAGTACCAGCTACCAGGACATTATGCCCACTAAAAACACAAATATTGGGGGGAAGGTTGGGTATAGCTCAGTGGTAGAGCACGTGCTAAGCATGTACAAGGTCCTGGGTTCAAGCCCCATTGCCTCCATTAAAAAAGAAAGTAAAAAAAAGCACAAGTAACCGTCACAATTTAAAAGCACTGCACGGTCCACCCTCCAAGTCTTCTCCTCCCATCACTCTGTCTTTTCTGTCCGAAGGGCCTGAGGGTGTGGAAGGGGATGAGAATGCTTTACTAACACCTGCATTTCTATTTTCCACCACCCCAGTCACACAAAATTAAAATAATATTCTTAAATATGAAAAACTGCCATTTTCTTCAATCTTCGGTAAACTAATTTTTAGAAATCGTCATTCTGTTTTAAGACTCGTAACTTCAAATTGTAGACAAAAACAACATGAAATGTTAATTGAAAATGTGGCTTCAGGGTAAATCCCCTAAGCCCTTCTTCCAATCAGATTGTTACCCCTAGGCCCCAACTCTAGAGAAAATGCAGAATAACCACCTTTCCCTCCACCGTTATACCTGAGTCCCTACCATGCTCTGAGAATAAAGAGAAAAAAGACACAGTCCCTGCTTCCGGGAGCTCCTAGGTGCACAGGAGTCATCATGAAATGATAGCTGAGGAGGCGTGTTAAGAGGGCTTGGATAACATTCAGCAGAGGGTGCTCGGGGCAGAGAGCCAGAACTGTAGCCAAGGCTCTCCCAGAGGAGGGAACCACTGTGGTGAGTTCTGAGATGCCCTAGAAGTGATCAGGTGAAGGTATAATGTTAAGGCTATTTCTCCCTGGGGAGCTGCACATGCAGAGGAGGGAGGCCAAAGAGAGCCAGGTCCCTTCCAGGAACTGCAAATAGTCTAGAAGGGAGCACAGGGTGTGGGAGGCAGGTGAGGCAACCAGGTGGAGAGACCACAGGTGCACAACACACAGGACTCTGTGTGCCTCCAATGTAGAGGTGACATGCAAAGTGATCTAGAAGGAGACAAGATAGAGGCAGGGAGACCTATTGGCAGGTTCATGTGAAGGCCTGCTGAAGCCCCGCCTGGAGGAGAGAGAAGAAACATTTCAGCAGGTGGGCGGATTGGCCACAGGTGTGATGGAAGAGCAGGAAGAGGTGAAAGATGCCAGCTAGCTTTCTGGCTTTGGCAGTGTCCTAAATTATAGTGCCATTCCCAGAAATAAGAAGGGCAGGAAGAGGAGCAAGTCATGAGAGGAGACAACTGATTCAGTTCTGGCTGGGTGCCTGTGGGCTCCAGGAGAGATGTGCAGTAGGCAAATAAAAGTCTAGAAATTGGGAGAAAGTTCTAGGCTGAGCCAAGTAGTTTTCCTGTTTCAAGAGGCTAATGGGTGTGAGTGGACAAGCTCACGAGAAGAGGTGTATAGGGGTAGCTCTCACCCTTCTACACATGGGAAGCATCTGGGAGCCTTTAAAACATAGTGCATCCCAGCCTGGAGTGGGGCCTTTGTACTGTTTATTATTTTTTAAAATACTTCTTTCCTTTTTGTGGGGAGTAGTTAGATTTATTTATTTTAATGGAGGTACTGGGAATTGAACCCAGGACCTCTTGCATGCTAAGCACGTCCTCTACCACTGAGCCGTACCCGCCCCGCCTTTTTTTGGTTTTAGACATTAGCTCTACTGAGCAGTCAGGGTTGAGAATCAACCTGCAGAGAGCAGAGAGCCTTGGGGTAGAGATCAAGGAGAAGCTGCCCAGAGCCCTGCAGACCCCACCAGGGGCAGCCGGAGATGCAGGGATCCTCGGACGGGCTGTGAGGAACGTGAACTCAACACTCCCCAATAGCGAAGACGACAAACATGTTTCAAGCTCCCACTTCCCAGCAGTGTTTGTTCTGACTTTACTAGTTTTCCAGTAATACTGAGTGAGAATAGAAATTATCTGGACACAGGTATCATATTCAAACGCTGGTTCTGACCATTCTTAGCTGCGTGATTACTGATTAAAAGGTTACCCGTCTGCCCCATGTAAACTGGGGGACCTAGCACCGTGCTCGTGGGCTGCTGTGAGCATAATGAAATGACATCTATAAAGGCCCTCCTGACTCTCAGAGGTAATTGCTACAATTGTTCCCACTTGGGACACCAAGAAACAGAGGCACAGAAAGCTTCAAACATTTGCCCAAGATGAGGGTTGGGGTCAGGAATCGAGCCAATGACTTCGTGGATCCAGAGCCCAGGATTTTCTTAAGAACAACACGGCACTGCCCAGGCTCCCTGCTCCAAAACCCGCCTCCCTTTGGCTCAGCTCCATGGCGCCTGCACTGCACAGATGCCCTCACTGCCTGCCTGCCCGCCCGGTGTCTGACCCCGGCACTCCTCCCTCCGTCCCACACAGCGCTTCCCTGGGCACACCAACCCTCACGAGGCCATTGCTGTGGCTACTCGGATGTTTACACGGAAACGCAGGGGGCAGCCCAGCTTTTGTCTATAGCTGCTGCTGTCAGTGGAGGCAAAGAGCTCACAGTTGGTGGAGGAGGCCACTTCTGGTTTCCTCCTTGGCTGGAGAGCTGGATGGAATCCAGTTTCCCTCTGCAACTTAGACATCCAGCATGAGAGATATGTAAGGCCATCTGGCCTCTCAACATAGAAATGATGCCCCCGCAATCGTACTTAACATTGTAACCTCCTGGCCCCACCAGGGAGCAGAGGCCATGGCCTGTTGTCCACCAAGTTTTGTTTCCTTGCACGACAGCTACAATGGGGTGAGTTAACACCGGACCAGAAAATCTACAAAGCCCTCGTGTACTATTTCCTGATACTTGCAGGTCACCCAAATACCCCAGATCCTCCAAGTAAACAACTAGTAAGGGGAACTGAGATGGTTCGTCTGTCATACCCCTGATGGCAGGACTGATTTGGCCTCTTCTGTGCTCGGGATGATCCGTTATCCTCCTGTGTGACCTTCCCCGACTGAAAGAGACTGTTCTTTGTTTATGGGCTACGGAATATTTGTGGCTGTCTGACCAGAACCTTCAAAAGTAAAACTCTTGGTGAGAATCGAAGCATAGGACCCACGTCTCATGAGCTCAGCTACCCAACAGCCTCATTTAGCCAAGACTGTGGCCAAAAGCAGGGGCCCATGCTGTTGAGTGTTGGGTCTGGAGAGCAATGCCTCCACCACTGAGAAGCTGCCCCACAACTTGTGCCCTTGTCCCCATCGAGGGGGAGGTGACGCATCCATGGGATGAAAGCCGTGAGGGCACTAGGTGACTGTGGACCAAGCTGTGACTGCCTGGTCCTGTCCCCCATGTGACCCATGTTAGCCTCACATGCAGAAAATCCCCAAATAGACGCCTGCTTGAGTGAATGGGTCACCTATAAGCCAACTGTCCTCGGGACGCCTAAGAAGCAACACAGTTTACACAGTGAGCCACCCACTCACTGAAGTCCCCAAGGCTCACAGCTCCCTAATGTGACACCATGTAATCCCAGCAAACAGAAGACCCTTACTTTATAATTGACTTGAGAATTCTACTGCCAACACTGCCTTCCACCTTCCACTTATGAAGTTCTTTCCACTCTGTCCCCTGCTCTGCAATTGTGCTATCAGTCCAGAGCTCCTTCATGAGACAGGAGGGAAGGGGGCCGGGCAAAGCCATTAAAAGAATGGCACAGCCATTAGCACCAAGACGGTGGAAAAGTCAACTCCCAGTAGATCTTGAGCTTCAATAAACACTCTCCGAAATACAGCAGGATGCTAAATGGCACTCCCACAGGTGCCAGGACAGGTTCAAGGCTGACCATAAAAGGTCAAAGTGTGAGGGGTGGCCCAATTTCTGGGAATTCCAATACCTTTCCCACAGCAGTTGGAATATTCCTCCCACTTATTAGCATATGAAGATATGGAGTGCATAAAAACTAACAACCCCACACCTCATGGCTGCTCTCTCTGCTGAGGGAAACAGCCCACACTCTGTCTGTGGAGTGTGTATCTACTTTTACTTTAAACTGGAGCACCCAAACCCCACACCTCATGGCCTTTCTCTTGCCTTCTGAAACAGCCCACTCTGTCTGTGGAGTATATATCTCTCTGAATTAATCTATATTTACTGAACTGTGGCTCTCTCTTGAATTCATTCCTGTGCAAACCAAGGACTCACACTTCACGAGGTGCATCTCAGGGGCCCAAATAAGACCTGGGATATGGCCATCCTCTCCCCCACATTTTCCTGTATCATACATTCCTTCCCAAATGATCTCACCTTGTGCACTCCAAAGTAGACAGCACTCATGTGTCCTGACCTGGGTCTGCTTCTGCATGTATCATTTCTTATGTCCACTAGAACATCACCTTCATGAGGACAGGGAATTTGTTCTGTTCACAAAGGAAGCACCAGCACATCACAGGTGCTGGGGAAGTATTAGCTGAATGAATGAGCTGTGGGAAGTCCTGGGAATTCCACCTGGAACTCCTAGCCACTTGGGACCCTGCTGACTCCAGGTGCTCCCTGCTACTCATGGCTGAACTCTTGTCACCACTCTCTGCTCTGCCATCACCTGAGTCTGGATGAGCTGAGATAAGCACACACCCCGGAGAGCATGGCGAATGATGCATGTCGTTGCAACACATTCGCCCTTTGACTGCCAGGGGTTACTTAGGATGGACAAACTGAAGGCAGCACTATGTGCACCGCCCTACCCCACAACTCACTTGAAGCACCAGGACTGCACACAGGTGAAACGCTGGCCCTTTCCAACCTAAGGAGAGGGACTATGGGTGAGAAGAGGGTCTCTGTCAACTAACAGTCTCTTTAAAAGCCCAGTCTTAGAAAAGCTCTTTAAAGACACTTTTGGTATCTTCCTTGTGTTTCTGTAATCCCTCTAGATATTGTCATTTTAATCTATGCATCAGAAATACAGATACTCTTGAAATCTCTATTGATTTTCAATAAAGAAAACCCTCAATTTCCTTCTCTGCTAATAAAATTACTGCACTTTATATAAAAAGAAGCAGCTTCCTTTCATGAGTTTCTATCTTCAAACACCTAATTTCACAAGAATCAGTGAAGCAGGACATGAAAATCATGCTGTGCTTTATTGCCTACAGGTGGGCAGGGATGAAATGAATGAGTACTGATCTCATGAGATGGGAAGGCTGGGGCTCTTATTCCTGCTGCAGATGGAAGGGTCCATATCTGTGTGGGTGAGGAAGGACCAAGGACGAGAAACCAACATTTTCGTACCCATTTCTCTTTTTCAGAGTCCCAGACAAAACAGTGTGATTGTATCAACAAAAACAAGAACATCTGCACCCTTCTAAAAGCACGCCACAACTTTACTACTACACACGGCACTCTGTCACTGACCTAAAGGCTGACGACAGCCAAGAAATTTGCAGGGATCTTATTCTGTACTCATCCCTTTTTGTCTTTGGGACCTCAGGAAATTTGCCTCCTCTCCCTGAGTGTCACTTTCCTCATCATTCAAATGGGAGTGTAACAGTCATTCATTTGCTCCGTGTCTATTTGACAACAGGAGACGGCTTATGAAAACAACAACAAAAAAAGCAAAACAGCAATTCTGATCTGTGCTGTCTTCCTCCTCCTCCCTGAACATGAACTTACAGGGTAAAATGGCATCTTTCACTAAATCCCGAACTTAAGGAGCAGTTCTGAAAAGGAAGTCACAGGACTGCCGTGTAACCGAGAAATGATCTGGTGAAAAAGAATGAGTTGCCAGCAAATCCTCAAAACCAGTAAGGGTACAAACCCTGGGAGCTACAGGCACGGGTGGGAGTTCCTTAGTTCCCCATTTCACAAAGCCGAGAACTTTGCAGGGTCCATGAAAGACACAGATAGCCCAGTACAACCACACCATGTTTTGGAGTACACCGAGGCCACATCGCTGCTGACCTGTACTTCTTTGTGTCCCAGAGCAAGAGCCCTGGGCGGGGGTGACTGTGTTTGAGGCTGGACAAGAACTTCCTGTTTTGTCTCTTTTGCTCTCTCTCTTCCTGCAATAAAACAACTGGTAGGACTCTGGGGAGTGGGGAGCACTGCACCCACATTCTCTGACAAACCACACACCAGGCAGCTCTAGCTGATCTGAGAAAGGACTCTTCAATGAACATATATACACCAAAGTCAGGCAGAAGGCTGCCTGTGACCCTGGGAATCCAAACCAGCTTGTCCTGTTAATCAGGAAACTAGACATCTAAAGAAAGTGTGCACCAGATGAAGACGATGCCTTAGACAGCATTGGTGGTTATGTCCAGCAGTGTCTAAGTACAAGTCATGCTCTGGTAGATGGGAGCATTTTGGTTGCTTTCAGAGTTTGCTACTGAAGGGCTGGGACATTTCATTGGGCCATGAAACTCCAGACCTCTTTACTCACATAGGCAGACAAATTAGGTGAGCCAGCTCAGCCTTCATTCCAACTTCCTAACCAAAAGGCTGTGAGGTTGAAAATATATTTCTCAGACTCTTCTGCAGCAAGGGTTCCAGATGTGGCTTTAAAAATGCCCATCAGAGATTGAGATTTGCAAATATTAACTACTATATAGAAAAATAGTTAAAAAAACCTAAATTTCTTCTGTATAGCACAGGGAACTATATTTAATATATTGTAATAACCTTTAATGAAAAAGAATATGAAAAGGAATACATACATATATATGTGTATATGAATGACTGGAACATTGGGCTGTGCATCAGAAATTGACACATTGTAACTGACTATACTTCAATTAAAATAATATACATACAAATATAATGCCCATCAGCAGCTTCTGAGTGTCACTGAAAGCAGAAAGCTAGATGAATGGAGGCAGAGGTGGTTGGAGGAGCTAGGTTATTTTGCTGGGGTGGATGCAGCTGGCATTTCAGAGATCTAGAAGGAATGCTCACAACAGCCACTCACTTATCTGCAAGTGATTTAGGGTAACAGCTTCCTGAAATCCTCCCCACACGTCCTGATGAGCCAGGTGTCTGGTGTTTCTCTGGAAATCACTAGGCGCAGCCTGGAACTCAAAAGTAAAAATTAAAAACTGCAGTCAGGCAGCAAAGAGCCTGGCAGGACGTGTTGGACAAGAGTTGGTCAGAATCAACAAGGAATGGGGAGGGGATAGAACGTGTGCTGAGGACCCTGACTTCAAGGGTGGATTGTCGTGTTGAGGACTCTGAGTCAGTATGAGTAGATGGATTGGTGTGGACTAAAATGGTGGCCATTGTTCAGATAAGTGAATGATTTGGACTATATTTATTAGAGGAGGCTTTTTTTTTCCCCTTCAACATTTTTCATTTCTAGGGAGCAGAAAAATACTCTGCAACACATCTAAGTGCAAAAGAGTGGCTACAGGATGATGGTGGTATGAAAAATTTCAGTTCTGCAGTTCCAAGATTTCCTTAATGAAGTTAACAGCTGTTGGTACTTAAAATAAAATAAGGTACTTATAATAAAGACATTATCATATGTATATATCCTTAAAGATACACATATGGTTGTATAAGTGGGCCTGAAATGTGTTCTGCATTCTAAAATCCAATGAAATAAAATCAGTAGCACAATATGCCTGTCGGCTCTATAAACATGATGTAGCTAATGATCACAGAAAGCAAGGTCAGCTAGGAAATTTGAGATTTGTCTTTTCCAGTGTGAAAGTTAATATTTTTTGCTTTACTTAAAAAGCATTTTTTAATTAGGGCTGTCAGGATCCTTTGGTATACGGGGTTCAGTAGATGTGTTCAGATGTCCTAGACAGTGAATCAGAGCAAAGACTGAGGTTTAGACAGCAGTTAAATGCCTCACCCGTGTGATCAGCATCCACATACTGCTATACTGAAAATCCTTAAAAGTGAGAACTTCATTAAAGCAACGAAAAGAGAGGGAAAAAAATAGCCACAGACTAGTGGAAGTTTTGTAACATGTAAAAATGACAAAGGGCTATTCATGAGCATATTTTTAAAAACACCTACACTTTAATAAGAAAAACAACAAACTGACAACAGGTTGCACACAGCTCCCTGTAGGAGAAGCCATGCAGATGGACTCTTATGTGAATGGAGCTGGATCTGTAGAATTAGTTAGTCTTGCAAGTAACTCAGTTAAAAACAAATGCAAATGGGATACACTTCTAGAATATCTGAGTAAAAATCTTGGAAATCTTACTCCTATATGAAGCAATGACAGTAACAAAATTTGTCAAAATTAACCTATGTAGAACTCTGGAAATTAAATCAAGGCTTCCATCAATCCGGGGAATGTTTATTTGAGAAAAATAAAACAGCTAAATCTCCATAAAGATAGTAAGATTTGTGACATTGTTACTTGATCTACCCCATCCCTGTATCCTCACCTAAATGGTGGCCTTTAAAAGCAATAGTCTCACAATCAAGGTAGGGGCAGAAGTGATTTAAAGTTACCCAAAAAATCCGTCCCCAGAGAGCTGTCACTATGTGACCTATAACAAACTCATGCTGTGCAAACTGCCTGTCCCCAGAGTGTGTGTGGAAAACAATCAGCAGTGAGTATTTAACATTACAACTGCCTGAGGCAGTGGGACCAGGAGGGGCTAACTAGATGCTGACTAGGAAACTTAGAAGGCATAATTGAGTAATGAGACGTTCTGGGGGTGAAGGTAGGGTTAAAAACTCCAAAAAATTCTGAGAATTGTAGAAGGCCGTACACATGTGTGGCACATGGCAAGGAAAGATCTGAGAAAATCTTAAGCCTTCAACTCTGGCTGAACTTGAGGTTCTGCATAAGCAAGAACCAAAGGCTACGGAAGAGCTGCAGATTGCCTGCCGGTGCTGAGGGCATCCCTCAGCACGCGGACACACAGCCACCTGGCAACAGCTCAAACGATTGGCTCCAGGCATTGAAAGAAATCACTATCCAATCATTATTACAGTGATGACAACTAGGCTTTTTGCACACACACTGATCTCATGGCCATGCGTGATAAATAATACAGACTTTACAGAATTTGTTCACGAAAGTAAATAAATAGCTGCAGCAGGAACGACAATGGAATCAACAATAAACCCTGGAGATGAGGAAAATCAGGCTTTCAGATCTGCCACATTGTAATATTTTAAATGTCCAGTTTTCAACAGAAAATTACAAGGTGTACAAAGAAACAGAAAAGTTTGGCCATAACAGAGGGGAAAAAGAAGTCAATAGAAACTCCCTGAGGAAGCCCAGACACTGGACTTACTAAACAAAGACATAAATAAGCAATTACACATATGTTCAAAAAGCTAACAGAAACCATGCCTAAAGAATTAAATTATGTGAACATCTCATTGTACAGAGAGTATCAATAAATAAAATTTATACTAAAAACCAACTAGAAATTCTACAGATACAAATATAATGACTAAAATGAAAACTTCAATAAGAGGTTTCTCTGTAGATATGAACTGGTTGAAGAAACAGTCAGTTACCTTAAAACTAGTGAGATTATCCAGCCTGTGGAACAGAAAGAAAAAGGAATGAAAAAAAAATGACCTCTGTGTCAGAGATAGGTGGGACACCATCAACAATACCAATACACACATAATGGGAGAGCCAGAAGGAAGGAGAGAAAAAAAGGGGCAGAAAGAATATATAAAGAAATAATGGCTGAAAACTTCCCAAATTTGATGAACACATTAATTTGTACATCCCAGCAGCTCAACAAACTCCATGTGGTATAAACGTAGAGACATCTAAAATAGGCATATCAGACTCAGTGTGTCAAAAGACAAGAATGAAGGACCTTGACAGAAGAAAGAGAAAAGTGGCTCAACATATAGAAAGGCTCCTCCATAAGACAGTTGATTTCTCATCAAAAACCATGGAGACCAGAAGGCATTGGGATGGTATCGTCAAAGTGATAAAAGGAAAAGACTGTCACCAAGTATTTTATAGCCAGCTAAATGATCCTTCAAAAAAATTAAAGGAGAAATTAAGACACCCCTACAAAAACAAAACCTGAAAGAATCCATTGCTAGCAGGCCTGCCCTACAAGAAATACAAAGGATAGTCCAGCAGGTGTAAATGAAAGGACACTCACCTGAAAAATATAAAGCACTACTACATGAGTAAAAAAATAAAACAGTATAAATAGAGTATTACATGTAAATGTTTTGTTCTATTTGATGTAAAGGACAACTGCATAAAACAATACATATGAAACTGTGTAGATATGCTTGTAATGCATAAAGGTGTAATTTGTATGACAGTGACAGCATGAGGAGGGGGAGGGAAAAGACTGATACCAAAGCAAAGTTTTGGTGTACTATTGAAATTAAGTTGGCATTCATGTGAACTAGATTGCTTTAAAACAAGATGTTAATTACTATCTCCAGGGCAATGGAGGAGAAGTAAGGAGGAGGAAGAGGAGGAGGAGGAGGAGAAAAAAGATAAAATAAACAACAAGTTAAAATGGCACACTTGAAAATGCCTACTTTGTACAAAAAGTGTAGTAATAGAGGAATGGGAAAAAAAAGACATATAGAAAGCAGATAGCAGATGTAACTTCAACCTGATAAGAAATTACATTAATGTAAATGAATTAAACATTCTAATCAAAATACTAAATGCAGAAATAAATGGAATAGAGGATAGATGAACAACAGAGAAAAATCAACAGAAAGAAAAGTTGGTTCTTTGAAAAGATCAACAAAATTGACAAATTTTTAGCTAGTATTAAAAAAAAAAAGAGAGAAGATTCAAATTACTAAATGAGAAATGAAAGGAAGGATGTCACTACTGCCCTTACAAAAATAACAAGGAACATAAGGGAATACCATGGATTTATATAGCCAATGAATGAGATAATCTGGATGAAATGGATAAATTCCTAGAAGGACATAAATGGCTGAAGCCAATTCAAGGAGAAATAGAAAACTCAAATAATCCTACAGTAATTAGTGACGGAAATAGTAATCGAAAACATTCCCACAAGGAAATGCTAGGCCCATATGGCTTTGCTGGTGAATTCCATCAAATACTTAAAGAAAAAACAAAAACAAAAACAAACAAAAGAAAACAATGCTTCGCAAACTCATCTAAAAATAAAGAGGAAGGAACACTTCCCAATTCATTCAATGAGACTAGCATCACACTGATACCAAAACCAGACAAAGGCAACACAAGAAAACTAAAGACTATCTCTTATGAATATAAATGCAAATATCCTCAACAGAATACAAGCAAATCCAATCCAGTAACATATAAAATAGACCACAATTAAGTGGGATGTATCCAGGTATGCAAAGGCAGTTCAACATACAAAAGTCAATTAATGTAATACGCCATATTAATAGAAAAAAGGATAAAAACTAGGAATAGAAGAGAACTTCCTCAACTTGACAGAGAACATCTATGAAAAACCTGGAGCAAAGATCATACATAATGTTGAAAGACTGAATTATTTCCTCCCACAATCAACATTGTACTAGAGGTTCTAGTCAAAGCAACCAGACAAAGAAAATAAAGCCTCTAGATTAGAAAGAAAGAAATAAAACTGTTCTGATTCCAGATGATATGATATTATATATTGAAATCACAAGGAATCCACAAAGAAAAAAAAGAGAGAAAAGAAAAAAATCCAATTAAAATTAATAACCCAGTCTGACCAAAATTGTAAGACACAAATCAATATATAAAATGTAATTATATTTCTATACAACAGTAGTGAATAATCTAAAAATAAAATGAAGGAATCATTTTCATTTACAATAGCATCAAAAAGAATAAAATACTTAGGAATATTAACAAAAATATGTGGAATACTGAGAAAAATGTCTGAAACTTGTATATAGAAAACTAAAATACTACTGATAGAATTTAAAAATGACCTAAAATAAATGGAAAGCTCTTCTGTTTTCATGGATCAGGAGCCTTATTATTGTTAGGATGGCAAATGTCCTCAAAATGACCTATAGGTGCAATGCAACTCTGGCTTTCTGGCAGAAATGAACAAGCTGATCATAAAACTAATATGGAAATGCAAGATACCCATAATAGTCAAAACAATCTTGAAAAAAAACAAAGTTTTAAGTTTCCAAATTCAAAACTGACTAACAAAACTGTAATCCATACAGTGTGGTACTTGCATAAAGAACAGACAAATAGATTGAGAGAAAAGAAATTGAGAGTCCATAAACAAACTCTTACACATAGCCATTTAATTTTTGACAAATGTGCTGTGACAATCCAATGGGGAAAATATAATCTTTACTAAAATGATGCTGGGACGCCTGCACAAACACCTGGAAAGAAAGAAAATTGAACTTTTATCTGAACACCATTTATGAAAGTTAACTGAAAATAAATCACAGACCTGAAACTATAAAACTTTTAGAAAATGAACAATGAGAAAATCTTCAGGACTTTGGATTACAAATACTTGTAATAAATGGCACCAAAAGCACAAACAACAAAAGAAAAAAAATCAAGTAAACTGGACTTCTGTAAAATTAAAAACTTCTGTGCTTCAAAGGGCTTCATCAAGAAAGTAAGAAGACAATCCACAGGATGGATGAAATTATTTCCAATATTTTCCCTGATAAGGGACTTTTATCCAGAATAGACAAAGAAGACTTAATACGTGACAATACAAAGACAAATACAATTAAAATGGGCAAAGAATTTGAACAGATGTTTCTCCAAAGAAGACATAAGAATGGGAAATAAGCACATAAAAAGATGTTCAACATCAGTAGGCATTAGGGAAACAGAAATCAAAGCACAATGACATGCCACTTCACACCAACCAGGATGACAAATATACATGATATATGATATATAATATGTATCTATAAACCCGGTAATAAAAAGTGTTGGGGATGTGGGGAAACTGGACTACTCATACATTAGTACTGGAAATATAAAATGATGCAGTCCCTTTAAAAACTACTTCAGCAAATCCTTAAAATGTTAAAAGTAGAATACATCCCAGAAATTCCATTTTTTGATATATCCTCAAGAGAACTGAAAATATGTGTTCACACAAAAACTTTTCCATGAGCATTTACAGCAGAATTATTCATCATCAACTGATGGATGGATTACCAATGTGGAGTATTTATAACAATGGCATATTACTTGAACACAAAAAGGAATTTGGGTACTGATATATGCTACACCATGGATGAGCCTAGACAACGTCACACTAAATGAAAGACGACAATCTAAAAAGGCAGCATACTCTATGGTTCTACTTATATGAAATGCCCAGAACAGGCAAATCCGTAGAGGCAGAAAGTAGAGTGGTGGCTGCTGGGGGCTAAAGGAAAGGAAGGTTAGGGACTGACTTACTAAAGGGTACTGGTTCCTTTTGTGGGTGACGGCTACAAAGCTCTGAAATGTACTTAAAACCCTAATGCACATTTTCAAAGGCTGCATTTTATGGTATGTGAATTATATCTCCATAAAGCTGTTATTCTTGAAGCTGAGTCCACCTATGGAGCAAGTGGCACAGCACTGACTGCGGCATCTTGAGTGGGAGGGACCCACCAGCCCACCACGAAGGAGAGCAGCACCTGACCCAGTGTTGGAGGGGCATGATATTCTTGCCGATGGACACTGTGAGTAGCACAGATGAAGGGGCCAACAGAGCAAGCTGAGTTCATGAAACAGGGCGAAGACACAAAGACCGCTCAATAAAACCATTAAGAGCACACAGTCTCTAGGAGAACACATCTTTGTTTTTTAAATCTGTTTATATCTGTTTTATTTTCTATTACCTTTTTAATCTTTACTTTTTAAACATTTCTATATGTTTACATTTCTCATTTCATTTTTAATTCTCTTGGTTTTGATTTGTTATTGATTATCCACAGGTTTCAAATATTGTGTTTTGATTTTTTCTTCTTTTTATTAAGGCTTTTAAAAGACATCTCAACTTGACTGCTATTCTGCTTCAACTTGCTCTTATATTATTGATTATACACTGTTTTCAAACCTTCTTTTCCTCCATTCTTTAAAATTCTCTCTCTCTTTTGTTTTTAAATTATATTTCCACATAGGCTTTAGATAGATAAATAAATAAACTCCTTTAAGGACCACAATATATAACTGATACTCCTTAAGCCACAGTGCCAGAGATATATGAGCAGTATGAAAAAGCAGAGGAAGTACTCCCAATTAAAAGAGCAAGAGAAATCCCCTGAAAGTATGATCAATGAAATAGACATTGATGGCCTACTAGATCAAGATTTCAAAAAAGAAGTTATCAAATTATTGAAGGAACTAAAAGAGATAGTGTTTAGAGACATAAAATATGTCAAAAACAAAATAGAAGCTATAAAGAAGAGCCAATTAGAATTGGTAAATTCATTGGCTTAAATGAGATCTGATCTAAAGGCTGTAAAAATCAGACTAGATAATGCAGAGGAATGAATAAGTGACCTAGAAGACAGGACAACAGAAAGCACACAATCAGAACAGCTGAGAGAAAAACAAATATAAAACAATGAAAACAATATAAGGAACCTATGGGATATTATAAAGCATGCCAATATATGCAAAATAGGGGTTCTAGAGTGGGAAGAAAGAACAAAGGGGATGGAAAAGGTATTTAAAGAAATCATGACTGAAAACTTCCCAAACCTAAAGAAGGAATCAGACACCCAAGCACAGGAGGCTCAGAGGTTCCCAAACAGGAAGAGCATAAGGAGACCCACACCAAGACATATCATAATCAAGAAGGCCAGACTGAAAGATAAAGAAATGATCCTAAAGGCAGCAAGAGGAAAACAAAGGGTGAGTTACAAGAGAAGGCTCTCAGCTGATTTCTCTACAGAAACACTACAGGCCAGAAGGGAGTGGCAACATATATTCAAAGTTCTGAATGAAAAAACAGATGCAGCCTAGGATACTTTCTGCAGCAAGGCTATCCTTTAGAATAGAAGGAGAGATATAGATTTTCACAGAGAAGCAAAATCTAAAAGACTTTAGCAACACTAAACCCATGCTAAAAGAAACATTGAAAGGTCTACTCTAAATAGAAAAGAAGTAGGATGCTACAGAAATGAGAACTCTAACTGGAAAGGTGATAACTACCATGAATTACAAATAGAATAAAGATGAAATTGTAAAAGAAGACATCTAAATCATTGATTGGGAGCGGGAAGCAAGAAAATATAGAATATTTTTTCTTTCTTCTTCTTTTTTTTTAAATTTTTTGTTCTCGGTAGGATGGGTTTGAGATTACATTATTATCTGTTTAGTACACACAGTTAGAGTAATTGGTTAACAGACTTACAAAAAAGTGTAACCACAAGCCAAAAACTTACAAGTGAGTCACAAAAACTAAATACAATCCAAGATAATACAAAGGAAAATTACCATACCACAAAAGGAAGAAGAAAGGAACAGAGAAGAAGTACCAAATCAACTGCAAAAATAAGTTCAAAATAGCAATAAACACTCATCTATCATTAATTACTGTAAATGTTAATGGACTAAATGCTCCAGTCAAAAGACATAGTGGCAGACTGGATAATAAAACAAGAACCTTCAATACACTGCATATAAGGGACATGCTTTAGGGAGAAGGACACATACAGATTGAGAGTGAATGGACGGAAAAGGATAATCCATGAAAATGGAAACGACAAAAAAGCAGGTGCAGCAGTACTGATTTCAGACAAAATAGACTTTAAAACAAAGGCCATAAAGAAAGATAAAGAGGGACATTTTATAATGATTAAAGGAGTGATACAAGATGAAGATATTACACTCATTAATATATATGCACCCAATATAGGAGCACCAAAGTACATACAAGAATTACTAACAAAGGTAAAGGGGGATATTGATGGGAATACAATCATAGTTGGAGATTTTAACACTGCATTAACATCACTAGACAGATCTCCCAGACAGAAAATAAACAAGGCAACAGAGAAATTAAATACTACAATAGAAAATCTAGATTTGGTGGATATTTTCAGAGCATTACAGCCCCCAAAAATAGAATATACATTCTTTTCAAGTGCACATGGAACATTTTCCAGGATCGATCATGTACTTGGACACAAAAGAAACCGCAACAAATTTAAGAAGATAGAAATTATCTCAAGCATCTTTACTGACCACAATGCCATGAAACTGGAAATCAACAACAGAGAAACAAAGGAGAAAAAAAGAAAAGCATGGAGATTAAGCAATATGTTATTGAAAAATCAATGGATCAATGAGGAAATCAAAGCTGAAATTAAAAAATACCTTGAGACAAATCATAATGAAAGCACAACCACTCAAAACCTATGGGACACAGCAAAGGCAGTGCTAAGAAGGAAGTTTATAGCGATACAGGCCTCCCTCAAAAAAGAAGAACAATCTCAAATAAACAAGTTAACCCACCACCTGAATCAATTAGAAAAAGAACAACAAAAAGCCCCAAAAAGCAGCAGAAGGAAGGAAATAATAAAGATCAGAGAGGAATTAAATACAATAGAGTCTAACAAGACCATAGAAAAAATCAACCAAACCAAAAGCTGGTTTTTTGAAAAAGTAAATAAAATCGACAAACCTCTGGCCAAACTCACAAAGAAAAAAAAATGAGAGAGCACAAATTAGCAAACTAAGAAAGAAAATGGAGAAATTACAACAAACAAAATAGAAATACAGAATATCATACGAGAATATTATGAAAAACTATATGGAACCAAACTGGATAACCTAGAGGAGATGGACACGTTTCTGGAAACATACTGTCCACCAAAACTGAATCAAGAAGAAACTGAACACTTGAATAATCCGATCACTAGAAAGGAAACAGAAATAGCAATTAAAAACCTCCCTACAAATAAAAGTCCAGGACCGGATGGCTTCACCAGGGAATTCTACCAAACATACAAAGAAGAACTCATACCAGTCCTTCTCAAACTCTTCCAGACGACTGAAAAGGAAGGAATACTCCCAAACTCATTCTATGAAGCCACCATCACCCTGATACCAAAACCAGGCAAAGACACTACAAAAAAAGAGAATTATAGGCCAATATCACTGATGAACATAGACGCCAAAATCCTCACCAAAATTTTAGCAAATAGAATCCAACAACACATAAAAAAGATTATACATCATGACCAAGTGGGGTTCATCCCAGGGACACAAGTCTGGTTCAATATACGCAAATCAATCAGTGTAATACATCACATCAAGAAGAGAAAGGACAAAAGCCACATGATCATCTCAATCGATGCAGAAAAAGCATTTGATAAAATTCAACACCCATTTATGATAAAAACTCTCGCCAAAGTGGGTATAGAGGGAACATATCTCAACATAATAAAAGCTATATATGACAAACGTACAGCCAGCATAATTCTCAATGGTGAAAAACTCAAAAGATTCCCACTAAAATCTGGGACAAGACAAGGATGCCCACTATCACCACTCCTATTCAAGAAAAAAAAATAAAGAAATTTTATGATTAAAGGAGCAATACAAGATGAGGATATTATAATCATTAATATATATGCACCCAACGTGAGCACCTAAGTACATAAAACAACTACTAACAAAGATAAAGGGGGAAATTGATGGGAGTACAATCATTGTCAGAAATTTTAACACCACATTAACATCACTAGACAGATCTTCCAGACAGAAAATAGATAAGGTAACAGAGAAATTAAATGATACAAGAGAAAAATTAGATTTAGTGGATATTTTGAGAGCATTACAACCCCCCAAAATAGGATATACATTATTTTCAAGTGCACGTGGAACATTTTCTAAGATTGGTCATGTACTTGGTCACAAAAGAAGCCTGAACAATTTTAAGAAGATAGAAATTATCTCAAGCATCTTTATTGACCACAAAGCCATTGAAACCAGAAATCAACTACAGAGAATCAAAGGAGAAATAAAGGAAAGCATAGAGATTAAACAACATGCTATTAAAAAATCAATGGGTCAATGATGAAATCAAAGTTGAAATTAAAGATTACCTTGAGACGAAAATGAAAACACAACCACACAAAACTTATGGGACGCAGCAAAACAGTGTTAAGGGGAAAGATTAGGGCAATACAGGCCTTCCTCAGAAAAGAAGAACAATCTCAAATAAACAATCTAACCCACCAGCTAAAAGAACTAGAAACAGAAGACCAAAATCACCCAAAAGTCAGCAGAAGGAAGGAAATAATAAAGATCAGGGAGGAAATAAATAAAACAGAGTTTAAAAAAAATAAAGAAGATAATCAATGAAACACAAAGCTAGATTTTTGAAAGAGTAAATTAAATCGACAAACCTCTGGCCAAACTCACAATGAAGAAAAAAAGAGAGAGCACAAATTTGCAAAATAAGAAAGGAAAATGGAGAAATTACAACAAATAACATAGAAATACAGAATATCATATGACAATATCATGAAAAACTACATGGAAAAAAATGAATAACCTAGAGGAGATGGACAGGTTTCTGGAAAAATACAGTCCACCAAGACTGAATCAAGAAGAAACCGACCACTTGAACAAACCGATCACTAGGAATGAAATCAAATTAACAATAAAAAAACCTCCCTACAAATAAAATCCAGACTGGACAGCTTCACCGGGTAATTCTACCACACATACAAAGAAGAACTCATACCAGTCCTTCTCAAACTCTTCCAGAAGATTGAAAAGAAGTAATATTCCCAAACTCATTCTGTGAAACCACCATCACCCTGATACCAAAACCAGGCAAAAACACCAGCAAAGAAGAGAATTACAGACCAATATCACTGATGAACAGAGATGCAAAAAGTCCTTACCAAGATACTAGCAAATAGAATCCAACAGCACATTAAAAAGATTATATATCATGCTCAAATGGGGTTCATCTCAGGGACCCAAGGGTGGTTCAACATATGCAAATCAATCAATGTAATACTTCACATCAACAAGAAAAAGACAAAAACCACATGATCATCTCAAAAGATGCAGGAAAGCTTTTGATAAAATTCAACACCCATTTATGATAAAAATTCTCACCAATGTGGGTATTGAGGGAACATAACTCAACATCATAAAAGCTATATATGGCAAACCTACAGCCAGCATAGCACTCAAGGGTGAAAAACCCAAATCTTCTCACTAAAATCTGGGACAAGATAAGGATGCCCACTATCACCACTCCTATTCATCATAGACATGGAAGTCCTGGGTAGAGCAATCAGGCAAGTAAGAAAAGTAAAAGGGGTCTAAATTGGAAAAGAAGAGGTAAAAGTGTTACTCTATGCAGATGACACGATACTATATCTAGAAAACTCTGAAAGGTCCACACAAAAGCTACTAGAGCTGATCGAAGGATTTATCAAGGTAGGAGGTTACAAGATTAATGTTCAAAAATCAGTAGCATTTCTTTACACAAATGATGAATCAACAGAAAAAGAAGTAAAGAAACAATCCCCTTTAAAATAGCACCCAAAGTAATAAAATATCTAGGAATAAATCTAACCACAGAGGTTAGAGAATTATACACAGAAAACTATAAAACATTGGTGAAGGAAATTTAAAAAAATTTAAAAAATTGAAAGGTATCCCATTCTCTTGGATTGCAAGAATCAATAATGTTAAAATGGTCACACTGCCCAAGGCAGTCTACAGATTTAATGCAATCCCTATCAAATTACCCTGGACATATTTCATAGAACTAGAACAAATCAAAATAAAATTTATATGGAACCAATAAACACATAGAATTTCCAGAGCATTAATGAAGAAAAAAGAAAGAGCCTGAAGGAATAACTCTCCCAGACTTCAGACAATACTATAGATTTACAGTCATCAAGACACCATGGTATTGGTACAAAAACAGACATATAGACCAATGGAACAGAATAGAGAGCCCAGAAATGAACCCACAGACTTTTGGTCAACTAATCTTCGAGAAAGGAGGCAAGAATATACAATGGAATAAAGACAGTCTCTTCAGCAAGATAAACATAAAACAAGATACAATAAACCTCCTAGAAGAAAATACAGGCAAAATATCTGACATACATGTCAGAAATGCTCCCCTAGGGCAGCCTACACAAGCAATAGGGATAAAAGCAAAAATAAACAAATGGGACCTAAAGAAACTTACAAGCTTCTGCACAGCAAAGGACACCATAAGTAAAACCAAAATACAACCTACAGAATGGGAGAACATTTTTGCAAATGAAGCTGACAAAGGTTTGATCTCCAGAATATATAAGCAGCTCATATGACTTAATAAGAAACAACCAAATAACCCAATCCAAAAATCGGCAGAAGACCTAAACAAGCAATTCTCCAAGGAAGACATACAAATGATCAATGGGCACAGAAAAAAAGGCTCAGTATCACTAATCATCAGAGAAATGCAAATCAAAACTACAATGAGGTATCACCTCAAAACAGTCAGAATGACCATCATTCAAAAATCCACAAATGTCAAATGCTAGAGAGGCTGTGGAGAAAGGGGAAACTCCTACACTTCTGGTGGGAATGCAGTTTGGTGCAGCCACTGTGGAAAACAGTATTGAGTTTCCTCAAAAGACTAGGAATAGACTTGCCATATGACCCAGGAATCCCGCTCCTGGGCATATGTCCTGAAGGAACCCTACTTCAGGATGACACCTGCACCCCAATGTTCATAGCAGCACGATTTACAACAGCAAAGACATGGAGACAGCCTTAATGTCCATCAACAGATGACTGGCTAAAGAAGTGATATATTTATACAATGGAATACTACTCGGCCATAAACACTGAAAATATAGGGCCACTTGCAACAACATGGATGCTCCTGGAGAATGTTATTCTAAGTTAAGTAAGCATGGTAACAAGGAATAAAGAGAAGTTACCTCCAGGTACAGTTATTTTGATTAAAATATCCATACAGAAAGCAAGTCACCCCCACGACTGCTGCCAGGAGGAGCATCTGAGTGTAATAGCCCAGCCAAGCAAAGTAGATTCCGACCTTCCCTCCACAGAATTTCCTGCAGAAAGACAGAAGGTAGTTTCAGAAAACACACATAATCTCTCTGTAACTTCATCCTTATGTTAATTTCTTTTTTCTTTTTTTTTGTGGAGGGGGCAAAATTAGGTTTATTTATTTGTTTTTAAATGGAGGCATTGGGGATTGAACCCGGGACCTTATGCATGCTAGGCATGCACTCTACCACTGAGCTATACCCTCCCTCCATCATATTAATTTCTGATTCTAAATCAAGGAGGCTTTAAGTTTAAATCTTTGACTCAATTCACACTTAAAACATATGCATTTTCATAGCATCCCCCAAATTCTACCGTAAAATAAGAAGTATTTTATGTATTATAGAAGTACAGATAACTGGTTCACCTGCTGAAGAGAGATAAATGAGAACAGAGCAAAGGAGGGGACGAGGTCGACTCTGGAGCAGATGCAGGGGATCATCACCACTCACTGGACAGTCAGGCACATCCAACAAATCCCCACAAAGTTCATTCTTAACAGGCTTGACACAAGTGGACATCAACAAGTGGCTCAGTCATTTGCTCCTGCCTTATTTCGGAAACTTCCCTGGAGCAAATGCATCGTAAACCGCAGATAATAAGGAAATGTCTGATAATGATAACAACTGGGAGTGCAATGTCTCTCTGACAAAATATTTATAAAACTCATTGTGGGAATGGTAGAGGGCAGGAGGGATGTGACTGAGGAAGGTACTGCCCTGTATTCTTTGTATCTAGCACGTCTGTTATTCGTAGGTTTTAAAAACTCTTCAATGTTTCTCAGTTAATCTGGAGTAGATGGAACAGGCCAGGGAGGCAAGATTAGAAGAAAGGAAGTAGGGCATGAAGCGGTGCCAGGCTGGTCCTGAAAGGGAGACAGACACAGACAGGCAGACACAAACGGTTTAGGAATGAGGCAGAACAATCAGACGGCGGCTCAGGTATGTCTTGCTGTTGCTGATACTTCCCTCAACTGGCTCATTACAGACTCGGCAGTGCTGGGTAAAACCTGTGGATTTCCTCAGCTCTGAGTTCTCTCTGAGGCTTCCGGCTCAGTCTGGAGCTCACCCCTAGGGGGGACTCAGCTCTGAGAACAGCCTGGAGTCCTGGGAAACTTCATGCAGGAACCCCTTTGGGCTGGACCAGCACTCACAGGGCTGCTGTGAGACCAGCTCCATCGTCAGAGACCTGGGCATGGACCATTCCATGGGGAAAAGGGCTGAGCCCGATACCAAATCAGATAGGAGGGACAAAGTGTGTTCATTCTCATGTGACTGGGCTTTGTGGCCTGGCTCACAGATGGCAGGCTCAGGATGGTGTCTGGCAGAGAAAACCCTGGCAATGGGTTTGAGATGTCTTGGACTCTTTCTTGTTAAGCTTTTTGTAATACATTCTTATCAACTTTCCGTCCTGAAAATGCCACATTCAAAACTGAAAGAATGTTAGAAGTTGCCTGCTCCAACTGGCCAATGGTAAACACACCCTGCTACAGTTAGAGAGCTGGTCAGGCAGCCACTGCCTGGATTTTAACAGTGACGGGGAGTTCATTATTTACAAAGGTTACATGTCGGTAAGAAGGTCAGACAGAATTTTTGAACCTTAAACAGATGTCTGCACCATAGTCCTTGCTGAAATTCTAGGAATAATGAGGATCCCTTCAAATGTATTTTGTCTGATTGTTATCCCTCTCTGTCAAAAACACCCCAATTCTTACTATCAAATTTTCAAAATTCATCTTTGATTTCTTTTTATCAAAGTTATACCATACATTGATTAAAGAGTCAAATAGTTCTCGAACACCGATTCTAAAAAGGAGCAGTTCCCAACAACCGCCCCATTTCCTGGCCAGAAGCAACCACGTTCAGCTCCTACTGCTGACTCCTGGAATAATTACTCCCTATCTCTGACTAATATCCTTGTAACGCAGCCTACTGACTTTTTCAGCTTTATGTATCACCTATTTAACTTTGTATTTTGGAAAATGAGGATTAAGCTCTCTTTCAAACCCCATCTTATCTACACACCCAAAACTTCATTCTTCCAACCTTTTGATACAATTACATTATAATTTTTAATCAGATCAGTAGCCTTGCTTTACATTATTAGCTCTCTGTACAGACTGTTCACAGCTGCAGCAAGTTGGCTGCTAGGCTTACTGTTTTCTTCCCTACTTTGTTTTTCCTGGAGTTAATAATTGTCTTGGTGGTTCATAGGTTATATTTCTGTGCACTTAACAATTCAACCACAGACCTTCCCCTAATGAATAACTTTCTCAATACTTTCCAAAACATTGTGTACAAATTTCATCTCCTTGAATAAATCTCTTCCGATCTCCTTCAATCTTGATTAACGACAAGCTAGTCTTGTCACAGAACTCAAGGGGCCACTAGTGGGAAGCAACAAAGGGAACACATGGACCAGGGGCAGGGAGCAGATCAATATATTTTCCTTAGCAAAACATACTTAAAATAGTGGGAAAATTGTTTTCTTTACAAACACAGACACAAACACCAAAGCCCATAAAGAATGATTAAAGAGCCATCAAACGCATTGCCCTGCCATCAAATTCTGCATAACAAAACAAAAATAGGAAAATATCATATAAATATCAATCTCAAGGGGGATAGTGTACAGTCAGTTGCAGAGTGTGTGCTCAGCATGCATAAGGTCCTAGATTCAATCTTCAGTACCTCCATTAGAAAAAAAAATTAAAAAGTAAAGAAAAATGTATCAACTTTAAATATTTAGATATGTACAAACATCCTCTTTTAAAACTTTGTCCTACAGGATAACCCAGGTTAAGGAGAAAGTGCCTCTTCATGACTCTGATCCTGCTGATAGTTGAAGGAGGAAATTAGTGTATGAACACATGAAATAAAATCCCTTATAAAATAATGACCCCAGGTGACAATCATTATTGGCTGCTGTCATCACAAAAAAGAGAGTCAACTGGAAATTATGTACCTTATGACAGGAGTACAAAACTTCACATAATAAGTATTCTTGCACAAAGTTGAACCTCAATCAGATCAAGCTTTTAGGGGAGGATCAAATCACTTAGCTAAACCAAATACATAGGATGGAGAAACAAGTCTAACACCACAGGGGGGAATGAAATCAGCTAAACAGGAAATAGAGAAACCCCTCAGGAATTTCAAGGAAAATGAGAAACAGGAAAATTTTTTATTAGAACCCACTTGAGAGATATGCTAGCTGCAATGTCTGAATCTATTCTGGATCCCGATTTCAACCCCAAAACTACTTAGGAGTGTATTTTTGTGACAATCAGGGAATTACATTGTAACCCTAAATAAAAAAGGAATATTCCAATTGTATTTGAAAGAGACCCTGTCATTTCACTAATGAAAGGTTAAGCTATGTAGGATTGTCTTCAAAATAATCCCGTAGTGGGGGAGGGGAGGAGGTGGAGATGAAAGATGCAACAACAGTGACTCTGAGTTTATAATTCTGAAGCTGGGTGACTGATACAGGCAGGCTGGCTGTGCTGTTCTCTCTACTTCTGTAAATGTTTGAACCTTTCCATAAAATGTGAAACAAACAAAAAGACTTCAGTGTTTTAAAACCCTCACTTTGAAGGTTAAGATGTTTGCCCAAGTAGGTGGGCACCTGCATGGGGCACTGAGATTAGGAAGATCAGGCACCTGGCTCCAAGCCGACCTGGGCTTACCTTGACCCTCCTCTTCTCCTCACCATCCACAGCCAGCCCATAACTGCATCCTGTCAGGTCCACTCCCCAAACACATTCCTCCCTGGCTCCCACCATCATCTCTCATCTGGCCCAATCCAAGAGCCTCCTACCCTGCCTCCCTGCTTCCTGGGTCCCTGCCATTCATTCTCCACATTATCTTTGCAAAATGTGAGAGAAAATTACTTTAGTGCTTAAACTACCATGACTGCTTCTCACTGCGCTTAGAGTCTACACTCCTTTCCGTGCTCCTGATGCCCTTCTAAGACTCGCGTCTCATCCCTCTCACCAGCGCTGGCTCCAGTATCTCCTCAAACCTGCTGAGCACGTTTGTGCCTCGGGGCCAATGGACAAGCTGCCTCTATTCCTGGGGTGACTTTTCCCAGATCCTCAAAGTCCAGCCTCCTTATCACCATCTCAGCTCACATGTAACCTACCCAAATATAGCTTTCTTGACTCACTTCCCCCCAAGTCTCCCATCTCAACACAGTGTTATTTCCTTCATTTCAATCTGACATTGTTTCCTTATTCACCCGATTATTTTTGTTTACACGGTTTTCCTTGGCCTCCCTCTCCCCAGCAGCCTTGCCCAAACAGCATAAGCTCCCGGGGAGCAGCCGGCACTGCTGCTCTAAGACACATGCTGAGCGCGACATTACAGTCACGTGGTGTAGTGAAACGGTGTCGAACAGCAGATACAGCAAAGCAGTGAGAATTTCTCTTTTATTTTATAATTTAAATGAAATCTAACATTTACTCCTGTTTAATGAAGTATTTGGTAGGTCTTTGGTCCCAGTTCCTGGAGGGCAAAACCTAAAGCCTTGAAATTTCCCAAGATAGGAGTGTCTTTGCTATTCATGGTGGAACCTTGGATGGCTTGTGTTCATGAGATGACTCAGGATGGGGACTGACCAGCCAGAGACACCAACCATGTGATTAGAGGAGTAGGGCTTTGAGCTTTGTGACAAGTGAGTGACCACCAGGAGAGGAAGGGGCTCAGCGGTTAGGGCTAAGGAAAGTTTTGACTTAAATTTAGGATTTGGGTTAGCCATGTCGGTAGTGACCCAATAAATCATGTCTTTTTTATAAAGCCTCCAGTAAAAACTTGGGGCAACAAAGCTCAGAGCTCCTGTGAGCTTCCTGGTTGGTAACACTCTTGGAGGACTGTCACCCTCAGATGCCATGAGGGCAACCCTGAGCCCTTCCCACTGGAGTGCTCTCCACAACAGCTCACCTGATGAGATCTAAGGGCTGCTTCTTGTCTATGCTTCGAGGAGGATCCCATTCCCTGTACAGAAGGCCCTGTTCTCTGGGGCAGCTGTGGTCCTCTGACGGAGGCTGAAGTTGCACTGGGAAGCAGAAGCAAACAGGTGAGCATCACTATCACCATGTGATCACATGTTCTGTTGATAAAATGTGGTGCTAACACTTCGTGGTCATTTGTAAATAAGGGGCCATCACTTGCCAGAAGGGATGGAGGTACTATATAATTTTTCATAATTCTCACCCAGGATTAATACTAACCCTTTGAGGGTCATTTGCAAATATGGGTGGAAAGGAAAGCTTGGATGTTACAGTCCTGGGGCCACTGTGGGTACATGGGGAGACCCTTGCAGATGCTTAATGTCCTGCAACCGGACCAGTCTTCCACAGCAAAAAAACTAGGCCACCCAAGTGCCCAAACTGCTGCAGTAGAGGGACACCTGATGGTCCAGCCCCCTTCTTGGACACCCAGAGGAAGCTGGACTCTGGCTGGTTGGGGGCAGTGTCAATTCTAAATCCCAGGCTTTTTTGTCCCCACAATTCAGTAGTTATTCGATGACAGCACATGGAATATAAACAACAAAGAAACTTTACATGATGTTATATATTTAGCTTACTCAAGAAACATAATTTAAATCCAGTCATTCTCCTTCCCACCTGACCTACTTTCCTTTCTCCTGTACTACAACCAGATTATTAACCACCCAGCCTTAACATGGGTCCTGACTCCACTTACCTCCCTCCCAAACACGATATGAGATGATTCCTAAGCCTGAATGTGGGACCAGCAATTACAACAGGCTTTAGTGGAAAAGAACTGATTGTGCGCAGATGCCAAATAAACACTGTAGAATCCTGGTGTCCCACATTAGTAATCATGACAGCTGTTTGCAAGTGTCCCCAAAGTTCATTTAAGACTCTCACTGCTTGTTTTGCTGGGACATAAATATGAAACATGTGGACCCCTTGGCTGGACTGCTATGCTGTGTCTCGGATCCAGGAAGCTCAGTGTCTGCTCCCTGCACCCAGCTCCCTGTTGTGTTCATGCATGTGCATCAAGCAGCTGTTTAGTGTCCATTTTAATACCTTAAACAGTGCATTACAGTATTGCATTCATCCACAAATACGTGTACCACTCAGTAGTAACGATTAATCTCAGTATTTGCTTTCTTTGGTCTTAGAGTCAGATAAATAGATAGCAAAGATAACAAAGTCATAGAGCGCTATAATATAGTATTTCCTTTATTTCAGTGACAGGATTTATTTAAAGAGGTTAGATATAACATCCTTGCATTTATGCCATCATTAAGCATCTGAAGCTGTTACATTATAAGCACTTCATTTCAAGTGAGATGTTATCAGTTAGAGAAGCACTGCTGAATTTGAGGGGTTGCTGTCATCTCAGACGGAGCCCCTAAAAAATGTCAACTCTCTGCAGTATTGCCATCATGAAAAGAACCCAGACAGATGAAATTTGGAAAGTCCTGTGGCTTTCCAGTGCACAGACAGAAAATGGTATTTCAGAAGGAAAAGCCAGAATTACAGAAAACGATAAATCAAGTGGTCTAACATGCATTTCTGTTACAAAGAACTAATACTTCTTTGGTCGATAATAACTTCTGTCAGTAATTATGAAAAGAGCTGACAGATGCATAGTACTTAATATTAGCCAGGGCTGTTCTAACATTGACACAGATTCATTAATCCCCATAGCAACTCTACGAGGTGGGTACTACAATTTTCCCCATTTTATTGATGAGGAACTTGATAAACACAGAGGCTAAATAACATTTACAATGTCGACAGCGAGAAACCAGCACAGGTGTTCCAGCTTAAGTCTACAATCTTGGCCACTTCTCTCTCTTTTTTTTTTTTTTTTTTGGTGGCGGGGAGATAATAAGGTAATTCTGGTGGGGGGTTGGGAGGTAATTAGGGTTATTTGTCTATTTTAGGGGAAGTGTTGGGGGCTGAACCCAGGACCTTATGCTTTCTAAGCATGCACCCCATCACTTGAGCTGTACCCTCCCCTCTCGAGTCTATGCTCTTAGCTGCTAATCGTCACTGGCCCACATGGTATCTCTGGGGGAACTACAGTTCATTCATTCACTCGTTAAACTCAGCCTTCCCGGTGCCTGGGATTCAGCAGTGAACAAGACAACATGGTTCCTGCCTTAAATGAGCTTGTCACCTCCTGACATATTATCTTCATTTTTCCCAGGAAGAAACAAGTTCAAGAAGATTAGCCTTTTCCTGTGAACACCTGAGGAGACATGAGGTGCTTTATTTCATTTCTGCCATTTGACTTACACCATGGGGAGGGAAAGCTGCCTTGCAGATCCTGGAGCTCACAAGCCTATTAATCCCGAATTTTTTTTAACAGTGTCCTTTACTTGATACTTGATCTGAGAAAGGATGAAGTAAACCTAAAAAGATTCTAAGAGAGCGTGTGGTTTATACAAGGTAACTAACCCGCCACTGTTTACTATCCTAACAGGAATCTGTAGGCATATTTCTTTTCTTTCTCTTTTTTCCTTTTTATGGGCAGATTTTAAAAACCAAATCAAACCAACCAAACCAAATCACTGATAATTCAACAGCAGGTTCTAAATCACCTCCAAGACAGCAGCTAAACTCGGTTTAGACTTACAATGCGGTTTCTAGTGGTTGGATTGGAGAATGTATCTCTATCCTGAATATAAAAATCATTGACGGAGCTCTTCTCAAATAGGGCAATGAAAAGTTCTTGTTCCGGTTGTTGATACTTTCATCCACTTGGAGGACTTTCATCAAGTTATTTGAAATCCTTACAGTTCATTCATAAAATAACCAATGTTTTAGATGAAGAAAAGCAAACTTGTTAATTTTTGGTCCAAATTAGTAACTAAAAATAGAAACACCAAAATATTCTTTGCAGTGGTATTGTAATGACAATTTTATAAATTTCTGAAACCTAGGACTATTTACATATCTGTTCAATATAGTGTTAAACAGCCATTAAAAGGGATTTAAAAGATTTATATTTCTTCATATGGAATATATAATAATAGGAGAAAGCAAAAATAATGTGAAATAATAACTTTCCTTTTTGGAAGGGAAAAATATCTTCATTTGAACAAAAAAAGTTTAGAAGGATTTTAAGATTGTTTATGTATAATTAAGGTGCAGATGATTTTGAATTCCACTGTTCTTTCATTTTCAATTTTGGGGGTAAATTTTTATAATGAAAAAATCTTTAAAATGTTTCTTGCATAAATACAATAATAGGTATATTTATGACTATATTCTCTGGCTATTAAAAAATATCTCCTAGCTTTGGATCTGAAACATACATTCCATAATGCAGATTCTGACTGACTCGCCTCCCAGCCCACAGAGAAGTCACGGCTAGTGTGACATGATTCAAATATCATACCAGGTAACATGCAGGCTCCCAGCCAATGGCTGCAAAAGGACTGACACCGATCTGGTTGCTCCCAGCTACAGACCATCACAGATGAGGTTAGATTCATAGGCTCATGTTTTCTCTGTGAAAAGAAATCAGAAAATGTTAGGCTTTTACTTTCACCAAGGGAACAAGAAGTTGTTTGATATTTTTATGCAAAAAGTAACAACAAACCAATATGAACCTGATGAAAAGACATTTGCTCAAAACAGTACAGTAGCAATGAAGGAACTCTGGCTGGCAGGGACTTGTTGGATTCCCGTGAGTGCTGGACTCCTCACATGGATTTCCCTTGGCACTCCAGAAGGCCTGTGGTTGTCCCCATGGGTTTGTGGCCATATATGGCACACAAAAGTCTCTGGCTTTGCCACAATTTCAAAGCCTTTTTTGGCTTATGAAATGTTTTGCACTCAAATGGAGTTTTCTTGAGACCACACACTGATGTCATTTACCAGAGTTATAATCCAGATCTGACATTCTAGACTCGTAAAATCTTGCACACATTCAAATGGTTCAGGTTTGGATGTGTATTCACCTCTGGAGGCCTGGACCAAATTCGATAAACCCACCCGGACAAGTTCAGCAAAATGCAAAGAAATTTTTCTCTCTGCAAGACTGAAATGTCTGTGAAGCTATAAAAACTTCTGCATCTACAAAAATAGGGAACCAACTCATCAATAAACTATCTATCCATAATGCATGGACATTTAAAAAAATACTGTATTTACTCCTATTAAATTCAATCTGGCTTTTGCCAAATTGTGTCCTAAACTGTAAGGAAAGTATATAAATGTAGAGAATTTTTGAACTTTTAAGAGAAAAATGAAGTTGGAGGGAATGTAAATTGGTGCAGCCACTATGGAGGACAGTATAGAGGTTCCATAAAAAACTGAAAATAGACTTCCGTGTGTTCCAGCAATCCCATTCATGTGTATATGTCTGGAGAAAAATATAATTCAAAAAGACACATGCACCCCAATGTTCACACCAGCACTATTTACAATAGCCAAGACACTGAAACAACCCAAATGTTCACTGACAGATGACTGGATAAAGAAGTTGTGGTATATTTTATATATATATATATACACACACACACATATATACACATGAACACACACACACAACGGAATACTGCTCAGCCATAAAAGATAAATTAATGCCATTTGCAGTAACATGGATGGACCTACAGTGTATTATGCTAAGTGAAATAAGTCAGAGAAAGTAAAACAAACATTCTATGTATTAACTTATATGTATATCTAAAAAATAAAACACATTAATGACTATAATAAAACAGAAATATACTCACAGGTACACATAACAGACTGGTGATTACCAATGGGGAGAAGAAGGAGAGGGGATACAGGAAGGGGGTAGGGGATTGACAGGTAAAAAGTACTACGTATAAAATGGATAGGTTACAGGGCTGTATCATACAGCACACGGAAATATAGCCATTATTTTATGGTGACTTTAAATGGAATATAATCTATAAAAATATTGAGCCTCTGTGTTGTACACCTGAAACTAATATAATGTAAATCAACTACTCAATTACAAAATTTTTAATCAAAGTTTTCTTTTCATATTATTTGCAATAAGTTAGAAGCCAGTACTGTCAATAGAAACATAGTGCAAGTCACAATTTTCCAGTAATCCCATTTAGACAATAAAAAGGAACAAGTAATAATTATATTTATCCCAAAATATCCAATATACTATCATTTCAAAAGTGTGATTAACACTTTTAAAACTTATTAATAAATATTTTACATTATTTTTGTTGTAGAAAGTCTTGCAAATCTATTGTGTATTTTCCACTTATAGAACATCTCATTTCACAATAGCCACATGTGCCTCGTGGCTATCATACTAGACAGAGCAAATTACACCATTCACATTTCTGGTAAATTACCTACTCTTACTTATTTAAAAAACTTGCAGAAAAGGCTTTAGATATTCCCTATATCAAACAAAGCAACCTTGATGGGTGGGGAGTATCTTCTTTATAAAGTGAAAAATAAAGGTAAGAGAGCCATGGTTACATGTACGTTAATGTAACAATAACTTCTTAATTCACTCAGGACTTTACAATCTTTCTTCATATGCCAAGGATTCACTGTCACTGTGCAAAATTTTTCACTATTATTATCTTTGGAATTGAGAGGGTTCCGATGACCCTGCTTTGTGCATCTGTACATAAAAGAAAACAACAAAACAGAGAAAAAGACCTTATTAAAGATAATTTATGGGGGAGGGTATAGCTCAACTGAAAGTTCATATTCTTAGCATACACAAGGGCCTGGGTTCAATCCCCAGTACTTCTTCTAAAAATAAGATAAATAAAAACCTAATTACCACCCCCTGCAAAAGATTAATTAATTACTTTAATTAAAAGTTAAAAAAATGATAATTTAGTGCAGGCTTATCAAGCTACAAGAGCTACAATCAATGCTCCTCCCCCCATTAATTTAGAAGAATTCTCACAGTATTTCCCAACATAAATGCTAAAATATAATTCAGAACACTTTCTGATGGTCAGCATGATTTTAACAAAAAAGTAGATAATTACCTCCCTGGTGTCAAAGATCTTTCAGAGATGGGCACAGAAAATTTAGTAAAAATGATTTTGCAACTACATTTGAAAGAAATGCTGAGAAATGATCTTTTCTGTTGGAAATTAGCCTGCTCTTACATTCTGCAGTAGGCATACGTGTTTACAAACCAGGCAGGAACGGGATCATATTTTACACATACTTTAAAAACTGATTTGAATTTTGCTCTCTACCTGCAAGGCTATTTCTTAGGTAATAACATAAGCTGGCCAATATACTAAATTTTGTTTCCCTGTTTGCTTAATCCTCACAACAACTCTGAAAGCTGCTGTTATTACCCTCATATAACAGATAAAGAGCTTGAGGCAGAAAATAGTTTCGGTAACTTGGTAAATGGTGGACCTGGATAAGACAGCATCCAGTCTGACACTCAAGTCCATTCTTCTCACCAATGTCTGATACTCCTATCTACATTCATCAATGACCACTGATTTCATATTTAAGTGTGTCATTTCTAAAAGTGAAAAGCTATATTAGTACTGCTGTGTAAATTATTCCTTTCAGATGTGATTGCCAAAAGACAAAAACAAATAAAATAATGGTTCCACTGAGGGGAGGGTGAACTGCATATGGACGGACACAAGGGGACTTTTTGAGGATACATTTGCACAACTCAAGATATAGCTAAAATGGCTGACTTGTACAATTATAATCTGTGAATTTTATGGCCTGTAAATTACACCTTAATACAGCTATTAAATTAAGAAACTGGGAAACCAAAATAAGACTAAAACACATATATATATATCACACAAAGGACAACAGGCAAATATTATTTACAGCACCATTTTCCTTCATGCAGCTTCCTTCCTTCACCCGTTCCTGAAAGGATGATTCATTTTTAAAATAGTCTTTTAATTTATTTACCAAATAATTTTTGACTGCCTACTATGTATCCAGGATCAGTCTAGGCACTTGGAATAGATCAACAAACAAAACAAAACACCTGTCCTCACGGAGCTTTGTTGGAGTCTAGCTGGGGTGGGGGGTTGGGGGTGGAGATGACAATTCACACAACAGAGCAGCAGAGGAGGTGGCATGTTAGGAAAGAGGAACCATGAAAAAATGAAGAAAGGGCAAGATAAAGAGAGTGGAGGATATGGGATGACGGTGATGTTGTATTAAATACCAGAGCAGGCCACACTGAGGACTGAGGTTAGAAATAGGACTAGGAGGTGAGAAGTCCCAGGTGGACGGAATAATCATCACCAAGGCCAGCGCACACCTCGCATGTTCCAGAATGGGGGCATGGCAGGGGCTGCGGAGAAGGGTCAGTGCAGATCCTGTACGGCCTTGGAGGACGTTGTAAGGACTGTGGCTTTACCCGGAGTGAAATGGTGAGGCACTGCAGAAGGACGACACAATCTAACTTAGGTTTTCAAGGCTCACTTGACTACCGGGTGAGAATAGTCAAAATGGGTCAGAGATGAAAGTAGGGAAGCCACTGAGAAGGGCTGTACAGGAGTAGAGGACAGTGGCTCAGGGCAGGGAAGCAGCAGTGGAGGCAGGAGCCATGGTGAGAAGTGGCTGGGTTCCGGATATGTTTTAAAGTCAGTGTTAAAACAGATCTATTGACGGAATTCATGTGGTATGTCAGTGAAAGTCAGAATAACTCCAAGTTTTTTGACCCAAGCAGCTGGAAGGATTAAGTTTCCACTAACTGAATGGGGGAGGCTGCAGAAAGAACCAGTTTGGGGGGTAGGAAGACCAAGAGCTCAGTTTTTACACATGTTGGTTTTAAGATATCAGAGTTCCAAGTGAAGATGTCAAATCAGCAGAAGATTGTAAGAGTCCAGGGTTGGAGAGAAAAAGTCTAGCGGGAGACAGAAATGTGGGAATCATGGGTCACACAGGTGGTAGAGGAAGACATGAAACCCAGGTACTCAAACATTAAGATAACCTGGCATTAACCATAGAAGTTGTCCTTGAGGGCCTGCCTACTAGGTGTGGATATCAGTCCTATTTCCCGACCACTCGAGTTTTCAAAAGGAACTTACAAATGAATTCGTGCAAGACACTGCCTCCAGTGGGAGGGTCCAGAGCTGTAGTGGGAAAATGGGATGGTGCACGGCACTCCCTACGGCAGAATGTGTGTGTGTGTGTGTGTGTGTGTGTGTGTACATGTGTGTGCGTGCAGGGGGATGACATACACCTGGCTTAAATAAAAGAGCTAGTATTTCTAGAAGCTGAAAGATGAAAGAACATCCAGATTTGGTAGAGGGAACAGGGGAAACACTGTGTACTGTAAGACATATCCCCATAATGCCACTTCCCACCATCCTTTCATCAGGAACACAGTTGGAAAGGGGGAAATTATGTAGATACGTGTGATGTACACAAACTTTCTGACTATGTAACACTGAATATCTACATATGTAGCAAGTTAATGATATTTATATCTACTTCAAGTTTAATAACAAATTCACAACAGAGGGAAAATGAAATACTGAGGACTGGGAGAAGTATCATAGGAGGCCTTTCAATGCTCAGAATGGAAGCAAAAGCAGCTTCACCCCACAAAGAATGTCATTAAGGGTCAAGAATGTTTATATTTGCTTAAGAAATTGAGAGTTACAGCTTCCTGCTTTAAATAATTAACTTTAAGACATATACCACGCTATAAGCAACGTCTATACTGGAGCTTTCTTAAAGCTATTTTCAGTTCCTGCTTGTTCTGATGTACTCCAGAAACTCTGCAAAGAAAACCTTCTATTCAAAGGCTTAAAGGAATAAAAAAAGAAATAACACTACATTCTTTTAAGTGTTTTCTGTACTGAAAGTCACTTGCAAATGCAGTACCCTGCCACAGGTCTACATTTTTAACAATAAAGTCCTTTGCGCAATTTTTCAATTGCTATGTGACTTTGTGTCAGTCTCTCAATCAGAAGCAGAATGGAGTACCAGAAAATGACACGTCAGGTCTAAAACTACAGATGTGGAAGATGAACGTACACCAGGAAACAGCTAAGTGGGAGGGTAAGGTTTACCTTTCAAGTTACCATAAATGCGGTTACACCTGCTCCCTGCATCCCCTGTGATGTGAAGAACTAGTCTTTTCCAGAAAAGCTCTCATTCTGAGAACTGTCTTCTTTAAAATATTTGGAGATTCTCTTTTAAGGTTTTTTCACTTTTAAGTCTTTCCCAAACTCTACATCCTATAACAAGCGTAAAAATTATCCAATAGCCTTTTGTTACAAAACATACTCTACAAAAGCTGAGGTTTCCCAGAGTTTGGATCCCAGAACTCTGCTACCAGATAATCCTAAAGCCTTCCTTCCATAACTGACTCTTCTACCAATTCCCAGCTGTGGGCAAATTCGGCTTCTCAGATCAGGTAACTTTCTAACTCTGCCTACGAACACTCTGCTGCCAGTAAAGGAACTCTCAGACAGAAAGCACACAAAGCCCCTAGTGAGGGTTGCCTCCTTCAAACAATCAAGATGCCATCACCAAGCAAATATTTAAACCTACTGCAAAACTTCTGAAGACATCTTACAAACAATATAGTTTCTATAGAGGCATACTATTTGCTCTGGAATAGTGATTTCCAATGGAAGGAACAAAGGAACCCATGACCCAAGCAATTCTTTAAAACTGCACATAACCATCCCTCTTCACGTGAGGATTCAGGCAAGCCCGTCATACAGGCCTAGGTGTAACAGAATGACAGCACTTCTAGGAGTAGGATGAAAAGCAGCGAGGTAGACTTCTAGTGAAAGGCGGTGATGTAATAGGGCCCATCGCCCACTTACTTCCCACCACAGGACAATCATCTCAGATCGAGAACAAACACTTTGGGAAACAGAGGTTGTTTATATTTTTATGGTTTTCTGGTGGAAATAATGCCCTGAGTCATGTGAAGTTGTGGCTGCAAAATTGAACAGGGGACTGGACTTTTTCACATTCAGGACAAAAATAGCCCCTGGGTAGCCACCATATCTGCTCTCCCCTTTGCCTGTTCACCCCAAAAGCTGCAGGACTCTCCTGCTTGCAATGACACCCACCACTTCTCACAAATTCTTGCCAAGTTCACGTCAGCAGCTGGTGGTGTCAAAGTCACCATTTGTACTTCTATGAAGTCCCTCCATTACTTTATATCCCTTCTATTTTCTCTGTTGTCTTCCTAGCTACACTTGCATCCACAAGATGGTTACCGCACTAACATTGCCTCTGTAATCAGTCCAGGATATAGGAAGCAGAGATTCAACTGTAACCAGTCCCAGAATACTTGTCATGCCACTCTAGTGTCCCAACAAAACACTCTGGCATCTCTCATCTCACCCAAAGAACCACCACATTACTTAGAGGTTGTAAAAGTAGAGGGCTTTCTCTACTGGGAAACACTGTGGCTTGTGGTAGATTTGTGATTTTAGGTTTTGCAACTAGTTTCAGGCAAAATGACACGGTCCACAAATTTTCTTCTAGCGTTTGGAATTTAAACTTTTATTAGATAGAGAGTCGGCAGACTAACCGTAATCTATGAACATATGGTCATATTATCAAATAATGTTCATGTCTACCTTACAGACATGTAAGAACTTGAATTACACCTGCATCCTCTAGGCCTTTAGAATTGGAGGTGAAGCATCCTGTGAGTTAAAAACCTCATATCCATTCACAGAACACCTTAAAGACAACATCACATTAGTGCCACTGAATACATTAATATAGTCCATGTATGATTAAGTTACATCTCCAATTTCTCAGAGCTGGAAAGGAGATGTCTAGAAAAGCTGGAAAAGCCCAATTACCAAAACAGCTCAAAAGTTAAAGCAGACTCCTGCACCTCCCAGTGCAGAGTGGGCAATGTCCACCACCCTGTCCTCCCCTAGGACGTGGCATGTGGGGAAGCAGGCAGGAGTGGGTGGCTGGGACTCGGAGGTGGAGAGGTGATGAAAGCAAGAGTGGAACTGCTCTGGTCCTAGAACAACAGAGCTGTAAAAATCTCGGCTTCATTTCAACACGCTCCCTCTCCCACTTTCCCTCCCACCTACGTGACAAACAGAGCACAGTCAGGCACTTTCTGCCCATGACGGTGACTACTAGCAGGAAAGGGACTAGGATAAAGCATGTCCTATAAAAGATAAGTCTGATTTTAAAGACTATGTTATAAACAATGAACAGCACTATCAGAGTGGGACACTTGTGAGGCGCTCAAATAGGGAGGAGGAGGTTGAGGATCCATTTCCAGTACTTCCATGTCTTTTATCACTCCTATTTCTGACCTTTCCTTTGTCACTTTTTGTAGCATTGCCATCACTGGCAGGTAAAGAGGCAGCAATGTGACTTGGCCGTTTGGCCGATGGGGCTACATTTCCCAGCACCGGAATGAAAAGGCACTGGAAGAGGATCAGGTGGATGATGTGTACCGTGGTCTTGGCCTGTGCCAAACACTAACCAGGTGACCCTGGGTTAGGCTCTTAGTCTCTCTGGGCTTCCGGCTGTTTCCTTATAAAAGAAGGTTTTGTCATTGCACAAATACATCCAATATGAAATGTAACATGAAAGTCAAACATAATGACATCTCACCTGCTTGCCTCAGGGAACTGTACAATCACTGAACACTATGTGAATATAAACACAGACTTAAGAAAACTTTTGAGGTAAAGCGCTAAACTGAACATGGAGATAAAGTTTTATGGATTTTCTTGTTTTTCTTTTTTAATTGCAACACTGAATTAATAGTTATTAGCTATAATCCACACCACCACCCCTGCAAATAAATAAAGTAGGTAAGCACTGCCTGGGTGTCTGTTATTGCCAGATGCTAAGCAGGGTGAGTGGTATAAAGGAGGCTGAACAAGGGAGTCTTCTCCAGTTACAAGCTAAGTGAGGAGACACATTGGAAACCACCCAGGAATGGTACCAAGTCAGAACTCAAAGCCAAGGTTACAGGCTACCGATCATAAACAGTGCAAGAATACAAAGAGGAGCTAGAAGTATTTGGAGTAAATAGGGAAGACTCTATGAAGGGGATGGGGCTCCAACTAGTTCTCAAGGCAATTCTAATCTGTTTTAACTGAGGACTGGATAGGAAAAGGCTGGTGACTCCTGGTTTTTAAAAAGGCACAGGTTACCATAGGAGGCTAAGTTACATAATGATTGGAACACATAAGGTAAGTCCAAAATGATGAAGGGTCGAGACTACCTGGCTCAGATCTGATTGTGGTAAGTCTTTGACTTGACTCTAGATGTTGGAGCATCAAAACTGTAGGTTGACTGAAAGGGGGGGAGAGAATATCCAAGAATTCAGAAGGAAAAATTCATGTATCAGGGATGAAAGCTCTTCATCAGAATATCAGCAATCAGTATAGACACTTGAAAGCAAAAACATACAGTTCCAGAAACTGACAATATGTGGAGGGTGGTGAGAGAAATAAATCAAAGACTATTCTAAGCCTTTGGGTTTTCAAGACCGGAAGAATGATTATTCCACTGAATAAGTGGAGACGCTGCAAGAAAAAAGATTATGGAATCAGCTTTAGACATGTTGAATCTGACATATGAGCTAAGAGTAGGTGTTCTCTAAGAAGCTCAGAATTCAAAACTGAAGCACAGATCTAGTATACAGGCTTAAGATGCAGATGGACAAGACATGATAAATCTCCTAAAAGAAAATATAGGCAAAATATTATCTGACATAAATCTTAGCAATGTTCTCCTAGGGCAATCTACCCAGGCAATGGAAATAAGAGAAAAAATAAACAAAAGGGACGTAATTTAACTCATAAATTTCTTCACAGCAAAGGCAACCATAAGTAAAACAAAAGGAAACAACAACCTATGAATGGGAGAAAATATTTGTAAATGATACGACTAACAGAGCCTTAATTTTCAGAATATATAAACAGCTCATGCAACTTAATAACAAAAAAACAAACAACTCAATCCAAAAATAGGCAGAAGGCCTAAACAAGCATTTCTCCAATGAAGACACAAATGGCCAATAGGCACATGAAAAAATGCTCGATATCACTAATAAAACGAGAAATTCAAATCAAAACTACAATCAAGTATCAGCTCACAACAGTTAGAATGGCCATCGCTCAGAAGTTCATGAATGGTAAATGCTAGAGAGACTGTAGAGGGAAGGGTACCCTCTTACACTGCTGGTGGGAATCCAGTTTGGTGTAGTCATTATGGAAAGCATGGAAATACCTGAAAAAACTAAAAGTAGACTTACCTTATGACCCAGCAATCCCACATCTGGGTATATGACTGGAAAGAACTCCAATGTGAAAATATATCTGCACCCCAGTATTCATAGCACCACTGTATACAATAGCCGAGACTTGGAGGCAAGCTAAACGTAGCAACAAATGACTGGATAAAGAAGTTGTGGCATATTTATACACTGGAATACTACTCTACCATGAATAGGACAAAATAAAACCATTTGCAGCAACATGGATGGGGCTAGAGATCGTCATTCTAAGTGAAAGCAGCCAGAAACAGAAAAATACCAAATGATACCACTCATAAGTGCAATCTAAAAAAAGAGAGAAAAAGACACTGTGAACTCATCTACAAAACAGAAACAGACTTGCAGACTTAGTAAACAATCTTAAGGTTACCAGGGAAAGGGGATGGGTAGGGATAAATTTGGGAGTTCGAGATTTAAAAATGTTAGCCACTATATATAAAAAGAGATTTTAAATAAAGTTTCTTCAGTATAGCACAGAAACCTATGTTCATTATCCAGCAATAACCCATAATGAAAAAACCGATACAGCCACCAACTGAGGAAGCAAGAGAAGAAAGGAGAGTTAGTTATGCTGGGCTAGAGCCCACTTCTAAAATCCTTGTCAGCAACTGAGCCTTCCTCCCCGGGACAGGCTGACATGACATGCGTCCTGCAAACCTGGGGCAGCAGAGGCCATCCCCAGGTCTGGCCCTGGGGGAGATGGGAGCAAGTCCACCTGCTCCCCTTGGGGCAGCACCCCTCCCCGCAACCCCCACCACCTGACTGCACAGCGCCTGCCTCTCAGGAACCCACTGACTTGAAAACAAGTGATCCACGAATCTGGGGCAGCAGCAGGGAGATGGGCAGCGACCTGGCAAGCTGGTCGATTTGCCTCCATCTCCCCCATGGGCTGTCCAGGGCTCGGCCTCTGCTGCTCCAGGCACAGTCCCCTGGTCAGCCTGCTTCCAGGAGGAGGGCACGGTGTGGTCGAAGGCAGTGGCGGGTTATGGGATCTGTCCATGGGAGCCCGTGGATTTGCTTCAACCCCCCCAGCGCATGGCCTGGGCTTTGCCTCTGCTACCCCAGGTTCATGGAACTCAGGTTACAGGTAAGCCTGCTCCTGGAAGGCTGGTGCTGTACTGTCAGGGAAAGGCAGCGGCTGCGATGGCGGGATTGGGGCTGCCTTGTGGGAGCGCGGGGGTTGCGACCTTTTCCCGCTGCTGCTGCAGCCATCCCAGCACACTGATCACACCAAGCCCACTTCCCAGGAGCAGACTGACCTGTAACCTGAGTCCCACGAACCTGGGACTTTAGAGGCCGCCCCCAAGGTCAGGACGCGGGTAAGATGGGAGCAAATCCAGGGGCTCTCATGGGGCAGCACCCATTCCATTCAAGGACTCGCTACCGCACCGCACCCGCCTGCCAGGAGCAGGCCATGGTCTGAGTGTCAGTCGGAGATGCTCCGGAGTCGTCCGGCCCCCTCCCACCTCCCGGGGCTGTACCTGCTCTCCTAAACCCGGGTATAAGCGTCGGCAAAAACGCGGGGTTCAGGAACTACTAATACCGGGGTTACCACGAACCACAGCGGCGGCTGGGACCTGCCTCAGGGTCCTAACGGGACGCGCGGCAGGGATCCCACCTCCACACCCCTCCCTGGGCGCCTCCTCAGCTGCACAGCCCAGGCGTCACCCGCCGGCTCCCCGAGCAGCTCGCTCCCACCAGCGCCCCCTTAACTGCCCGGCAGCGGCAGCCGAGCCGCGTGCAAGCGGCGGCCCAGACCCCAGGCCGTGTTCCTCTTCCAGGAGCTGGTCCAGGAGCAACCGGCTGCCGCCAGCTTCCACGCGTTCTGGGCGGGTTCCGGCGTCTGCGCGTCTGTCCGTCTGCGCCTGCGCGCCCCTCCTTCTCCCGCCTGCAGCGCAAACTGCTCGGGTGGGTCTCCTGCTTTACCGGACCTGGCCGCTGGGCCGGGAGGAGCCAGGTGGGGCCCCTCCTGCTCGTCCCTCCGGGTCTCCTTCCCCAGAGACTTCACCCCGCCACCGACTGTGTCCTGGCACTGAACTAGGACCACAACTGTCCTGGGCCAGGCCACACCCTGCCAGCCCCACTTCCCCTGCTCACCTACCACTCCCTGTTACTACCCTCCCACCCCTGGCCCGGCCCAGTCTCCCAACAGACCTTGAAGAGAGGACTTTTTTTTTTCTCTTTTCTGCCCTGACACTCCTTCCTGCTAGGTCCTAACCTATGGACCCTACACCCACAAGCTTACCCCTCATGCCTCAGCACAGGAACCCCAACAACCTGAAACTGTCCCCCTCACCTCTCAGCCAGGTCAGTTCCACACTGAGCGGGCCCCACACTCCTCAACCTATACCCCCTCACCATGGGATCCCCTTCACTCTGAGTGCACCCCTACCCTGAGCTCACCCCCTCACCCCTCACCCTGTGGTTGGGGTGGGGAAATCCGGGCTCCAGTAATGATGACTACTGCCACCAGTGGGGTATCCAGCCTAATGTGCACCTTCATAGTTAATGTCTGAGGCTACAGGGAGAGGCAGGCTGGATTGAAGGCGGTTCCAATTCTCGCCCTGGCACCCTGATCCCCGAACCCTGTGTCTCATCTGACCCGATGGGTCAGGGTGATCCCAGGCTGCCAGCCACTGGCTTGTGGGCCTTGGGTGGTTGATGGTCCTGATGGTGATCTGGACCCCTAGGGTGGAGGCACTGGGAATGCGGACCATTGGGGTGGGGGAGTTCAGAGTTTCCACTTGAGCCCAGGGGTAGACAGCAGATGGTGGGCTGTGTGCATGGGGCTGTGTGCATGGCCTGGGCTCAGCCCAGATGGGTGCAGGGATCTTGTTCATTCACACAAGGCCAGAGGGAAGAGGGATGGGAGATTTTAAAGCGTCAAAGTTAGGAAGCTAAAACTAGAGAGCAAAGTAAGAAGGTGCAATGTCCAGGCCACCATGGATCCCGCCACGACACTGGTCCCTTGCATCAAGGGAGACTGGCAGTTGACTGGTGAATGAGACATCCCCTGCTGTGGTAGAGTTTACAGGCAATTGAAGGGATTTTGACAGGTAATTTTAATCCAATAATTGTCACTTTCTCTGCGGGAGATCAGCTCCAATGTCATAGGGAATCTGGCAGGGATCCTGCCTGAAATCCAGCCTGGGACAGTGGAGGACCCACCCAGGAATCATCCTCTTAGCTCTCACCAAAAGTCACTGTAATAGAGAAGAACAAATCTGACTCCATATTGGATTTGTTCATTTTCCTTTAACCCTCTGCCGTGTTTTCTAGGCTTAGTCTTGATACCCCTGCTCCTTTTGTAAAACAATGTTGCCTTTAGCCTGAAATAAACAGGAGAGCCTATTCTCAAAACTCTGACCTTTAAGGATATTAACACTTTTGCACTCCTATAAAGATAACAAATTATTGTACTGTGTCTGTATTACTCTACTAATTCAAAAAGGATTAAAATACTATGTTAATGTGACCCATACATTACTCATCTATGGAGTAATTAAAGTACATTAATCCTATATTTAAAAGAATTTAAAGCCTTCTCAGGACTCACTTCCATGTCAGCTCCGTGGCAGCAGAGGTTCTCCAGGAGGTCGTGTCACTTTTGAATCAGAATCCAATAGAAGTGAGGAAGAAGTACCAGACTTGGACAATGAAGACTACAATAGAGGAAAGATTCTGTCAAGAAAAATTAAGACCTACATTCACAGAGAATATTTCCATATTCATGGAGCAGAAGGCTTCATTCTACTAAGATGACAGTAGTCCATGAATAGATCTAAGGATTCAAAATATGCCTACCCAAATCCCAGGTGGTGTTTTGCAGGAATTGAAAATCAATCTAAAATTCACGTGGAAATTCTAGGGGCTCAGAATACATGAGTGAATCTTGAAAAAGAAGAACAAAGTTCGAGGAATGGAGAGTCAGATGGAACCCACGGTTAATACAAAAGCACTTTAGCTGAGGATACCTGAGATTCAGTAGATGTAGAAGAAAACCTGACATGGAAGCCAATTCTCTCCTCTCCCTTTGCCCTGTTAAGTTAGGTTGATAACAAAGCTTTTAACTTTCACCATTTAACATGATAGCTACTTTTCTGGTTGTCTCCTGCGTTTGTATAAATAAACCATTTCTCTTGTTCATCTCCTCTTTACTTCTGTGGGCTCTTTGGGAGGGACTCTGGATGGTGGGGACCTGCTCTTTTCTCACCTTCTTTAATGATATCCTTTGTCCATGGTGAAGTGATCAAAAAAAGAAAAGTCTCATTGGTTTGGGGTCAGAATTGGAACATGTATACCTTTGGAGACCCCCTGGAGGAACAAGGGGGTTCAATACTGCTGGGAGAATTTACTGGTTGTCTTGTCCAAATTCCTAACAAGACGCTATTTGCAAGGTTTTATTTATTTATTTTCTTTTAAGATTCTTACCATAAAACAAATAACCTATCTAAACCTCTTGGATGATCAAATAGAAAGAAAAAAGGAGAATCATGTCTGGCCTAAGAACACTTCCTTAAAAAAACGGAAGGACAGAATCAGACAGAACAAAAAATAAATCCATTTATACCATCAACCCTCCCACTCTTTTGTATACTGTCCTCATGTAATCTGCCAGATGGCCCCCTGGAGAAGGCCCTTTGCCCGGAACTCGTGCTCATTTTCAGAGCTTGGCCAAGCGGGAGGTTGGTCCCCAGGGTCTGAGAGGGGTTATTTGTGAAATCTTCTCTGCTGAAACCCACCGGACTGAAGGGAACTGTGCTCTGAGGGAGAGAGAGCACACTGAGCCTCTGTGGAGGGGTCTCTGAGATCATCCAAAAGGCACACAGCTCTAACACTGGACAAGGGAATTTTTGATTGGCATCTTAGTTGGAAATATCCTCCTGGATAGAAAGAAGCAGATTCAAGATGTTGCAATTGGATGGGCAGGTCGGCCTCTTGAATTTGTCGATGAGGAGGACACGCAATTCTCTGCAGAAGTAGGAACACCCATCCCTGCTCTGTTGACTTCATCTACAGAGAAACAGAGACGTGGCTCTAAGGGGAATTCAACACCCACCAATCCTTCTTACCGACGTCAAAGTCCCCATTTTATTCTCCTCTCAGGTCTCTGCACAAAAACTGTGGCTCAGCTCCATATATCACATACCCATCACCCTGAACCACTCTGTGTCTGTGTCCAACTCGAGCATTAAAGCCTGTGACCATTACTGTCAAATCGTGTCCCCCTTTCAGCCCATCTCCCGCCATAATCCCAGTCCAACTTCGGTGTCTCTCTCCAGGTCAGCAGCACTCTTCCCACTGGATTCCCATCAGCTTACCTTGCCCTGCTTCCATTGCTTATTCCCCATATGTTACCGACAGCAGTCTTATTAAAGTATGAATCGGATCAAGTTGTTCCGCTTTGCAAAATACTCTCGTGATTTTCAATTGTGTTCAGAGGGATATCCAGAGTCCCTACCATGGCCCTGTGTGATCCGGACCCTCGCCCGTCTCTGCAGCCTCAGGTCTCACCATTCTGCTCCAGCCCATCTTCACCGCCCAGATGGTCCCCACCAGGAAAGCTGTGTTTGTAACTCCAAGTCTCGTACTTACACTTCTCCCGGCCTGGGAGGCTTTTCTTGTCTGTTACCTACGTGGCTTATTCTTTGCTTCATTCAGGACCTTGTTCAAATTATTCTACCCTCAGAGAGGACTTATCTGACAACATTATTTAAAATAGCACACACATATGTCCTATTCAATCATTTCTCTCCTAATATGTTTTATGTTTCTTTGTGGCAATTATTAGTACTTGGCAGTACATAACATATTTATTTGCTTACTGGTTTATTGTCTATCTTTCTTACTAGACCTATATTCACGGAATCACAAATAAATGTTTTAAACAGTAAATTTCAAACCACCTTTAAATGAATTCTTTTATAAGGTGAGAATTTCAGAGATTTCCAAGGGTTGCTTAGGGGAAAAAAGAGGAAGGATTCAGGTTGAACTAGGTTATTAAGGACCTGGGAGTTGGTTATTTATTTTATTCATAGTAGTGTGTACCTGTTAATCACAAACTCCTAAGCTAGTAAAAGACTGAGCTGATTACTATGTATAAAATGTTTCTTTCCTTTTAAAGTTGGATTGTTTGAGATCTCTTTTCTTCTTTTTTTTTCTTTTTTAAAAAAGACTTTTTCTTATTATTTTTTTACATTGAGGTACTGGGAATTGAACCCAGCTCGTACTCTATCTACCACATTAACTATACCCTCCCCTGCAAAGACAATTATTTTTATACTTGGACAATACCATACTGAATTAAGAATTTTTTTACTCCATTTTCCCTTCAGAGAGTTTATAACAGAGGCAGAGAGAGTCAGAGGAAGCCCTGGGCCATCCCTTCCTACTCAGCGGGTCATTACACAACAGAGGAGCTAGGCTGTGGCCAGGCCCAGCTCACCTTGCTGCGCTGAGGGCCGACTCAGGCCACTTCTCTAAACAGAGGTGTGTTAGAAGCAGCAGAAAGCCAACTAGTGAGCAACAATGACAAAACTGACCCACCTGCAGTTGGACATCATCTGCTCTGAAACGAACCTCTTAAAGCTCTTCTTCCTATTAGTGGATGGTTTTCAAAAATATTCCCAAGGAGATGACTCTCACTCTATTTTTCTGGATTTCTTGGGCCTTCTATGACTTTAACTGCAGGCTTCATTTTCTGCACAGCGTCTGCATTGAAGCCAGGCAGAAAACGTGAACAGACCCTGCAGGCCGCGGCTGAGGCCTCCGGTCAAAGCATCATTGTTGTGCAGAGCCTACGTTCATGGGGCCAGTTTCATTACTGCTGTAATTAGTTCTCATCCAAGTGTCCCACCGAAAATGTTTATAGATGGAAGGTGGTCTGACGCAGGTGAGCAGTGGGGATGTGGGGTGCAGATGGCAGACAGACTGGAAGGAGAGACGGGAATTATTTCCTCAGGTTTCAGTTTGGAAGATTTCTGATTTTCATTTGGACATTAAACTGGGTCAGGCTGAAGCGCCGTTTGCTGTAAGAGGGGTTGATGTACACGTATCCCTACAACTTCTAAAAAATATGTTGAATCTGGGCATGACAGCCTTGGGGACAGACAGCTTTGAGTGACACATCCGTTCCAGGATGCCTATGATCTCGGGCTCACAAAGAGGAAAAGAATACACATATTTTACCTCTGTAGTTCTATGTGAAATTATTTTGACCCTTGCAGGATGGTGTAAGATCAGAGAGCATGTAGTCTTTCTTACATTGCAAAGACGACAAGTCTTCTTGATGAGTCAGCAGACTGTTTCCGATGGCCCGGGGTCTGTGCCAGACATTAGCTGTCTAGACAAATACCACACAGCCCCCCATCCCTCAAGGAGATCACAGTGTGTCGTGGAAGAGACAAATTTAAATATGTTTTCAAAACAATGTGTTAAGACTCACTTGGCTTCATATATATTGTATGTTCAGAGGGGCTTTTGCACTGCCTGGGGCAGGGTTCTAGAAGGTAGGGAAGGTGTCAGAGAGGAAATGCTTTCTGCAATGACATCTGAAGGATTCCAGCAAATCTCTAGACCAGGAGAGTGCGTGCTGGGCACGGGATTCTCGGCAGCTTGTGTGTCTAGTGCAGAGGTCTGGTCGTGTCTAAGAGCACTTTGCACTTAGAGAAGGAAAGTCAGTGAGGCTAGAGGCTGTGGGGAACTAACAGAAGCTGAGGCTGAAAAAAAGCAGCAACTAGGTGATGAGAAGGTGTGACGTTAAATCAGGGAGCATGGACTTCCTCACATATGCAGCGGGGAATTCTTTGGGGTTTTAAGGAGGAGAGTGACACAGATTAGTCATTAAAAGTGAGAAAAGTGGATTGTTCACTCTAAAGAATAGCACTGGGGAGACTAGCAAGTGGTGGGAATTAATGCAGTGGGGGGCGCGGGGCGGGGACTTAGTTGGGGGACATTAAGGAATAGAATTGTAGTACTGACGGGGGTGAGGGAGTGGAAAAGTAAAGGAAAACTCCCAGATGTATGTCACGGAAAACAGATGGGATAGTGATGCCATTGTTTGAAGAAGTAAACCTAGTTCTGAGCGAGTGTAAATCCAAACATACAGAGCTTGAGATTTTTATGGGCTAATCAAGTGGGAATGTCTACTTGTCAATTATAAGTATATTTCTGTGACTGAAACGAAATATCCTTGCTGGAAAAGATTTGACAGATAATCAGTGGACAGAGAGAAGTTGAAGCAATGGGAATAAATGCCACCCACTGACATTTTTATCAAAGAAAAGGGAAGGAGGGCACTTCTGGTTCGGAAAATATGGCAGACCGGAAACTTGAAGACCCACTCACTAAAGACACATAAAAACGAAGGACACAATGCCGCCAAACTTTTCTTGTTTTTTTGTTTTGTTTTTTTTTTATTTTACAGGCACCTTTATTGTGGTATGATTTCTGTATAGTAAATTACACATATTTCACATGTACTATTTGATCAATTTGATAGATGTCTACACCCAGAAAACCATCACCACAATCAAGATAGCTAACATTTCCATAACTCCCCAAGAGGGACATTTTTCCAATTCCCATATTTATCCCTTCCCATCCCCTTCTCTCCCTGGTAACCGTAAGTTTGTTTCTGTACGTCTGCGGGTCTGTTTCTCTTTTGTAATTAAGTTCATTTGTGTCTTTTTTTAGATTCCACATATAAGTGATATCATATGGCATTTTTCTTTTTTTCTGGCTTCCTTCACTTAGAATGACTATGTGTACGATCATCCATGTTGCTGCAAATGGCATTATTTTGTTCTTTTTAATGGCTGAGTAGTATTCCTTTGTATAAATATACTACTATATCTTTATCCAGTCAGCTGTTGATGGACACTTGGGTTTTTGCCATGTCCTGGCTATTATAAATAGTGCTGCTGTGAGCATTGAGGTGCATGTGACTTTTTGAATTAGTTTTCTTCTGACATATGCCTGGGAGTGGGAAGGCTGGATCATGAGTTAAGTCTATTTTCAGCTTTTAAAGGAAATTCCACACTGTCTTCTCTAGTGAAAATGCAGCCCGTTTTGTGAAAACAGAGCCATGCTCAGAAAGTAACGGGTATTTCTAGGGGCCAGACATGAAGTGCAGTGAGTGTGGCCTGTTCAAGTATCAGAGGGCAGTCTGCCAGGGCTGGGGGAGAGTGACAAGGGAAGTGTGGTACAGGTAGGATTCAGACCACGTGGGGACCTGACAGGCTGGGTTAAGGAGCCTGGACTTCCAGTCATCCCTTGGTAACCATGGGGCAATTGTTCCAGGACTCCCCCTTGACGTCAACATCCACGGATGCTGATGCCTCTTGTATAAAATGGCATAGGACTTGCACGGAACTTATGTGCACCCTCCCATGTAATTTATATATATATATATATATATATATATATATATATATATATATATATATAAATTTTTTATTGAGTTATAGTCATTTTACAATGTTGCATCAAATTCCAGTTTAGAGCACAATTTTTCAGTTATACATGAATATACACGTACATTCGTTGTCACATTTTCTTTTGCTGTGTCCTCCTGTGTACTTTAAATCATCTCTAGAGTACTCACGGTATCTAATACAACATGAATGCTATGTAAGTAGTTGTCAGTGTATGGCAAATTCAAGTGTTGCTTTTTGAAACTTTCTGTTATTCCATATTTTCAAACCACTGTTAGTTGAATCTGCTGGATAGGGAGCCCCTAGATACGGAGAACCCCCAAGCTCATCCTTTCCACCTCCTAAATTTCCACTGCAAGCACTGAAGTAGTCCAAACATAGAAGAGCGCCATCTACCTGCTGGAAACGCTGAGGAATTCCTTCAGCTTATGTAGCGCAGGACAGAAAAAGGTACAGGGACAACTAGTGGGAAAGGAGGGCCTGCCTGGAGAGGAAGGAGGAAGGACCGCAGTGGAAGCCAACTCATACCCTTACTGGAGCTAGCTGATAGCAGTGAGGGATGCCGAGGAACTGGAGACACGTCACATGGGGGGCGATCCTGGCCACCATGTTCAGGGTTCGCATAGCTGGGACCCAGTTTGCAAGATCAAAATAACAAGGGTGGAGAGGGGCTGCCTCAGCCCCGGGATCCTGACAACGGCCACAGCGCTGTGACTCCAGCTAATGCGGCTCCCCTAATAAGCCAGAAAAAGGAAACTCTGAGCCAAGATATTGCATATTCCACCTCAGCCACACGGATAACTAGATCTCTAAGCTGACAAAATGTAACCACCAGAAACAGGAATCTTTCCTTTTCTCTTCATTTGGGCCTTTGGACAGGGAGCCTCACATCTCTGAAGGGAACCATCTTTAATCCAAAAGAGAGCTCACTTTTTCAGGAATAAGCATGGAGAAAAAGAGTGGGGTGATGGTTTAAAGCGGAAGTCAAAGTGGAAGCCCATCTGAGAAATGGTAAAAACATGCATCTCAATGAATCCGAGTTATGGTGAAAAGAAGGAGAAAGGTTAAGGAAATCTCTATCCAGCAGACAAGACTAGCCAGTTATAAAAAGATAGGACTTTAAATCAAGAAAACTTTTTTGTTTTTTTGGTGATGAAAAACAACGCCATATTTTAAAACAAGTTTTTGGCCATCAACAACATGCTGAGAGCTGTTGAGAAGGAGAATATAAAGCTACATATAGACATGAAAGGGTTCCAAGTCCACCACTGGATAAAACTTAGCCAATCATGTGTCCAGTTGATTTGAAAATCCTGATAAGTAAATAACTCAAAACTGGGAAAGACATGGTATTAAATTGTGGTAGTGAACAATGAAATCCAAGAAGTTTATACCTATATTTTCATTGTTAATATAACAAACTGAAATCAACTGTCAAAAAGTAGTAACTGGAGGACACATACACACACACACACACACACACACACACAAACACACGCACACACAATCTGGAACAGCAGAGAGGTAAAATATGCTAAATTTATCATTATTGTGGAACAGGATCTAATAGATTATTTCATTTTTGATAATAATATAGGAATACTGGTCCAATTACATATAAAGTTATGAACTTAGATATGATTTATAAAAGTTTAGAGAGAATTTTCATTAAAAGGCAATATAGCTTCCAAATCATTGAAGAGAAAATTAACAATAAAAAATTAATCAATCCAGCTAATATGGAGTAAAAGAGACTATATTTACCACCCTAAAATAAACCACAAAATGGATACAATATATGAAGCAATTATTTTTAAGACACGTGAACACGATCATCCACTAGGACCCTGTCCTACCACCCCCATAACAAGGCTGCTAGGCCTCCTACTGCCATCACCAAGAATGTCAACCAAGAGCCTACATTTCCTTCCTCTGCTCCTACTACAGAGCCAGTCCTGAGCAGTCCTTTTCCAGGTTTTGGCAGGCAGCTCCCAGAAGTGCTCTCGTGGGCCTTGGTCCCTTTTGGCCACCAGCAAAGGGATCAAGGATGAGCAGTGAGCCTCCTTCCTCATCCAATACCTAGGAACCTATCTGACTTCTGAGCAGGGCTTCACTCTTGTCTGTTGTCTGGTACTCTCTGCCCGGCTTCCTGAATCCGCGGCTTGGGCAGCCTGCACGCTGGCCACAGGCCATCAGAATCTGTTCCCCCGCCAAAAGGCCACGTGTGATCGTGAGCAGGGCTCCAGGCCTCTGGAGCAGCATGGCTTGGACTGCGTCCTGGCCCTGGGCGCGCAAGCTCCATGCCTTTGGTTGAGTCAGTTAACATCTCTAAGCTAAGTTTCCTCATCAGTAAAATGAAGACATATCAATATGGATTAAAAAAATCAGAATCGTGGGGGTAATAAATTTCTGGTGACTGAATATTTTTTAATTTTGAATTATACAGCGAAAGACATCATACAAATTTTACTACTTCAGAATTCTAAAGGACAGCTTCTACTGTTAAAACTAATGCATGCACATACACACAAACACACGTGCAGACACACTGGCTTTGCTCCACACACTTCCCTACACGCACACATACATGGACTCATGTATCACACACACACCTACCATACACACAACCACACACGTCCTCAGGCGCGCACACACATATAGCATACTCACTACCACATACATCCCCAGGCGCGTGCGTGCACAGCCACACACACACTCACAGTCATGTACAATACAATTCCCCAGGTGCGTGTGTGCGCACACACACGTCATACACACCTTTGGCGTTATTCTAAATCAATTTACAATTGAGGGTCTCAGTGTCCATTGCTTTATCCTCTCAGAAGCTCCTGGCTTCAGAGCGTGAAGCAGGAGCCCCTCCTCTCTGGAGACGGTCGTTGCAACTTACAATCTCAGTAGAGCCAACATAACTGCTCTGTACCTTTGGAAGTGCAATTCCAGAGCATACCTGGGAGCTCACATCCTATATATATAAACATTTTAATTGCAGGAGGTTCTAAGGTCCTGCCTTTACAAATGTACATTCATTATAAGGGGGAAGACCAGGTTCAAAATTAGAATTCCCAGACTCAGGGGAGTCCTTCAAAGAAAGTGAGCATGCGGGGAGAGCTGATTCTCAGTCTCTGATCACTAGTCTGACCCTTTTCTTCCCAATGCTGTGTCCATCCCTTGCCACAAGGGGCCTTGGATGTGCACAGGGGGACAGTCAGATTTCACGTCCGGGCTCTGCTCATACCCTCCATGCAAACAGCTGCCCTTTGGCCTCACTGTGAGTCCTGGGAATCTGAACTCCGCGGAGAGCCGGTGCAGGCACTAGAAATGGGTCAGGGGCTGCTGAGGCAGGGCATTCGTTGTCCTGGGTTTCTAGAGCACGGGATGGAACCAATGACCATGTCCCCTTGGCCCTGCTGACTCCACACGATGGAGGGCGTGGCCAGAGGATGTGTCAGGGCCAGGGGGACCCTCTGCAGTGCAGGACCCAGGGCAGCAGGCCCCCTTGCCAGGGTCTAAGGCGAGAAGCCCTAAGGAAAGATCTGAGGTGGCTTTAAGGTATCCTCATTCCCATTAATTAAAAAAAAAAAGCTTACCACAGGCGTGCGTGGGAAGGTTTTATTATAACAAGGGAAGGCACTTGCCAAGGTCTGGCCATAGAGGGCTGGTGGGTTTGCCAGGTTGATGAGGAACCGAGAGGCCGTTAGCCTCCCCTGGGCCTAAACACTGCCTGAATTCCTCCAGGTGACACGTAAATGCAGTGAGACATGGAACCCTCTCAAGTTGTTAAAATATTCATGGTGAGCCATTCATCTCTCTCCTCATTCTTGGCTATGAAAGCACGATAAACACAGGTGGGAATCTCCTCAGCCTGTTGGTTGGTTCATTGTCCATCTGGCGCCCCCTCTTGTAGGAGCTTTTATCACATCACCCAGGGCTGACCCATCTCAGGATTACAGCTGATTTTCCGCAGGTGGCATCACTTGCTGGTGACACGAAGGAGGCATGTTAGCCACCTCCCAAACACAGAGGCTTCTCCTGGGAGGAGCCTGCAGACCCCTAGTCCAGGCTCTGCACAATGATGCTCCTCAGTGTCACTCCCGGCTTGCTGCCCTGGCCTCTAATTCTGACCAGAACCTCGCTGGGTTGTCGATAAATATCACCCATGCACCACGTCTAAGCTTGGGGTCCAGATGTGACCATGGTTCTTATTTTCTTCTGATCAATGGATTGTTTGATCTTCGTGTAATCGTGTCGGCAGGAAGGCCAGTACCGCCCTCTTGAGGCCTCCCCAAGCCGCCTCTGTGTATAACTGTCCTAGCGCCCCAGGGAATCGGGTCTGAAGCCTGGCACTCAGACACGAGGATGACAGCTGGAGAGACAGAAATCCACTCCTGCTGTGGTTTCTGCTGAGGCTCGATGTGGCCATGAAAATGAATCCCACAGGCTCTGACTTCACTTGACTCGCTGCAGGGATGCTCCCACGCTGCCCCGATCCCCAGAGAGACTGAGGGCTTTCTTCTTGTTCCCGAAGGCCCCACCCCTGAGGGGGCCCTGGGTCCAGTGGAGCATCCAGCCTGGTTCCCCACCAGCCCTTAGGGCTTTCGTGGGGCCTGGAACATCAACTACCGTCCACTTAGGGGCCCGTTTGTCCTTTCCAGCCAACAGACCTAAGTCATAAGCACTTTAAATCACCTGAGGGTGTTTTCCTCACTTCAGGGGCAGTGAGAACTGGGTTTCTTCACACTCCAAGTGCCCCCGGTCTGGATGCAGACAGTCTGGCTCTCCCCCCAGTCCTGCAGGTCCTGGCCACACCTGTTGCTGGTCACTGAGTCTGTGCTGTGTTCTCTTCCAGGATAAGAGGTGCACTGTGCCCCCACCCCGCCCCTAACAGCGGTGGCAGAGGCGGCGGACAGGCAGGTGTGTTGGGGCCTGAGACTGTGCCCGGAAATCAGTGCCCCAGAAGCCGCTGGTGACTAGAGGGACCCCGTGGCAGAAGGCAGCATGGGAAGGGAGGAGGAGGAAGGTTCAGGATAAGGAGATGAAAGGGAACGGACAGCACTGTGAGGACCTCGACCATAAAAGGGAAGAGAAAAGACAGTGACACCTGGAGCGGTGTCGGCGTTAAAAATTGCGGGCTTTTTTTTTTTTTAATTTTACTAATTACCAATATAATTGACAGATTTCTTATTTCATTAAAGATTATGTGCCATGTCATATAACAGGATATAGTATGTTATTATTTATTAAATAACACATAATAGAAGATATACTAGCATATTATACTCTATTTATTAGCAGATTGTATATAATACATGTGTAGGTGTTTATATACATAATATATAATTCATGCATCTATATAATATATAACCCATAACAACTAATGTAAGATTATCATTAATATATAATATAACAAGATTACATAACAATAATGATGTAATTTTACCCATTGTATGTCTTGGTTCATGACATATTCTCATCTTAGGTGCCTGTCAGAGGTATTTACGTATTGAAATTAATATTATATGACACAGTTATGAACTTATCACCCAGCATCATAACAGGAATATTGACAGTGACATACTGTGTCCTCTTTCCCTATCCTTCCCTTGGCCTCTTTTCACAGGAAGTAACCAGCATCCTGAATCCTGGCTTACCCTTCTCTTGTGTTATTTTCACACACACAGTATTTAAGACCAGTTAAAACAAATGAAATGCAGGTACATGCAATGAAGTGGATGCATCATACACCCTATGTTAAATTCAAAAAGTAGAAGGTAGCCTATAGTGTGCTATGCTTTTAACTGTGTATATATATGCCAACTAAACTCACTGAATTAAGAACAACTACAGCTAGAGTCCAGGTGGGAGAGAGACAGATAAAAGGTGAGGTGAGCAGATTTGCTGCAGGTGAGCAAGTTCCTTTCCAGTAACATGTCATTCTCTCTGAAGCAGGAGGCAAGGCCATCTGCTGGGAGTCAGGGAAGAGACAGAGGGAAGCTTAGAGATGTGCAGAGAGCAGAGAATGTTGACACCACTGAGTGATAAGTGGAGAAATGTGCTCACTAGAGAAATCCTGGAGGATTGCCTGGCAGTGGCAACAAGGTGGGCACTGATTTGTAGTCTTAGAAATCTGTGCTGGGAGAGCCTGCTGCCTGCAGGCTCAGAACAAATAGAGCTGGGTGAACGGAGATGGAAGTCGTCCTGGTGAGGAACTGGAAAGATCAAGGATCAAGGGTGTTTTGTTTGTCATAAAGAGAGTGCTGACTGTGGATGCAGAGCTGGAAGGTGGGGAAGTGGAATTAAGAGGAATGTGGACAGGCAGGAAAGCAGAGGATTCAGTGCATGATGCCCCAGTGAGGGTGAAGGAGGGCCAGGGAGGCTGGTGGAGAAGCAGCCGGACGGCTAGAGGTGGACACTTAAAGGAGGGAGGCTGGAACTGGGGTGGAGACACGCCCGGGTATGAGCCCGGGGGTAGGGTGAATGGGGGGTGGCTGGCTCAGGCTGACGGAGAAGAAAACCCTAAAATCACCATACTGGGTGGTGAAGGGAGAATGAACTTTTAAGTCTTGCTGGTAGGAGGTGAGGCAATACAGAGCTGGTTGTCCAGATGCTCCTGACTGAGGCAGATGAGCAGGGAGGCCAGGGGTGGCAGGCACTGCTAGGAAAGGATCTGGGTTTTTCAGGTGCTCCCAATAGAGGAGGAGCAATTATCTGAAGGTGAAAAGTGAGCACAAGGAGGTCAATCCAGGCACCTGATCATACAGGGTGTGTGAGGGGGCAAAGCGTCAACTCCAGAGATTGTTACCCAGGAAGCAGTGACCACGGGTGAAGTGAGGGGACACTCAGAGAAGAGAGGGAGAAATGTCTTCTGGGTGTAGGGGGAAGAGAGGCCCCAGGACAAAGGAACACAGAGACACAGTGATGAGGATGGACTGGCTCTATGGTGACACTGCAGGGATGGCTGGATCTTTGTCCTAAGGGCTTAGGTTGAGGGGGCTACTGGCCTCATGAGGACCCCCCTCTCAGCAGCCTGGACAGAGGCTCTCGCTCCTGAGAGCTGTGTGGCCACCACTATTCCCGAAGGGGCTCTGCCTCCATCTTCTCTTATCAGACTTCCCTGCCCAGCCCCCGACCACCAGTGAGGGAGCCTGGGCCTCGCAGCTGCTTCCCGTGGAGGGACACAGGCTCCTCGGAGAAGCAGGCTGATCTTACTTTTCTCCATAACCCAGGGCCTAGCAAAGCGCCAGCCCACGTGTGGGCCATGTAGGGGCTCGGATACTTACAAAACTAACTCAAAGCAGTAAAATAGCAGAGCTGGAGGAAGTAACCACTGAGCTCACATAGTTCACTGCCCACACCCCCATTCTACAGATGAGGAATCAGAGACCAAGAGGGAAGCAGCCATGGCCAAGGGCACGCTGCTCTTAAATGCTGGCCTGTGTCGGGCATGCCAAGTGATGAGCTGCAGTGAAGGGGCTGAGAGGGGGCTCTGGGGCCAGACAGCTTGGGTTCAAGTCCCAGCTCTGCCATTTATTAGCCGTGTGAATAATGAATGTCCTTACCTTTAAAGTGGAACTCATAGTGGTGCCTACTCATTGGATGGTCGTGAACACAGCGTTCCTGGAACAGCAGGACAGAGCTCTGTAAGGGTTAGCTGTTGCTTTGGTTACTATTATTATCACAAAGTGAACCCTGAAATGAAGAACAAAGGCAGCAAGAATTTTTATTTTAAAGGATTTTAAAATCCTCTGATGAATGTTTCATTTCATCTAATCAACTTTGCATTTGACCCTTATTAACAACTACACAATGGATGACTTTTGAGGCAATCTTGCTTCATGTCTTTAATTCTCACTAACAACACAGGCTATCTAACAGGTAGCAGTTTCTTTTCCAGGAAGAGGGACAAAAAGTTAAAAATGACTCAGTGCCTCTCGGTCCCCAGTGAGTTGGTTGTGACCTGTCAACCCAGCTCTAGGGAAGTGCTGGCTCTCCCTGGGCTCACTGAGCTGCCCCGCAGCCACCAAGGGGCGCTGTACCCCCACACGAATCAAGTCTCTTGGTTACTATCTTTGCTTCAGATCCCTCAAGGACTACTCATAACCCAGGGCCCCATCTGCCCCACCAGCCTTGGCTGCTGGACTCCAGGACACTATTCTGGGTCTCAACCATCCTCTCTTCCTATGACCGCCCCACTACTCTAGAGTTTGTCCTTCAAGTGTGGGCTCCTGTGGCTTGCCACACAGCAGGGGTCTCCCCGACATCCACCTTAGGTAACTGAATTGTCCTGCACGGTGCCTAGCAAACCCGTGTGGAGGCAGGAAGAATACAGAACAATAAGTGCTCAGAGGGGCTGCCTTTCCCAATGCAGGGGCTCTAGAGAGCTTTCTCCAAGCTCGTTATTCAGAGGCGCTGAAGCTGTGGAATCTCGATCTCACCAATTTAAAGGGCATCGTCACTAATTACAAAAGCAATCATTTCTTCAGAAGCAAAAGGAGAAAAGACTTTGTGTTCCCCACCTCCAACTTTTTTCCTCCACCTTCAGATGTTTCTCATTTCTGGGCAAGGGTAGAAAGCAACTCACAGAATATTATTTTTCAATATTTTTTCCCACTCTGAAGATTGCTTTTCCAGAACCGATGAAGGCTAGAATGGTTTAGCTTTCCTGGACTGAGTATTCAGAGGCCTGGAGGGGAGGGGGAGGGTGGAGGTGAGATAACTCAGCAATATTGAACCTAACAGAGACATTAAATGTTCTATTCTAAACAGAAAGGAGGCAGGACGCTATAGAAACAGGAAAACCATAGTTGGAAATGCAATAACAAGTTATAAGAGAATAAACATAAAGATGTAAAAGTGAAAAAGGACATCAAAATAAAAAAAGGTGGGAATGGGAGAGGGGAGCAAGAAAATATAGATTTTTTTCTTTCTTTTTTTTCTTCGTTACCCTTAGGATGTGTTGGAGCCTACGTGATTATCAGTCTAAAGGAAACATAGTAATGGGTTGATATATTTGAAGAATAACGTAACCACAAATCAAGAGCATACAATAGAGTCACAAAAAAACCAAAAAGAAACAAATTCAAAATGGCGTAAAGACTTAAATATTAAAGACACTATAAACTTCTAACAAGAAAACAGGCAAAACATTATTTGACACACATCTCAGCAATGTTTTCCTAGGGCAATCTAAGCAACCCAAGCAACATAAATAAAAGCCAAAATAAATAAATGAGACCTAATTAAACTTATGAGCTTTTGCACAGCAATAGAAACCATAAGTAAAACAAAAAGACAACTTATGTAATGGGAGAATATATTTGCAAAAGATGAGACTGACCATGGCTTAATTTCTAGACTATATAAATAGTTCATACAACTTAATAAGAAAAAAATAAACAACCAAATCCAAAAATGGGCAGAACACCTAAACAAACAATTCTCCAACGAAGACACACAAATGGCCAATAGGCATATAGAAAAATGCTCAATATCACTCAATTATCAGAGAAATGCAGCTCAAAACTACAATGTTATCATCTCACACCAGTCAGAATGGCCATCATTCAAAAGTCCACAAACCATAAATGCTGGAGAGGCTGTGGAGAAAAGGAAACCCTCCTACATTGTTGGTGGTTATATAGTTTGGTGCAGCCACTGTGGAAAACAGTATGGAGATTCCTTAAAAGACAAAAAACAAAAAAACAAAAAAATCTTATCACCTAATCCAGCAATCCCACTCCTGGGCATTTATTCAGAGGGAACCTTAATTCCAAAAAATACCTGCACCCCAATGTTCACAGGAGCACTGTTTACAATGGCCAAGACATAGAAGCAACCTAAACGTCCACTGACAGATGACTGGATAAAGATGTGGTATTTCGATATAACAGAATATTACTCAATCATAACAAAGAAGAAAATAAGGCCATTTACAGCAACTTGGATGGAACTGGAGATTATCTCACTAAGTGAAATAAGTCAGACAAAGACAAGTATCATATAATATCATTTTTATGTGAAATTTTAAAAAAATGATACAAATGAACTTATTTATAAAACAAAAACAGATTCACAGACTTATAAACCAAACTTAGGAGTTTGGGATCAACAGGTACAAATTACTATATGTAAAACAGACAAACGACAAGGATTCACTGTAGAACACAGGGAACAATATTCCGTATCTTGCAACCTATAATGGAAAAGAACCTGAAAAATAATAGGCTATGTATATGTACAACTGAATCACTATGCTGTATACCTGAAACTAACAAAACAGCTGTATATCTGAAACTAACAAAACATTGTAAATCAATCACATTTCAATTTGAAAAAAATTGATAAGCTCTAAATACCTTTATTCAAAGAAAATCTTGAACTCTTCCTTCTTAGAAAACTTAAAATGGGTAGCTTAAGCAGGACCAAATTATACTGGATGGGCAGTTACATATCTTCTCCAGCACGTGGCCCATGCTACACACGCATCGTGTTTTACTACAGGTAAGAACAGCCCTGAATGCACAGGGAGCGAGTCCTTCTGGGACAAGGCCTCTGTGGCAGTGGCCTCCTTGTCACCGCTCCATCTCACCAGAAGGCCAGGGTTTTCAGAGGTGAGGGGACATAGAGCTCATACACTTCAAATTGATTTCCCGAAAAAACTATGGAAAAACCAAATTCACCTGCAGTGTGGGAAACATGAGCATGGCCCCTAAGCAGACCGGCAAGCCCAAAGTAAGATGGCCCGATGTTCAGATAGGAACCAGAACAACGACCACCTGGCCCCAGTTAAATGACCACCACCTCACCTGCAATGAACTGCTCGTACTCAATGTCAGGGATGTTTCTGTTGAGACTTGGGAGGTCAAAGGAATCCGACCAGGGAATCCAGACCTGGTTGATGTCGGGGCTCTGCCAGTGGTAGAGGTGGCCCCAAGGGGATAGCACCAGTACCGGCTCCTCCATCTTCAGCAGGGTCTTCAGCAGGAAGGCAATGTGGATGCACACGTTCCTACGGAGGCTGATGCCCTCTGGAGGGTTCAAGTCACACAGAAAGTACCTGGCAGGGAGCAAAGGAGTGCGGGTCTTCAGGGCCAGGCCTCTGCACAGGAATCCCGGCTTAGATAGAACACATACAACGGGAATCCCTGCATAGCCCATGGCCTAGACTCCAGACACATTCAGCAGCTTCTGGTTTGTAGAATGGAGGCACTGTCCACCCATCTCCATGTGGCCAATTACTTCAAGTCCGGGAACAGTTGCGGAAGACACCTTGGCGTCTGTCTAACACCACTAAGCACCTGACTAGCACCTGAGCACCCGTTCTCCAGGGGCTCTCAAACTTCTTGTTCTACAGAACCCTATGCACTCTTAACAATTACTGAGAACTCCAAAAGGCTGTTATTTATGTGAGTTAAATCTATTAATATTTCCTGTGTTAGAAGTTGAATAAGAAGTTAGAAAAAGTGTATGAATTCACTTAAAAATATTAACAATCCACTGTATGGTACCATTAATACTCTTAAACAAAATATAATTCTACTTTCCAAAACAAAAATCATTAGAGAGAAGAATAGCAGTGATTTTAATTTCTGCAAATCTCTTTTGGACTGGTGAGAGCTATCTACCTCTGCATTCTCAGTTTTGTGATATCACAGGCCAGGTTTTCCCTGGAAAACCCCACAGGAACTTGGGACAGCAAGAGTGTGCAAAAGGCAGGTGACATCCCGGCGTTTCTATGAAAATGGTCTTGCACCTCAGTGGCCTTGGATACACTTTGATAACTGCTGCCCTATCCTAGGCGAGACTCTTCTGCACTAGAGCCAGGCAAGGGTCCTGGATTCTGTAATGAGTTACGGCCACCACACCCCTCCCTTCTCTGTGTGTCTCTCACAACCTCCATTAATGCAGATGAGGATGTAATCCTCAACCGCGGCCTCTAATCCCAGAAGACTGCTAACTTCAAGAGAGAGGGACCCATTTACCATCCCTACACCCCGCATAGTTTATTTTGAGTCAAGCCCTAGATAACTGCTTATCGGCACTGACCCTTGTCTTATTCCTGAGGTTGACTGAAGGAACCAATATCTGGATGGAACTGAAATTTCCCTGCAGATAAACAAGGCTGATAAACCACCCCATTCCAACATCTGATTCTGGGGCTCTTCAAAACCCGGGTAAGGCCGCGCTTCATATAAGATGGGTCCTCCGCCTGCCGTTCCCGGGGGGTTCTGGGAGGCCGCGGCCACCAATGGCGACCCAGACTCGAGGCCCCAGCCCCAGGGCCTGAGGGGGAGGAAAGCTTGAGGCTGTGCCCAAGCCCTGCCCCGCCCCACCCCAACACGCTCCCCGGCACCACAGCCCTCCCCGGCCGCCACCCCAACCCCGATTCCACCCCGGTTCATGTCCACCGGCCCCGCCAACGGCGCGGACGTACGTTCGCCATCTGTGGGATGCCGCCCCAGACAGGATGTCGGCCGCCTACTGACCAGGTCAGAACTACTCGCCCGGCCAAGCAAGCCATCATCCCCAGCAGCAAGCACCGCCTGGTCCCTGGCAGCTACACACTTCCGGAGCCCGCTCGCCGCCCCAGAAGCGCACGCCGGCCTGCGTGGAGCACGGCGCCTGTAACCATGGCAATGCCGCGGGGCCCTCCCCTAGCGCTTGCGTTATGCGTCCTCCCGAGACTAGATGTGGAAGGGCAGAACTTGCGGAGCCAATGGGAGCCAGGGCGCGGCAAGGACTTAGGTGGGGGGAGGCTTATGGGATAGCTGGGCGGGGCCGGGCAGGGCGGGGCCGCGCGGAAGTCCTGACCTACAGGTGGCGCCGGCCGGAAGCTGGGGCATTGCTGCCACCAGTGGGCGGGGCAGAGGGGCAGCGAGGCAGCGGGGCAGTGGGGCAGTGGGGCGGGGCACCCGGGCGGGGCACCCTCATCTGTCCATGTGTGGGGATCAGCCTGGGCTCCGCGGCCTCCGCTTGCACCATACGTGGACCCAGGCTACCGGTGGGCAAGATAGAGGACTGAGCCCAGGCACGCACGGCTGGCCAGGTAGGGCACCTGAAATGCAGATCCGCCAGGCCCGCTGCCGGCCTTGAATAAGCACTGCTAGGCAGTTTCCAAGAAGATGGGATCTGTCATAAGAGGGGAGGTAGGGCTGGGGTGCCAGATGCCAGGTTGGGTGCAGTCTCAGAGGAGAGCCATGGTGAGAGGGCGCAGAGAGGCCCCTGTGTTGGCGGGGCTAAGAATTTGGGGTATAGGGTGGGGGTGGTGTGTGCCTTGCCCTGTGGTCTCCCCAAGAACCCTCACTCCAGAACAAGGGGCTCTGCTCCCCCCACCCCTCACTGCACTCCCTGCCTTCCCCAGCACCACCTGGGGTGTGGTCATGTCAGGGCAGGGAAGGCCCAGAGAAGGGGCTCATTCAGGGGCAGGGGCCACTCTGCAGGAATGCTGGACCCGACAGCGATGTGGTGCTTTGGAACTCCCTTGGGATGGGTTTCTAACCAGTGGGATGGAAGGGCCTCTCCTTCCCGGGGTGCAGTTGGGGGAACTAGATCCATCATGAATGTCAGCCCTGAAAATGGAGGCTATGCTACATCCATTTCTAGAACGAAAAATCAGGCCCCTCCAGCCAAGGTGACTCAGAAATTCATTCAGCAATGTTCGGGTTCCCTAGTTTAGGCTTTCAATTAGAGCTGAGTCGCTCAGGAAGCCAGATCCCTGTCCGTGGCTCCAGGAGTAGGCTTTCTCCTTGGGGGCAGGATCCTCACAAACACCTGTGTCTTTGTGGGTCACTCCCCTCTGAAAAGCTGGGAGGCAGGGTGCAGTTGTGGGAAATCGTGTTTCCATGAGGAGAGGGCCACCAAGTGGTGGGGGCACAGGAGACAGTGAGAAAGAGTCCCGCAGCCTTTCTGGAATCAAAAAACTGGCAAAGGTGAAAAACTGCATAATTTGTTTCATTGAACAGGCTGCTTATGTACGTTTGGAAGGCCAGGTTCAAGGACTCTGCATCCCTCCAGGAAAATAGCCTCAAGAGAAGAACAGACAGAGTAGGAGGAGATGTGGGGTTTCTTCCAGGAATGAGGCAGAACAGGTATTTGTGCAGATTTGCAAGGAGACCCCGACCACTGAGCAAGGGGTTACAACCCCACGTGACACCTGTCGTGTGTGACTTCGGCTCTGGATCTGGCCTGATCATGTGTTCTTCCAGGTGAGTTCCAGAAACTCAGAGGGTAGACTTAGAAGGGCTGCGCTTGGAACCCGGTGTGGAGACAGAGGGTCCTTTATACTGAGTCCCCTCAGCCTAATCACTGTAGCTGAGTTCCAACACCACCCAGGCCCCCAGGGTGGCCGTGGAGGGAGAGCAAGCCTGGCAGGTGACCCAGGAGTCCCACTGCTGTTCCCCTCCCTTATCTTAGTTTCCTTTCACCCCGGAAGATGTGATTGTCTCATGGCATGGTGACAAGCCATCTCTCTTCTCTGTCAGGTGGGGTCCCCAACCCGGCTCAGCCTTCTCTCTGCATGGACGCTGAAGGACTAGGCTCACTTGAATTTCTGAGCTTGAGCAGTAAAGTGGAAACAAAGAAACCAATGGAAACAAAGAAACAAGTGATTGTGGCAAAGCTCCCCACCAAAGAGAAGCTGCCCTGAGTGGAAGGGAGGGTGTGGGCATGCCCAATTGTTTCCTGTCTCCCAGTGCTCTTCATTTTCTTATTGCAGACCTGCATGTTTACAACAAAATGATCTGCAAAACTGAAAATATTTACTCTCTCTCTTTTACAGAAAAGGCTGACCAGCCTCTGGTTCCCGTACCGGTCAAGTGATTGGAGTACCTTTCCAGTTTGGAAACATCTGGGCAGGCCCAAGTTTGCAAAATCCTTTGAGTAGTTATGGAGTTTTGCTTCTAAACATTTTTACGGCTGTATACTTCTGAGCTGAGGTTGTGCTGTGTAATTCTGAGCCAGGATTTTCTCAAACTGTTTCTCATTTCTTATACCGGACACCCCTAAATTCCAAGGGGAATGAGATGTGAAGGAAGCCACAGAGTTTAGGAAAAAGATACAGATTTCATTTCCATTTAAGCATCGATGTATCTCCATCCTAGGCAGTATCGGTTCTGTGGTATTGATAGGGGAATAAATAGCAACTAAATTTAAGAAAATAGTGGATCATTGGGTACACAAGTTCTTCTTTTCAACATTTTTGTAATGTTTACAGTTTCAGATGACCATTCCTGAGAAACAGGCAGCCTCTTAGAATTAAATAGCATTTTCCCTGAACAATATTCAGTTTTTATTTCATAGACAGCAGGAAGGGCAATCACACATCCAACATTTGGGAACCTCAATGATAAAATGTAACTTTCTGAGAGCACACTCCCCCCGTCTCCCCCTGCTCTTTTCACTGTCCCATTGTCCCTGAAGGCTCTTTTGTATCTTCTGCTCATGACGCCAGTAACTCTTCCTCCTCGTTCCTCAGCTGGCAAGTTTACTTTTCTACTTTGACCAAGCAAACTGAAACCAACAGAAGGGAACTTTCAGCAGCAACTCCCAGCACATCCTCTCGCCTTCTGATGTCTGTGACCTCACTCTCACTGCCCCACCTCTTTTTACAGGTGACATCGAAAGCCAGACCATCCAAAAGTCGCCAGGGGGGCCATCCATCCAATCTTCTCCAGGCTGTCACTCCCACATCCATCCTCTCTGTCACTACCTCATCTATTTTGTTCTCCTGCTACTTGTCTCTTATCAGTATATAAAAGTCCATCCTCTTAAAAGAAACAAACAGCACTCCTTGACCCTAATTCGCCCCCACCAATCGCCACCCCATGTCTTTGCAGCAAATCTTTAATGAGTAGTTTAAACTCAATGTCTGCATATTCTCTTGAGCCATTCCCATTTGCACCCACTCTGGCCTTTCCCCTGATCCCTCGCTGTATGGAAACTGCTCTGTCAAGGCCATCAGTGACCCCAAGTTGCTAAATATAGTGGTCAGTTTTTAGTCTTCATCATGCATGGCACTTTGGCAGCATTTGACACAGCCCTTCTATCCCTCCTCCCCCGTGTTCCTGCTTTACTTGGTCTCCAGCCCATCGCTCTGCTTTCGATCCACTGGCTGGTCTTTTGCCAACGTCTCTTTTTTCCAAACATTTACTGCAAATGTGCCCCGGAGTTGGGTCCTGGGTCTCTCCACTATCTCTCTGCTATAACTTTGGTGGAAGCAACCAGACTTGGAAATTGACATGCCATCAATTTCTCGATTTGTCCAAAACTCCCTGATTGGCCCTTTCCATTTGGAATTCTTTCCCTGATACTCATATTCTTTTTCTTTCATTCATCTTGCTTTCACATTCATGCATATGTTCTACTGTGTAAATTACTTTTCCAAATTTTGAATCAGTCCATACATAACATGTAAAATGTTCAGATGTCTATTATTTCCACTAAGATGCTTATTCTACCTTAGAACCTTTCTGCATTTCTGTATTTATGTCAATAAAGTGAATAGTATTTCTACAAGCCTCATAGTTAAACAGTGTGTTTGTTTGGGGCTATTATGTAACATGAAATAATGATACATCAACATAGTCCTTTTTCATTTAATTTTATGTAACATCAAGATGAGGTTTTTGCACTGAAGACTGGTTTTATTGAAATTTTACCTATGTTATGGACAGTCAGTTTATGTGAAAGTCCTCATTTCTCCCCTTTTCTGATATATTTTCCATTTGGCTATTATAACATATACCTTGGCATGAAATAAAATTCCAAATTCATTCACATAATAAAATTAATACATTTAAATTATATTCTTTAATGTTAAAAAGAACGAAAAAAAAAAAACCCCACACTCCTCTATTAGGCATTTCTGTGGCAATATCTAATAGACTCCTTAACCATGACATTGAAGAACTGAGCTGATTCCAGCCCCTTTCCACCTGCTCAGCCCCATCTTGTCCCATCCCCTATGGATGGAGAGGACATCCATCCCATTTTCCAGGTCCAGATGTTGGAACCATTATCTTTCGCTCTCTTTCTCTTAAACACACACACAAACACACACACACACACACACACACACACACACAGCATACCCAGCTTGTTTGAAAATTCTGGCTACTCTCTCTTCATTAACCACCTCCTCCTTGTTCCCCACCCTCCTAGGAGCCACCTTCAGCCCCTTCTTGGACACCAAATAGCCTCCTTCTTCCATCTTTGCTTTTCTACAATCTCATCCACAAAGATTCAGACGGAGCCTATAAAAGCATATATTGAGGGGGTGGGTGTAGCTCAGTGATAGAGCGCATGTTTATCATGCATGAGATCCTGGGTTCAAACCACAGCACCTTCACGAAAATTAATAAATTACCCTCCCGCCAAAAAACCCAAAACAAAAGCATAAATTGGACATCACACATCCCATCAAAACTCACTAAAAGGGTCACCATTTCATTAGGAGCCAAAGTCGTCCCATAGTCTTCCAGGACCCGGACTGCTCTGCCTCTCCACCCATACTCTCCCCATCACTCTGGGGGCCTCTGGCTCCGAATCTTCCTTCTTCCTCCGGATCTATGCTGCTTCAAGTTCATTACTCCGTGAGATCTGCCAGGATTTCCTTATTCCCTCCTGCCTGCCTCGCACCCCACCATCATCACCTGAATTTGCTCATATCACTCTTATTTTTCCCCAAGCTCATGCTACCCCCAACATGCTGCCTGTTTCCTCTGCTCAAACTCTGAGCCCCCAGTGGTGGGGAGTCGTGTCTAATTTGTTGACTAATAAAGCCCAAGACCCTTGGGAACGGGTATAGTTACTAGTTTCCCATATGTAGTAGGAGCTTATACAGATTTGCTGAATGACTGCAGAGGTGCTGGTCCAATCCGATGGAGCACTTCTGTGTCCTGCTCAAAGAATAACTCTCCTTTCCTCCTGAGAGTGGGTGACCACTTCCTTGTTGATCAAAGGCAAGATCTATTTTCTTTATGCTGTTAACCTTAGGCGGGGAGACTGGGGGATCTTCATTTATATTTTAAAATTTGATTCACTCTGCAGTTTGTCTTCTGTCTATGTATCCTTTTGAGAAGCCGTTTATGAGTGATCATTCTTCCATCAGATTTAACAGGATCCAGGGGGAATTACCAAGCCTGTTCCATCGGACATCCTGTGTGTCATGTCCTGTGACCCAGTGGATGCTCAGCACATAAGTGAACTGACAGGAGTGAGTGAAGAGATGGGAGCATCTCATTATTGTGTTGGCTGCACTCTGTCTGATGCCTTGAGATTTGGGGGTTTACAAGTGAGGAGGATAGAGGTCAGGTCCTCTGTGATCTTCCTGAGTGCCCTGGCCTTACCCATTCCCCCAGCCCCCTCTGGGCAGCCAAGGCCAGGAGCTGGGCTACCGGCGATTGTGCTGATCATTAATCCACCTCACCCAAAGTCCGGGGGCAGGAGCGGCCAGCACAACTGGTTATAGACCCTAGAGTCAGGTCCTTGGAGGAATTCCTCACTGAATGATGTTTTGGACCTTTTATTTTTCTCTATAGCCTTCAGCTGAAGAAACAGATTGCCTTAGATACATGAAAGTTGAGGACACCTACTATCCCCATCGAGCCCTGGTGGGGCTGGGAGTGTACTGTTTGTACAGCCGGTGGGCTCGTGTTGCTTTGGGCATCCCTGTGCATGAATTCCTGCAGTACACTCGGTGGTAAGGATGGGGGTGCCTGGCAGGGAGGGAAGCGGGTCGGGAGACTGCACAGCTGGGGTGATGTTAACCTGGGGTGAGCGGGAACCTGCTGATGCATGGCATCTCAGTGTAGGGAACTCTCCAAACTCAGAGGGGTTCCCACTCCCGCCGGGGCCCTTTGATCAGGGTGTTGGGCTGTCAGCACAGCAGGGTCCCTGTGAGGATCATGGTGCCTTCAGGCAGTGGGAAGTGAGGGGTCAGTGGCACCTAATGTGTTTCCTAATCTGCAAAACTGGAATGATGTTAACCATCCCGCAGGTTCGTTGATGGGCTGGGACACACTAGACAACCAGGAGCTAGAATTCCTCTCTCCGGGTTGTTTTCCTTCCTTCCCACTATTTGCTCTCACAAGCTCAGTCTCTCCGTCTCTCTCTCTTTCACTTGTAGCTTTGTCTCCTGCTCTGGTTTCATTTGATTCCCACCCTCCTCCCAATCCCCAGATGAGTGAAATTAATTTCTGTGAGTCAGTTCCAAATTCCCGGGAAAGATGCTCTGTCCCATCTGGATTTGTTGTCCAACTAATCAGTTGCAGCCAGAGGAGAGAGTCCCTCTTTGACCAGTGCAGGGGCTCTGCCCAGCCACCCAGCCACCACTGTGGGAACACATAGCTCTCCGAGGAGGAGGTACTGGCTGTGACTTGGTGTCACTAAGTGTGAATTTATGTCTCCACTTGCCCCACCTTCATCCTCCTAAACAAAGATGAAAATTAAACATTCCTGAGATTTGTGTCATGGAACACTCAGGGTGGGGGCTAAGAGGGCTGGATTCCCTGCTGAGGGTAAGGGGCTGCAGTGACTCCCCAACGAGAGCTTGTGAAGGGAACAGCACCAGCCCCACCGGACACTTAGGGCGCTGAGTCTGCGTGACATTGAGCCAGGCTTCTGACCAGAGCTCAGGGGTCTGGTCCGACTGGTTAGTCTCTGAAACTAACCAGCTTTGGATTCCTCAATCCCTCCATGAGGTTTTACCTGAACCACCAACTTCTGTATCTCTGAAGACAGATGATGAGGACCCTTCACGTAAGGCATTTGCACAGCCCTGTGCGGGAATTTGTGCTGCACGGTCTGCCCGGCGAGCTGACCGAAGTTGGTATTTTACTGATCTTAGAAATAGTCTGGTTTCCTGATGCACTGTTTCACTTAACAAGCAACAGAAGCAACCTCTGTCTGATAAAAGCAAAAAGGGACTTAATGAAAAGATACTGGGAGGTTGCATGGAGTTGCCCAGACCAGAGCCGACCTGGGGGCCGTAGGAGATGTTGGGGAGCCCTAGGCACCAGGCTGGGCAGGGTGTCACCGGGCCCCCTGCTGCCCCAACAGGGACCCCCCTCCTCCTGACCCTCCACCTCAATGCAGGTTCGTGTCCCGGCAGGGCCAGGTCACACTGAAGCCACCAGCACACACCTTAGTAGGGGAGTTGTCCCCGTCTCAGCTAAGGGCGTGCCTGGTGTGGGGAGAGGCCCAGTTAAAGGAAGGCGGGTCCCCTACTTTTCGTGCAAGTCACTGCCGGTCACTCAGGAGAGCCAGGCTGGAAGGACCTCATTGTGGTGACTAGGCCATCTCAGTTCACTTATTACGTTTTAGGTTGGAAGGCCCAAGAGGGAGAAAAAGTGGAGGTTCTAGTATTTATTTTATATTTCCCATGTACCAGGTGCAGTAAGCAAGCCACTTCAGACAAGGCCCAGAGCAACCACATAAATAGTCCACGGAGCAAGTCTTGCAGTCAGGCCTCTGCAGCCCCGAAACCCATGTCCTCATCAGCTCCGTAGTTACCAGTGGAAGTTGTAGGGATTTATGGGACTGTGTGCTCCTGTGGGGGCTGGGATGTGTGTGTTTAAATCCAAATCTTCAGAAACTCGGCTAGAACCACAGCCACTGAGTGTCTGCGTGGAGGCAGAGGAGGGGAGGTTTCCAGCCTCTGATCCAGCTTGTGAGGAGCTCAGAATTTGCTCCTTCTGTCCTGAAAACAATACCAGAGCTGAGGGAGCTGAAAACCCACTGCCCTTTTAAATCCACAAGAAAACTGAGGAGGAAAGCTGCTCCCAACCCAGAGAGGCAGCCGGGCAGGCTTGGAGAGTCACAGCTCCCAGGGAAGGATCCGCTTTTGTAAGAACCCTGGGTGCAGGCAGATTTAACAGGTCCCTGAGGCCAGCTGGAGGCTCAACATGGGGAAGTCTGATTGTGACAGCTCCAGGGGGCCAGTCAGATGGGCCCCCTGCTCTTTTTCATGCATTTTACCTCCAGGGCCATACCCTGTTCTCAGAGTGAAGACCATAGGAAAACTCCTCATGCTTCCTGTCAGGAAAGGAAAAAATAGCTCTATTGAAATACACCCAGAACATTCTCTTCCATTGTGGGGGGTTATGTTTTTTTTTTTTTAAATGAGGAAGTGTTTTACCAGAGACTAACCTACCTGGGGGATGGGAAATACCTCCTGTGTCACCCAAATTGGGGTGGGGGGAAAGAGACACACTTCTGGAGGTCACAGCTCAGGGCACAGGCTCAATGAGAACTAATCACAGGACTACAGATGCCCTAATCTGTCCGGCTCCACCAACCCCTTACCTCCATGACAGTAGGGCCCCTGTGTAATAACAGGAATAAAACTAAAAGAAGTAAATGTCTCAGGAGTGTCTAGAGAAAACCCAAAGACAGCGGGGAGATGAAAACAAGGACACACAGGCGGCTTTAGCCTCTCACACCAATAGCTGTAGCAAACTACACATAGCCCAGCCCCAGTAGATAAACAGACAACCTCACAGAAGAAATTCTTTATTTTGGTTCTCTTACCCAGTGCATTCCATGGTGCATCCTCGCCTAGAATTGAGTGGAAGCAAGTCCATCTCAGAAGGGACATAACTGAAGAGGGATGGCTTCCCAGACTCTGACGGGTAGAGAGACCACCAGCTTGGATGAGAGCACGGTGAGGGGTGGGGTAGGGGGTGGGCTGCCTTCTTCCCCAAATAAGGAACCTTCCTGAGGCCAGCACAGTAGGAGGGAGGGCCATGGGGTGGAAACAGACAGACTTCTTCCTGAGAACTGATGGGATGCCTCAAAGGGACCATTCAGGTGCCCAAACTGGGCCCTGAGGGTGGGAGCCAGTCGGTTTGACTCAGAGCCCAGGACTGAGGTGGGCGCACAGCAGGCCGGTCTTACTTGGCCGGATCCATTTCACTTCTCTGAAGCCCTGTGTAAAACATGAAGCGTGGACGGCTTGGTGAGAACAGCTCTGCCCTCAAGACCGGTTTCAACTCCTCTCTTCCCAGAGAACAGCATCTCTGAGCCCGTCCTGAGTGACCTCACAGAGATCACCCTAGTGGCCCAGGCTAGTGACCGGGAACATGTACCTTCCTGAAGGCAACCACTAAAGTCCACTGATGCATCATATACTGGCAAAGAGTGAGTCCCTGTGCATTGGTCTAACAGCAGAGACTCTGCCAAAGGCCCAAGAGGTGGTGTGTGGGAAATGCAGGGGTGCAGGAGTGTAGGCAGTGCAAAAGTGTAACTGGTGACAAGGGTGCAGGGGCTGTGGAGGGCTCAGGCATTTCAGGGGATGCGGGGGTGGAGGGATGCAGAATTGCAGAGAGTAGCAGGGGTGCAGAGGTGCAGAGGTGCAGGGAGTTGTAGGGATGCAGGGAGGTGCTCAGGGATGTGGCCAGGATTAGAAGGCAAGTGCACATCCTTGCAGTAAGCCTGACCCCGGGAGGCTATTGCAATGCTTTGGGGCGGCAGTGGAGGTTGGGAGGCTGCCCGGGCAGCCGGTCGATTTCTTCTCTTCCCTGCAGCCTGGCCTGGGGTGGGGCTTGGCCGCCGGAGATTCGCCAGATGTTGGATTCCAAGTAAGCTTGCTCCTGGGAGGTGGGGCGGTTAGGTCAGCGGGCGGCGGCAGCGGCAGAGGGGCGGAGCGGGGCTGCCCCTGGCGAACGGGTGGAATAGCTGCCTTGTCCCGGCTGCTGGGCCTGGGAGCGGCCTCTGCTTCCCCAGTTCGCCGGACAAGCTGAGTGGGGAAAGGGGGCGGCGCCGTTAAGATGCGGGGCCCACGGGGGAAGTGATGCTGCCTTGGGGGAGCCGGTCAATTCGCTCCGCTCTCCCGGGCGGCAGAGCCAGGGGCGGCTTCTTCTGCCCTAGAGGAGGGACGCGGGTCTCTAGATGAGCTTGCTCCTGGGAGGCAGCGGCGGAGGCGGCAGGGGCAGGGATGTGTTCCAGGGAGATGCTCCATTTCTTCTCTCCCCCGTGGCCTGGCTTGGGGGCGACCTCTGCCGCCGGAGATTTGCCTGAGGTCCGACACCAGGTGAGCTTGCTCCTGGGAGATGGGTGCGGTGCGGTCAGGGGGCTGGTAAGGTGGTGGTTGCGGGCATAGGGAGGCTGCCCCGGAGGAGCTTGTGGATTAGCTCCATGTCTGCACCGCGTGGCCTGAAGGCGGCCTCTGCTGCTCCAGGTCCCGGGACACCCCTGTCCCACTTTGACTGCTGGGGGCGGGAGGCAGGGTACTCAGGGTGCAGGGGTGGCGGTGGTCGGGGGCCTGCAGCGGGGGAGTGGGCCCATTTGCTCCCATCTTCCCCGCGTCTTGTCTTGAGGGTGGTCGCTGTTGCCTTGTGTTACGAGTCACGTGTATCCTAGTCGGCCTGACCCCGGGAGTTGGACTTGGTACTTTGGGGGTGGTGGCAGCAGCGGCAGGTTTTCCTATGGAGCTTGTCCATTTGCTCCCACTTCCCCCCATGGTTTGCCCTGGGGGCGGTCCCTGTTGTCCCAAGTTCGCTGGATGTCCATCTCCAGATCAGCCTGCTCCCTAGAGGAGGCCACTGTGAGGTCAGGGGCAAGAGTGGTGGCTGCTGCGGGGGTAGGGTCTGCATTGGGGAGCTGGTGGATTGGCTCCCGTCTCCCCGATGGCCTGGTGTCGGAGTGGCCTCTCCTGGCCCAGATCACCAGAGGCACCTGTCCCACTCAGCCTGCTGGGGGAGGGGCGCCCTGGGCGGTGCCTTTAAGGTGCGGGAGTGGCGACGGCGGGGGTAGAAGACCTGCAGTGCGGAGCCTTTCAATTTGCTCTCCTCTTCCCCACGGCCAATCCTGGGGCGTCCTCTGCTGCCCAAGAAGCTGGATACCCGTCTCCAGGTCAGCTTACTCCTGGGAGACGGGCTCGATGCTGTCGAGGGGCAGAGGCAGCTGCGACGGCCGGCTGCCCCGCCTAATGGGGCCACTTCTTCTCCTTTCCCCTGACCTGGCCTGGGGACGTCTACTCCCGCGCAAGATTCACCTGACACCCACACCCGGTCTGGTTGCTCCTGGGAGTTGGGCGCGGTGAGATCAGGGGGTGGAGAGGACAGGGGGCTGCCCCTGGAGAGCTGGAGGATAAGCTCCAATCTCTCTGGAGGCCTGACGTGGGGGCGGCCTCTGCTGTCCCTCATTCCCAGGTCACACTTCTCTGGGTCATATTTCCCCGGGGTTGCGGTAGGGTGCGGGGGCGTCGGGCTGTTGGCGGGGGTATGGAGCCTGCAGCTTGGGAGCTGGTGGTTTAGCTCCCATCTTTTCCGCAGCTTGGCCTGAGGGCAGCCTCTTTTGCTCCAGGTCGCAAAGCAGTTTCCCTGACAGCTTAGCCACCAGAGGTGGGCAGGATGGGCTGAGGGGGCTGAGGCAGCCGCCAAGGCAGCGACGGAGGGGGCTGTCCCTGGCCAGCTGGTCAATTTGTTCCCATCTCAACCTTTGCTGCCTCAGTTTCTCAGAACGCCCTTCTCCAGTTTATACTTCTCCTGGGAGGTGGGCGCAGTGCATGCAGCCCAAGGTCAGGGCTCTCCCCTTGGGAGGGGCAGAACTCTCTTGTTCTCCTTTGTCTTTATTCTTCAGCGAAGTGGTTACTGGATGCAATTCTTAATTCTGAGAAAGTGTAGACTGTGTTATGGAAGAGCTGCTGGACAGTGAGTTTTCTGGGTGGATTTTCACATCAGCTGATGCCCCAGGCAGGCAGGAAAGCTATTACTCAGAGCTTCTTAGTCTGGGGTTGGGGATGGCCCCGCCATCCTCACCATGCTTTTTAAAAATGTGTTACTCTCCTCTTTTTCCTAGGTGACATTTTAGGTTACTGGGTCACAGATTGCTGGCACACTCATCCCTGTTCTCAAACATCTTTTAAACTTGGGTGAAGTGGTAAGTAGGGGAAGATGATTTACTGAAAGCTAAGAATACTTAAATTCGCATTAAAGCTACATTCTGTCAATCTTTCTCAAATGATTTTTCTCTGATTCTAAATCCACTACCTAGTGAATGTTGTACTCCTGTGTAAATCATTGATCTTCACATCACATTTGTTGAGTGGTCAACGATATTTGTTAATTAGATTATTCCTGAAAGGAAAAGTTCAGGCTTTTGAGAATTCCTTGTCTGATGTCACCCAGGCAGTCACAGTAGAAGACAGAGCTGATATAAAAATCCCTTAGCTGCCTGGACTACAAAGCTTCTGGGATTACTGATCCCTGAAATGCAGGTGACTCTTGATGATAATCTGGGGGATGAGTTATATGATCAGATTCTTCCAGTCCTATAAATGGGTTCCGTGGCCCCAGCCCCGGGAGAACTGGTCATAAGGGCCATATCGTGAGGGGTGGGATGGGAAGGCAAGGTGTAAGAGCTGGAAGCACTGAGATTCCACACTCGCTAAACACAGACTCCAGAGCCTAATTGTTGGCAGGTTCTGTTCTGGATTTGAGAGTGTGTTCATACATGATTCTTGCCCGTCTGGAGTCACTGCCTGGGTAGAAGTAACCTTTACATAGATCTGTGGAGGATGACAATTAAGTAGATGGGGTGTTATGGTTCTCAGTGTGCCCAGGCTTGCTCTTCCAGGCACTCGTGGGAGTAACGAGAGTCATGTTATTCACTCACTCACTGATTTATTACCCTTGAATTGATCACTCGTCCCACAGTAAGTGAAACAATGTAACAGGAAGCTGAGTTTTGTCCCCTCTCCTATCACTGATTGTATCTGTCAGTTGGGCACCCTGAGTATGCATTGTGAAATGGTGGTATTTCATGCCCAATGGGGCAGCACTACCAGTTCTGAGAATCAGGGAAGACACGTGGGTAGAAAAGCACCCTGACACACATGACATCCCCCCCATCCCGTGAGACAGAATTGTCGATGCTCAGGTGACCCGATGTAGACCGCGGTGCTAAACCTGAGCATGTTTAGTGATCCTGGTGGCTATGAAAATACAGACTACCAGTCGCTACCTCTGGAGACTCTGAGGGTGTGCACCCCAGAATTCTGCATTTTAAGAAGCACTTTCACGAATCCTGATGAAGAGATCTGAGTGTCCCACTGAGAAACACTGGTGTGCGAGGCACCAATATTGAGGATTCTCAGGGAACAATGTCTTTTCAGGATGGTCCAAGCGCCCTCACTTTAGACATTTGCCTTGGGTTTAATTGTATGTGTTCAGAAGTGATGTCTTTCACTTTCAGTGCTTGTCAGCATGCTTTGTGCAGGCATTTACTCTCAGTAGATGGCAAAAACTATGATTCTTCAGGTCACCGATCTACAGTGTGAACGATATTTTATTTTGGTTTTCTTTATAGCAATGCAGAGTCTCGCGAGAAGAGATTCAGACTGAATAGCTTTGTGTCAGACTTTGGAAGACCGCTGCTGCCCAAGGTGTTCTCTGGCAGTGCAATGACGAATCTAGGTCCCTCTTTCCCTGCTACATCAATGAAGTGGACCACTTGGACAAGGCCAAATCTGGTATCTTACCATAGCCCTTTACAGTGATATTCGGCTCCAGGAAGCCATCAGATGCAGCAGGTGGCCAGAGGAGGAGCCGAACAGACTCATGAAATGTGACATCCCCAACTTTATCAACACGGACCAGAACTCTTCCTTTGGGGAAGATGATCTCCTGATTTTGTAACTACTGATAGTTCTAGAAAATAAGCCAGTTGCCCAGAACTCACACAAAGATTTGAATTGAAAAACGTGCTTTGTCAGGTATCTTTCTGAAGATGTGAAGTCTGTCTTTGTATGGCAGGAAGTCCCCTTTCACAAAACTGAATGTGTTTGTGTCTGAGAGAGGGAAATGGAGACAGAAAGATGAAGAAGCAGAAGAGAGCCCCCTCAGAAGAGAGGTAGTTAAGGTGAGTTTTTGTGCCTTTAAAAAACATTTGGGGTTTTAGGGGGAACAAAATATTTACACTGTCTTATTCTCCTTATTGGAAACCTTGGCCCCGTCATCAGAGTCAGCGGCCTTGAATGGGGGTTGCACGCTGCGTTTCACCTGGCGCTGCCACTTCCATGCTCTGCCTTTAGCACGTTGCTTTGCTTGTCAGAGTTGCCACCGTTTTAACTGTAAGGTGAGGAGTCTGGAGTAGATGATCCACCCCAGCTCTGCTGTTTTGCAAATTTCTGATTTCATATTCAGATGAGGCTGGGATACACCCAGAGCAGTATAAACCAGGCCCTACCTCCTGCCTATTACTGGGGCATCCCTCAGGTCTGTGCCTTCTACTCAACCCTTTACTGAGCCCAGCATTTGTCAGGAGCCCAAGTGCCTACCGTGATGGCAGGGGACTTGTCTTTTGTGGTCATGGTGGCCAACAATTCTATTGGTTGTGCTGAAACAACTCTTCTGAGATCCTCCACCCACCCCTGCTCAAACCTAATGACAGCCCTACGGTTCCTTTCCTAGGAGAAGGATCAATCCATGGTGCATTTTATGACAATCCTGTCCCCAGGAATGCACGGAAGTTTATCAGCTGAGTGAGGGGAGGTGTCTCTGTGTCCCTGTATCTCTGTCGGCTCACAGTTCCCTGCCACCAGCTACTGAACAAGAAAAGTGCTATTCACCATGCTGTGTGTTTTCCAAATGTGTAGGTGATGATCTTGTGGTTCGTGTTTGTGCTTTGATTTGGGATGGTGAAGGGCTTATAAATACCTCATCAACATGTATTCGAGGTGGCAAGGTGCCACACAGATTTGATTCATGAAGGCATCAAGCCTGCAAACTGGTTTGGAAACAACTTGGTTTTGATCATTCACACTGCATGCATGACTTGCTGCTAATCTCTGGGTGGTTTTTTCATTTTAGATTTATTCACCCCGTGTCTTGCTTAAGCTGAAAAACTCATTTATTTCACCAGAATATTCTCTTATTCTTTGTTTACACACATCCAGTTTTTTTAATTCCTTTAAAAATGATTCTTTGTTTATAATGCCTCCTAATTTCTATCATCTCTATGTTGCCAGTGGCCTGAGTCATGCACCAGATTTGATGCCGGAACTTTTCCACCAAAAGAAATCCCTTTGCCGAAATATCTTTTGAGGAAAATATTATTCTTTAAGGCTCTAACAGTAAATTATAGAACAAAGCATGAACATTTCTTGTAGTTAATACATGTTCATGTGAAAAGAAATGATATTTTCATTAAACAATGTTGATTTAATAACTTTTACAAATGTGAATATTATTATTCATAATTTAAGTAACCAGATAAAACCACAGTTATTTATTGTGAAGATTGAAAACTATTTACACGGTCTCTTAATTAGAAGTAGCTTTATTAGAAGACTGAAAGGTATTTAAAAGATGGAAAAATACCCATGATGACACCACCATTTTTATTAACTAAATATCAAGAACTCTGCAGGGTTAAGATTTAACCCTCTGCAAACTGCCAAGTTAGCATGAGGTAGTTTGTGGATGCTGCCAGAAAACAGGACACTCCCCCAGGATCAGAGACAAAGGACTTCCTGCCAGCACAGCAGGCAGCCTGTGGTTCATGTTCATGTTGGTTCCTGAGTTCCTTTCCTATTGCTGTTGTAACAAAGGACCACAGGCTCAGTGGCTTAAAGCAATACACATTCATCTTCTCACTGTTCTAGGGTGCAGAAGTGCAAAGTCAATGCCAGTGGGCTAAAACCAACATGTGGTCAAGGCTAAGTTCCACACCGAGGCTCTTGGGAGGGATTCGTCTTCCTACCTTTCTCAGCTTGCAGATGTGCTCACACTCCTTGGCCCAGGGCCCTGTGTCACTGTGACCTCTGCTGCCACTTTACATCTCTGTCTCTGACTATATAGATATAGAGGAAGAGTCTTCTACATCTGGTATGGACCCTTTTTCCTAAATGGACATTGTATCCCTATTTATGTGCAGATGAAAACCCCTTCCCTCCAGGGTGCTGTGGCATCAGATCACAAGATGACCACTCTGGGCTTTAAGTGTCCTCTTTGTATGGTCATCTGGGAACTTCTCTCTCCATAGTTAGCTCTGTGTTACTTTGTTGTTGTATTTTACCCGGAATTACTGAAAGTTTTACTCAAAAGGGATCCTAATTAGCTCTGTTTACCTGTTTCCAGAGCTGAAAGCTTCAGTTCTAGAGTATCTGTTTGATTTTTCTTAAAAATACATTCCAGTATATTTCTCTGGTGAAAGTCTTTACCCTGTTATCTATTCTCCCATCATTTCCTTATTTTCTTGAATATATTAAAAGTATTTTATAGCCTTTATTGGTAACTCTGATTCCTACATCACCTGGGGGTTTGCATGCTTTGTCTAATGCTTCTTATTCTCATATTATCTTTCATATAGTCTGGACATGTTGCATGTCTAGAAATTCTTTATTACATGGCAGACATTGCAAATGAAAAATCCATGTTATCTTCCGTGAGAGGTTTTCTACCTTCCCGTTAGGCAGACAGTGTGAGGGACTGATCATGTCACTCCAATCAGGCACTGAGGTGGATGAGGAATAAAGTGCCTTCTTTCTTAAAACAGCTTTGAGGTATACTTGGAAAAATAATTTTCACACGGTTAAAGTGTACAGCTTAATACGTTTTGACGTAACTATATTCTCAAGAAACCATGACCACACTCAAGACAGTGAACATACCCATCACCCACAAAGCTTCTCTCCTGCCTTTTGTTGTCCCTCCCTCACTCCCCATCTCTTCCCCTGGGAACCATTGATCTGCTTTCTATCACAACATATTGGTTTAAATTTTCAAGATCCTTATATGAATGGATTCATGCAGTATCTACTCTATGTTGTCTGACTTCTTTCATTCAGTGTAATTATTTTGAGAATCATCTGTGTTGCTGTATTAATAGCTTATTTGTCTTATAGTAGAGTATTGTTTAGTGCTGAGTTTTTGCTGAATAGTTTACTGTGAGCAGTGTTTGTATAGACCATCATTTCTTTCTACATTTACTTCTTGATGGATGCATGGGTTATTTACAACTTGAGCTATTATAAATAAATTTGCAGTGAATATTTGGTTACAAGTCTTTGTATGGACATATGCTTTTCCTTTCTAAAGCACCAGATGTGGAATATCTCGGTTATATGTTACATAGGTGTTTACCTTTTTAAAAGAATCTGTTAAAGACTTTTCCAAAATGGTTGTACTATCGTAAATTCCTCGTGGTGTGTATCAGTTCTGGTTGCTCTACTTCCTTGCCAGCACCTTGTAAGGTCAGTCTTTCTGATCGTATTCATTCTAGTATCTATGTGAACTATTATCTCACTGTGGTTTTCAAAAGTATTTCTCTAATGACTAATGACATCTTTAATCAGCATCTTTTTGTATGCTTATTATCCATCTGAATATCTTTACTGAAGTATGTTTTCTGGCCTCATTCATTAATTCAGGTGTTTGAATTATTATTGAATTTTGAGACCTCTTTATTCTGGATCAGATACAAAGAGAGACCTTTATCAGATATATGATCTGCAAATAGCTTCTGTCTATGGCTTGTCTTTTCATTTGCTTAGCAGTGTTTAGAAGAGCTTTGAAGAATCTTCATGTTGATAAAGTTCACTTTATCAGTTTCTTTTTAAAATAGATGATACTTTTGGTGTCATAGCAAAGAAATATTTGCCAAACCCAAGGCCATAAAGCTTAAGCCTATGCTTGTTCTCCTAGCTGTTTTATAGTTTTAGATTTCCTATTAAGATCTATGATCCATTTTGAGGTAAATTTTGTATATTTTGTGAGGTGTGGATCAAAGTTCATTTTTTTTTTTGCGTATCACTATCTAATTGTTCCAGCACTACATGTTGAAAAGACCCTTTCTCCACAGCATTCTTTTTGAGAATCAATTGTCTGTATAAGAGTTGGTTTAGTTCTGAACATTCTATTGTGTTCCATTATTCTATTTTCCTGTTTTACACCAACACCATAATTTCAGATTACTGTAGCTTTATAAAAAAATTCTGAAAATCAGATAGTGCAAGTCTTCCAACTTTGTTTTTCTTGTTCAAAATTGTTTTGGATATTTGGGATCCTTTGAATTTTTATATGAATTTTAGAACAAGTTTTTAAATTTCTTACATCCTGTTCTGCCAAAATTCCACCCAAGTCTTTGGCCGTCTCCAAAGCCACATTTTTGGAAGAAGTCTCTCTAGATCCCAGGTGAAAGGAATTTCTCTTTCGTCTGTGCTCAAATCACATTTGATAATATTTGATTACATTTAATCATATTTGGCTGTATGTACTTGTCTGATCTTTCCAGCCATATAGTAAATCTCAAAAGATTAGGAATCTTGACTTGGTTCCCTCTGTGTGCTGAGAAACTAGTTCTATGCTTTGCAGGAGTGAGCCCTGCAGTAAGAGGTATCTGCAGTACACATCTAGCTCATTGCTTGAATATTGTCAAGGAATTCTGCAGATTTAGAATTGTTTATTGATTGTTGTCTCCAAGATGGCTCAGTCTTTTTTATTTCTATTGATACTGCTGCAGTTTCAAAGAACAATGGGCTAATTATTTTCCAAATATCAAATCATACTCTAATTGTGTTGTCACGCAAATTATGTGCTGCTGTGTCTTAACAACCTGCTTAGTGTTCACAGGCTCCTTCACTCATGGAACTTTTGGGAGAATGTCATATCCTTAGAGATAGCAATGCTGACTTTGGCGACCTGAGCAGCAGTATCTGAACTCACTCCTGCTGTTTTTCCAGTGTCCTCTCTAGCCCTCCTCCAGCCCTCCATGGGGGGCCCTGCAGTTCTGCCCTAGAAAAGCCTGTTGCTTCTCAGGAAGACTTCCCTATGAAAGATAATCATGTCCTTCTTGTGGGGACATTCAGTCCATAGACCTGACAGCAGGGGAAAATGTTTAGCCTGCTTTTGGTAGAACCTAAATTCTTCCATACTTGTTAGAAGCAAATCCAATGAGGAAACTGTTTGGCATCTAACAAATCAGCATAAATGACAGATGAGGAAGATCAGCTTCCCCATCCCACTCAGTCGTCATGTTGATGTGACCCTCACATTGGCATACATTTTCTCCTGTGAGCAACGTAAAGTTCAAGACGTTATGAATGGCTTTTTGTTTTTATTTCTTAGTCTTTCCACATTCACTGTGTCTCGTGAGATTATATGAATCCTGCTTATTTTCAGCCCAGCACTAAACTTTTTAAAAGGATCACATGTTTAAAAGGCTAGTGGACAATTTTTTAGAAGACAGAAATCCTTAGATTTTGGTCCTAGAGTTGAATCTTGGTTAGTGGTGAATGAAAATTCCCGTTAAAATTTTAAATTCAGTGATATAAAGTTTTAAAAATAGTTAAATATTAGTCAATTTCATTAAACACTATAAGAGTTATTTACCTTTAAGCCTGTTCTGGGGCAATTTGTCAATGATTCCCTCCCTTTATCAATTCCCTCTTTATCAGAATCCTTGAGAGTCCCCTGTCATTGTCAGTATCGTCATCATCATCATGGAACTGATTCTTCTGGAAGATTCTAGGAAAATAAAGAGATGGACGGGATTATGTGTAGGTTAGTGTGTGCATATACAATAAGAACAGCTGTCAGACATTAGATGCAAGATACCCATTTCATTTAGAGAAGAAAGTGGTCATGAAATCCTGATGTGGTGAATGAAGGAAGCAGTGGGAACAGGATAGTCAATGGAAAGGAGGAGGAAGTGAGTGAAGTGGAGAGCATAGATCCTTGGTTAGTTGATCAGCATATTGGTGAGAATGAGGGGAGTGTGATTGCAGAATCATGTCCCTCCCCGGCCACAGGGTAGCCACCTGTGACATGTTACTGTACATGGCAAAAGGGATGACAGATATTTTAGGATAAAAATCTTACAGGATTTCTGTCTCCTAAATTGTCTATTAGTTAGCCTTTTAAACCCATGATACATTATTAAAGATTAGTGCAGGGGCACAAATAAAAAGGATTCATATAATCTCACCAGACATACTGAATGTAGAAAGCTTAAGGAAGAAAAACAAAAAGTCACTTATAAGTGCCTTGAACCATAAATTGCTCATGAGAGGAAATGTTACACAAGGTGAATGTCACAGCCACATACATACTGCCTGAGTGGGATGGGACAAGGGGATCCTGAGATGAGACAATAGGGTGAGTAGCCTGGATTGTCCAGGTGGGCCAAATGTAATCACAGGGGTCCTTAAAATGGAGGATATTTCCCAGCTGAATTTAAAATCAGAGGGAGGTGTAGCAATGGAGCAATGTTCAGAAAGGCTGCTGACCATGAAAATGGAGGAAGTTGAGGGGCACAAGCTAAGGAAGGTGGGTGACCTCTGTAAACTGGAAAAAAAAAGGAAACATTCTCTTCTAGACCCTCTAGAAGGAAGGAACCCTGCTGGTACCTTGAATTTAGCCCAATGAGAACTGTGTTGGATCTCTGACATCCACAGCCATAAGCTGATAATTCTGTGCTGGTTTAAGCTATTAACCTTATGGGAATTTGTTACAGTGGTAATAAGAAAATAACATAGTGAGCGGTAGTGTAAGGGATTAAAGGTCTAGGATGGGGTGTGGAGAGAATTCTGACATTTACACCTAAAAAACAACCAGGTGAAATGGGAAGGTGATTTAAGGAAGACATATCTGGCAGGGCTGTCAAGCAGACTGGAGCGAGCGGAGCCTTGGAGTTAGAGGAATCAATTAAACCTCTACAAGAAAAATAAGAAATAAAATGTAACAGGGCTTCAGTGTTAGTGGATGTAGGAATGGAAATGGGCAGAGAGATATAAACATTATTTTGAAATTAACTACAGGTTTGATGACTGCATGTTTGGGAGAGTTAGCCGATGTGTGGACTGAATGCATCCCCTCAAAATCCATATGTGGAAACCCCATCTCCCAGGGTGATGGTATTGGGAGGTGCGGCCTTTGGGGGGTGATTAGTAGGATAAAATGAGGTCATGAGTGTAGAGCCCTCATGAATGGTATTAGTGTTCTTATACAGGGCCCCAAAGTGCTTGCTTCTCTCTGCTCTCTGGGCCATGAAGATAGTGGGAAGACAGCCATCTTCGAGCTGGCAATCCTCTCCCAGATACTTTGACCTTGAAAGCCTCAGCCTCCAAACCGTAAGGAATATGCTGGTTGTTTAAGCCACCCGACCCATGGTAATTTGTTACAGAATCCCAGACTGACGAAGACAGTGGAGAATGCCACTGAGTTTGGCACTGATTGCCTGGAGAATTCTGAAACCCAGGGAAGTGGGCAGCACAGACGTTTACTCATTTAATACTGCCAGCATTGTAGGGGATAGAGTCTACATTTTCCTCGCTATTTAAAAGGTAAGGAAAAAGAGGCACAAATAATAACAACGACAATGACAACAACAACAACAACAACAATAATTTGTCCAAGATTCAAACAGAACCCCTTGGAGGGAGAGTGAGAATTAGTACTTAGGCAGGCTGGCCCCAGAGCCCCTGCTCATAACTACTAAGTCAGATCACCTTGCTTATTTGGGTCAGTTTTTTTTCTACTGTGATATGAGGGTACTGTGTCCAGTAATTTATAATTTCAAAATACCTCACTGTAAGGGAAACATTAGTCGCAGGCATTACAAACCACAGAAAGCTAGACATACAAAAATAACATGTTAGGGCAAGATAACCAATAATGTTTTTAAATATTATACCTGCTTACCCTTTGCAATAAAATGTTTATTTATAATTCTGTCTGGCTACAGAATAACATCATAATCCTGCATGTGGCTGGTGGCTTCCATGTTGGACAGCACGGGTCTAGAGAATTTAAGTGACTTGCCCAGCCTTGCCCAGGAAGCTCGTGGTGGGATCAGAGATATAGTCTGGGACTTTTCCTTCCTATCCAACAAGTCCCTCATGGAAGTTTAGAAGCTTCTCCTTTGGTGCCCATCTGTCTATCCGTACTTATGACATCTTGTCAGGTGTCCCAGCCTGCTCCTGAATATCAGCCAGAACCCACTTCTGCTCTTTTTTGGCCAGGTAATACTTTCTAGCAACTTCCATTGCTTTCTTGTCATCAGTTCTTACCTGGAAGGGTAGTGGCTAGAGATGGAAATGTGTCCACATGACAGGTTTTTCATAAATATAGTAGGAGTGGTCAAGAGAAAAAATGTCAGGAAGACGAGTGGAAGCATGTCATTTAATATACCAAATGCGTACTTTCAATGTATGTTTGTGTTTCCAAGTCCAGGCTTGTTCTACTCGTGCATTACAGGCAAACACATCAGGAGACAAGGATTTGGGGCAAGAAATAGCAACTTTAATTTGTAAACCCAGCAGAGAAGATGGTAGACCAATGTCCCGGAGAACCATCACCACAAGTCAGAATTCAGGCTCTTCTTATATTAAAAAGGGGAAGCGGGAATGCTTGGTTGTTGCAAACGTGGTGTATGAATTCTTTGTTGTTAGAATCCTTTGTTCTTGCAGCTCTTCACCTGGGTCAGATCCGTGTAAACCTCCAACAAACAAATGCTATTTTCTATTCTGTATCTTGTTATCTTTATACGAATGGGAAAGTGTTAATATCCTTCAAAGTCAGAGCCTTGAGAATAGGGTCTCCTGTATATTTCAGGATCTAGGCAACATTGTTTCACAAAAGATGCAGAAACAACAAGACTAAGCCTAGGAAACAGGGCACAGGGTTAAAGTCAAAGGAACAGATCTAATATGGAGTCAGATTTGTTCTTTCCTATTTCAGTAGTGCCATGGGGAAGACACTTTGGGCAGCTTTCTGAAGGGTCCTGGAGGTTTTCTCTCTCAGCCTCTGTGCGCCTCTATTGAAAACCCATCATCGCTATCTGGCCTGCTGGAAAACCACTCCGCCTGTTTTGCCCTGAAGTTGTGTTCTGTTTATAACTCATCTCTACTCCTTGGAAAACAACTCAATAAAAACTCAGTTGGTTTTCCACCAGCCCTGGGCAGGGGTGAGGGATAACATGTTATTATTTTATAAAAAAATATAAAAGAAGTCTTAAAACAGCACTGGGCACATAGAAGAGAGACAATCAATGCTTCCTGGCTTAAATCAAAAATGATGACTCAGTGAGTCTATGGCTGCTGTATTTGCTGAGCTAGTTACTCCTTTGCTCCATTACACTTTTATTTTAACTGAAAAAGAAATATATGCATATGGTTAAAAAACTTCAAACAGAGCAAAAAATACTCACGTGAAAGAAGTTTTCCCTCATCCTCTGTTCTTACACACCTCCCTGTAGATGCCAATGTTTACAATCCTTTGTGTGCTTTTCTAGATATGCTATGCAAGTTCCCACCAATGTATGTAAATGCCTTTAAAGTTTTACTTATTTTTAACTTAAAGGGATTTAAATCCTCAAGTGGCTTCTGCCACAGTAATAGAAAAGAAGAAATCTGACTCCATATTAGATTTGTTCCTTTGACTTTAACCCTGTGCTCTGTCTCCTAGGCTTCATCTTGCTTGTAAAACAATGTTGCCTAGAGCCTAAAATATACAGGAGAGCCTATTCTGAAGGCTCTGACCTTTAAGGGTATTTAACACTTTTCCAATCATATAAAGATAACAAGTTGCAGAATAGAAAATAACGTTTGTTTTGTTGGAGGTTTACAGGGATCTGACCCAGGGAGATAGCTGCAAGAACAAAGGATTCTAACAAGAAGGAATTCCTACACCAAGAAGTTTACAAAAACCAAGCACATAGGAAAGCAGTCTGAATTGTGACTTGGGGAGATGGTTTTCCAGGACATTAGTTTGCCATCTAGGTCTACAGAAACTTGCTATTCCATGCCCCAACACTTGGTCTCCCAACTTACTGGCCTGTCCTGCACTGAGGAGAATGAATTTGGACTCAATAACACTTCTACCTACCTAGCAAGCTGGGCACTGGGACTGAAGGCAGCTCTCCCACACACAGGGGCCTACGGTGAGCCCTTGATTATTCCCCGAGGATGGGGTGTGATTTACCCAGGAGGGATGGGGACTATACACCAACACTCAGGCAGTCTGCTCCTTCTGGGGTTCTGACATTTTACCTCCCGCTCCCTGCCAGCCCAACACTTGGGACAATGGAGCTAAGGCAGAGATAGTGCCTGCCTGTTTCCCAGCGTGTAAAAGGGGAATATGTACTCTTCCCAAGGTAGTTCTGAGAGACAACACCTGCAGGTGCTTGGTTCCTGGAGCAACAGTAGGCCTAGCTCCTTCTGGGGGCAACGGGTATGATACCCGTAGGGTTTCTGCAGAGAACTTAGCTGGAGGGCTGGGCCAGGGACATAAAATATGAGCTGTGGGCATTGAAGGGTTAGAGAAGGGTGCATAAGCAGGACTGCTGCCCTCTTCGTGGTGCCCCAAGAGGTAAAACGCTTTCTCCCCATCTCTACTACTCCCCTCCCAATTCCAGATAACTGCCTTCTTTCTGCTCCTCCTGTCCATCTGTCTCCCTCCACTTTTCCCTTCCTCCACTCCTCCTCCCATTTTCTCCCTCTCTCGGTTCCCCTTCTCTCTCAGGACCCAGAGCGGATCGCTGGCCCTCCTGCGCATGCGCAGTCGCTGCCAGCTGGACCGCGGGTTGGAAGCTCCAGCTCCGAGCGGGGGATCGGCCCCAATGGCTTCTCAGCTCTGTCGCCCTGTAGGCCTTTGGCTCCTGCCTGGGGCCGGGGCCTCTGGCTGTGGAAGTGCAAGGTAAGGGGATATCGGGAAAGGGTTCAGGCTGCTGCGGGAGGGCGGTCCGCCTGTCACAGCCCCCCAGAGCGCCAGTAAGCATGTGTTCAGCTGGATTGCTCGGGCCAGGCCCCTCTGCCCGCGCCACCTGCCCCGGCGCCCCGTCCACAGCTGTCCAGGGCCAGGTGTGCCCCTGCTGCCTCTTGGCCCAGCCGGGCTCCCCTCAGTCCGCTGCTGGTGTCCCCTTCCCCTCTCCCGCTCGCGAGTCCTCTCCTCCCGGGCTTCCTCTCCTTGGCCGCTGACCCGTCCCCACCACTGGGCTTGCTGTGTCCCGGGCGGGCGGGGTCTGCACACCCGGACGGGGCGGGCGGATTGGGCTGGGGCTGGGGCTGGCCTCCGAGCGGGGCTGCAGCCCGCGTCCCCCACCCGGCTCTCCCTGCCCCGCGACCACGGGGCTGCCTTCCTCTCCCTTTCCCGATCCCTGAGGTCCAGATAAGCGGCGTGGGCGTTGCTCCCCAGACTGAGAGCCCGCGGCTGTAACGCCCAGCTTCTCCTGGTGGAGTCGGGAAAAGGGAGCAGCAGTACTGAGGGAGCTTCTGTCTCCTTGATCAGTATTTCTGCCCCAGGTAAGTACCTTGAACACTTTCAGGTGTTATGATGGCGGTGCTTGTTGATGTCACGTGTTTTTATATTGAGAGGGATTACAGTGGTGAAAGTAGGGCTTGGTTCAGTTAAAAATGAGCTGAAGGCATGAGGCTGTCTCATCCTCCATCCTTCACTCTCCCAGGGTGAAACGTGAGACCGTTGATCTTAAAAAGATAGTTACAGCCCCTAACTAGTCCAGCCCAGCTATTGTGTGTTAACAGGAACAGCACAACCCTAGGCGTTGGAGACCCAGGGACATTGCACTCCTAAAGAGCTCCTGGCAAAATCTGGTTTGTTTTGTTTTGGTTTTTTTTTGTTTTTCTTAAATTGTGGGACAGACTAGTAGTATAGAGGGAAAAATAATTGTCAAGAAGGATTTTTTCATATAACAGCTTTATTGTGATATTGTTCACACACTACGAAGTCCATCCACTTAAATGTTACAATTCAGCAGCTTTAAGCATATTCACATTTGTGCAACCATTATTATTCCAGAACGTTTTCATCACATCAGAAAGACCAGTTGAAATGCATGACCTATCCACCCCTTCCCAGTGGTGGTTCTAAAGAAGTTTCTTGGCTGTTCCTGACCATAAATTAACTTGTTACATTCCATGAAATAACTGGGAGGAATTCTAATCAGAATTGCAATGAATCTGTCTATCAAAGCAGGAAGAATAAATGTCTTTATGGCATAAACTTCTTCTACACATGAATATATCTGGGACCCTATCTTTTCATCTGTCCAGAGCCAGGCCTATGGGAAATCCTCATTAATTCTTGGGTTTGTGAATGATGAGATTCAATACATCGTTAGTTGCAACTGTAGCCTTTCATTGAAGAGAAAGTTAACCTCGTAGAAGCCAAGTGATTCTCTGATGGTTAGAATGAGTGACCGCCAGTGCTGGAGTGTTCGAGTGGACTTGGTGCTTGCAGAGTTCTCCACCACCTACAGCTAAGGGGATTACCGTGTTCTTTTACTTTTTTTTTTTTATGGCGTTGCTTTTATTATTACTTATTATATAAAATTAGTTTTTATTTAAGTGTAGTCAATTTACCATGTTAGCTTCAGATGTACAGCAGAGATTCAGTTATAAGCTTATGCATATGTATACACATGTTTTTCAGATTGTTTTTAGTACAACTCATTACAAGAAACTGAAAATAGTACCCTGTGCCATATAGTAGGTCTTTGTCATTTATTTTATATCTATTAATGTGTATCTGTTAATCCTCCCTTTCCTGCCTGCTAACAACAGTTTTCTTTCTATGTCCATTACTCTATTTCTATCAGCACCATTTTTGCTGGCAATATATGCTGGTTGGCTCTTTTCTGTTTCAGTAATTCCATCTTATCTGTGGGCGTATTTCTTCTGGTGGGCCTGTGTGTGGTTTGCACACGTGATAATAGAGATCTGTATTTGGGAGAACTCCAGGCCTCGTGTAGTCCCTCATATGGAGCGCACTGAACTGATGCTTGAACTTGGAAAAAAACAGTAAATGTTGGAATTTCCACTATGGTTGAGACTTCCAGGTTTCTATAACCTGTTTAGCCAACCTAAATGTTGGCTGCACCCATACTGGATAATTTGGTGGAACTTCATGTTATGGTGGTATAGAGACAGGGCCTTACATGCTTCTTCTCCTTCCTTTTTCTAACTGTCATTCTCCTGGGCCTTCCAGGTACTCCCCCAGAAGGGCCCAGGGCTGACTTGGTGCTGCACTGAGGCAATATTTGTTAATAAGTCCCTTTCCTCATCTCTTCTGAGCCTCCATTTCCTTCTCTGCACAATGAGGGCTTAGACTAGAGAAGTGCTTTTCAGTTTCTTTTAAAGCCATGTTTCCTTTGAGAAACAGAAAATGCAAATCTCTCCTCCCATCCCAACCCTTTAGATTTTGACACGTCTTCCAAGGAGTCACATAGCTCTTTGTGGTTAATTGATGTGATTGTGATTCCACGTGGCACAGAAAAGACTCTTCAGAGATTTATTGCAGGGAGAGGGCAGGAAAGGGGCAGTATGTCACACTTTGTAGTGTGAGCACTGGAGCAAAGGCTTGGGTTTAAATACAGTGTCTGACGTGGCCTCTCTCTAATCTTGCACAATGTGATAAACCTCTATCCCTAGTTTCTTAATGTGTCAAGTTGGGGTGATAATATTTTAAGGCTTTTGTGAAACATTATACACATAAGCCATTTGTGTCTCAGTAGATACAAGACCTGCTAGAGAGTCGGGATTTCTTTAAAAATACATATATATTGTCCACAGCACTCTGTCTGTGTGTATTTTGAAGTTCCTGGAGGGTGAGGGTTGAGTCTAATGTCCATCGTGGGACAGGTGGCCCATGGGTCTGTGTGCCTCATATTGCCCCCTCCTCCCCAGTCCTCTTCCTCTCAGTCCAGGATGAAGTTCCCCAGTAGGTTTACACAGAGGTCTTGTGGAAATGGCTTTTCATTTTATTGTTTCACCAAGGAGGGTTGCCATCATGATCTCTGTGGTCAGATTTTGGTGACCTGAAGGCTATGCAATAGGGGATTTCTATTTAATAAAAAGAAAAAATATTACAAATACAAAATTATACCTAGGTTGGTGGCAGGGGTTATTGAAAGTGGGGACCACTAGCTTTGTTAGCTCCAGGTGCAGTGGCCTCTGGCCACGAGGACCCATCCTCATGCTGTGAAGTTGGAGGGACCAGTGGGTTCAGTGGGAATATTTACTGAGTGCATCTCATGGGCTGTGCATTCACTTATTTGTACTGTGTGTTCCTTATTTGAGACAGTGAGCTCATTTAAACTCAATAGCCTCTTTTAAAAATTAGACTTTTTATTTTGAGATGTAATGTAGATTCCCATGTAGTTGTAAGAGATAATATGGAGAGGGCCTATGGACTCTTTGCCCAATTTTCTTTAATGGTTCCATCTTGCAAATTTGGGGTACTATTCATTCGTGGCTCACTAACCCTTTTAGGTTTGTGTTATTGCCCTCATTTCTATTTATGAATAAACTGGTGTTGAGACAAGCACACAGGCCTGCCCAGGTCACCCACGTGGTTAGTGTAGAGTTGGGTGGAACGTGGGCTTGGCATTTCCAAGCAGTACCATTATGATGGTCTGTGGCAGGGAGCAGCATTCACTTTGCTTGTTTATTCATTCATTCAACAAACATTTATTGAATAAACTCTATGGGTCAGATGCTTTCATAAGGTTATCTGATTCTTCAGCAGTATGGAGAATCAGGTAATATTTTCTTTTTTTTTAATATGAGAAAAATATCTCTGAGAGTTTATAATCTCCCCAAAGGAAAAATAGCTCATAAATGAGGGATAGTACATTTGTACAGTTCCTTCTTCTTATGAAGGTGGTACCCTAGGCATTTTACACTTGCAAACTTCCATAATCCAGATATATTCTTGTAAGGCAAGGAGTTTTTTTTTTTAATTGAACTATAGTCAAGTTTACAATGTTGTGTCAATTGCAAGGTGTTTTTTTTTTTAATTTTGAATTGAGAAAATATTTTTTGAGGGGGTTAATTAAGTTTATTTATATGTTTCATTTTTCTAAAATGAGGTACTGAGGATTGAGCCTAGGTCCTTGAACATGCTAAGCACGTGCTCTACCACTGAACTCCTCCCCAAAGCAAGTTTTCTTACCCATTATTCTGCACCTTAGGAGTTCAAATAAATTGGAGTTGAAATCCAGATATTTTGATCCCACTATGGTTCTTTGCATTATATCCTGCTGAGGGGTGGGGAAGCAGTTCCTTTTTTCATTCCTTTATTCAGCAGTTTTGAGCACTGACTTTGCATCAGGGCCTGCCTAGGTGCTTGGAAACAGAAAACAAGAAATGACCCTTTTCTGCAGGGGATGGAAGCCTAGACCAAAAGCTGGGTAATGTGATCTGAGCTTCAGTAGCCATGTGCAGACGCTGAGGACAAACTTATCTCCGATTTGCTTGGACTTCCCTTGCCTTCTGGGTGGTGCACACCAGGTCGCCGCAACCCAGTGAGGCCCGCAGCCCACAGCACAGTATGTACATCGGTTTAACCTGCCCTCTCGGCAGGGCCTGCAACATGAGCGCCCCTGACTACGTTCAGTGTGCTGAGGACCGCCAGACTCTCCCTGTTGTGGTCCAACCTGTGGGGATCATCTTAGAGAATTTCTTTTGCATCTATAATGGAATCTCCTTGGTGAGCCAGATCAGCCCGTGCGGCTCCCAGTGGGCACTCTGTATCTACTATAGGTATCACTATGCACCCTAGAATGGATGGAGTGACTTCCAGACCCACCGGAATGTCGTGGGCCTTGTCACCATTACCGACTGCCTCTTGGCCAAGACCTTCTAGAAGTTCCACGCACAGAGAAGCTGTATGGCACCACGCTCTATGACTCTCAGCTCTTTGTCTTTGTGCTGTATGGGGAGGTGGCCGAGCAGCCACGCACCGACGTGGCCTTCAATCTACGAGGACTGAAGGGTGGTGAAGAAGAGGATCGAGGACTTCACTGAGTCACTCTTCATCTTGCCCAAGTCCAAGTGGCTGGATGGGGCCCCCGAAAATCCTGGGGAGAAGACCCCCCTCCTCTACATCTTATTTGAGATGGAGGACTTCGTGGGACTGGACACAGACAGCAGGCAAATCAACCTGAAGGCCGGGCCACCCTGGCTTTGTGAAAGATTGCTTCCCTACATCCAGAATGGGATCAGCAAGGAGGAGGTCTGTCTTGTAGCCAAGGCGGGAAGGAGGTGCAGCCCGCTGGTTTTCAGACGTTTAAAAGTGAATCTGCCTTTGTTTCAGAGAGATCCTTTTAGGGTTAGTGTGGACACTTACTCCCCCTTTTCAGCCAGGACACTTGGTGAGACCCCTGGAGTTGCTGTCCAATAGAGTAGCCACAGCTACTGATGTTAGGAGTTCTGGGGAGGAAGCTGGTCTGAGCTGAGATGTGCTGTAGGTCAAATGCACATCAGACGCTGAAACTTGTCTAGTAAAAAGAATATAAACTATCTTGTTACTTTCTATATTGATTACATGTCAAAATGATAGTATTTTACATACAGTAGAATAAGTAAGGTCCGTTCTTAAAATCAGTTAGTTTTTTTTTTTTTTGCATTTTAAACGTGGCAACTGGGAAACGTTATTTACATGACTCTCATTTCATTCCTGTTGGACAGCCTGTCGTGGGACAGTTTCATCCCTTTGCTTATAGATGAGACTCTGAATCCCGAGACGCAGAACGAGGTGCTGGTTGAGCTCGAGGTGGAGCCGGTGTCTCCTGCCTCCCAGGGCCAGCACCGGCACGGCTCAGGCCCTCTCCCCTGCCTGACAGCCACCATGTGAAGTTAGGACATCAGAAACACTGCCAGGGGCTTCTGAATGAGCTCCTTACGCAGGGAAAGGCATGTCACAGAGAATGGGACACAGCAGGGAAAAATTCATCCTCACTTTGTCCCTGTGATTAGGTCAAAGGCCCCACTCTGCCTTGGAAGTGCAGATGAGCTCTTCTGGGCTGCCTACCCCCTCACCCTCTACTATGTTTCCCTGTGTATCTTTCAAGCCGTCCCTCAGGCAGAAGAGGGCGCGATGTCTTTGCCGAGAGGTTGTCCCCCTTTACTGGGGAGAATGAGGGGAGCTGTGTCCCCCCGGCCTACGGCCTTGGGCCTTGAGTCTGGAGAGCGCTCATGGCGGTCCCACAGGTGACGGTCTGAGGACATGGCACGTGCTGCCGGGCCCACTGTGCAGGAGAGGCTCTGTGATTCTAAGGTCAGATTCTACTTTCTTGTTGTTGGTAAGATGGAGGAGAAGATGCCAGAGATTGATAAAAAGAAAATCCACACCAGTCCTGTGAATGACAGACACAGGGGATCCGTGTCCCACCTGCGTGTGGTGCCTGGCGGGCTCGGGATTAATTTTCACTTCCTCCCCGGACATTCCTCTATGGCTTAAGGAAGGGGAGAGGTATGTCGTGGCCATGATCTTTACTTGTCCTCACAGGGCCCTGTGATCTACATGCCCACACTACCCTTCTGCTCCTTGGAGATGAAGTGTCAGATTTAGGAAACTGGGCACTGCTGAAGGCATAGCTGCCAGAACCGTGCTACACCCAGGCTGGCTCCGTTCACCTTACCTGTCACTTCCTGTTGAGTCCCAAGGCGTCATTCAAGGTAGGTGCATCAGTGCAATGTAAGCAGGGACCACCTTCTCCCCCTGGACAGACTGGTGGGTGAGCAGTGGAAGCCCGGAGCCCTGCCCCAGCCCCCAGGCCAGTGCCTCCTCTTTTGTCATAGGAGGCACTGGTGACATTTTTGCTTAGCAACTGCTTGGCTCTGAGTCTGCAGACCCAACAGAGAATGCCAGCTTGTTTTTGCCTTTTGAAGTCTGCCCTTGGGATTTGGCGGAGTAGCTGGATGTGTGCTTAGCCCCTAGTGGTTGACACTGTCACCATTGTTTACCCAGAACCTCGTGTACCAGGCATCAAAATACAGCAGCGCATTAAACCTCCCTCCTGGTGGGTCTGTCTGTTTTGGTACCATAAGGGCTCAGCCAGCATCTGAACGTCAATGAGATAACGCGGCCAGTGAGCTCGGGTCAAGCACGTTCTCCTCCAGTCACTTTTACTCCATTGTTGATTTTACTATTCCACAGTCATTAATTTTTTAAACAATGCTTTGATTTAGGAGCAGAACCTAATTCTCCTCTGTTTCTCTTGGTGGGAGTGAGTAAAATTGCCCAGCTTGAAGTGCAAACACATTTTGTAGCACAAAAGCTGTCTGCATGCATCTAGGTGAAGTTTTGGTTTGGGGCGCTGACCACGTTGGGGTCCCCCGGCAGCGCCACTCCCCTCAGGCCCCTGCCTTCCCTGGATCAGGAGGTGAGGGTGGGTCTCACCGTCCCCGCATCCCTGTCCTCATCACACTCACGTAATTTCTTGTAAATGCTGTCAGTTATTTTTGTTCTCATGTGTTTCTAATTTTTGCTGTTCCTCTTTTCCTCTTTCTATTTTCCTTTTTCTCTTATACCACCCTGTGAGCATGTTGTTTGGTCTGAAAATGTGGGCTGTGCACACTCTGCATTGGAATAGACAGATCGCCCTCTGTGCCGTCTCCATCGCTTTAAAAAGCAAAAACTTAACAGTTGCCATGATTCATATATTATCCTAGTCATCTTATTTTCTAGTTTTTTGGAATTTTTGCTCTGTTAGCACATCACCCACTGGTGTTTGATGCCTGTTAAAGTCCTTGCTTTGAGGAACCTGTTTGTTCCTCCTTATATTTGGTAACAAATGCTCTCTTACTAGTTTTGTTTATTTGTTTTGAAGAAGTGAGATGCGAATTGATTTAGGCGGCTGCTGAGGGATTTTTTTCATGGAGTATTTAAACTTGGAAAGTCAAAATCTGTAGCACCTTGATTGATTCTGGCTTTTACACAAACGTGCTTGGCACGCAGTTCATGGCTGTCGCTGTTTGACGTTCGTGACGGCGTTTCCTGGCCGGTGGTCACTGGTGAGGAAGTGGCAGGCTCGGGGGTGAGCAGCTGCAGTGGACGCTGTTGGAGGAAGCAGTCACCGGTTTATTGGTTTTTTGGTTTTATTTTTGCATTCACCTTCCCAGTGACATTTACTTTACTTTGCATTCATAGAGGGGCAGGAGCGGGTCTAAAACCATGCTACTCTTTTGTTCCCTTTATGAGGCTGGTTTTTCTAAGTATCAGGAAAACATTGCCTTGTCCTAAGGAGCTGGTTCACTTGGATCTGGTGGACACAGGGACCGCTAAAGGGGACCGTAGCTTCCTCTCTGCTTCAGCCAGTGGGCATTTAGAGCCGGGTCTGTGGTTTGCCTCAGCAGCCGTTCAGGCCTCCCTGCACCAGCCTTTACTTTTACCCCTTTTTGGCGGTTAATATCTGACTCTGTGTCTGTTGCAGCTGATGTCCACCACTGACGGCCATGTCGTTATTTTGCGGTAGTGAATCTCCAACACCCCTGTCAGCCATGAAGGGACCTTGCATTCTCACCCTGACCCTGGTTCATCTCACCCAGGGGAAGGGTTTGGCTACCAGCGTCATGCTGGCCATGAGGCCTTGTTTCTCCTTTCATGCTCTGGTCCAAATGTGGACACTTCATCCTTCACTGACTTGGTCTCGCTTGAGACAGGCCAGACTTTCTGAAAGAGTCCATCACATTCTGGGGGGAACAGAACAGAAGTAAATGTCACAAGTAGGAATCTAGGCTGTCGGGGTTGGCAAATGCAGGCTGGGATCTCTGATGGCCGTTCTGTGCCCTGGAAACAGGCCTTTCCCGTGGCTCCCGAGTGAAAAGGGGTCGGAGCGAGAACAGACTTGCCTGGGTTCCTACCATCCTCATCTGCTCACTGGCAGGAGTGTCAGCTAACTAGGAGCTCCCCCAGACCTCGGGCCCTTCAAAGCTCAGACCACGGGAGATCCTTGAGTCCCTTCTCCTGGTCCTCCTTTGTGAGAATCCAGTGCCTTCTGAGGTGACCGGCGGCAGGAGATGCCTCCCCCTCCAGGGAGCTCCCTTCGGAGGACTGTGACTCCTTGCACCTTACTGTGAACTTGTGGGTTTCCATCTGTGCTCCCTGCAGAACCAGACTTGAGACTGGCTTAGTGACAGAAATGACAAGACTGATTCCAGGGCAGGGCCAGGTGGAGGGAACAGTGGAAATTGAATGTGACCTCAAACACCTAGGTGGGTGCTGGGGCTGTAACTAAAATGGGGAGCCTGGGAGGTACCTGCCAGGAATCGAAGTCTAGAGTAAATGGTGGACATAAGGCTTTTTTTTTTTTTGACATAAGGCATTTTTAAGATGCCATTTGTCATCCAAGTTAGGACTTCCAAGAGTCACTCGGTTCTATGGGCCTGGGGCTCAGGTGAAGGAGCCGGACTATTGATAAACGTTGGGATTCGTCATTCTTAGCTGGTGTTCACAGCCGTGCAAGTGGATCAGCTCATCTCAAGAGGTGCAGACTGTGGCTGAGGGGGGGCAGGGCTGTGCCTGGCTTGGAGGAAAGCCCAGACCATGCAGGTTTGGTGTGTCAGTCAGCGGCATTTGTGATTTTCAGAGCAATGGCATTTATCCTTAAGGTTCTGGGGGGTGGGCAGGGCCACCCAGGAAGAAATCTGAAGGGAGGGTTTTGGTCACGTGTGCGCATCTTGGGACGATCCAGAGGCTGCAGGGTCCAGGAGGGGAAACTCCTCAGAAGCTGGAGTCGGAGTGGGGAGTTGGGAGAATGTAGTCACACTCTCCTGTGAGGAAGGGAGGGAGGCCTAGGGAGTCCGCAGCCTAGCGGGCTCTCTTTCCCACAAAAAAAGGCAATCAGACAGAAGATTTGAGGTGAGAAGGGATGGGCGCTGGGAGAGGAGCCAACCTGGAGAAAGGTGGTTGAACAGTTCTGGAATAGTCTCCCTGCAACATAGAGTTAAAAAAACACAGACTCTTAAGAATATTGATAGTGACTGGGGAGGAAGCAGTTGTTTTTCTGGCCTCCTAAGGGTAAGGTATGTATCCGGGGATACACAGAAGAATCGGGCAGTCTGTTCTGGGGGCTTCACCCTTACCAGGGGGAACAGTGCAAGTTTAAAGGGGGAGAAGGGCAGCGGAGGGAAACTAGCCAGGGCCCGTGTCACGTACCAGTCGGCCACCCTTCTTGCGTGTTGCAATCACATCCATGCCTCCCAAGTGGACGGTGGCAGCCCCATTTTGAAGATTGGGAAGCCTTCTCAGAGGGGTTAAGGAATTGGTCTGTTTAGCGGCTAGTAAATGCTGTAGCAGGATTCAAGCAGGGCCTTGTCAGACTTCAAGGGCATGTTCTCTCTACTAATTCCGGTACCTCCTCGTTGTACCTGAAATGGTGAAGTGAGTCAGTTTCGGAGCCTTTCAGAGAAAGTACGCTTTAAGTGCCTCAGGACTGTTGCACAAAGCTCAGCGTTCTTTGATGGTTCAGAAGCACTGCAGTGCTTTTTGCCCCACAGAGGTAAGGTCTTACTCCTTTGACGATGGCGTGGTTGTAAATGACGTACAGGTGCAAAACCACACTTAGAAGCTTCTGAAGGGAAACTCTCCAGTTCTCCCTTGATCCGCTTTCTTCCTCGGGATGTAACTGTGCTGCAGCGTAGACCTGAGCTTTCCGTATGGAGTGAGGGTTTGGTATCCAAATTTAGCATAAAACAGTCAGATGGAGAAAATCGAAGATGACAATATATTTTGGGGTTTCATTAGACAGGATATACTATCTGTTAATGGCCCATAAAGCGAATGAAATTGAGTACAGAACATTGTGTTTCTTACTTTCTACTGAGAGCTGTCTTCCAACATAAGGTTCTCTGCTTTGGAACTTCAGCTCAGACACTAGGGCGCCTGTCACTGTGTTGGTGTTATTGCATTTACACAGTGCATGTAATCTGGGCTTCCTTAGCCCCAAACACTCCAGTGCAGAATTATAGGCTGTAGCCATCACTTAGTTATACAAATACTTCTAAAACTATATGTTACCAAAAAAAGTAAATAAAAATAAAAAGAGAGAGTGAGATTGCTTTTATCAAAGTTCCTATGGATTTTAACTGCAAACTGTTGTTTAGCAGCTCTGGTTTCCTTTGGATATGAATATATACATTTCTTTGCATGTAACTTGGATTTTAGGCTTGAACACCAAGCCCTTGTTTTCCATGAGTCACAAAAATCATAGCCAAATGACACACGTATGAAACATTTTATTCTTTTTATATGAGACAGAATCCTTGAATTTGGGACTTGAGCTGTGATTTTGCTGTTTGCTCTTCCCACCCCTCTTGTCACCTCACTCCTTTTTCCCACGTGGCCTCCAAGAGGTCATGGTCTCAAAGTAGCAGGTGGACAAATACCAGTTGGTCGCCAAGCTGTGCTGCTGTAGACGGAGCCCAGCCAAGAGCTAAAGGGCATCATCAGAGAGGACTTCCTGGAAGAAATTGGCTCTACTTTCAGTTCTGAGGACAGAGTAAGAGTCAGTCAGGAGAAGGAATCAAGAGGGTGACTCAGGTGGCAGGAGCAGCCCAGGAAGAGGCCTGGAGGCTTGTGGGGTGGGGACTCATGGAGACTGCCCTGTGTGGTCCAGGGTGGTGGGTGCCCCTGCTTTGAAGGACACTGGAGAGGGCCTAGGGGTGGAGGGCTTTGGAGGAGCTTGGTTTTTACTAGAACTGACACAGGGGAGGCAGTGAAGGGTGTCAGCAGGAAGTGACCCTTAGGAGAGCAGCTCTGCCTGTCCTTTTGAGTCCCACCCCTTCATTCTTATATTCATAACACACGCAATTCTGAGGGTCTAGGGGAGAGGGGGTGGACCCACAGTAGTAAGCAAAATGTACTTGCCTCTTGAGAGCTTAGCAGTGTCAGAAGTTGACTTAGTTTAAAATGTTCTATTAACACAGCAGGGCACCTAATCCAAAGTGCGGAGGTTGGAGGGAATGAAGGCTTCCTTGACAAACAGTCAAAATGAGCCTGGAGGCTAGTGGGAAGTAGCAGCAGGTCACGGGGCCCCTGAGGTCACTGGAGACCTGGTACTGAGGTGAGGATGGGCAAGCAGGGTCGAGGGTGGGGCTAGAACTCTACCAGGGAGCCTCTGAAGGGTTTGAAGTGGGGGAGATGTAATCAAATTTGTGCTTTGGGAAGGCTGCCTTGGCTGTGTGTGTGTATGTGTGTGTGTGTGTGTAGCGGGGAAGAGGGGGAGGGTGTCACCAACTGGGAGGGTCATTAGAAGACCATTCACAGGCTCGGAGGCCACCAGGGGGAGAGGGGCATCGGGGCTGCTTGGGGACGGCAGGGGCAGTGTGGATGCCGGATTTCCTTATGTGGAGGGCTTGTTAGCGGGGTCGCTCTAGCGACAACTTGTGGCTGGAAGTAAACAGATGGAGGCTGCCAGGTGGTCTTACCTCTTCTCTCCTTCCCTGCCTTGTGTGATGATCCTAGCTCAGCCAACATAAGGAACAGAAGAGCTAAGTTCCAGGGTAGCCCAGGACTTTGCTGAGCTCGTTCAAGTGAGATCTGATAGGATTTAGGCTTGTGTTGAGATCTGTAGGTTAACTTAGCTAGAAACGTCCCGTCTCTTGTATTTCCATAGGGGTATTAATTCTTGATAAAGATTGCTTTCTTGGTGAGAGGAAATTTAATACAACTGCTGTCTTTCTCAAAAAAAATCTTATGTTTTAAGAAATTTAATATTCAAAATAATAGGAATATTTTAAAATGATAAACTAAGGCTTTCGTGTAGTTTCTTTGGTTTCTGAGTTGATGTGTAGGTAGACCCTTTGCATTACATAATAGCACATCTTTGTCAGTATTTAAAAAGCTGTTAGTGAGCGCCCCAGACCCCACTTTTGAAAGCATCATTAAAGCTTGCTCTGAAATAGTGAAGTCATATAGGTCTTGTTTGCAGAAGCCAGATATTTGGTTTATAATCTGCAGCATGGCTCCCTTTATAAAATAATAATAGGTTCAAAATTAAGAAAGTGGAAAATAATTGATTTTTTTAAAAACTGAAACATAAACTTTCTTGTGCTAATGTTGCAACTGGAAATTTCGAAAAGAAAAATCCTACTGTAATATCATCTACGTGAAATACATATATGTCTGTCACGTTTGAATAGTAACTGCACAGTGGTTTTTGAAGTCAGGATCATTCCAGCTCAGATACTGGCAGTGATGGTTGCTGGTTTTCAATGGAAGAGCCTAAATTTACTTTCTTAGCTTTATTCTTTTCTTTTTCTTTTCTTTTCTTTTCTTTTCTTTTCTTTTCTTTTCTTTTCTTTTCTTTTCTTTTCTTTTCTTTTCTCTCTCTCCCTTTTTTTTTTTTTTTGGGTAGTGCGAGGGTTGAGTAGTGCTGTGCCAGCATGATTTTGGGGCAATTTGGGGGCAGATGTCGTGCAGCAGCAGTGAGATATTTCCATGCATTTTACTTTCCGGACATCACCAGGGAACATGTGTGGTTTGTGCCTGCAGGCTGCGATGCTGCAAGACTCCCTGGTCCATCAATGTTATGTCTTGTAGCTGCTCCGGTCAGTGAATGATTTTCTGTGGCTTGGAGCTAATGTGGTCTGATGCAGATGGTCAGATGTGTAACTAAAATACTGTTACTTGAAATAAGAGAAAAGCTAGCAAAAATGGCTCTATAATACAGGATGAGGGAGGAGAATTGGCTGTGCTGCTTGCAGTGGGGAATATTCTCATGTGACTCCCTCACTGTGTCTCCTGACACTCTCCTCCACAGCCCTGCATGGCAGTCCTACTGAAGCAACCGTGCACTTTCTCAGAAACGCGCTCAATTTCCTTGTGCCTCTGATTGTTCGCTTTTTTTTTTTGAAAGCACATCTTGCCCTTTGCTTAAATGCCATCCCTGCTAGCCACCACTTACACTCATTCTTCTGGACCTCGTCCATATATAGCTGCTGAATGGATGAACAAAATGTAGTATCTCCATTTAGTGGAACATTATTCAGACATAAGAGTGAATAAAAAAGAAAAAATAAATAAAGAGGAATAAGAAAAAAGCCATCTGCTCTGGGAAGTCCACCCTGACTGCTCAACCCAGCCTTTTCCCTTTGAAACCCCACCCCTTATACCCCTCTCTACTATTTTTGATAGTATTTACCACATTCTAATAAAGTTTAACATTTTCAAAGAAAAGAGACATGCTGATACCACTTCAACATGGGAAAGCCTTGATAACAGCATGTTAATTGAAAGGAACCAGATACAAACGGCCACATATTGTTGATTTCAGTGATCTGAAATGCCCAGAATAGGCTCATGCAGTGACAGAGAGCAGATGATGGTTGCAAGGGGCTGGGTGGAGGGGGGTTGTGGAGTGACTGCTAGTGACAGGGGTGTTCTATTGGGGTGATGAAGTGTTCTGGAAATAGATGGTGTTGAGGGCTGCACAACCGTGAGTGTGCAGAAGACTGCTGAGCGCTGTGTCTGGGAGTGCCTGTTGTTGGGGCGGCTTTATTTTGTTCTCATCCTGCAATGTGAAGAGTCATCTTGTGCTGAGACCATTCTACTCCTGTGAGTGGTAAGGCTAAGAGACTTTGCAGAGTCATGTTTCTTTTTTCACCCTTGCTGAGTGTATGCAAAAAAGATTTATGCCTGAGAAAGTGCTCCATATGCAGAAATGTCTTTCAGTTTTGCCTGGTGTAAAAAACTTGAGAGCTTTTTAATCGTTTAGGACAGTCTGTAGGGGGAAACAGCCCGTGATGCCTGGGTGAGACCTGGAAGATCCGTGATTCCCTCCCAGACACGGGTGGGGATTTCACCCCCGTTCAGGCAGTGAAGGGCCAAGACCCGTGAGCGGAGTTGACAGTCGTGAATATTTATGTGTATCCGCTGCTTCATCTTGGGTATTAATTTCTAGCTGAGTCATTTTGTGGCGGCAGCCTCATCCTACATCAGGAATTTATAGTATCTCCTCTTTGAGGTGAAGACCTGACAGACTTGATTATTTAACAGTCTATCTTGTATTGATATCTCAGATTCCTTTGTCAATCGCAAAACAGCAGAAATACAGACGTCCTTTAATGCCGATGTGACCTGGAGCAGGTTTAGTTTCTGTGCCTCAGTGACCTTATCTGCGTGTGGGGATTATAACAGTGCTTCCCTCAGAGGGGCTGGTGAGAGGAGACTGAGAAGCACAAATGGAAGACTTACACGAGATGCTCATGAATGACAATATTTAGTGCTGTCAGTCTGGTGAAGCCTCAGGGGCAGAGATGTCAGAACAGAGCAGTCCTAGCCGGAGTTCAATCCGCATTGGCAGGTTTTATGATCACTATCACCACTGTGGGTTATCAGGTAGTTTTAAGACTTGGTAATATGAATTCAAGAATAATGTTAAAACTAGGCAACTCAGATCCGGTTTCCATATTTCTCAAGATTTCCTGTGAGAAATGGATATTTTTTCCCCATCTTAAATCTGAGTGGATTCTCTAAAAAAATTCTGTAGACCTCCATCATTTTGCTTTAATTCTCCTTTTTTTTTAAAAAAAGTTTTTAAATGGAGTTACTGGTGACTGAACTGAGGGCCTCATGCGTGCTGAGCACATACTCTCTCAACTGAGGTATACTCTCCCCCGTAATTTTTTTAAACTTTGCTTTGTTAGTATTCAGAGGTTAGAGGCCTCTAATTCTTTTTTTGGAGACTTGTCCATAAACCTGTAAATCTAAAACTAATGGACAAAATTTGGTTTATTAAAAAAATCAATAGAACTTTCTTCAGTCCATTCAAAAGTAAATGCTCATTGATTTAAAATGTTTCTCCTTTATGATGATTTCTAATTTTTGGTCTAGCTTAACTTATTAAAAGTAATCCTCATTATCATAATGACCAAACTTGCTGTGAGTGGACACCTACCAAAGGCTAAACTGTTTTTCTCATCTTTTATTTCAAAGCCGATGTTTGATGGTAGGTATCAATGTCTCCTTTTTTGCAGCTGAGGGATTGAGAGGTGGGCAGCTTGTCCCAAATCAAACGCAGCTGGCGGTGGCTAGCTCGGTGCTGGAACCCAGGCTGCACAGGATGCATTCTCAATTTCTCCTCTGATCAGCCTCCCGTTGAGTGGTTTCCAGAACACCTGTGAGTCCATAAATGACCGATTTTGGCGATCTCAGCCTGATGAGGCCTTCAAAGGAGAGACACCAGTGAGAATGTGAGACAGAGTGGCATTAATTAAAATTGTACATTTTCACAAATGTTGCATTCTCAGGTAATGACTTAAATAGTTTATGTTTTCTTTATTTTAGTGTTATGTAAGCACTGAAAACAAAACATTAAAAATGATTATAGTGCAATATAGGAGTGGGCTTTGAAAGTCCAACCATTGCTAATGATGTTGCTTGTTTTTCTCTAGTGGTGCTTATTGACAGAATAATTTACAATGACTGAATTTGTTCTATGTATGTAGTCTTAGTATGGAGGAAAAGTTTGTCAGTGAATATTTAAAGTAAAATCTTTACTCTTTTCTTTCCTGATGATAAATATGTACGTTATTTCCATGGCTTAAATATATTTCCTCACTTGTGAAATTTGAGTGATGCCGTTTACCGTGTCTGACTGTGAGAGGTAGACGCCTTGTATACAAAGCATCCAAGAGCTGCTTAGTAAAAATGTGCTCTCACAGTGACAGATAGTTTAGAAGGATCAACTGTGAATACTAAAGAGGGTGGCTTGTTTCTGATGCATATTCAATATGGATATATATGAATATGGCTTAAAGCAAAAAGGATTCAGGGTTTTGTGTGTGTGTGTGTGAATGCAGTATGAAGTTTTAATGAAATCTGTATCATTCTATTGAGACAGGGACTAGTTAAATTGACTTAAGAAGACGACCTTGAAGATTATTTACACAGAGTGTGTATTGTTACAACTCAGTGTTCATGCTGCCGTGTAACTATACACTCAGACATTTAAATTCGTAGGAATCTGACCAGAAGCATTAAGTTTAGAAAAATCCACAGATCATTTTCAGGGAATAAGCTTCTCTCTTTTGTGATTAAAGAAAATTTTGATTTATTTTTCTGCACTCTTAATAGGTTTTAAAATATCAAAACATTGATTTGACATGTCAGCTTTTTTAATAGAAAAAAGCTCATGCTGTTTTAATTTGTAAATAAATGTTTTTGTATTTCAATACATTTCTATGAATTCCTGGCTTTTTGAGAAGTATTTTGTAAGATACTTAGATTACCTACTGTTGGAAAAATACAGACATGACTTTTATGAATATAGGCCTAGTACAGGTCTGTTGGTTTTTGCTACAGTGCAAGACATGAGGACTAGGAGAGCTTTGCTGCCGATGGCCAGGAGGACAGATCCCAGATCTCAGTCTCATCTCCCCTCCTGTAAAATGAAGTGGCTGGACTGGATTCTTTCCTCTTCAAAGATGAGTTTCCATGAGCCTGTGTCTTTTGTATATATTCAGGAGTATTAGCAATATCAGATTAAATACTGAATACCCCTCCCTTTCCTGAAGCGAAGTGTATTATGTGCTACATAAGCTTTTAGTTATCTGATTCTTGTTTCTGATCCTACAGGCAATTTTTGTGTTGCATCTTTCCAGGCAACCTGGAAGGCCTTTTAAGCCATAGGTGGCGCTGTTGCACCTTCTTACAGTCTTAACTTTCCTGTTTGTAAAGGAAGTCTTAAACAATGTTATTTTTTTTGATTACTTTGCTTAGTGCTTCAGGGTAGCACAATGTCCATTATGTCTGACTACCTGGAAATATTATTCTGCTTATGTCTTAGTTTTATTCTATCATCTCGCTGTGAACATTTCAGACTTCCTGTGCAAACAGTGGCAACATCGGACTTTTCTTTCAGTGTTAGAAATCAGTGAGCTGGGATTTTATAAAAGAGCTAGAAGCGGCCTCTGGAGCACCTTAAAGCTGAAAAGTGTACTGAGTTCCCTAAGTATTATCCCCACCGTTGTGTGTCAATAAGTGGTAGGAGATTTGGTACATATACGAAGGGGTGTAGTGTTTTGACTTGGGTTTGCGTGCACGCGCTGCCACTGAGCTATGTGATCCTGAGTCAGTTCGTTCTGAGTTTTTCCCTCGTCTGTGTGATGGGGACACTCATTTCTGCTTTGTAGAATTGTGAGAATTAGAAATTATGTAAAGTGTTTAGCACAGTGTGTATGTCAAGAGGGCTCATAAACTTAACTGCTGTTTGGTGTGAAGCCATCATTTGATAGTCTTTGGCAATTACTGAGAAACAGGAAAATAAGAAAAGCTGGTTTTATGATGAAAGATATTTGAGGAAGTTCCATAGTTCCTATACACATAATTTAGCATCAGCAGAGTCAGGACAGTTACACAGTCGCCCTGAACCAATGTTAAGCCACAGAATTTTTTGTTACTTCATATATGTTGTGGCTTAGGGGGACCCAATAATTATACACATGTTGTGTCCAGCAGCCAACTGAGAGATGACAAAGAAGAACAGGCAGGCGATAAATGTCTCCTTTATTACTGATGAAGCCACGTTCTCCATGAAATTCAGGGCTGTGGGAGAGTGAGTGTCATGACACTATGTCCCAGAATTAGAGACTTACGCAGTCCCAGGTAACTCTGGGCCACAGCGAGCATTCACTTGAGAGGATCTGACCCATAATGGACAGGACTGTCTTGCCATGGAACTGAGCATCCCGGCTGCTTCCTAAGGGTGGCCAACACTGGAGGGGAAGGAAAGGTTTCATATGCCCTGCTTGTCTCCCCGGACTCACACCTCAGTCTGTTAGTGTGAGGAGGGCTATCCATGGGCCAGTGGTCAGGGGTGTGAAGGGAGAAGCAGTCTCCCATGGACCAGAGGAGTGGGGAGGAGGGATCCCCTCCCTCAGTTTAAACAGGTGGTGGCTTGAAAGAGAAGGGTGCTCCTCAAGAGTTTATAAGAGGGGAAATAAGGATTTCCTTTGGGACTCAGACTAGCCATGAAACACAGTAGATGATTAGATGGGAGATTTGTAAATCACTTTCTTATTAAATTGACATTTGTTGGGCACCAAAAATGTGCTACATTCTTTTCTGAGAGTTTTACAGAAATGAATCCTCCAATCTTCACAACAAGTGAGTAAGAAAGATTTGATTGTTATCCCAGGTTTACAGTGTGGAAATTGAGGCACACAGAGGGTAAGTAATTTGGCCAAGGTAACAGAGCTAGTAAGTGGCAGAGCTGGGATTTAAACCCTGGCTATCTGGTTTCCAGGCTCCCAGGGATGGGCTTTGGGTGTTTAGAGGTATCTGCATCCCTGGATCTCTATACCTCTGCATCAGTTAGACCAGAAAGGACAGGGAAAGAGGAGTTATACAGGTGCTCACAGTCGTGTCTCAGCCACTGTCCATGGAGTGTGCCCCATGATTGGCGTTAATTGTTTTCCAGGCAGTAGATCTGTTCTTATAACAGAAATTTAGTACATTGAGTTAATCTAGAAACCCTTCCTGCTCTGCTTCTGTCCACGCTTGCCTTGTGACTGCCTGCCCGAGATTGGGCCGTGGAGGAGAATCTGTACTCATGGTTGAACTCTGGTATTTCAATCTGGTTTGTAGTTTCACATCTCCTGTTACATTAATAAATTAAATTTCTGCTTTTCTTGCATCAGTGTGTCATAAGTTTGCTAAATGTGAAACCAGTCCATGGGAGCCCAGGGGTTCTAACGGTATAATTTCTGAGCAAGTGGCATTTCTACCCGTGCAGACATGGCTGGAGGATGTCCACCTTCCTCACTGATTTCTCCCAGCAGCAGGGTCCTCTCCCACCCCCGGATGTGAGGATGGGATCTCTCTGAGTAGGCCAGTCAGAGGCCGAGTCCACCAAACAGATGAAGTACGTGGAAGTGGGTTTAATAGAAGAAAAGGGCTTCCAGGTAGTCTGATGGGCTGTTCCAGTCCGTTTGGTGAAAAGCTGTCCACTGTCTGTGGTTGAGCTGCTTCTTTGCTGTTTAAAATTCTGTATTACATGAAGGGATTTTAAAAAGCAGAAAGGTGTGATTTCAGGTGGTACATCCACAACAGTGACTATTGCTGGATGACCGCCTGTGTGAGGAATAGACAGAGTCTTACAAACTTCATAAAACAGCTTTAAAAGCTCTGCCATCTGAATGCACTTCGTATGGGGTCCAGTTCACGATTGGTCGCGCTGAGAGGGCACATAACTGATGATGGCAGAAAGGACACGGAGACATCAAAAAGGTCTCAGTCATGTTCCGTGTTTAGAGGATGGGGCACAGTGTAATATATTTGAGCTGGTTTTTCACTGAACACTTTTGAGAATTTTCTAGGACTCCCCCATCCCCCAAGGTTCCATGCAGCTGGGTGTCCCCTCAGAGCAGCTCTGTCAGCGCTTGCCCTGGGCTGACGCGTTGTCACGGGGAGCAGGACGGTCAGCGTCCCCGGCTCCTCCGAGCTCCGTCTCCTCATCCGCAGAGCCGGGTTTCTCATCCGTGTCTACTTAGTAGGGTTGCTGAGAATCACACGTGATGGTTATCAGGTGTGATTTGTGGTTGTCTCTGTGATTGGCGTATAGTCAATATTTGATAGAAACACTTTTTTTATTATAATTGTGGCTCCTAGATTGCAGTGGTTTTTAGTCTGCATTTATTTTTTTATATAAATTTATTCTTATTTTTAAATAAGCACTTGTATTTATTTATTTTCATGAAGGTACTGTGGATAGAAGCCAGGAACATGTGCATGCACAACAGGTGCTCTACAACGGAGTAATACTCACCCTCCTTGTCTGCACTTAAAAATAAATATTTCAATACACAAAATATTTCTTAAACACCATCATGGGTCCTATTTTCTGCATAGACAATTGAATACATATGCCATCTCAATAAGAATAAATGTCGTAGGGACATATCTTTCTAAATCTGTTTACATGTTTTAAAATGATCATAGCTAGTGAAAAACACGAGTCTTGGATCCACTACTTATTAGGGTCTGCTTTGCCATCATGGGGAATTACATTCTACAGAGAAGGCTAATTAGATCTCATTGATATTTGGATGATTTAGCAATGTTCAAGGCTTTCAAATCTGACCGTTTTGTATTTTAAACTAACTACAAAGTTATCTTCTAGAAGTTGGAAGTCCTTAGCTTGTGAAGTGCCCAGTAATTCAGTTTGTATATGTCTGTGTCTCTGTGAACGTGTATGTGTGTGATTTCGGGAATGTAGAAATAAGTTCCATATAGCCTTCTGAAACCTTTCTCCTCCAGTTCAAGGTGTAGGTATATATTTACACAAATAAATTGATACTCTTTTGTGATTTGGCATATTGGTGGAAATAAGAGGTTCTCATAATTGTTTCAGAAGTGTTGGGGAGCATGAGCTTAGAAAATGGGAGGAGATAGAGGCAGGGAGGTTCTTTAAACTTTGTGCAAGATGAGAAACAGTAGCTTTTCTTTTTTCTTCTAAAGCAAACTGGCACTGAATTGTAACATACTATTATTCAGAATTGCTTTTCTGATCAGAGACAAGTGCCTCAGATTTTTCAAGACAACATGAATGATGAAATGTGTTTTAGCAGTTATCTTTAGAAGTAGTTTTATTTTTCAAGTAAAAGGCTATAGCCTGTACTTTTTTCCAGCTGTACAAGAATTTCTCATTGATCAAGGTATGTGATCAATGTGTTTAGTTTCTTTGGGTTTTTTTTTTTAAGTGCTTGTTTCATTCTGGTGTGAATGAATGTTTAAAATTTCTGGATTTTGATCTTTAAAACATGCTGATTTATCAGAACTGTTAAAAACCTGATGTTTGGTCCTTGTTTGGTGGGGCAACCTATTGATTTCTGTTGTCTGTTATAGAGGGAAATTCTTCCTCTAGCCTGTAGATAATTAAGTGAGTGGTTTGCAGTGTGCCTTAAAAATTATTTGAATGCATTGAGCATGTTTGTCCAGTGAATTTTGGATTGAGTCATAATAATGACTTTGCTTTGGTTCTGTGGCTTTTGCTCCTCTGCACAAGAATTTGAATTCTCTGTTACATTTTGTATTCGTGTTCTTAACAGGGGAAGAAATTTTGCATTTTTTACAGAGGTGGGTTTTCCTATCCCCTCTGAATTCCTTCTGTAATTGATACAGCGAAAATCTGTTATTGCAGTGCCTAATTATTTCAAAAAAATTTTTTTGCCTTAATCAGAAGCAATGACAAAGAATGATAAGAAAAAATATGAAAACCTTCCTTCCTTTGAAGAATAGAAATGAGGTGGTCAGGCTCATGCATGCTTTGTGCCTGACACACTCTCATGTCATTGTGTATCATGAGTCGGAGATGGAGTTGCTTCAGGTTTATACATTTTTGTTTTAACATTTGTGTTGAATTCATTCTCTAGGCATGATGATTCCTGTTGCCTTTGTGGAAAGTGTAGATGAAGGGAAACAAATGCTTTGTTTTGTTTTCAGGAGGCCTGAGATGCTGATGTGAAAAGAGTAGAGGGTGGGCTGAGGAAAATAGTGACAGACCCTTACCTCCAGGCTGAAATTGATGAACAAAGAAATCAATTAAGTGTATCGGTATTTGACTAATTGAAGTCAGACAGCCCAACAGTCTAGTTATGCTCAAAGGAAAGTACTGAATTCACCTACAGAATTAGGTGCTTTACCATGTAGAACCAGCTTAGAGCAATCAGAAAAATCAGTCTTATGATGAGATATAAAAAGAATATAATATCTTTTATTTCTGAAACTTTTCTACGTTAAGTTATGTAGAGCTAAAATTAAGTTTCAAGCACCAGGAGTTAAGAGTTTAGGTGGTTCTGTGGGATCATTATTCAGGGATGTGTCTAGACCCTGCTGGAGTGGCCGAAGCTGGCAGGAAAAGACCCAGAGCCAGGATTTGTCATCCTAGGATGTCCTCCATAATGGTTCCATGTGGGAGCCCATGATTGGATTAACAAGTTGTAACACATCCCAGCCACCTTTCAACTTTAAGAAGAAAAAATGTGCTTAGTAACTGCTTTTAAGCAAGCGCCTGTGCATCCTCACTCCTGTCTCCTTGCCATAAAAAGCAGAGACAATGCCTTGCTTGCATATTTGAGGTTACAGATAGCACTCTGCTTATTGCACAGCAATGACCCAGGCCGTCAGCTATAAACGCCGGGCTTGCGTGGTGTTAGATAGTCTATTATCCCCAAAACAGGGACCAGGCTGGTCTGGTGGTCTGCTTTGTATTTAACATGTCTAAAAAATGTATCTTGTTCCCCTCACCCCATGACTTCCCTAAAGGTAAACTAAGCCTTTGTACTCATGGTGGAGTCTACAATCTTTGTCTCATCCCTTCTTTCCCCAAGTTCCTGCCTACTATCTGACAACTGTTAATGACTTTTTCCTTTGATTATACACAATAAATATGGGAGCATTTGAGAGACTCGTGGAGTTGGCTCCCTAATCCCTCTCGCTTTCTTTCCTTTTTCCACAGTCTTGAGTAATTCATTCCGTGTAGGTAAGACTTCCGCCAGCCAGAACCCACAGTTCCAGGTGAGAAGGATGCAGGCTTTATCTCTCCTACCCGAGGGAGAGAGAGGAGATAATTGAGATATGCTCCCCTGTGGTCCCTTCCTGCCCCAGGGCCACTCCAGTTCACCTGCAGCCTTCTAGCATCTGCTCACAGGGCCTCTGTCCCAGGATTGACCGCAGCCTTTTCTTCCCTTGTCAACATTTCCTGTGCCTTTCAGAGGTTGGTCTCTTCTCTGCAATTCAACCCTGGCAGATGTGATGGTGGTCAGCGTGCTGGTGGGCAGTTACTTGGGGACTCCCAGGAGCCATGCTGATTCTCCTGAGTCATTCGGGGTTACAGAACTGTCAAGCACTGCAGGAAGCCCATTCACGTGAGTTCAACACAGCATTACATCACTTTCATTTTATTTTTGAATTTTCAGTGGAGAAATTATTTGTAGCACACTGTTACAGATTTTAGGCCGCCTGCTTTCCTCACCACCATTTCCTTGTTGGCTCTGGTTCTTGTTTTAAGAACCAGGTTTCTTCTCTGGTCATTTGTAGCAGCTGGGCTTGCCGAATCCTTGATTTGCATTTGAAGCAGAATGCATCTTCTTGATGTCAAACTGATTTTCCTTGTCATGTCTGAATATTTCATGTACACTCAGCAACAGTTTCAAGTGAAATGCTCTTGTCCAATTTCGGTTAACTAATATTTGCTGATCTCCTGCTTTCATGCTGAGGGCAGTTTCTTCTTCCTGTAATAAATGTTAGCAATTTGCATTTACTATGGAAGGTACTATCCCGAGGTGCTTTTGTTCTTAACAGTTTTAATACAAATCACCCATTAAAATGTACAGTGGATTTTACTCTATGCCCAGAAATGTGCATCCCAGTCAATCTTAGAACATTTTCATCCCCCCAACAGGAAACCCCGTATGCATAAGCCAACATTATGAACTTCCCCATCCTCCCCCAGCCCCAGGGAGCCACTCTTCTCTCTCTGTGGATTTGCCTGTGCTGAACATTTCATGCAAATCGAGTCACTTCATGTACGTGGAACCGTCTATTTTGACTGACTTCTTTCACACTGAGTAACGTTTTCAATGTTTGTCCACGTTGTGGCCTGGGTCAGTACTCTATGCTTTGCTATTGCTGAATAATATTCCACTCTATGGCTGGGCCCCTCTGTTTTCCCATTCATCACGTGATAGACATTTGAGTTGTTTCTGTTTTTTGGCTCTGAAAATTAATGGCGAAAAGTAATGGTGAATATTCCTGTAGGAGTTTTTATGTTAACATTTGTTTTCAGTTTTCTTACTTGTGTGCCCAGGAAGCAGAATTGCTGGATCATTCAGAAACCAAATGTTCAACTCTCTGAGGACGTGCCAGGATGTTTTCCAAAGTGGCCACGCTGTGTTACGTCCTCACCAGCAAGGGCTGCGAGCTCCGCTTCCTCTGTGTCCTCATTAGTGCTTGTTAATCTTTTTTGGATTATAACCTATTGTAGTGAGTGTGAAGCGGTTTCTCCTAGTTGTTTTGACTTGATTTCCTTTAAAACTAATGTTATTGAACACCATTTCATTGTGCTTATTGGCCATTTGTATATTTTCCTTGAAAAATATCTTTTCAGATCCTTTATTCATTTTTTAATTGAGTGGCCTTTTTATTGTTGACCTGTGGAAATTTTTTTTTGATACACAAATTCCTTATCAGATAAATGATTTGAAAAAATTTTCTCCTGAGTGTTGTTTTTTCACTTTCTGGATGGTGTCCTTTGAAGCAAACTTTTAAATTTTAATGAACTCCAATTTATCTCTGTTTTCATTGTTCCTTGTGCTTTTGGGGTAATATTTAATATCTGATGTATTTTATTAAAACTTGTATATATAAAATAACTTAATTCTTAGGACCGTTTTAGGAGATGGGTGCGGTTGTTGTCCCCAGTCTATGCATTGGAGACTGAGATGCAGAGAATTTCACTGAAATATCAGTGTCAAAGCTACCCAGAGCTGTGGGAATTCAGACCCTCATGTTTTTCCATAGCATCTGAGCTCTTCACCAACATGCTCCACTCTTTCCAGGAATCGTTAATGAAAAAGTCTTTACTTTTTTGATTTCTTGTTATATTTTTTTCTCATTTGGGACCTCAAATTCTCATTTTCTTTTCAGATATCAGTGTAGATTTATTTTAGGTCTCATGTAGGGAGAAGCATTGCTATCAGTTAACTTCTTTATTACTCACTCTCCAGTGATGATTGTTGCTAGTTGACCTAATCAAGTCATGCTTAAGTCTTTCCTGCTCATGACACTTACAGCAGAGTCATGACTATTAGAATGCTCAAAGAAGAAAGTACGTGATTGATTTTATTTTGCCAACCAATCAAACCAATCAAATAAAACCCCGGTGTTGACACAGGCTATAAGCCCTCCAGAATAGGGTCACTGTCTTCCTTGTGTTTCATTTGTTGGGTCACAGTGTCTGGATAGTGCCTTGCTGTCCAGCAGTTTTGTGAGGATACGGTGTTCGTGAATCATTGTAAGGACAGAATTTTGACAACAGACTGTGTTGTTCATTTCACGAGGGAAAAGGTAATATAGAATTACTGCTCAGATCTGTTTTAAAATTAAGCTTTGAATTTTGAGAATAGTTCAAGAAACCATAAAAAGATTTTTTTCACTAATTTTAGATCTATCTTAGACACATTATGCTTACATAGCAGAGTAATGTATCAAGTAGATTTGACAAGAGGAGTGTAATATTGATTATTTGTTTTAGTTGAAATATTCTACCTGGGATAAAGTAATCAGTGCCTTTAAATGAACAAATATGTTTGTATTTCTATGCAACATGGGAGCAGACTTCATATGTTTCTATATAATATATATGACTGTGTGTTTTAATATTTCTGTCAGTGTTTTAATAGTTTTCCAGCAATTTTGTAACTTTAGAATTCTTCTAAGAAAATCACCCCCGATTCTAGTGCAGTTTGTACTGTGTATCCTGTCTTATGCATGGGATTCCACTGTCCCCTCAGTGAGGAATTTCCTCTCCTATTGTGTTAGTAGCAGAGTTAAAGGAACAGTGATATCTAGGCCTTTGCTCTCCATGTGTTTGCAGTTGGCTGTCAGTCACGATTTTCCCTTTCCAGAGTTTTCACTGTTAAATAAGTATTTCGGAAAATAACTATTAATATGTTGCATTGGTCTCCCTTGAAACTTGACGTCTTTGTGCTTTTCAGTTTTCAGTTTATGAAAAATGCCACTGCACTCTTGTTTTTAAGTTGTCCTTTTTCAATAGATATTTGTTTATCTCTTAATTGATAAAATAATTTTTTCCAAATGAATGAATCGTTGTGCATGTTTTAAAGGATAACTTACTTTTTATTTTTCTTATTGTAAGTTATATTCATTGTAGAGAATTTAGTAAATAAGGATAAACACAGTAATAACTTCACAATGGCCTCTAATCTCACCTGGAGATACAGTTGTAAGGTTTGAAATTGAGAATTACAAGTCCTCTCAAATTTTTCTTTTTCAAGTACGTTTTGGTTACTGAGATCCTCGAATTCCCATTTGAATTGTAGCAGCAGATAGTCAGTTTCTGCAGAGGAGCCCGCTGGGATTGTGATCGAGACCACGTTGAATATACGGATCGCTCTGGGGAGCACTGCCAACCTAAGAGCACTTTCTTTTGATAGAGGAATGTGTGTGGAGTGTCTGTCCTGATATTTAGGTCTTCTTTAACTTTTTCTCAACAATGCTTTGAGTTTACAGAGTATTATTTTACTTTAATTATCTTTGCCTTTATATTGAGGACAAGTGTGCAAGGTACCGGGATCAGAAGTGTATTTGAGCCCCGCAACTTGCTGCCACCATGGACGCTGTGCTTTTGCTTCGCCCGCTGTACAATCTTGCACAGAATAAGACCTCAGTAACTCTCTCTTGAAAGAATGATTGTATGATGGTTGGATGATGCTTGAGAGTCATTGTGATGATTTTTTCCCCCAGCCTTTCCCCAGTTGTTAACTATGCCCTTTCTCTTCCTAAACTCCAGCCTGGGTTTCAGCCTGCCTGTGGCATTGATTTTCCCTGTCTGTGGACTCTTCCTTTCACTGGTTCATGATAATGTTACATGTGGGCTGTGGAAACTTGCTAGATGTCAAGAAAGAAAAAATCCATTGTATGCTAGTATTTTTAGAGTGTGTTATTGTTTTATCGATTGAAATTAATTGAGGCTACCCCCTGAGCCCTCCAGTGAGCTCTTTTGACCTTCCTACAGCTGATACTGATCTAGTTGCTGCATGTGCCCTTTCCCCAGCCTTGATTTTGTAATTGAATAAGTCACCATCACGGGAGCCCTCTCTTTAAAAGATGAAGAGAACATTTGCTCCTTCTCCCTGTTTGGGGACTTGGATGAGATGAGATACCAGATAAAGAATGGAGCCCCACCTCATTCTGACCCCCGCTCTTTCCGTTCCTTTCTCCAGGGGAAAAGAGTACAATTCAACAGTATAAAGATTGATTGTGAGCTAATGAGACAGACAAGACAACCGATAATTTATTAAATACCCTTTCATGCTAGAAACAAATGTATTATACACACAAACAGCACACAAATCACGGTAGTACCATGGTTACAAACGTGGGTCCGAGTTCGAGTCCTGCTCTTGAGAGACCAGTCCTGTGAGATGGAGAACTGGTAGGTTGGATTAGCCTCTCCAGGACTGGTTTTCTGTCCTGCAGAGACGGGGCTCGCTAGGCGTCCCCCCCCGTAGAGGTGCTGTGGGGTGTAAATGACGCGCGTGGGCAGCTCGAACACAGCTGCACGTTCCTCGTAAGTGCAGGGTAGCATAGATTTTGCGGTGATGGCTTTATGACCACCCCGTGTAGACTCTCAGTGCTCCGAAGGGATGCCTTGTGGTTTGGAGATGGGATTCTCACTTCTGTAAATACCCAAGTATAGTGTTATTGGGCCTTGCTGATTTGAGTCTATTCTTTAGAAAGTACATATTGTAGATATATTTTTCAAGCATGCATGCTGTTTTTCTTTTACTATTTAAAGTTCTACCCTCTCATCTCTTGGTGTGACTTTTCATGGAATCCAGGAAACAGTCCTAAGCTACCTGCCTCTTCACACTTTTCCGTGGTGGTTTCCTTCCCTGAGTAGAAGAGGGTTTTGCATAGGAAATTTTATTTGTTCCCCTTTTCTTGGAGTCTCTCTCTCTGTCTGCCCATCTCTCACCTCTGAATCTGTCCATTTCTCAACCCACTGATTCTTCTGACATGTTCCAAAACGCATTTCAGGCAGCTTACAGAAGAACAGATACCAAATAAACAGGTGAGAAAATGGGGCCAAGTTCAGACAGTGAGGCTAGGAGGCAACCCAGTGTGAGGGTTGCAGGCGTGAGACACACGCCTCTGCCCTGTGACTTATAAGATCGACAGCAGCAGTGTGCCTCAAGCTCCCAGTAGACACACGGAAGCAGAGTTTGTGGGAGATGCTCACTGGCTGTGAAATAAATAAGTGGCTTAGGAGAAGCTCAGCCTTTCCAGCTACTAAGGCTCAGGAGAATATTTTGAGTGTCTTCCAAAGTCAGAGTTTGGCATCTTTTCTTTTTTCAGAGTTCTATGTATAGTTGGTTACATTCTATACCTGGAAATTTCTCCAAAACTGCTTCCCACGTGAGCCCCATGGCTCGGGAATTGGGTGGTTCTGCTCATTGACGGGGGTTGGCCAGAAACAGAAACTGAGCCTCAAAGGAGACTGGGATTTGTCAGTTATGTTTTGTCAGTGCTGTAGGGTTCAAGAAATGCTTTCACAGGTTCTCTGCATCTGAGGTGACAGCGTGATCTCTTACCAGCATCAGGAGCTCAGGGCCACGGGATGGTGGGGGCTGACTGCACTGCCGTCAAGACAGCTGAGCTAGTCACTGCAGGTGTGGTTCTTTTACATACAGCATTTCATGTTCTTTACTAGAATGTTTCAACAGGGAGTTAATTAACTGAGTTAATTAACATTTAATAAATATGATGCTTTGTTGAAAAGACAGTTATAGGCAGAATATAAGCTGTGAAGTCTTTAAAAACAGTTTCATTATTGAAATTTCATTTGGGAAGATACACAGTTTATCTTATATATGCCTGTCTTTTAAAGTAACAAAGAAACAAGACAGAAAAAGCAGAGGATGATTTCTGTTCTTCCTCTCGGCTTGCAGGTGCCCTCACCCCCAGTAGCATCAATTGAGACACCAGCACTGACACTGGCCGTACTCAGGACTGCCTCAGCCCTGAAGACACTGCTGACAAATAGAAGGGGGCCACGCCCTGTTACAGCAGGTGCTCTCACTTTGTGGGTAACTGCGTGGTGTTAATCAGGATCGCCCGTCCTACATTGTGTGATGCTGATGTCTTGTCTCCTAGTTACTTGTTTCTCTAAGTATTCTTGTATTATTCTCCAATGCGTAGTACTACACACCTAAAAATGCTTTTTTCAGATGAAAAAGAATGTGCATTTAAAATAATAAGTCTGAAAAAGGGGGCAAAAGAGGCTATCCTTGTCCCGCTATTCAAAGATAATAATTAACACATTAACGTATATTTTCGTCAGCGTGTATCACCTCTGTCATAAAAAATCAGAGAGCACTCTGTGCCTGTTTACTGTGTGGACAATTCCATTTTCCATTCGACTTTTTGTATGTTTTTCTACAATATTCTATCTCCTCTGGCATGATTTTTGATGACCAGTATAGCATTCTGTCTTGTGGAGGCATCGTCCATTTTACTTCGGAGTTAAATAAACTTTTAAATTCCAAGTATACTTAACTGAAATACTGAAAAGAGAACTGTGGTGGTAGAGGAAGGCCCCTACCTCCCTTCCCCTAATTTTCTGAGACTAAAAGCTGTTGAAAATTTGGTATATATATTTCATGACCTCTATGCCTATGACATACATATATACACACATATGAGAATTCCATGTATACGTGTGTGTATATATGCTTTATTTAAAAATGAGACCATACTATATGTTTTTCTGCAGCTCGCTTTAATCACTCAGGTGTATATCATAGACGTCCTCCCACTCCAGACTCACACAGTCCTTTCAGATAGAGTAGAGGGGTCTCCTGATTTGCAGGTGTGGTCTCTTTCCTACACACACCTTTGGTGAGAGAATGCTGTGGAGAAGGCCCTGGACCACGGCTAAACGCCGGCTCCCTCAGTGCTCGCAGCTCGCCGTGATTTACCACATCATTTTCTTGATGGTGGACAGTTAAGTTTTCTCCATTTTCCACTGTCAGAAAGGATATTTGACTGGCATCCTTCTTGTACAGGCATTCCTGTGATCTTTTATGAGTATCCCTTTAGTTAAGGCTTCTGGAAATTTAGTCCCTGGATGTGACATTTACATTCATCACAGACTCCTTTCAAGTGACTCTAGAAATTCCTTCCATAGGGGAATGAAAAGATACACAATTACTTATGTAACCAATTTTCTATTACTGGATATGATTTCACTTCAGTTTTTCTTCCCACCATTGTTAACAGTGCTGTGTAAATGCCCTGATGGGTACATCTTTTTGGACTAAATTTTTTTTTTCCTAAAGGAAACGATTCCTAGAAGTGGTGTTGAGTCAGTGTGTACGTACGTTTTTCAGAGTTTACATTTCCATTGACATGTCATCCTCTGAAAATGTCGCTCATGGTTTCTTCTCCCACAGATGGACACTAGCTAGAGTATCTTTTAAAAATATTTGCCAATATATTTGGCAAAAGTGCTTTTTCATTGTTTTAGTTTGCATTTGATGACCAGTGAGGTATTGAGCATTTTTCACTCATTAGCCATTTGACTTTTTTAAAATGAATGATTCCTTTTATCCTTTGCACACATTTAAGTGGAGGAGCTTCTTGTTGCTTTGTGACAGCTCTTTGTATGTTATGAACATTAACTTCTTGTCTTCATCAACGTGTGTCACAGAGCTTTTTCTTGTCATTTCTTGCCTTTCATTTTGTTCAGGAGGATTTTTACTTTGGTTGTGTCTCAAAATATTCTTATGATAGTAAATGTCTTCCTTATGGGTTTTATCTTTGACATTATTCTTAAAAATACTTTCTTATACTGGAATAAATCTCCTCTGTAGGTTTTTTTAAATCTCTAAGATGGAGATGATAATAGTGCTTGTTAATGTAAGGCTAAGTTGAGTTAATAAGAGCAAAGTGTTGTATTTGCTGTTATTAGTACTTTTTAATATTTACATCACTGTGTGTAATTTATCTTGTGGTCCTTCTTAGAGGAATAGTATTTATTCTTTCCAGGTAATTCTCTGAATGTCCCAGGACAATTATTGATGTCATACTTTTCTCTTTGATTTGAAATCCCACCTTTACAAAATATTTATGTACACTAGAGTCTCTTTTTGAGCTCATGGTTCCCTTCTGTCAATCTGCCTTCCTTACTCCAGCACCATAACTTACATATTGAGAATTTATTTAATAATTGTCAGTCTGAATATTTTTTGATTCTTTTCTTCCATCCCAAATTTTCTTGTCCAGTATTATGATTTTATTATTCCTGAAGAATTCCAAAATATTTTGTTCAAGTTAAAAAAAAATCAGATTGGAGTTGTCATGGGATTTTTTAGTAAGTTTTGAATTATTCTGATGAGAACTTACATCTTTACAAAACTGCTTTCCTCCATGCAATTTGTTGATGTCTCTACATTCACACCTCTTACTTTACCCCTCAGTACAGTCCTGAACTTTCTCCATTTAGAACATGGGCATTATTTTTGAATTTATTCCAGATTATTATTTATGTTTTTGTCAATTTTGTAAGTGAAAACTTTTTGCTATTATATTTTTAAACACTTAAAACTGAAATTTAGAAAGGAAGATTCAGTTTGTAAATACTCACTTTGTAACTTCTCATTTAAAATTGTAAGTATTAAGTACTTGTTCCAGAATCCTTTCTTTTTGTTTTTAAAAATTTGTGTTGAATTTTCTCAAAATGGTCATAGCTAAGTAGTATAGGTGGGGAGACAGGTGGAGAGAGGTAGTGTGGCTCATGTACAAACTGTGAGCAGTTTCATGGCTGCCTTTAGGTTGGAGAAGCCACAGAAGAGCCCAGGTTAGACAAGGAATGGCTTTGTATGCACTAGAAAGCCAGCTTTCCTGCCTGTATGTTGAAGCCTGGTGAAGCCTGGTGGGCGTGGCAGGTAGATGATCAAGGTCTGATCAAGGTCATTGGCTGCACAGAGCACTGTGTCTGTGAGAACTGGTGACCATTGCCATGGGAAATGCTTGGTGCCAGGAACAATGCAGGGGAGCTGGGGAGCCTGTGTTAAGGATTTTCCAGTCCTGGGAGTGGGAAAATCAGACTCTGCATTCAGATCTGAGTTTGAATTAATCCTCATTAGTTTACTGGTCCTCTGACTTTTGTCAAGTTATACATCCTGTTTGAACTCCTGCTTTGTTGTCTCTCAAAACAGGAGAATTACAGCCTGCTGCTAGAGTGTTTGATCAGGGTAAATGTTTTGTGTCTATAAGATGCCACGTACAGTCACAAGCTCAATGAGCAATGAGCTGTCCCCTCTCTTCTGCAACTCAGTGCTCGATAAGTCATCAGCAGAAAGCGAGTCCGTAATTTGTATGTGGTGCAAGGAAGAACAAAACTACCGTCTTGCCTTTCCCTGGCAGTATTCTTACTTCTTTCCTTCATGTACCTCTTTCCTCCTTCACTCTCCCATTTCACCTCCTCCACCAAGAGCCTGAGACTCTCTCAGAACACTAGATTCAAATTATTTAAATGTTGGCTCATCCCCATGAAATGACAGTGACTTAAAAAAAACTGTACAAATCCCAGAATTCTTTGTATTTGATTTACACACACACACGCGCACGCACACACACACACATCAGGCTACTTCCCATTTGCTGAGGGAGAAGGACCACTTTTTCTGAGTTTTCATTTACTGAGCGTGAGAGCAGTCTCTTAAGCAGAATTTCACCTGGCTTCAAGCATGGTTTTTTAAATTGGATTTCTGCTTTGTGTCCATAAAAATATTCTCCTATTAGAAGACAGGAAGTGGAGACATAGATATTCTGCTGAGATATTGGTGTTATCATATTTGAGTTATAATGGACATAAGAAAGCATAGAGTCATAAATTTTTATGGGTGAGAATCCATGATGTTGTAACTTGGACAAGAAACTGGGTCTCCTGCCTTCGTGTCCACGCGGGTGAAGAGGCAACTGGGTGGGGGGTGGCAGGGAACCTTCTTGCTCGAGTTCCAGGTTCTTGTTAGTTTTTATTGCTCAGCTGCCTTTAGTTTATGTCCATGATGCCTCTCATGGGAAGGTCACTATGTCCTGAGAGACTGAGTTACTAATCAACAAAATGCTCTGGACCCACTCATATTTTCCAGAGTTTTTCTGCTGTCCTGCTGACATTTTATATAAATGAGACCTAACAAACTACTGGATATAAAATCCTTATTGTTATCATTTGCCCTCGAGTTCTATAGGAATGGGGTGCTGTCGCAGGCTGTCTAAGGCTAGATCTGAACAAAGATAGGGTGATAGGCTGTGCTGCTGTACCCTCCCCAGTCGAATGGGATTTCCACCTTAGTTTTTAGAATCAGGCAGATGAGTTCAAATCTTGTCTTTACCAGTTATTATCTTTGTGACCTTGGGGAAGTAACTACTTTTTGGGGTTCCAATTTTCTTTATCTGTAAATAAGTTCAGTATTTATTTTAGGGTTTTTGTTTTAGAATTGAATGAGCTAATTCCCTAATTTATTCCTAAAATACTGATCACATGGTTCTATGCTGATGCCTTAGTAGTTGATTACTAAGGGACTCAACAATGAGAATGGGGGTGGGGCCACCTGGATCATAGAGCTTATATTCCAGGATACGCTTGTAAAAGACAGGATTGTAGTGGATTTTTAGTAAATGTCCATTCCTTTCCTAATCCCCATTGATTGTGTATATATCTTTATACTAATATATGAACAATTTTTTTGCAATTTAAATCTCTTTATAGTATTTAAAAATGTAACTATAACAAAAATACGTGAAATAAAATGACAACTTTAATTTTCCTTTCAATAAACAAAACAAAAAAAATAGAAAAGAAAAAACAGTATTGAAGGTGTAGAAATAATTTTATTTCTGTGGAATCAACTCCCTATGTTAGTTTTTTCCGTTGTGTTGTTAAACAGCATATAAAATTGATAGGTTGTGACTTCAGTGTTGATAGCTAGGTGAGTATAGTTTCTTTTTGTGGTTGTCTTTGTTGAATTATTTGCACTAGATCATAAATGATGTGCGTGTTACATATTTGAAACGAGGAAACATTGGAGACATACTACCTCCAATGCAGTCATTTTGTTACCGAGTCCAAACTCGTACTTCTCGCCACATGACAGGCCAATAAACCGGGAGATGAGGTGTTGGAGCAAGGAAGAGTGACTTTACTTGCAACGCTGGCAGACCCAGAAGACGGCAAACTGATGTCCTGGAGAACCATCTTCCCCAAGTCAGAATTCAGTCTCCTTTTATACTAAAAAGGGGCGGGGTTGTGGTTGGTTGTTGCATACTTCTTGCTTTATGAATTGTTTGTCCTTTGAATCTGCTGTTCTTGTAGCTGTCCATGTTGATCAAATCATGGTACCCCTGTAAAACCTCCAAAAAACAAAGGCTATTCTCTATTATGCAACTTGTCATCTCTACAGAAGTGCAGATTAGGTAACATTTTTAAAGATCAGGGCCAGGAGAATAGGCTTTCCTGTAGATTTCTGGCTAAAGGCACCTTTCTTTTTCAAGTGGTGCAGAGCTACCAAGTCTGAGCCTGGGAAACAAGGCACAGGTTTAAACCCAAAGGAACAGATCTAACATAGGGTAAAAACTGTTATATTTTATTACAATTCCCTTTCCAGCTTCATAGATAATTTTAGTAAGAAACATGAGCAATTTTGTATTTTTGCTTCTTAATAACCGATAAGTGGACCAACTATATTTTTGTGAGCAGGGATGCTGTGCAGGCATTGGGGTGACAGCAAACTCTTGTTGGGGGTGGCCGACCCTGCAACATCTCTGATGCCCCGTGAGTGTTGGTGAGGGTCCTCGTAGCCAGGGGCTCTCTTCAGGAACCAGCATATGGGCATTGACCTCTGGAGAACTCTTTTTCGGCTGCAGGAATTTTTTTCAGATATTGAGATTGAAAAATCACTCCAGCTGGGAATAATTAGGGAAAAAAGCAAAAGGAAAAGGGTTTGGAGTAGAGTAGAAGAGTAGGACATAAGATCACGGAGCCTGAGTGCTTGGCAGCGGGGCCTCGGGAGAGAGGGGAGCAGAGGTGTGGAGGGGCCTGGCTCTGGAACCAGCTCCTGTAATTGTCCCCGTGCCCAAGCCACATAGCATTAAATTGGCCTGGGCCACCTCTCTGGGCTGGATATCACCCTGGACATAAACATGAGAATCGAAGGTAAGGGGTGGGCAGCACTCACCTAGGGGATCACTGAGGACATCGTTCAAGTCCACAGTACCTTTTCTGGTCATGTGTCTTCACTTGTCCTTTATCTCAGGATCTGAGAAGCAGGAGTAAGGAACTCAGGGAGAGATCCAGGAAAATATCCGACTGTGTTAAGAGAGGACAGAAAAAGTGAAACGGGGAGTGAGGACACTTGCAGCAAAGTAAAATGACTTCACATCTATTGCACAGAGCTGCAGGTGTAAGAGAGCCTAAGCCTGTCTCAGATTGCAGGGGACAAGCAGAAAGGAATGGCAAAATTTCCACTGACAATTGAAATTTTGTTAAATACCCTGCTACAGTTGTTTGTATCACTTGAATGAATGCAGGCATATTTCTGTGGGCATTTATAGGTTCACTCAACCCCACCAGCCCCTCTTGCCCCCATCGGAGATGGGCTTTCTCAAGCACAGTGCCCATTCTGCTAGGGTGGAAAACGCTGCTGGTCCTCTCCTGGGGCCGGGCTGCTGCAGGGCACTGAATCCCCGAGGCACGGCCTGTGATACACGACAGGAACATCTCTCCTCTTGACTGGGGGCCTCCATTTCCCCTGCAGTGTAAGAATGTCAGTGACTGAGTTAGAAGCATGCTTCCAAGCTGTCCATGTCCTTGGCATCCAGAAGCAGAGCCTGGAAGATTCCAAATTTATCCAGAATGCGGTCTACATTGACCTTCAGCAGGTGAGTGTATGTCCTTACACAAGTGGAGGAATTACTGCAGTTTTCCTGGAAGTTTCTCACCACTAGTCCATCTGATTTTTCTGTACAAAGGATTCAGTATGGCATGCTAAAAACTCTGGAGTGAGAACTTGAAACCCTGATGAAGAGGATTATTTATTTCATTTCTCTACATGATACTCTTTTACTTTTAAATTTCAGAATTTTTGGTTGTTTCAGGAATTTTTGGGGGGGTTGGAGAATCATCTTTGCTCTTACCATCTTTGCGACCTGTTGCTTTGTGCCTCTCACCTGTCTTCTGTCACTTGTGAGGCGGTTCCATTTGTGACCCTGTCCGGGTTGTTCATGTTATAAAACATAAAGTCTGTAAAAGTACAGTCCCTTTCTTCAGAAGACATTCCACAAATACTCCTTTAACCTGGGTGTGGTTTTAACAAGACAGAATCATTAGAACATGTCCTTGCAGGTTGCTAGTGCAAAATCCCAAAATCAGTAGTCTAGCTCAACATCTAAAATCTTTCTAATTTACCTTGGAATTGTATGGATAAGTGAAGCAGTTTGCTAAGAACTCAAGACCAGGTTTAGAATACAGGCTGGTGTAGCTCAGCAGGTCCTCCCAAGCTGATGCTCTGCCAGAGGGAGGGGCGGAGGGGAGAGGGCGGGTCCTGCCCTCCCTGAGGTGACAGTTTCATGGCAAAGACTTTCACCGGGTGAAGAACTTGGAGTTTCTTCTAAGAAGAGTGGGTCTGAAAAGAGCCCAAAAAGCACGGGAGTGACACAATCCCATTTGTCTCAAGTAGGGGAGAGCAGCTGTGGGGCCAATTAGGAGACTCGTGAGTCCAGGTGGGCAGTGTTGGTGGCTTCCTCTTGAGCGGTGGGACGGTCAGTGTGTAAAAGCGAACATATTGAAGGCATGTTTAGGTGGTAAAAAGGAAAGGATGAATGCTGTCTGTGAATGTAGGATGGAATAAGGTCCAGGTTTCTGGCTGGATTAATGAGGTAAATGATGGTCCTTCTGTGCTCTGAGGAGGGAAAGCTGCAGAGGGAGTTCTGCGGAAAAGTGATGAGTTCAGCTGTGGGTAAAGTGAAAGGCTGTTAGATGTGGTCTGGGAGCTCAGGTGAGAGCCAGTAGTGAGTAGGGGGAGGGGAGAGGGACTTTCAAATAATTTTGTCTTGTGAACATACAAATAAGTATGAGTAATGACACAATTAACACCTCTATATTCTGGATTAAAAGCCCAGTAACAGTTTGCTATACTGACTGCAGAGTTTCTTAATATTTTTTAATAGAAATAAATAGAAACAAAATAGTGGAGTTAGTGAACATCTTAGAGTAGATGTGTGTCCTGGTATGTATTTTTATACCTCATCTGTGTATAACCATAATCTACAAAAAGTTATCTTGCTTAGCATAAGAGTTAAACAGAGGGCCTTGACACACACTGTTGGGGGTTGAAGCTGCTCTTCTCGGGCAAATTATGGACCTTCTCTTTACCTTAGTTGCATCGTCTGTGACTGCTCCCGAGCCCTTATCACAGCTGATTTCCTAGACTAGATGTTGGGAGGGAGGCTGCTGAAGGGAGTAAGAGGTGGCAACTGCTAGGGATATTGAAGACAGAGACAAAACAGATTAAAGCCGATAAACTGAGTACAAATACCCTCAAAAGAGAAGGAATCCCGCAGTGTTTTGAGCCACTTAGCGTAAGGGAAACAAAATCACGTGGATCCAAACTCTTGAGCATTGTGGGTGGGAGGGTGCCTTCATAAAAGTGTTGAGAAAAGGCCTCTTCGTTTCCTTTGATGTTACCAGTGGAGGATGGGGTGCAGAAGCGAAACCCCCCTGCTTCACAGTTGAAGGTGCTGTTTTGTGCAAAACTGACCAAAATTTGGAAACCAGTCATCAGCGATGCTGGCAAATGAAGAGGCTTCTGGATTGGGTGGGGCACTTGCTGTGACTTCCAGGTGACCTGCTGGCTGGGGGCTGTGAGGCGGGCAGTAGGTTTGCAGGGTGGCCCGGGCATAATCCCTGGCTCTGATGCTGCTGGTCTGATTAAAAGACCTGGGCGCACGCTGTCCTAATGAGGCAGCTCGGGATGTGGCCTGGGACACCTGCCGTGCTGAGAGCCAGAAGAGGGCTCCCCTGAGGGGGTGTCCCTGTGGAGAGTGGAAACGTCCTCCTGCAGGGGAGGAAGAGCCTCTGAGCATCGGGCCAGATGCACAGGCAAGATTAGCCTGAGCAATGAGTTTTCCGGGAGCCGGAAGTCATACAGTAGACCAAACCGCCTTGTTCCTGAGAGACTGGAGGGAAAAGATGCTGAAAAGGCAGGCTAGGGTCAGACCCTGTGGTGGGTTATGAGTGACAGGAGAGGACTGTTAAGACAGGCACGAGAGAACCCTGTGGGCGTCCCAGCTGGGGTGTCATGCCAAAGGGAAGAGCAGAGTTATGGACTTTGCCAGTTACTAGCTGTGTGACTTTGAGCAATATCACCCCACCTCTCTCTGTATATATCTTCACCTGTAAAGTGACACAGTGACAAGTCGTGTCATTAGAAGTATTAGTTTAGCTCTGATCCTCTTTGTCCAGTCCTGTCAGTGCTTCCCTGTAATGTTCTGCAATGGCTGCTCTTACCCTGAGAAGGGAGGGCATAGAGGGACATTGTAATTCCCGTGGGCAGGAAGGGGTTGCTTTAAAAGTAGACATGTAACCTCCTGCAGCTGCAGACCTGCAGGCAGTTTGGTTGACGGTCCTTGAAAGGACATTGGAGGCCTTAGCGTCGTCTTAAGTCTTGTTTCCCCTTGGGGACCAGATTTGCCTTTGGGGAATGATGTTGAAGATTTGAGCTTCTAGCAAAGTTGTTTTCAGAAATGGGTATATACGTAAAATATCATATAAAATAAAATGATTTATTTAACGTGTGTGACTTTGTAGCTTTTGAGAACAGCTCTGTTGGCCTGGTCTCTACGGAGGACACCAAGGGTCAGCAGAGCATGCAGGAGGGCAGGCAGCCTGCAGTGCTGCTGCGGGGGGTTCTCCCCAGCATGGTGCACTGCTGAGTTCACTCTTCTATGAGTTTGGTTGCCAAAGGAGCAGACAGCAAACTAATGAGTTCTGTAGGGATTGTATAATGACAGGAAGAAATAGGAATCTGGAGATTTTCTGGATAAACACGCTTTTGGTTCCTGATTCAGTGTGTTCCATTACAGAATTGATGAGTTGTGTCTATTCTGGAACGTCATTGAAATAAACGTTCAGCCTAAATGTTAAGGGCTTTGTTCTATTTGGCTGGAGGACTCGAGCCGGGATGACAGCCTCTCAGTTCACTCTGAGGGACTTCTCCCAAGAGGCAGGGGAGGAGCTAGGATATATAGAAGCTTTACAACAAAGACCAGGTAATTGGAACACTAAAATATTGCTTCTTATCTAAAGAAAACCAGATATCTCAAGTTCAAGTATTTAGTGCTTTTCTATGTATGGTGGGAAGCAAACATTTGGGTCATTGAATTCATTCCTTTGGCAAGCACCTGGCTATCTAGGGCCAGTATCCTGTCCTTTCTTACTCTGAGTCTGCTCAGAGGGCACCACTGTGAGTGGCTGAGAGGCCGGGCTGCAGGCATGCCCTCGCTGGGTGTTGGCAGCAGCCGCTGATGACTTGGATTCAGCATTCTTTGTTTACTGACATGGATGCAGTATTTTCATGCACATTGTAGCATTTTCATTCACAGTGTTCCCCCTTGGTCCTAAATTCGACCAATATTTTGAGAGACATTTCATGACCTATTTTGTCCCACGGTGCTAGGATGGCTCATTCCTAGTTCAGGTGAAGAATCTTCTGAGTTGCCATTCAAGGTGTTAGTTTTTTTAATCAGGCCCTGTTGATACTAAAAGTTCTCTGGATCACCTGTCTTACTACTCTATTATGATCCAGGAAGTGTTTACCCTTCTTTGCTCATTCCCATATCTAGAATTACACTATTATATTTATTTTATTCAGGGTTATAAATTTTATCTGTTTCTTCAAGATGTTTAGCCATCATCAATCTTGTGGGCCTAGTTACACATTGGGAAATGTAACAGACAACAATTTTATAAAATAGACAGGATATAATTAATACAGCTAGTAACGTTAATAAAGTCACGAGTAAGAATTTAATAGTTGAGAAGTTGTATTTTTGGGTTAAAATTTTGCTTGTGTTTCTGAGTTTGATCCTATGAGAAAGTTCATATTTATGTTCAGGGTCATAGCAGGTATTAATTAGCCAGGTGAAGTCTCCCACCTTCTAAGATCAACAGTGGCCTAAAGAGAACTATAATTTCTTTTGAGAATAACATTTCTGAGGGCTATCTAGTTAGAGCCTTGGAGTAGGGAAACCCACCAAGGTAACACAGAAGTACTAGACATAGGTAATTTATCATAAACTTAACAATTGGAGTAGTTCATAATCAAAGGTTGGAGAAATTATCAAAGTAATTTTTATAAAGGCCTGGTCTGGTGTCTTGGGTCAGCTGTCTAGCTCAGATGTCGTCTTCTTCTCATGCTGGTCTGGTAGCTTTTTCTCCATTTGGGCATTGTTTTAAGGTGAGCAGCGCTCTATAGGCCAGTGCACTGCAGGGGATGTTTCAGATAGGAAATGAATCCGAGAGTCCGTTTCCTTCAGCTTTGGTGTGTATGGTCTGGTAAAGAGTACCTGAAAAAGGGTCCTTCCATTCAGGTTGGAGACAGTTCTTTAAGCCATGCCTGTTGCAGTATGTATAATCCCCTGGCTGCAGGTCATGGGGCATTGGAACTTTACCCAAGGATAGATTACTGAGCTTCAGAAACAAATCTAGAGTATCCTTTTCATAATTCAATTAAACTGTACAGCAATGAGACATAACAGCAAGGAATGATCTGGGAAGTGTCTTAGTAAATATGGACCTCAATTAACAAAACTAGAATTTAATATCCACTAAAATATAATTTTTTCTCTCTAAAGTTACCCTCAGTTTTCTCAAATACAGCCAAATCAAGATTAATTTCTTTACAAATTAAATCTGATTATTTGATCATATAGGCTTTTTTATATTGACTGTGTTGGAAGTTTTAATACGGAGTCTCAGGGTAGAATGTTAATAAGGTTTGCTAAGGCCAAGAAAGCCACGTCAAGGCTTTTCATGGATTTCTGCCTTACAGATTTAGGTAAATTCTTTTCTCTTTAAAATCCTTAAAATATCTTTATACTCCTATATCTCTTAGGAGATGACCTCCCTAATTTGTCTGATAGAGCCACTGGGGACCTAAGTATTTTTAGTCTCTTGAGGGATCAGATAGAGAGAAAAGATAACTGTTCCAAGTCTGTATACATAGGTATAATTTATCAAATTGCTGTGAACCATAACTAGCTTAAGGAGAAGAGATTCTTTATGTCTGGTAAACAGGTTAAAAGCCAGTAGTATTTGAAACAATATGAAAAATTATAACCATATTCACCAGGTTACTCAGTCCCATGTAACTAATTCTTTTAATGAGTGTTTTCATTAGAACTTTAAAATTTCTTACCCAGTTTAGTTCAGTGCTATAGTTTGAATTTTATTAGAAATCAGTAAATCTCCTTGAAGAGAAAGCATTTTGCAAAACCATCAGAAGAAAACAATTAACTGTCTATAAATGACAAAAGATTTAAAAGCATGGTTAAACACCGTTACACTATAATCAATAAAGAAACCTGTTCACTATACCCATAATTATCACTGGTAACATTTCAGATATACCAGAATTTTAGGGAGTCCATATAATTTCTACAATACCTATATTAATATTTTCTCATTCAATATAACCTTAGAAGTTTTATGATTCATTTGACAATTCCATGTTATTTAAAATGCCAAATGAAAGTTTATAGTTAAAAATCTCTCTTTGGGATGTTTCAGGGGCCTTCTGTAGCATCCCAAACTTAACTGGAGATTAAAAGAATTTTAATTAATTAAATTAACTTTAATTTAATTAATTATAATTTTATATTTGGGGAGCTTTTTGAAAGATTTCAGAACACTTGATCAGATAAACATATAGATCACTGTAAACTAGTACTAATTCATTAACAAGAAAATATGTCAAAGGTAAAGGCAGAACAGATCAGCTAAGTGGTATAAGAAGTTTTACTATCTGTTACTGAAGGTGGATTAATATTTTAAGAAAATTTTTTCCTCTTAACAGAGAGAAAACCAAATCTAATCTTGTACCAGCTTACTTCTAAGATTCATTTACGTTACCCAATTTGATTCTAAACTTAGCCAATTCTGAGCATGTACAAAACTCTTTCCTCAGGGTTCCTTTCCACAAGCCTTCCACAGCTTTCTATACTTATATTAGTGTGTCCCTTATTTTGTCTTCCATTCAGAAGTAACCAGCTTCAGGAGAAAGTCACTATTTTTCATTAACAAAGTATAATTCCATACTTACATCTTCCTTTACACATTTATATTACTTTCCTAGGATACTGAGATCATTCCCTTACTAACAGAGACTAATTCAGTGTGGCACCAACCATTTATTAATATTTCTAAACACCTTTAGTTTCACTGTAAGAGGAAGTTAAATGTTAAGTAATTCATATTTCAATCTTATTTTATCTGAAAATGGCATAGCTATTTAATAAAATCTTGTCATTTAACTTAATTTAGCACAACTCTTGAATTTAAAGATATCAAACATTTAGAGATTATCTTAAGCATATATTTTAAAAATATATTTTAAATATTTACCCAAAGCTCTCATCTCATTTGCATTTAATTTACTTAAAATTTTACCCCAGCACATTACTGTTATTTTTTTTTTGACAAATCTGCAACAGATATAACAGGATCTTATTTGACTTTCATTAAACCTAGGTACAGTAAAAGTATTATACATAATATTGATGACTTTAAAGATGTTTATATTAATTAGAACATACTTAAACTAAACAATATCAAATATTATCTTAATATTGAATATTTTACATTTCACATGTTGCTGAAAGTCAATTTGTTCAGTTTTTGTCTTAAAAATACTTAATGTTTAAGCTCTTATATTTTTACGTCAATTAAGCAGAGCTCTTTGACTTTGAATTTTTTTTTTTTTTAGCAGTAGAAGTATCTCACTTCTATAATCTGTACACAGGCTTATAATCAGACAAAAGCTAGAGATCTCATAGCTTCACTTTAAAACTTACTTATAAGATAGGTATAATAAAAGTTGCAGTAAGCTGAATTTGCTTGCTCAAATCACTAAGGAATACTATTTATGAAACAGACAGTTAAGATTTCTTCACAACGTCTGAAGGGCCCGTCAGAGTTCTGAGTTCTAAAATGCCAAAAATTTCTTGGCCTTAAGTTCTATTTCGTTGAGGTAATTAGACTCAGTCCTAGGTCACTGTTTGTTGTATTTATATTTCTGATCTGCAAGACAAAGACACTCTCTTCCAGGTCCCCAGAGAACTGCTCTGTCAACCAGACCAATTTTATCTCCTTAATTGGCATTTTTGTGTCAGTGAGAAGAGCTGTAAACAAAGAATTCCATGTTTTAATACTTTAAGCTTTACTTTATCATGTATTCCAAATCTTGCATAAGGCATTTAGTAAGGTCTCTTTTCCTTGAGTTATAAGTTAAACCCAGGGTAAAACTCTAATTATATTTTTTTATTAGCCACTCAATATTAGGTTTTAGATTTACGTTATATTGGACGTCTCATGTATCAATATTAGTTTCCTTTAATTAGTTCAATTAATATTTTCAGAGGGTCAGATATGTGCCCAGCCTTATAATACCAAGAAGGGGAAGCGTTTTTCCACTGAAACATATCTATCCCACAACATAAGCAATAGGATTGTATAAAGACCATTTAAATATACCAATTTCACAATCTTTATCTCAATTTTATTAAATCTTACACCTTTAATTTTTATATTTATTAGGTTTAATCAATAATTCTTATTTCTAGAAGGAGTGCCAGAAGCCTTTTTTTTTTGTGCATTGTATATAATTTTATAGAATTCTCTAGGATGCCCAAGTTTCAGCCAAAGAGCTTAGGCTCTTCTCAGTTTTAATTTCATTAATTGGTCTGTAGTCGCAATAATTGATCAAGTATTTCAGTCTATATGTACATATATTTTAAACTGTGGTAAATAAAACTGACTTGTTTTAACTTTAATGTTGGGGGGGAGTAGGTGATTTCTTTGGTAGTTTTTTTTTTAACTTTACGTAGTGTAGTATCAAAACCTTGTATGTAAATCCAAAAATGTCCATTTTATTTATCTCATTCAAAATAACCATATAAAATATTTATCCATTTGGGATAAGCTACTTATCGTTTTTTTTTTGACATTTTTATAATCTTTTTTCCAGTTATTCAATTTAATTAACATTAATTATTCTAAGTTTTTTTTAGCATCTCTTGAACCATTTATTGGGAAGGAAAAACACAAATGTAGCTTTTCAAACCAGTTTTATTTTTTTAACTAAGTTCTTAGGTTAACCATTAGATATATTTTTCTACATTTAAAGTTGATTTTAATACGTACCAATAAAACAGCTGTTTATAATGAGATCTCTTTAAACTTTCACCAATTTAAAAGTTTTTCCAAATTAAAAGATCCATCATATGGCCATCAATTTATATATATATAGTGTATATATATATATATATATATATATATATAGTGATTTTAAACCAATAAGATGAAGCAGCTCTTCCACATGATTGTCGGGGTGTTGCCTAAATAAAATTCAAAGGTTTACTCTCCAAAAGCTAAAGGCCATTGTGTTCCAGGCTGATGCAGCAAAGTTTAAGATGGCAAAATATCTGAAAATTGGTACAATCAAAGAATTGCTTGGAATCCCAATTTATTTGCGTGGCCACCATATGTACACAATACTTGAACCTTTTGTATGGCAGAGTCCAAGGTTTCCTTTAAAATATAAAGTAAACATATATATATATACATACACACACTTAATACACCCAGAGAAAGATAAAACATTTACATTTCAAGGACACAGGAAGAGAAATCCAAGTTCCCCCTAAAGGGGATTTTGTTTTTATAAGTTCACAATTCCAAAAAATGTTTTTATCAGGCCTGTTAATTATTTTCAGAGTGAGTTTTTTTTTTCTTATTCCAAATTAATGTTGTAAGTTTTGTATGTACATAAACCTGGCTGGGGTAATAGTTGGAGACAGGCAATCTGTCATTTCTTTTTAATTTTCTGTTCTTTATTTTTTTTTTGAAAGTTCTATTCCCCATTGTAAGGTCGGGTTCTCAGAATAAATTTGTTAGTAAGATTTCCCACAGGGACAACTCTGTGGCATGAAGTCTTTGTCACTACCACTCCTGGAAGATTCTGTCACCCGAGAAAGCTGTTACGAGCCAGGAGTATGGTCCGAATTTTGGAGTTGAAAGTTTCCTCATAAGAGTTTTACTTTATCCTGAAAAATTCAATGGTTGTAACCAAACTGATGAAAATATTAGACCAGCCTCTTACCTAACCACTCAGTCCTGAACCCAGTGTCTTTCAACTTGGACTCAGTCGGGATGTCTCCACTGGGTGAGTATTTTCCTCATATATTTCCACCAGCCCCACTTTGGACATCTCCTCAAGGTGGGTATTTCCTGTTATCCTTCAACCAGGCCCCACCCAGTATGTCTCCACTGGGTGGGTAATTCACCTCAGTTTCCTTCAACTGGAGGGCCACGTACCTAGATACACCGCCAGATAAAACTCAGGATCATCAACCAATATGTGAGATCTGAGAAACAGGAGAGACTCACCCAAATTCATCTGGACTCCCCGAGGAGGCGGATGGGCACAAAGGGCCACTGCTGGTACCAAGGCTCCGGTTACTCGGAGAGTCCAGGTGGAGAGAAGTCTGCCGTGGGTCCCTTCAAGGTGTCCAAAACTGTTGAGTGAAATACATGTGCAGCCTCAAAGTTAAGAGTTATGTTTTATTTGGCGGGAGGCTCGAGCTGGGATGACAGCCTGCCAGATCTCTCTGAGGGACTACTCCAAAGAGGTTGTGAAGGAGCTAGGATATATAGGAGCTTTACAACAAAGACCAGATTGTTGGAACAATAAAAGATTGCTTGTTATCTAAAGAAATCCAGGTATCGCAAGTTCAAGACTTTAGTGCTTTTCTATGTATGGGACTACTATTTTGGACTCACTGAATTCATTCTTTAGACAAGCACCTAGCTATCTAGGAAGAGTAGCCTGTCTTTTCTTATTCTGATTCTGCTCAGATGACACCTTTGTGAGTTGCTGTAGTGGCTGGGCTGCAGGGTTGTCCTAGCTGGGGGGTGGTGGCAGCCTTTAATGACTTGGTTTCAGTATTCTTTGTTTACTGTCATGGTTGCAGTATTCTCATTCACATTGTACTATGTTCGTTCACAGACTGATTATGGATAATCTGCAAACTTGGAAAGCAACCGAGATGGAAATACTGCAGGTACCTTATACTTTAATGAGCCATATGCAAACATATACATGGAGGAAGCATACACTTGGATTTGGTGGTGTAGGGAAGGGTTTCTACACATTACAGGAGAAAGCAGTGCAGAATTCCTTAAGTCCACTTTTCTTTACTGTAGTGGTTTCTGAGAACTGTTTATGGTAATTAACCAACACTGACAAATGGTGGCACACTTTGCGTTTAAGAGATGGCCGGCTGCAAACTTGTGTATTGTACTGGTGGAATTCATAGGCAAGTGGTCAGGTGGATGGGAGAGAGTTGGAGCCAAGGTCTGGGCCCAGATTCTGGTTAAAATCGCCATTTCCTCACCATAGGGCCTTGGAATAGAATGTAAACTCTCTTAACCTGTTGGAGAATCTGTGAAATGGGCATGATAATATTCGTTTCTTCCTGGGAATGTTGTAAGTTCTAAAGAGATTTATATCACACATGAAGCACTTAACACACTGGCACTTAGCAGTGTTCACTGTGTGGCGCCACCCTGCTTAGCGTGCGTCAGAGCAGTAAAGGCAGCATATGTCGGTTGTGGTTGCACTGGTAGCCCTTTGAATAGGTTGTGAATTTGGTGATTTCCTTTAATCTTTGTAACTCTGTGTGCCATGGGCAGTTATTTTCATGGACAGATGAGGAATCTCAAGGTAAAGAAGACCGGGTAATTTGCCCAAAGTCAGACTAGAATTTTGGATGCAGGGGTCTCGATTCAGCATGGGACACTGGGCCTTCTGCCCTCTCCATTCAGCACCAGAGCTAGATGTGGGTTCGGCTGTTTCCCAGCCCAGAATATCCGGCAGGCCGCAAGACACACCTGGCCATCGCTGCTTGAGCAAAAACTCCGGAGCAGAGGCAGTTAGAAAAGGGAAAAACATAAAAACAGATGACTGCAAACTGTGATCAGCTCTGAGAAGGAAAGGAACACGTCTCGCTGTGCAGAGCTGAGAGCTTTCTCGTCGGGGCTGCTCTTGGGGCGTTCATCTCAGCTAAACAAACTCTGCTGCTGCACCAAGGCAGGAATGCAGGGCGCGTGTTGCCAGGTAGACAGGGCTTCATTGATTGTACTCATTCCCCATTAAGTGGCAGCTGTCACTGGCACTTACCTAGTAAACAGGTGCCGGCCATAATCATCACGCACTTTGCTTGGTAGTTTTATTGGCCCCAGCTTTAAGATGAGGTCATTGAAGCTGCGGAGTTTGCTGCATGCCTGTGAATACCTTGGAAATACCCCCACTGGTCTTTCAACCTAGACTGGTGTGGCTGACATGCCCCAGCCCTGTGAATGGCATCATGTAGCTTCCCCCAAGTGGCTCAAATAACTGATATTGATATGCTTAATTCGTAGGAAATGGTATGTCACAATAAGAGAAAAAGGTAGTAAGAAATTGTTTACAAAACTAGAAAAATACCAATTCTTCCCCTGCTGGGGGAGCGTAATCTGTGTCACTTACGCCACTCACTGCCTGTCACCTCCTCCCTGCCGTCTCCGCGTTCAGAAGCCACTCTGAGTCAATGAAGAACATCTCTGTCCCTGGTTAACTCTCTCTACAAAGCCATTTAGGTTTTTTGCAGACTCCTCCACTAAGATGAAGGAATAGCCTCTTTAAACTTCTTGATGCAGCTCCTTAATGCAGATGTTGTGAAGGAAAACTAGCCAAACCCTGGGAGGTATGCACATAGTGACTGCAACCTCATCACTGTGTGAAGTTCAGAATCAGAGGGGTGGGTGACTCAGGAAAGGCTTTTTTATGGTAACAAGGGGAAAGTGAAAGGACGCAGGCTGTGTGAGAAAGAAACATCTCAGTCCCAGCCAGCAAGGCACCTGCGTTCAGGATGGTGTGTGGAGAGTGCAGAGTTCTCACAAAGAAAGAAGTGGTGGGATGGGAGGGAGGACAGTTAGGTATTTATTGGGGAGTGAAAAAGTGGGCTGTACATTTCCTGGTTGAACAAGAGTATTGTGAATTGATGTGCTTGTATTTTGGAGAGAAGGGTTTTGTGGGGACAGGCTTAGGAGTACGCTGTCTGGCTGGGGAGTCAGCAAAATAGAGAAACACAGAGAACCGGGCAGAACCCAACGCCCTTGCTGGGGGAGAGACTACCCGCCAATTGGAGCTCTGGAGGCTGCTTCTGTCCCTTAGCTGGGGCCTCAGAGTTCCCTTCACAACCCAGTACTGTTGACACAAGAAAAAAAAGGCGGGCATGAGAAGGGCTGTGTCCCATGTTTTGGTTGAGGCCCTGGGATATGCCCAACCAGATTTTGTTCCTTGGCTTCATGCAGTAAAGAATTCAACAGCAAGCCAGGGTTGAGTAAAGGTAGATTTATTCAGAGAGATACATTGAAAGGCAAGAGAAACGTCACGAGGTGTGGGGGTTTGATTCTCAGATTAAAAGTGTGTACACACTCCACAGACAGAGTGTGGGCCTTCTCCGAAGAGGGAGAGAGAGTGGTGACCGCTAGGTGGTGCTGTGTTGCTCATTTTCTAGGGCTTGGTGGTTTCATATGCTAATAAGTAGAAGGACTGGCCTTAGGGCAAGGGGCTGGGATTCCCAGGGAGTTGGCCATTTCCCACACTGTGACCTTTTGTGGCTAGCCTTGGGACTGCCATTGTGCCTGGGGCATGTTATTCACCATGTTACTATTACAATGGGTGTTTAATGAAGCTCTAGATCTGCTAGAAGTTAAATCTCTTCATCCTGAGCCTCAAGGACTATTGGGGGTTGAATCCTTCACCATTTCAATGTTAATTGCTGTGGCCTTCCTAGAATGGCTGTGCTCTGCCCCCTTCCATCCTGTCTCACTGTGATGACACAGAGAGAGCAAAGGCCTGGCCCTGCCTCTGCTCCTGCATTTAACAGCGGGAGGTGTGGGGTGGGCTGAGGATGACTCTGAATGTTGTGAAGGATATTTCAGATTTTCCCATGTAAGACATGGGGACCTGACAGTAGCCATGGCAGATTTATCTCACGGGCATTATCGCTTGTGTTGTTAGGGAAACAAAAGTCCAGCCAAGAAACAAGCACCACTCAGAGGGTGTGAGTACTGAGATTTTTTACGCCGTCGGGCTCAGAGGGGTTTCTGCTCTGAAGATCTGAGCACCACCAAGACGTGCACATGAGGTTTTATAGGGTTAATTACAAGTATAGGGCTATTAGCCAATAAGGCTCAAACAAGAAAAAGCAAGGAATCAGTACACTGAGGTTTATCAATTTGGAACAGATCACGTTACTGACAATTGTTGACCTTGGATTTACGAGTTAGCTTGTTAGCCCAGTAAACTGACTCTAAACTTCAGGTTTACCAGGTAGCCCAGAAAATCATAGCTCAGTAAACCGACACTTATCACACTTGGATATGTGACTTAGCTTGTTAGCCCAGCTGGGCTTTTCCTTCACAGTGTCACTTATCTTTTCTATTTTTCTTTTTTTAAGTATTTAATCCAAACTTAATATCATGGATTTTTGGGGACAAAATTACTCTTTATCTTTTCTTTGGGGCTCTATTGCAGGGGTAATTAGATGTATTTATCTGTTAGTGGAGGCCCTGGGGCTTAAACCCAGGACCCCGAGCTCGCTAAGCACACGCTCTACCACCCGCCCCATCATCTTTTTCTTTTTGCTTTAGCTGCCAGGAATCTTACAGTTGAATTTCTAGTCGGACTTTAACACTTGCCCTGACTTCATGGAATCCATTTTTATGACTTTATCTACCCCTTGTTTCATTTAAGTATTGAATATCCATTGCCTCTTCACTCTCAGTTTTGCCTTTTTATTGTTATGGTTGTTAAGCTGTGTTAAAAAATATTGTTTAAATTCTCTTTTAGCAGGAGGCTGAAAGTAAATAAATATGTAAACATACAGCACACTTAAATGGTTTTATACATTCTAAGTTGTTTATTAGTTATTTAAAATCCAAATTGAATATTAAATTGATGATTTTTAAATTATTTTTTAACTTTTTAAAAAGATATAGCTGATTTAAAATATGTTATAAGTTTCGGGTGTACAATAGGTGCTCCATTTATAGTTGCTGTAAAGCATTGGGTGTATTCCCGGTGTTGTAAGATACATCCCTCTAGCATGTTTACATTACATGTTGCAGTTTGTATAAGAAATTTGGGTAACGCAGAGTCTGGGACGTGGCTGTGTCTGACCCAGGTTCACGCTCACCCTGCCTGTCAGAGCTCAAGCCCTCACAACTGTCTGCAGGGGAGCGAGTGGAGGCAGCTCTCCTCAGCGCTGGCACCAACCTCTGAGTGGCAGTGACAGCAGTGACTGTGTGTGGACGTGAAAATTGTTGTTCCAAGAGCTTTACATACATTTCTGCATTTAATAATTAAAGCCCTCCTGTGAGGAAGCATTTTATGTTTTTATGAATAATACATTTTATTTTGATATTGATAGACTTCAAATCTCCGGAAAATTTACAGGAGTAGTACAATAAACTCTTAGATACATTTCACCTTAAAGGGGACTATTTGCCCTTTTGTGATGCGCTTATTTTAGCATAAAGTTTCAAGGTTCATCCAGATCGTAGCCTGAATCAGTACTTTATTCTTTTTGTTTGATAATATCCTTTTCCTTTTTTTTCGTTTTTGGTCAATTTAAAAATATTTTCATTGAAGTCTAGTCAGTTTATAATGTTGTGTCAATTTCTTGTGTACAGCACAGCACTTCATTTAAATAGGAAAATACCTGTATTCATTTTCATATACTTTTCAAACATAAGTAACTATAAGATATTAAATATATTCTTCTGTGCTATACAATATAAACTTGCTGTTTATTCTATACATACTCAGTATCTGCAAATCTTGAACTCCCAATTTATTCCTTCCCACACCATCTCTCCTCTGGTAACCATAGTTTGGTTTCTATGTCTCTGTGTCTGTTTCTGTTCTGTAGATTAGTTTATCTTTTTGTTTCTTTGATCTTTGTTTCCTTTTTTGTTTTGTTTAGTTTTTTTCTTTTAGATTCCACATGTGAGCCATCTCATATAGTATTTTCCTTTCTCTTTCTGGCTTACTTCACTTAGAATGACATTCTCTATGTCCATTCATTGTTGCAAATGTCATTATTTTATTATTATTTTATGGCTGAATAGTAGTCGATTGGACAAATATACTACAATCTCTTTATCCAGTTATCTGTCAGTGGACATTTAGTTTGTTTCCATGACTTGCTATTGTAAATAGTGCTGCTGTGAACATTGTGGTGAATGTGTCTTTTTGAATTACAGAACCTTTTGGATATATGCCAAGGAGTGGGATTGCTGGGTCTTATGGGAGGTCAATTTTTTGTCTTTTGAGGAACCTCTATAGAGTTTTCCACAATGGCTCCACCAAACTGCATTCCCACCACAGTGCAGGAGTATTCCCAATTCTCTGCAGCCTCTCCAGCATTTATTGTCTGTGAACTTCTCAATGATGGCTATTCTGACTGGTGAGAGGTGATGCTTGATTGCAGTTTTGATTTGCATTTCTCTGATAATAATATTGAGCATTTTCTCATTTGCCTCTTGGCCATTTGTATGTCTTCATTGGAGAAATGTTCCTTTAGGACTTCTGCCCATTTTTGAATTGAATTGTTTGCTTTTCTTTCTTATTAAGTGTAAAAGGTGTTTACATAGCTTGGAAATTAAGCCCTTGTCAGTTTCATTTATTGCAAGTATTATCTCCCATTCCATAGGTTGGTTGTCTTTTTGTTTTGCTTACTGTTTCCTTTACTTTGCAAATCTTGTAAGTTTAATTACATCCCACTTGTATATCTTTGCTTGTATTTCTATTGCTTGAGTAGACTGCTCTAGGAGAACATTGCTGAGATGTATGTCAGATGTTTTGCCTATGTTTTCTTCTAAGAGGTTTATAGTGTCTTGTCTACATGTTTAAGTCTTTAAGCCATTTGGAATTCATTTTTGTGTATGCTGTGAGGGAGTATTCTAACTTCATTGATTTACATGCAGCTGTCCAGTTTTCCCTACAACATTTGCTGAAGAGGCTGTCTTTACTCCATTGTATGTTCTCACCTCCTTTGTCAAAGTTTCAATGACCAAAAGTTTGTGGGCCTATTCTTGGTAATTTTGTTTATCCATTCATTGATGGATGGATATTGTTAGTAACTTTTGGCTAGTCTGAATGATACTGCTATGAATATTGATGTGAAAGTTTTTGTGAGAATAGGTTTTTGTTCAGTTGGCCCGCCATATCTGTAGTTTCCATTTCATGGATCCAGATGGCTGAGTGTAAAGGGACTTGAACATCCTTGGATTATGGTGTCCAGGGTGGGGGGTTCCTGAAACCAACCCACAGAGTGTAGTGAGGGATGACTCTATATGTAGGAGTGGAATTGCTGAGCCATAAAACTCTAACCTTTAGAGAAAACACCAGGCTTTTACAAAGAAGCTGCACCATTGTCCCTTTCCACTGGCCTCATATGAGGTTCCTCTGCCTCCTGAACGACCCTTGTTATTGTCCAAGTTTTGATTATAACCATCCTAGTGGGTGTAAAATGAGATCTCATTTTGATTTTGATTTCGCTAGTGATGCTGAGCATCTTTTCATATGCTTATTGGCCAATTGTGTATCTATTTAATTCCTTGGCAAATTTAATAATTGGGTCAATTTTCTTTGTATTGGTTAGTTGTAAGCATTTGTTATATATCCTGGATACTAATCTCTTATTAGATATATGATTTTTAGTCCCTGGATGTGACATTTACATTCATCACAGACTCTTTCATTTGACTCTAGAAATTACTTCTCCATTGGGGAATGAAAAGATGCACAATTACTTATGTAACCAATTCTCTATTGCTGGATATTATTTCACTTCAGTTTTTCTTCCCACCATTTTAAACAGTGCTGTGTAGATGCCCTGATGGGTACATCCTTCTGGACTGAATTTTTTTTTTCCTAAAGGAAATGATTCCTAGAAGTGGTGTTGAGTCAGTGTGTACGTACGTTTTTCAGAGTTTACATAACCATTGACATGTCGTCCTCCGAAATTGTTGCTCATGGTTTGTTCTCCCACAGATGGACACTAGTTAGAATATCTATTAAAAATATTTGCGCATATGATGAGCAAAAGTGCTTTTTCATTGTTTTACTTTGCATTTGATGACCAGTGAGGTATTGAGCATTTTTCACTCATTAGCCATTTGACATTTTTAAAATGAATGATTCCTTTAATCCTTTGCACACAATTATGCGAGGGAGCTTCTTGTTCTTTTTTGACAGCTCTTTGTATGTTATGAACATTAACTTCTTGTCTTCATCAACATATATCACAGAACTTTTTCTTGTCATTTCTTGCATTTCATTTTGTTCAGGAGGATTTTTATTTTGGTTGTGTCTCAAAATATTCTTATGATAGTAAATGTCTTCCTTATGGGTTTTATCTTTGACATTATTCTTAGAAATACTTTCTTATAATGGAATAATTCTCTTCTGTAGGTTTCTTTAAATCTCTAAGATGGAGATGATATTAGTACTTGTTAATGTAGGGGTAAGTTGAGTTAATAAGAACAAAGTATTTTGTTTGCTCTTATTAGTACTTTTTAACATTTACATCACTGTCTGTAATTTATCATGTGGTCCTTATGAGGGGAATAGAACTTATTCTTTCCAGGTGATCCTCTGATTGTCCCAGGACAATTATTTAATTCATACATTTCTCTTTCATTTGATATCCCACCTGTACAAAATACTTATGTACACTAGAGCCTATTTTTGAGCTCATGGTTCCCTTCTGTCCATCTGCCTTTCTTACTCCAGCACCATATCTTACATATTGTAAAAATTTATTTAATAATTGTCAGTCTGAATTTTTTTTGATTCTTTTCTTCCATCCCAAATTTTCTTGTCTAGTATTATGACTTTATTATTCCTGAAGAATTCCAAAATATTTTGTTAAATTTAAAAAAAATCAGATTGGAGTTTTCATGGGAATTTTTAGTAAGTTTTGAATTATTCTAATGAGAATTTACATCTTTACAAAACTGCTTTCCTCCATGCAATTTGTTGATGTCTCTACATTCACACCTCTTACTTTACCCCTCAGTACAGTCCTGAACTTTCTCCATTTAGAACATGGGCATTATTTTTGAATTTATTCCAGATTATTTATGTTTTTGTCAATTTTGTAAGTGAGAATTTTTTGCTATTATATTTGTAAATGCTTAAAACTGACTTTTAGAAAGGAAGATTCGGTTTGTAAATACTCACTTTGTAACTTCTCATTTAAAATTGTAAGTATTAAGTACTTGTTCCAGAATCCTTTCTTTTTTGTTTTTAAAAATTTGTGTCGAAGATTCTCAAAATGGTCATAGCTAAGTAGTATAGGTGGGGAGACAGGTGGAGAGAGGTAGTGTGGCTCATGTACAAACTGTGAGCAGTTTCATGGCTGCCTTTAGGTTGGAGAAGCCACAGAAGAGCCCAGGTTAGACCAGGGATGGCTTTGTATGCACTTGAAAGCCAACTTTCCTGCCTGTATGGAGAAGCCTGGTGGGCGTGGCAGGTAGATGATCAAGGTCTGATCAAGGTCATTGGCTGCACAGAGCACTGTGTCTGTGAGAACTGGTGACCATTGCCATGGGAAATGCTTGGTGCCAGGAATACTGCAGGGGAGTTGGGCAGCCTGTGTGTTAAGGATTTTCCAGTCCTGGGAGCGGGAAGATTAGACTCTGCATTCAGATCTGAGTTTGAATTCATCCTCTTTAGTTTACTGGTCCTCTGACTTTTATCAAGCTATACATCCTGTTTGAACTCCTGCTTTCTTGTCTCTCTAAACAGGAGAATTACGGCCTGCTGCTAGAGTGTTTGATAAGGGTAAATGATTTGTGTCTATAAGATGCCACGTACAGTCACAAGCTCAGTGAGAAATGAGCTGTCGCCTCTTCTTCTGCAACTCAGTGCTCGATAAGTATTCAGGGGAAAGCGAGTCCCTAATTTGTATGTGGTGCAAGGAAGAACAAAACTAACGTCTTGCCTTTCCCTGGCAGTATTCTTATTTCTTTGCTTCATGTACCTCTTTCCTCCTTTTATTCTCCCCTTTCACCTCCTCCACCAAGAGCCTGAGACTCTCTCAGAACACTAGATTCAAATTACTTTAAATGTTGGCTCATCCTCATGAAATGACAGTGACATAAAAAAATCTGTACACATCCCAGACTTGATTGTATTTGATTTACACACACACATGTGCACACACACACACACACACACATCAGGCTACTTCCCATTTGCTGAGGGAGAAGGACCACTTTTTCTGAGTTCTCATTTACTGAGTGTGAGAGCAAAGTCTCTTAAGCAGAATTTCGCCTGGCTTCGAGCATGGTTTTTTAAATTGGATTTCTGCTTTGTTTCCATAGAAATATTCTCCTATTAGAAGAGAGGAAGTGGAGACATAGATATTCTGCTGAGATATTTGTGTTATCATATTTGAGTTGGAAAGGTCTTAAGACAGCATAGAGTCAAAACTTTTAATGGGTGAGAATCCATGATGGTGTAACTTAGACAAAAACCTGGGCCTCCTGCCTTCGTGTCCACGCAGGTGAAGAGGCAACTGGGTGGTGGATGGCAGGGATAATTCTTGCTTGTGTTCCAGGGTCTTGTTAGTTTTCATTGCTCAGCTGCCTTTAGTTTATGTCCATGTGGCTTCTCATGGGAAAGTCACTATGTCCTGATAGACTGAGTTACTAATCAGCAAAAAGCTCTGGACCCACTCATATTTTCCACAGTTTTTCTGCTGACCTGCTGACACTTTATATAAATGAGACCTAACAAACTACTGGATATAAAATCCTTATTGTTATCATTTGCCCTCGTGCTCCATAGGAATGGGGTGCTGTCTCAGGCTTTCTAAGGCTAGATCAAAACAAAGATAGGGTGATAGGCTCTGCTGCTGGACCCTCCCCAGTCGTATGGGATTTCCACCTTAGTTTTTAGAATCAGGCAGATGAGTTCAAATCTTGTCTTTACCAGTAATTAGCTTAGTGACCTTGGGGAAGTAACTTTACTTTTTTGGGTTCCAATTTTCTTTATCTGTAAATAAGTTCAGTATTTATTTTAGGGTATTTGTTTAGAATTGAATGAGCTAATTCCCTCATTTATTCCTCAAATACTGATCACATGGTTCTATGCTGGTGCCTTAGTAGTTGATTACTAAGGGACTCAGCAGTGACAATGGGGGTGGGGCCCCCTGGATCATAGAGCTTATATTCCAGGATATGCTTGTAAAAGACTGGATTGCAGTGGATTTTTAGTAAATGTTCATTCCTTTTCTAATCCGCATTGATTGTGTATGTAACTTTATACTAATATATGGGCAATTTTTTTGCAATTTAAATCTCTTTGTAGTATTTAAGGAATGTAGCTATAACAAAAATATGTGAAATAAAATGGTTTGACTTTTATTTTCCTTTCAATAAGCAAAACAATATAAAATAGAAAAGAAAAGAAAAATTATTGAAGGAGTAGAAATAATTTTATTTCCATGGAATCAACTCCCTATGTTAGGTTTTTCCGTTGTGTTGTTAAACAGCATATAAATTTGACAGGTTGTGACATCAGTGTTGATAGCTAGGTGAGTATAGTTTCTTTTTGTGGTTGTCTTTGATGAATTATTTGCACTAGATCATAAATGGTGTGCATGTTACATATTGGAAACTAGGAAACAGTGGAGACATACTACCTCCAATGCAGTCATTTTATTACCGAGTCCAAACTCCTTCTGCTCGCCGCATGACTGGCCAATAAACCGGGAGATGAGGTGTTGGAGCAAGGAATAGTGACTTTATTTAAAACTCTGGCAGACCCAGAAGATGGCAGAATGATATCCTGGAGAACCAAATTCCCCAAGTCAGATTTCATTCTCCTTTTATACTAAAAAGGGGCGGGGTTGTGGTTGGTCGTTGAATACTTCTTGCTGTATGAATTGTTTGTCCTTTGAATCCGCTGTTCTTGCAGCTGTCCATGTGGATCAAATCATGGTGCACCTATAAACCCTCCAAAAATACAAAGGTTATTCTCTATTTTGCAACTTGCCATCGTTACAGAAGTGCAGATGAGCTAACATTTTTAAAGATCAGGGCCAGGAGAATAGGCTTTCCTGTAGATTCCAGGCTAAAGGCAACTTTCTTTTACAAATAGTGCAGAGCTACCAAATCTGAGCCTAGAAAACAGGGCACAGGTTTAAAGCCAAAGGAACAGATCTAACATAGGGTCAAAATTTTTCTTTTTTATTTCAATTCCCTTTTCAGCTTCATAGATAATTTTAGTAAGAAACAGGAGCAATTTTGTATTTTTGCTTCTTAATAACGGATGAGTGGGCCAACAATATTTTTGTGAGCAGGGATGCTGTGCGGGCATTGGGGTCACAACAAACTCTTGCTGGGGGTGGCCGACCCTGCAACATGTCTGAAGCCCCGTGAGTGTTGTTGAGGGTCCCCCTTGCCATGGACTCTCTCTAGGAACCAGCATATGGGCATTGACCTCTGGAGAACACTTTTTCGGCTGCAGGAAATGTTTTCACATACTGCGATTGAAAAATCACTCCAGCTGGGGATAATTAGGGAAAAAAGGAAAAGGAAAAGGGTTTGGAGTAGAGTAGAAGAGTAGGATATAAAATCACGGAACCTGAGTTGTTGGCAGCGGGGCCACGCAAGAGAGAGGAGCAGAGGTAGGGAGGGGCCAGGCTCCGGAACCAGCTCCTGTACGTGTCCCCGCACCCAAGCCACATAGCTTTTAATTGGCCTGGGCCACCTCTCTGGGCTGGATGTCACCCTGGGCTGAACCTTGAGAATCGAAGGTAAGAGGTGGGCAGCACTCACCTAGGGTGTCACTGAGGACTTCGTTCAAGTTCACAGTACCTTTTCTGGTCATGTGTCTTCACTTGTCCTTTATCTCAGGATCTGAGGAGGAGGAGCATGGAACTCAGGGAGAGATCCAGGAAGATATCCGACTGTGTTAAGAGAGGATAGAAAAAGTGAAACGGGAAGCGAGGACACTTGCAGCAAAGTACAATGACTTAACAAATATTGCACAGAGCTGCAGGTGTAAGAGAGCCTAAGCCTGTCTCAGAGTGCAGGAGACAAGCGGAAAGGAATGGCAAAATTTCCACTGACAATTGAAATTTTGTTAAATAGACTGCTACTGTTGTTTGTATCACTTTTATGAATGCAGGCATATTTCTGTGGGCAATTACAGGTTCACTGAACCCCACCAGCCCCTCTTCCCCCATCGGGGATGGGCTTTCTCAAGCACATTGCCCTCCTGCTTGGGTGGGCCACGCTGCGGGTCCTTGCCTGAGGCCGAGCTGCTGCAGGGCACTGAGTCCCCGAGGCACGGCCTGTGATACACGATAGAAACATCTCTGCTCTTGACTAGGGGCCTTCTTTTCCCCTGCAGTGTAAGAATGCCGGTGACCGAGTTAGAAGCATGCTTCCAAACTGTCCTTGTCCTCGGCATTCAGAAGCGGGCCTGGAAGCTCCGAAATTTCTCCAGATTGCGGTCTACATGCACCTTCGTCAGGTGAGGGTATGTCCTTACACAAGTGGAGGAATTACTGCAGTTTTCCTGAAACTTTCTCAACACTAGTCCATCTGATTTTTCTGTGCTAGGAATCAGTATGGCCTGCTAAAAACTCTGGAGTGAGATCTTGAAACCCTGATGAAGAGGATTATTTATTTCATTTCCCTATATGATAGACTTTTACTTTTAAAATTCAGAATTTTTGTTTCTTTCAGGAATGTTTTGGGGGGTTGGAGAATCAATTTTGCTCTTACCACCTTTGCGACCTGTCGCTTTGTGCCTCTCACCTGTCTTCTGTCACTTGTGAAGCGGTTCCATTTGTGACCCTGTCCGGGTTGTTCATGTTATAAAACATAAAGTCTGTAAAAGTACAGTCCCTTTTACTCCGAAGACATTCCACAAATACTCCTCAAAACTGGGTGTGGTTTTATGAAGACAGAATCATTAGAACATGACATTGCAGGTTGCTAGTGCAAAATCCCCAAATCAATAGTCTAGCTCAACATCTAAAATCTTTCTAATCTACCTTGGATTTGTACGGATAAGTGAAGCTGTTTGCAAAGAACTTAAGACCAGGGTTAGAATACAGGCAGGTGTAGCTCAGCAGGTCCTCCTAAGCTGATGCTCTGCCAGAGGGTGGGTCCGAGGGAAGACGGCGGGTCCTGCCCTGCCTGAGCTGACAGTTTCATGGCAAAGAGTTTCACCAGGTGAAGAACTTGGAGTTTCTTCTAAGAACAGTGGGTCTGAAAAGAGTCCAAAAAGCGTGGGAGTGACACAATCCCATTTGTATCAAGTAGGGGAGAGTGGCTGTGGGGCCACTTGGGAGACTCGTGAGTCCAGGTGGGCAGTGTTGGTGGCTTCCTCTTGAGCGGTGGGACAGTCAGTGGGTAAAAGGGAACAGATTGAAGGCATGTTTAGTTGGTAAAAAGGAAGTGATGAATGCTGTCTGTGAATGTAGGATGGAGTAAGGCTCATGTTTCTGTGTGGATTAATGAGGTAAATCATGATCTTGCTTTGTTGTGAATATGGAAACCTGCAGAGGGAGTTCTGGGGGAAAACTGATGTGTTCAGCTGTGGGTAAAATTAAAGGTTGTTAAATGTGTGGTCCGGGAGCTCAGGTGAGAGCCAGTAGTGAGTAGGGGGAGTTGAGGGAGTCTTTCAAATCATTTTGTCTTGTGAACATACAAATAAGTATGGGTAATGACACACTTAACACCTCTATATTCGGGATTTAAAGCCCAGTAACATTTTGCTATACTGACTGCAGAGTTTCTTAATTTTTTTTAATAGAAAGAAAAAGAAACAAAATAGTGGAGTTAATGAACATCTTAGAGTTGATGTGTGTCCTTGTATGTATTTTGATACCTCATCTGTTTATAACCATAATCTACAAAAAGTTAGCTTGCTTAGCATTAGAGTTAAACAGAAGGCCTTGACACACATTGTTTGGGGTTGAAGCTGATCTTCTTGGGCAAATTATGTAGCCTCTCTGTGCCTTAGTTGCATCTTCTGTGACTGACCCCGAGCCCCTCATCACAGCTGATTTCCTAGACTAGATGTTGGGAGGGAGGCTGCTGAAGGGAGTAAGAGGTGGCAACTGCTAGATATACTGAAGAGAGAGACAAAAACAGATTAAAGCCGATAAACTGGGTACAAATACCCTCAAAAGTGAAAGAATCCCTTAGTGTTTTGAGCCACTTAGCGTAAGGGGAACAAAATCACGTGGATCCAAAGTTCTTGAACATATGAGTATTGTGGGTGGGAGGGTGTCATCATAGAAGTGTTGAGAAAAGTCCTCTTCATTTGCCTTGACATTTCCAGTAAGGATGGTTAGCAGAAGCGAAAAACCCCTGCTTCAGAGTTGAAGGTGCTGTTTTGTGCAAAACTGACCAGAGGTTGGAAACCAGTCATCAGCGGTGCTGGCAAATGAAGAGGATTCTGGATTGGGTGGGGCACTTGCTGTGACTTGCAGGTGACCTGCTGACTGGGGGCTGTGAGGCGGGCAGTAGGTTTGCAGGGTGGCCCGGGCATAATCCCTGGGTCTGAGGCTGCTGGTCTGATTAGCAGATCTGGGCACCCCCAGTCCTAATGGGGCAGTTCAAGATGTGAACTGGGACTCCTGCCTTGCTGAGGCCGAGAGGAGGGCTCCCCTGAGGGGGTGTCCCTGCGGAGAGTGGAAACGTCCTTGTGCAGGGGAGGAAAAGCCTCTGAGCAGGGGGCCGGATGCACAGGCTAGACTAGCCTGAACACGGAGGTTTCCGGGATCCGGAAGTCATACAGTGGCCCAAACCACCTTGTTCCTGAGAGACTGGAGGGAAAACATGCTGAAAAGGCAGGCTAGGGTCAGACAATTTGGTGGGTTATGAGTGACAGGAAATGGCTGGTCAGGCAGGCATGAGAGAACCCTGTGGGCGTCCTAGCTGGGGCGTCATGCCGAAGGGAAGAACAGAGTTATAGACTTTGCCCCTTATTAGCTCTGTAACTTTGAGCAATATCACCCCACCTCTGTGTCTATATATCTTCATCTGTAAAGTGACAAAGTGACAAGCTCGTGTCATCAGAAGGCTTAGTTTAGCTCTGATCCTCTTTGTCCAGTCCTCTCAGTGCTGCCCTGCAAGGTTCTGCAGCGGCTTCTTTTACCCTGAGATGGGAGGGCTTAGAGGGACATTGTAGCACCGAAGACAGGAGGGGGGTCCTTTAAAAATAGACATGTAACCGCCTGCAGCTGCAGACATGAATGCAGTTTGGTTGTCGGTCCTTGAGAGGACTTTGGAGTCCTTAACGTCGTCTAAAGTCTTGTTTTCCCTTGGGGACCGGATTTGCCTTTGCAGAATAATGTTGAAGATTTGGGCTTTTGGCAAAGCTGTTTTCAGAGATGGGTATATACGTAAAATATCGTATAAAATCAAATGGTTTATTTAACGTGTGCCACTTTGCAGCTGTTGGGAACAGCTCTATTGGCCTGGTGTCCACTGAGGACACCAAGGGTCAGCAGAGCGTGCGGGAGGGCAGGCAGCCTGCAGTGCTGCTGCGGGGGGTTCTCCCCAGCATGGCGCTTTGCTGAGTTGTCTCTTCTATGAATTTGGTTGCCAGAAGTGGAGACAGAAAATTAATGAGTTCTGCAGGGTTTGTATAATGACAGGAAGAAAGAGGAACCCGGAGTTTTTCCGGACTAAAACATGCTTTTGGTTCCTGATTCAGTGTGTTCCATAACAGAATTGATGACTTGTGTTTATTCTGGGACTTCATTTAAACAAACGTTTATCCTAAATGTTAAGGGCTTTCTTTTAATTGGCTGGAGGACTCGAGCCGGGATGAAAGCCACTCAGATCACTCTGAGGGACTGCTCCCAACAGGTAGGGGAGGAGCTAGGATATATAGAAACTTTGCAACAAAGACCAGATAATTGGAACAATAAAATATTGCTTGTTATCAAAAGAAAACCAGTTTTCTCAAGTTCAAGTATTTAGCTGTTTTCTATGTATGGTGGGAAGCATCATTTGGGTCATTGAATTCATTCCTTTGCCAAGCACCTAGCTATCCAAGCCAGTATCTTGTCTTTTCTTACTTTGTGTCTGCTCAGAGAGAACCATTCTGTATGGCTGCCTTGGCTGGGCTGCAGGCCTGTCCTCGCTGGGGGATGGCGGCAGCTGCTGATGACTTGGTTTCAGCATTCTTTGTTTACTGACATGGTTGCAGAATTTTCATTCACAGTGTAGTATTTTCACTCACAGTTCTCCCCCTTGTTCCTAAATTCGACCAATATTTTGAGAGACATTTCATGACCAATTTTGTCCCACGGTGCTAGGATGGCTCATTCCTAGTTCAGGTGAAGAGTCTTTTGAGTTGCCATTCAAGGTGTTAGTTTTTTTATCAGGCCCTGTTGATACTAAAAGTTCTCTGGATCACCTGTCTTACTAGTCTATTATGATCCAGGAAGTGTTTACCCTTCATTGCTCATTCCTATACCTAGAATCACACTATTATATTTACTTTATGCAGGGTTATAGGTTTTATCTATTTCTTCAAGATGTTTAGCCATCATCAATCTTGTAGGCCTAGTTACACATTGGGAAATGTAAGAGACAACAATTTTATAAAATAGACAGGATATAAGTAATTCAGCTAATAACGTTAATAAAGTCACGAGTAAGAATTTAATAGTCGAGAAGTTGTATTTTTGGGTTAAAATTTTGCTTGTGTTTCTGATTGAGTTTGATCTTATGAGAAAGTTCATATTTATGGTCAGGGTCAGAGCAGGTATTAATTGGCCAGGTGAAGTCTCCCACCTTGTAAGATCAACAGTGGCCTAAACAGAACTAAAATTTCTTTTGAGAATAACATTTCTGAGGGCTATCTAGTTAGAGACTTGGAGTAGGTAAACGCACCAATGTAACACAGAAGTACTAGACATAGGTAATTTATCATAAACTTAACAATTGGAGTAGTTCATAATCAAAGGTTGGAGAAATTATCAAAGTAATTGGTATACAGTCCTGGTCCAGTGTCTTGGGTCAGCTGTCTAGCTCAGATGTCATCTTCTTCTCATCATGGCCTGGTAGCTTTTTCTCCATTTGGGCATTGATTTATGGTGAGCAGTGCTCTATAGGCCAGTGCACTGCAGGGGCTGTTTCTGATAGGAAATGTATCCGAGAGTCCGTTTCCTTCAGCTTTGGTGTGTATGGTCTAGTTAAGAGTCCCTGATAAAGGGCCCTTCCATTCAGGTTGTAGACAGTTCTTTAAGTCATGCCTGTTCCAGTATGTATAATCCCCTGGCTGCAGGTCATGGGGCATTGGAACTTTACCCAAGGATAGATTACTGAGCTTCAGAAACAAACCTAGAGTATCCTTTTCATTATTCAATTAAACTGTACAGCAATGTGACATAACAGCAAGGAATGATCTGGGAAGTTTCGTAGTAAATATGGACGTCAATTAACAAAACTAGAATTTAATATCCACTAAAATATAATCTTTTTTCTCTCTAAAGTTACCCTCAGTTTTCTCCAAAAAAGCCAAATGAAGATTAATTTATTTACAATTTAAGTCTGATTATTTGATCATATAGGCTTTTTTAAATTGACTGTGTTGGAAGTTTTAATACGGAGTCTCAGGGTAGAATGTTAATAAGGTTTGCTAAGGCCAGGAAAGCCATGCCAAGCTTTTCATGGGTTTCTGCCTTTCAGATTTAAGTAAGTTCTTTTCTCTTTAAAATCCTTAAAATACTTTTATAGTCTTATATCTGTTAGGAAATGATCTTCCTAATTTGTCTGATAGAGCCACTGGGGACCTAAGTGTTTTTAGTCTCTTGAGGGATCAGTTTGAGGGAAAAGATAACTGTTCCAAGTCTGCTTACATAGGTATAATTTATCAAATTGCTGTCAACCATAACTAGTGTAAGGAGAAGAGATTCTTTATGTCTGTGAAACAGGTTAAAAGCCAGTAGTATTTGAAACAATATGAAAAATTATAACCATATTCACCAGGTTACTCAGTCCCATGTAACTAATTCTTTTTATGAGAGTTTTCATTAGAACTTTAAAATTTCTTACCCTGTTTAGTTCAGTGCTATAGTTTGAAATTTATTAGAAATCAGTAAATCTCCTTGAAGAGAAAGCATTTTGCAAAATCATCAGAAGAAAACAATTAACTGTCTATAAATGACAAAAGATTTAAAAGCATGGTTAAACACCGTTACACTATAATCAACAAAGAAACCTGTTCACTATATCCATAATTATCACTGGTAACATTTCAGATACACCAGAATTTTAGGGAGTCCATATAATTTCTACAATATTTATATTAATAAAAGTTTCTCATTAAATATAACCGTAGAAGTTTTATGATTCATTTGATAATACCATGTTATTAAAATGCCAAATGAAAATTACTAGTTTAAAATCTCTCTTTGGGATGTTTTACCGGCCCTCTGTAGCACCCCAAACTTAACTGGAGATTAAAAGACCTTTAATTAGAATTTGATACTTGGAAGCTTGTTAAAAGATTTCAGAACACTTGGTCAGATAAATATATAGATCACTGTAAATTAGTACTAATTCATTAACAAGAAAATACGTCAAAGGTAAAGGCAGAAGAGATCATCTAAGTGGTATAAGAAGTTTTATAATCTGTTATTGAAGGTGGAATAACATTTTAAGAAAAATTTTTCCTCTTAACAGAGAGAAAACCAAATCTACTCTTGTAACAGCTTACATCTAAGAGTCATTTATGTTGCCCAATTTGATTCTAAACTTAGCCAATTCTGACCACGTACAAAACTCTTCCCTCAGGTTTCCTTTTCCACAAGCCTTCCACAGATTTCTATACTCATATTAGTGTGTCCCTTATTTTCTCTTCCATTCAGAAGTAACCTGCTTCAGGAGAAATTTGCTATTTTTCATTAACAAAATATAATTCCATTCTTATATCTTACTTTACACATTTATATTATTTTCCTAGGACACTGAGATCATTCCCTTATTAATAGAGACTATTTCAGGGTGGCACCAACCATTTATTGATATTTCTAAACACCTTTAATTTCACTGTAAGAGGAAGTTAAATGTTAAGTTATTCATATTTCAATCTTATTTTATCTGAAAATGACATAGCTATTTAATAAAATCCTATCATTTAACTTAATTTAGCACAACTCTAGAATTTAAAGATACCAAACATTTAGAGATTATCTTAAGCATGCACTTTAAAAATATATTTTAAATATTTACCCAAAGCTCTCATCTCATTTGCATTTAATTTACTTAAAATTTTACCACACCACATTACATTTTTTTTTTTGACAAATCTGCAACAGATATAACAGGATCTTATTTGACTTTCATTAAACCTAGGTACAGTAAAGTTATTTTACTTAATATTGATGACTTTAAAAATGTATCTATTAATTAGAACATAAACTAAACAATATCAAATATTATCTTAATATTGAATATTTTCCATTTCATGTGATGCTGAACGTCAATTTGTTCAGTTTTTATTTTAAAAATACTTAATTTTAAGTTCTATTTTTTAGGTCAATTAAGCTGAGCTCTTTGATTTTTTTTTTAGCAGTAGAAATATCTCACATCTATAATGTGTACACAGGCTTATAAACAGACAAAAGATAGAGATCTCATAGCATCACTTTAAAACTTACTTATAAGATAGGTATAATAATAGATGGAGTAAGCTGAATTTGCTTGCTCAAATCACTAAGGCTTACTATTTATGAAACAGACAGTTAAGATTTCTTCACAAAGTCTGAAGAACCCGTCAGAGTTCTGAGTTCTAAAATGCCAAAAATTTCTTGGCCTTAAGTTTTATTTTGTTGAGCTAATTAGGCTCAATTCTAGGTCACTGTTTGTTGTATTTATATTTCTCATCTGCAAGACAAAGACACACGTGTCCAGGTCCCCAGAGAACTGCTGTCATCCATACCCAATTTTATCTCCTGAATTGGCATTTTAGTATCAGTGAGAAGAGCTGTAAATGAAGACTTCCATGTTTTAAAACTTTAAGGTTTACTTTATCATGTATTCCAAATCTTGCATAAGGCATTTAGTAAGGTCTCTTTTCCTTGAGTTATAAGTTAAACCCAGGGTAAACCTACTATTATATTTTTTTATTAACCACTCAATATTAGTTTTTAGTTTTACCTTATATAGGACGGCTCATGTAACTATATTGGTATCCTTTAATTTGTTCAATTAATATTTTCAGAGGGACAGATATGTGCCCAGCCTTATAATATCAAGAAGGGGAAGCGTTTTTCCACTGAAATTTATCTATCCCACAACATTAGCAAAAGGTTTATTTAAAGACCATTTAAATATACCAATTTCACAAAATTTTATCTCAATTTTATTAAATCTTATAACTTTAATTTTTATATTTATTAGGTTTAATCAATAATTCTTATTTCTAGACGGAGTGCCAGAAGCCTTTTTTTTTTTTTTTTGTGCATTGTATCTAATTTTATAGAAAAGTCTCTAGGATGCCCAAGTTTCACCAAAGAGCTTAGGGCCTTCTCAGTTTTTAATTTGATTAATTGGTCTGTTGTCCCAATCATTGATCAAGTATGTCAGTCTATATATACATATATTTTAAACTGTGGTAAATAAAACGGACTTGTTTGAACTTTAATGTTGGGGGGCAGTAGGTGATCTCTTTGGCCCTTTTTTTTTTAACTTTATGTAGTGTAGTATCAAAACCTTGTATCTAAATCCACAACTGTCCATTTTATTTATCTCATTCAAAATAACCATATAAAAATATTTATCCATTTGGGATAAGACACTAGTCTTTTTTTTTTGACATTTTTACAATGCTTTTTCCAGTTATTAAAACTAATTAAGATTAATTATTCTAAGTTTTTATTAGCATCTCTAGAACCTATTATCGGAAAGGAAAAACACAAATGTAGCTTTTTAAAGCAGTTTGATTTTTTTAACTAAGTTCTTAGGTTAACCATTAGATATATTTTTCTACCTTAAAACTTCATTTTAATAGGTACCAATAAAACAGCTCTTTATAATGAGATCTCTTTGAACTTTCACAAATTTAAATGTATTTCCAAATTAAAGGATCCATTATATGGCCATCAATTTATATATATATACAGTGATTTTAAACCAATAAGATGAAAAGGCTGTTCCACATGAGAGTTGGGGTGTTGCCTAAATAAAATTCAAAGGTTTACTCTCCAAAAGCTAAAGGTCTTTGTGGTACAGGCTGATGCAGAAAAGTTTAAGATGGCAAAATATCTGAAAATTGGTACAAAGAATTGCTTAGAATCCCAATTTATTCGCGTGGCCAACATATGTACACAGTACTTGTAACTTTTGTATGGCAGAGTCAAAGTTTTCCTTTAAAAAAAAAGTACGCATATATACACATACATACACACACTTAAAACAACAAGAGAAAGATAAAACATTTACATTTTAAGGACACAGGAAGAGAAATCCACGTTCCCCATAAAGGGGATTTTCTTTTTATAAGTTCAGAATTCCAAAAAATGTTTTTATAAGGCCTGTTTAGTTACTTTCAAAGTGAGTTATTCTTTTCTTATTCCCAATTAATGTTGTAAGTTTTGTATGTAAATAAACCTGGCTGGGGTAATAGTTGGAGGCTGGCAATCTGTCATTTCTTTTTCTTTTCATTTCTGTTTTTATTTTTTTTTTGAAAGATCTATTCCCCTTTGTAAGGTCGGGTTCTCAGAATAAATTTGCTAGTAAGATTTCCCACAGGGACAACTCTGTGGCATAAAATCTTTGTCTCTAAAACTCCTGAAAGATTCTCTGTCACCCGAGAAAGCTGTTACAAGCCAGGAGGAGGGTCCCAATTTTGGAGTTGAAAGTTTCCTCATAAGAGTTTTACTTTTATCCTGAAAAATTTAATGGAGGTAACCAAATTGAGGAAAAGATTAGACCAGCCTCTTACCTAACCACTCAGTCCTGTCCCCAGTGTCTTCCAACTTGGATCCACTCGGGACGTCACCACTGGGTGAGTATTTTCCTCATATGTTTCCACCAGCCCCACTTCAGACATCTCCTCAAGGTGGGTATTTCCCGTTATCTTTCAAACAGGCCCCACCCAGTATGTCTCCACTGGGTGGGTGATTCACCCCAGTTTCTTTCAACTGGAGGGTCACGTACCTGGATACACTGCCAGATAAAACTCAGGATCATCAACCAATATGTGAGATCCGAGAACCAGGTGGACTCACCCAAATTCATCTCGATTCCCCGAGGAGGCGGATGGGCACAAAGGGCCACTGCTGGTACCAAGGCTCCGGTTACTCGGAGAGTTGAGGTGGAGAGAATTCTGCTCTGGATCCCTTCATGGTGTCCAAAATTGTTGACTGTATTACATGTGCAGCCTAAAAGTTAAGAGTTATGTTTTATTTGGCAGGAGGACTTGAGCTGGGATGACAGCCTCTCAGATATCTCTGAGGGACTGCTCCCAAGAGGATGAGGAAGAGCTAGGATATATAGGAGCTTTACAACAAAGACCAGGTTGTTGGAACAATAAAAGATTCCTTGTTATCTAAAGAAAGCGAGGTATCTCAAGTTCAAGAATTTAGTGCTTTTGTATGTATGGGAGGCAGGAAATATTTGGACTCAATGAATTCATTTTTTAGACAAGCACCTAGCTATCTAGGGCCAGGAGCCTGTCCTTTCTTATTCTGAGTCTTCTCAGTGGGCACCATTGTGATGTGCTGCAGCCGCTGTGCTGCAGGCCTGTCCTCGCTGGGGGGTGGCAGCAGCCTTTAATTACTTGGTATCAGTATTCTTTGTTTACTGACATGGTTGCAGTATTTTTAATTATATTGTAGTATTTTCGTTCACAGACTGATTATGGATAATCTGCAACCTTGGAAAGCAACCGAGACGTAATTACTGCAGGTACCTTCTACATTAATAAGCCGTGTGCAAACATAAACATGGAGGAAGCATACATTTGGATTTGGTGGTGTAGGGAATGGTTTCTGCACATTACAGGAGAAAGCAGTGCAGAATTCCTTAAGTCCACCTTTCTTTACTGTAGTGGTTTCTGAGAACAGTTTATGGTCATTAACCAAGATTGGCAAATGGTGGCACACATTGCATTTAAGAGCTGGCCGGCTGCAAACTTGTGTATTGGACAGGAGGAATTCATAGGCAAGTGGTCAGGTGGATGGGAGAGAGATGGAGCCAAGGCCTGGGCCCAGATTCAGGTTTAAATCGCCATTTCCTCACCATAGGGCGTTGGACTAGAATGTAAACCCTCTTAACCTGTTGGAGAATCTGTGAAATGGGCATGATAATATTTGTTTCTTACTGGGATTGTTGTAAGTTCAAAAGAGTATTATAGCACACATGAAGCACTTAACACACTGGCACTTAACAGTGTTCACTGTGTGGGGCCGCCCCGCTTAGCGTGTGTCAGAGCTGTAAAGGCAGCATTTGTCTTTTGAGGATGCACTGGTAGCCCCTTGAATAGGTTCTGAATTTGATGATTTCCTTTAATCCTTGTAACTCTGTGTGCCATGGGCAGTTATTTTCATGGACAGATGAGGAATTTCAGGGTAAAAAAGACTGTGTAATTTGCCCAAAGTCAGACCATAATTTTGGGTGCAGGGGCCTCGGTTCAGCATGGGCCCCTGGGCCTTCTGCCCTTTCCGTTCAGTACCAGAGCCAGATGTGGGGTTGGCTGTTTCCCTGCCCAGAATCTCCGGCGGGAACCAAGACACAACTGGCCCTGTGCTGCTTGAGCAAAAACTCCAAAGGAGAGGCAGTTATAAAAGGGATCAACATAAAAACAGACGACAGCAAACTATGATCAGCTCTGAGAAGGAAAAGAACACGCCTCGCCGTGCAGAGCTGAGAGCTTTCTCGTCGGGGCTGCTCTGGGGGTGTTCATCTCAGCTAAACAATCTCTGCTGCTGCACCAAGGCAGGAAGGCAGGGCGCGAGTGGCCAGGTAGACAGGGCCTCACTGATCGTACACATTCCCCCTTAAGCGGCAGCTGTCACGGGCACTTACCTAGTAAATAGATGTCGGCCATAATCATCACGCACTTTGCTCGGTAGTTTTTTTGGCCCCAGCATTGAGATGAGGTCATTGAAGCTGCGGAGTTTGCTGCATGCCCGTGATTACCTTGGAAATAACCCCACTGGTCTTTCAACCTAGACTGGTGTGGCTGTCATGTCCCAGCCCTGTGAATGTCATCATGTAACTTCTCCCAAGCGGCCCAAATGACTGACATTGATATGCTTAATTCGTAGGAAATGGTATGTGAAAATAAGAGAAAAAGGTATTAAGAAATTGTATGGAATACTGGAAAAAACCCAATTCTCCCCCAGCTGGTGGAGTGTACACTGTGTCTCTCACCCCACTCACTGCCTGTCACCTCCTCCCTGCCGACTCCACGACTCCACGTTCAGAAGCCACTCTGAGCCTTTGAAGAACATTTTGCTTCATGACACTGTTGACTAGGACCTGCGACCTCTCTGTCCCTGGTAAACTCTCTCTTCAAAGCCATTTAATTTTTTGCAGACTCCTCCGCTAAGATGTAAGAATAGCCTCTTTAAACTTCTTGATGCAGCTCCTTAATGAAGATCATGCGAAGGAAACCTAGCCAAAACCTGGGAGGTATGCACATAGTGACTGCAACCACAGCATTTTGTGATGTTCAGAATCAGAGGGGTGGGTGACCCAGGAAAGGCTTTTTTAAGGTAACAAGGGGAAAGTGCAAGGACGCAAGCTGTGTGAGAAAGAAACATCTCGGTCTCAGCCAGCAAGGCACCTGAGTTCAGGATGGTGTTTGAAGAGTGCAGAGTTCTCGCAAAAAAGAAGTGGTGGCATGGGAGGGGGGACAGTTGCGTACTTTACTGGGGAGGGAAAAATTGGGCTGAACATTTCCTGGTTGAACAAGAGGATTGTGACATGATATGCTTGTATTTTGGAGAGAAGGGTTTTGTGAGGACAGGCCTAGGAGAACGCTGTCTGGCTGGGGAGTCAGCACAACAGAGAAACACAGAGAACCAGGCAGAGCCCCAGGCCCTTGCTGGGGGAGAGGCTGTCCGCCAATTGGAGCCCTGAAGGCTGCTTCATTCCCTTAGCTGGGGCCTCAGAGCTCCCTTCACAACCCACTCCTGTTGATACAAGAGAAAAAAAAACGTCGGGCATGAGAAGGGCTGTGTCCCATGTTTTGGTTGAGCCCCTGGGATGTGTCCCACCATATTTTATTCCTTGGCTTCGTGCAGTAAAGAATTCAACAGCAAGCCAGTGTTGAGTAAATTTAGATTTATTCAGAGAGATACATTGAAAGGCAAGAGAAACGTCACGAGATTTGGGGGTTTGATGCTCAGATTAAAGGTAGGTACATAATCCACAGACAGAGTGTGGGTCTTTTCCGAAGAGGGAGAGAGAGTGGTGACCGCGAGGTGGCGCTCTGTTGCTGATTTTCTTGGGTTGGTGGCTTCATATGCTAATAAGTAGAAGGACCAGCCTAAGGGCAAGGGGCTGGGATTCCCAGGGAGTTGGCCATTTCCCACCCTGTGATATATTGTGGCTAGCCTTGGGACTGCCATTGTGTCTGGGGGCATGTTATTCACCATGTTACTATTACAATGGGTGTTTAATGAATCTCAAGATCTGCTAGAATTTAAATCTCTTCATCCTGAGCCTCAAGGCCTATTGGGGGTTGAATCCTTCACCATTTTGGTGTTAATTGCTGTGACCTTCCTTGAATGGCTGTGCTCTGCCCCCTTGCATTCTGCCTCACTGTGATGACACAGAGAGAGCAAAGGCCTGGCCCTGCCTCTGCTCCTGCATTTAACAGCGGGAGGTGTGGGGTGGGCTTAGGATGACTCTGAGTGGTGAGAAGCTATGTTTCTGATTTTCCCACGTGGGACATGGGAACCTGCCAGCAGCCACCACAGATTTATCTCACGAGCATTATCACTTGTGTTATTATGGAAACAACAGGCCAGCCAAGACACAAGCACCAATCGGAGGGTTGGAGTACTGAGATTTATTACGCAAGTGGGCTCAGAGTGACTTCTGTTCCAAAGCTCTGAGTACTACCAAGACGTGCACAGGAGGTTTTATATGGTTAATTACAAGTATGCAGCTATTAGCCAATATGGCTCAAACAACAAAAAGCAAGGAATCAGTACACTGAAAATTATCAATTTGGAATAGATCAGGTTACTGTCAATTGTTGACCTTGGATTTAGGAGTTAGCTTATTAGCCCAGTAAACTGACACTAAAGATCAGGTTTACCATGTACCCCAGCAAAACTTAGATCAATAAACCTACACTAATCACACTTAGGTATGTGACTTAGCTTGATTGCCCAGCTAGGGTTTTCCTTCACAGTGTCTCTTTTCTTTTCTATTTTTCTTTTTATTTTTTTAAAGTATTTAATCCAAATTTAATATCAGGGTTTTTTGTGAAAGAAATTTCTCTTTTTCTTTTCTTTGGGGCCCTTTTTGGGGAGTAGGTAATTAGGTGTATTTATCTGTTAGTGGAGGCCATGGGGCTTAAACCCAGGACCCCGTGCACGCTAAGCACACGCTCTACCACCCGCCCCATCATCTTTTTCTATTTGCTTTAGCTGCCAAGAATCTTACAGCTGAATTTCTAGTCGGACTTTAACACTTGCCCTGACTTCATGGAATCCATTTTTATGACTTTATCTCCCCCTGGTTTCATTTAAATATTGAATTTGCATTTTCTCTTCACTCTCAGTTTTACCTTTTTGTTGTTATGGTTGTTAAGCTGTGTTTAAAATAATTGTTTAAATTCTCTTTTAGCAGAAGGCTAAATGTAAATAAATATGTAAACAAACAGCACACTTAAATGCTTTTATATATTCTAAGCTGTCTAATAGTTACTTAAAAACCGAATTGAATATTACAGTGATAACATTTTTAAATTAGTTTTTAATTTTTTATAAAGATATAGCTGATTTAAAATATGATGTATGTTTCAGGTGTACAATAGATGCTCCATTTATAGTTACTGTAAAACATTGTCTGTATTCCCTGTGTTGTAAGATACATCCCTCTAGCATGTTTACATTACATGTTGCAGTTTGTATTAGAAATTAGGGTAATGCAGAACCTGGGACGTGGCTTTGTCTGACCCAGGTTCACACTCACCCTGCCAGTCAGAGCTCAGGCCCTCACTCCTGTCTGCAGGGGAGCCAGTGGAGGCAGCTCTCATCAGCGCTGGCACCACCCTCTGAGTGGCAGTGACAGCAGTGACTGTATGTGGAAGTGCAAAGTGTTGTTCCAAGAGCTTAACATGCATTTCTGCATTTATTAATTAAAGCCCTCCTGTGAGGAAGAGTTTTATGTTTTTAATGAATAATACATTTTATTTTGATATTGATAGACTTTAAACCTCCGGAAACTTTACTGGAGTAGTACAATAAACGCTTAGATACAGTTCACCTTAAAGGGCACTATTTGGCCTTTTGTGTCTGGCTTATTTTAGCATAAAGTTTCATGGTTCATCCATATTGAAGCCTGAATCAGTTCTTTATTCTTTTTGTTTGATAATATCCTTTTTCTTTTTTTTTCGTTTTTAGTCTATTTAAAAGTATTTTCATTGAAGTCTAGTCAGTTTATAATGTTGTGTCAGTTTCTTGTGTACAGCACAACACCAATTATATAGGAACATATCTGTATTCATTTTCATACTCTTTTTAAACATAAGTTACTATAAGATATTAAATATATTCACCTGTGTTATAGAGTATAAACTTGCTGTTTATTCTTTACATACTCAGTATCTGCAAATCTTGAACTCCCAATTTATTCTTACCCACACCCTCTCCCCTCTGGTAACCATTGTTTTGTTCCTATGTCTCTGTGTCTGTTTCTGTACTGTAGATAACGTTATCTTTTTGTTTCTTTGTTTTTTTTTTTTTTGGTTCCACATCTGAGCGATCTCATATGGTATTTTCCTTTCTTTTTCTGCCTTACTTCACATAGAATGACATTCTCTAGGTCCATTCATGTTGCTGCAATTGGCATTATTTTATGGCTGAATAGTAGTCTATTGGACAAATATGCTACAACCTCTTTATTCAGTGATCTGTCAGTGGACATTTATGCTGTTTCCATGTCTTGCTATTGTATATTGTGCTGCTGTGAACATTGGGGTGCAAGTGTCTTTTTGAATTACGGATCCTTTTGGATATATGTCCAGGAGTGGGATTGCTGGGTCATATGGGAGGTGAATGTTTTGTCTTTAGAGGAACCTCTATACAATTTTCCACAATGGTTCCACCAAACTGCATTCCCACCACAGTGTAGGAGGTTTCCCAATTCTCCGCATCCTCTCCAGGATTCATTGTCTGTGAACTTCTGAATGATGGCTATTCTGACTGGTGAGAGGTGATACTTGATTGCAGTTTTGATTTGCATTTCTCTGATAATGATATTGAACATTTTTTCATGTGGCTTTTGGCCATTTGTATGTCTTATTTGGAGAAATGTTTCTTTAGGACTTCTGTCCATTTTTGAATTGAATTGTTTTTTTTTCTTTCTTATTAAGTATAAAAGCTGTTTACATATTCTGGGAATTAAGCCCTTGACAGTTTCATTTATTACAACTATTTTCTCCCATTCCATAGGTTGGTTGTCTTTATGTTTTGCTTACTGTTTCCTTAGCTGTGAAAAAGCTTGTAAGTTTAATTAGATCCCACTTGTATATTTTTGCTTGTATTTCTATTGCTTGAGTAGACTGCTCTAGGAAAACACTGCTAAGATGTATGTCAGATGTTTTGCCTATGTTTTGTTCCAGGAGGTTTATAGTGCCTTGTCTACATGTTTAAGTCTTTAACACATTTTGAATTCATTTTTGTGTATGCTGTCAGGGAGTAGTCTAATTTCAATGATTTACATACAGCTATTCAGTTTTCCCTACACCATTTGCTGAAGAGGCTGTCTTTACTCCATTGTATGTTCTCACCTCCTTTGTCAAAGTTTCAATGACCAAAAGTTTGTGGGCCTATTCTTGGTAATTTTGTTTATCCGTTCATTGATGGATGGATATTGTTAGTAACTTTTGGCTACTCTGATTGATACTGCTATGAGTATTGATGTGAAAGTTTTTGTGAGATTATATTTTCATTCGGTTGGCTGTACAGTTGGCCCACCATATCTGTAGTTTCCTCTTCATGGATCCAGATGGCTGATTGTAAAGGGACTCGAACATCCTTGGATTATGATATCCAGTGTGGGGGGTTCCTGAAATCAACCCCCCGAGGATACTGAGGGATGACTTTATAAGTAGGAGTGGAATTGCTGAGTCATATAACTCTAAGCTTTTGAGGAAATACCAGACTTCTCCAAAGAAGCGGCACCATTGTTCCTTTCCACTGGCTACATATGAGGTATCTCTGCCTCCTGAACGACCCTTGTTATTGTCCATGTTTTGATTATAACCATCCTAGTGGGTGTAAAATTTGATCTCATTTTAATTTTGAATTGTCTAGTGATGCTGAGCATCTTTTCATATGCTTATTGGCCATTTGTATATCTACTTAAATTCGTGGTAAATTTAAAAATTGGGTCTCTTTTCTTCTATTGTTTAGTTGTAAGCATTTGTTATATATCCTGGATACTTCTCTCTATTTAGATACATGCTTTGCAAAATTTTTCTTCTATTCTGCACATTGTCCTTTCACTATAGTTTTTTAAACATTAAAACATTTTTTTACAGGGGAGGTAATTAGATGTATTGATTTATTTTATTTTTCTTGCTAAGCACACACTCTATCACTTGAGATACCCATTTCCCCTGACATTTCACTTTGTTGATGATGTCCTTTGTAAGAAAAGGGTTTTAATTTTGATGAAGTCCAGTTTATCTGCTTTTTCCTTCTTTCATTTGTGCTCTTCATACTGTAACTAGGAAACCAAAGCCTATGGTAATATCACAAAAATTTATACTCTGTCTTCTTTTAGAAAGATTATAGGTTTAGTTTTTACGTTTCTGTCTGTGGTCTATTTTGAATTAATTTTTATTTGTTATATAAAATATGGCTGTCCAGATTCCAGATTGATCCTTTTGCCTGCAGATACCCAGCTTTCCCTGCACCATTTGTTGAATAGACAATTCTTTCAATGGAGTGTTGTTGGCACCATTGTGGAAAACTGTCTGTAAATGTAAGTTTTTACCCCCTGGGTTTTTATTGTGTCTGATAGATTTATTTATCCAAACTTATGCCAGTACCATACTGACTTGTGTACTGTAGCTTTTTAGTACCCTTTAAAGTGAGTCCTCCAACTTTGCTCTTCTTTTTCAAGATTGTTTTGGATGTCCTGGGCCCCTTGCACATCCATATGAAATTTGAGATCAGTTTTTCAATTTTTGCAAAGAAGTCAGCCGGAATTTTGATAGGGATTCCACTGAATATGTAGATCACTTTGGGGAGTCTTAACATTTTTAATAATATTGTCTATCATTCCATGAAAATGGGATGTCTTCCATATATGTAAATCTTTTAAAACTTATTTTGGTGATACTTCAAATTTTCAATGTACAAATCTTGTAAATTTTTGTTAAATATATCTCTCATTTTATTTTTAATGCTGTTGTAGATGGAAAGGCTGAGTTTCTTATGGGTGGGAATATTTATCAATCTTCTTATTTCTAGAATTCCTTCACAGCAAATACCCTAGGTTTATATTTGCTACATAAATCTATCCACAACTATTCCCGCCCCGTGTTATAAGAAACCAAGACCCAAGTTAAGCTACCTGAACCCCTATGTGGAAGTGAGAAATGAGATCCTTGGGTGGGGCTTTGTTCAGATGATACTTAGAGCTTATTCAGGATGGCTTCTTCTTAATTCCTTTTAAACAACCCTTTTGGTGTATTTAGTCAGATACATTAAGAACATGCCCTTTTGATGTTCAGAGGAGCTAAGACTATCATTTTAAAATAATTTCTAGTGAGAGTGTTGTACTTGAAACCTAATTTGCATCAATCTTTGAAGATTTATGTTTCAGGAGTTTGACTAAAGAACACCTGTCTTTATTCAATAATGACAACTAAATGCTCAAGCAACATGTAAGAGTTTGAGCAAACTGCCCCCACCCCGTAGTGCTGGGTGGCTGCAGCTGTAACTGGACTCCGTGCCTACCTCTCCCAATATGCTTGTGCTGATCTGCTCAAAGGGGTTCGTCCAACAGTTTGTCAGTAGTCTGTTGGACAACGTCATAAAACGCTGATTGAAGGTTGCTGGAATGGAATCTGTTCTTATTAATATTAAGTAAGCACATATTGAGTGCTTACTGTATGATGGAATTGTCACTCAGCCTCACATGAATATTATTTCTCTTAAAACCTCACATATTTCCTTGTTATTCTCACTTTACATATAAGGAGACTGAGGATTAGGTCTTCTCTCTTTTGTGGGGAGCTCATTATCAATGATGGGAAGTTGTAAGGAAAAAGATATTGATTCATCCTGAGAAAACATTTTTATGAGAGTCAGCAATGAAGAAGATGAACACTGAAGAAGGTGATGATTTTCCGAGTGAGACAAGCCCTGGGTTGTACGGATTCAGCATCCCTGTCCTGGACACGTCACGTGTAGAAATGCTTGGAGGGTGAGGCGGGGCAGCGGCACAGAGAACGCGGATGCCGGGTCATTCGGCTGTGCTCAGGCCCAGTGGGGCTTTCTCCTAAGGGCAGTGGACCGTCATTGACAGATTATATGTAGGGGAGTGGGGTGGTATCGTAGTTCACGTTTGTCTTGTAGAGTGCTTGGAAACATTTAGAAGGCTTGGCAGGAGGTGATGTGATGAGTCAGAGTAGGGTGGCTGGGAGGTGTAGCAGTGTTCAATTTTCAAGTGGTTTTCAGTCCCAGGCTTGTGGCTCAGTAGCTGTGTCACTTTGGATGACGCACTCAAGGAAGTGAAAAATTTATCTAATCAATTAAATCAGTGATGTACCCAATTCCCAGGACTGTTGTGGAGATTCATTGAGATAACTTGTGCACAGTGTGCAGCGTTGTCTCCAGCACAGATTCAGTACTGAATGAGTGCCAGTGAGTACCTGGTAGGTCAGGTGAGGGTGGTGGGACTCTGTGACTTAGGATATCTGGGCCCTGAAGGAAGGGTCCATTCACATCGTGAGTGATGGGCCTGATTTGGGAGACGCAGGGAGACTTTAACCCCGAGTAGGTACCCTTGGCAGGACGGCTATGTGAGGAGCACCGTGAAGCCAGCTATTTGCTGGTGGAGTTGGAGGTGCCATTGAGACATCTAAGTGCAGTGTCACGAGCTCAAAGAGGAGGTCTGGGCCCGGGCTGTGCATTTTCCTATAATCTCAATCCCTGAGGACGCCAAAATATTAATCACTGAACGTGAAGACATACTTTACAGGACAAATGAATAGTAGTATCATCTCTGTCATCAAAGCTCACGTCTCTTTATTCATCGTTCACTTTGATAATTGGGTGCTTACAGAGCTGTGTTCACCATCCTCCCATGGGCTCAGGCTCCACAGGAAAGAGCTGGTGAGTCTCCCTCTTTTCCAGAAGAAGACACATTTAGCTGGTAGACTTCTGTACCTCGCCAGACTTAGGATATGAGTTTGTTGGTTTAATTCTATTTTCTGTTGGCCATGTCCTGACAGGAGAGACATTTTACCTCATGGTTATGTTTCAATTAGCTGTTACTGAGAATTGCTGATCTGATCCATAGTGTATGTATTATATTAACTTTGTAGTGTAGTTATCATTTTTCTGTCTTTGCCCTTTAATTTTGTTTGCCCCTTCAATGTTGTATAGTATTTGTGGCTTTATTTATTTTTTAATTAAGAAATGTCTGTTAACAGTTAAGAGAAAAAAGCAAAGAAAAAATGCACATGAGAGCTAAATTTAGAAAATGTCTAGTTTGTTTTCTGTCTTGGCAATGGAGGTTTCTAGAAACTCGTGAAAACCTTCATTACACAAGTTCCTTAAAATGCAGATTAAGAAATAAAACCTTCATTACTCATCTATCAAGCTGCACAGCTAATTGTCAAGAAATTGAGGGGAAATCCTCAGAAGCCAAGACAAACGAGAAAGCAGGGATTCTAGGAGATACGTAAGCCTTAGAAGCCCTGGGGTGCCAGTTGGCTCCTGAACTGAATTTCAGTTGCCTTGACAGGAGTGCAGGAGGGGAGCCCCAGGCCTCTCACACTGGGAGTTGGATGGCTGATCATATTATCGGCCAAGCCCTTACCGAGAATCTTGGTTTACTAAAGGGTGAAATAGGAAAAAACTAATTCCTCAAGGCAAGAAAGTAAGGAAAGTCAATTAAGTTGGAAGAGAGAAAAAATAAGAAATCCAAAGTAAGCATTTAGTTTAAAGCTGTTCTGCCATGAGAGTGACCCCAGCCTCCTGGCAGAAAAGCAGAGCTACTCCTTGATTGAGAAGTTGTGTTACGAATGAATCAGTGAACAGGCATTCCGAAAAAGGCCTCCAGAGACTAGTGGATCAAGATACTGGACCGCAAACACATCTCTTCCAAGGTCTCATTTAAATAACCAGAAAGGATTGAAAGGAAAGTAGCCATAATCATAGTTCTATTTATTGACATTACTATATGCTAGGAATTCAGAGGTGACTATGTAGTTGTCTCCTGTTTTATGGACTTTACTTTCTTTTTTGGGAGACAAAGTGACATAGTTGGGTAGCTTGGTGGAGGGAGGTATTAGTCTGTTGCAATTAGCCAGGAGAGCAGATTTGGAAGACAGTGAAGGGTGGGTGATATTTTTAGCTGAGGACAGTCTTGTTCACTTGGCTTTTAATTGCAGGCTCAATGAGCTGTCACTGTAGGGAATAGACCTTACGGAGGATGGACTTAGCTCAGGCCTCTTTGGAATGGACAAGTGAACCTGGAGAAAGACAGTCAAATCTGTGCAGACATTAAAATTCACTTGAACGTGCTCCATCCCTGAGCCAAAGATAGGACAATTATGCAGCACTTCTTGAGGATGGAGGAGTGGTTTTTATGGTTCTCAAAGAATGAATCCCAGGGAACCGGGATGGCCAGCTGTCAAACTGAGACTTTGCTCTTTGAACGGTGTACCCACCAATGGTATTGGCCTTTTATATGTTTCCATTTCTCTTTAATACATGTCTGTTGATGGGGACGTAGGCACAAGTGTTTGACACCTTGTCGAGGCGACTTTGGTTACCTGCCTAGAAGCACGGGAACAGTTGTGGCTGCGTCATACATTTTGCAGCCCATCCGTTTCCCCGGCTCCGTGATCACGGCAGAATGGTTCCTTGTTGACCTGTCCATCTCCTCTGTGACAACATAAACCATGAAAATACCGGAGCATATTAACTTGGCTTTGTTAAAATCAAAGAACAGATCAAATATGGAGTAAGATTTGCCCTTTCCTGTTTCAGTAGTGCCATGGAGAAGGCAGTTTGGACAGCTTTTTGTAGTGTCCTTAAGGCTTTCTCTCTCAGCTTCTGGACGAGTCTATTAAAAACCCTTCATAGCTATCTGGCCTGCTGGAAAAGCACTCCGCCTGTTTTGCCCTGAAGATGTGTTCTGTTTATAACTCATGTCTACTCCTTGGAAAACAACTCAATAAAAACTCAGTTGGTTTTCCAAGAGCCATGGGCAGTGGTGAGGTATACAATGTTATTATTTCATAAAATAAGAATAATAGTAATAATAATAATTATAATAATTAATAATAATAATAATAAAAGAAGTCTTAAAACAGCACTGAGCACATTGGAGAGAGTCAGTAAGTGCTTTCGGGCTTAAATCAAAAGTGATGACTCAGTGATTCCATGGATGCTGTATTTGCTAAGCTAGTTACTCCTTTGTTCCATTACACATATTTTTTTAACTGAAAAATAAATACAAGCAAATGGTTAAAAAAAATCAGAGTACAAAAATACACAAGTGAAAAATGTTTTCCCTCACCCTCTGTTCTTTCAGCCCTCTCTGGAGATGCCACTGTTTACTATCCTTTGGATGCTTTTCCAGATATGCTTTGCACATTCCCACCTATGTATGTAAATTCCTTTAACATTTTACTTATTTTTAACTTAAAGGGATTTAAATCCTCAAGTGTCTTCTTCCCGGGTAATAGAACAGAACAAATCTGACTCCATATTAGATCTGTTCCTTTGACTTTAACACTGTGCTCTGTCTCCTGGGCTTCATCTTACTTGTAAAACAATGTTGCTTAGAGCCTAAAATATACAGGAGAGCCTATTCTGAAGGCTCTGACCTTTAAGGATATTTAACACTTTTTCATTCATTAAAAGATAACAAATTGCAGGATAGAAAATAACGTTTGTTTTCTTGGAGGTTTACAGGGATCTGACCCAGGCAGATAGCTGCAAGAACAAAAGAATCTAAAAAAAGGAATTCCTACACCAAGAAGTTTGCAACAACCAAGCACGTAGAAAAGGAGCCTGAATTGGGACTTGGGGAGATGGTTTTCCAGGACATTAGTTTGCCATCTAGGTCTACAGAAACTTGCTAATCCATGCCCCAACACCTGGTCTCCCAACTTATTGGCCTGTCCTGCACTGAGGAGAATGAATTTGGACTTGGTAACACTCCTATCTACCTAGAAAGCTGGGTACTGGAGCTGAGTGTTATGGAAACAGGCCAGCCAAGAAACAAGCACCACTCAGATTGTTGGAGTACTCAGATGTATTATGCTGGTGGGCTCAGACGGGCTTCGATTCCGAAGTTCTGAGCACCTGCAAGACGTGCACATGAGGTTTTAAAGGCTTAATTACAAGTAAGGGGGAATTAGCCAATAAGGCTCAAAGAACAAAAAGCAAGGAATCAGTACACTGGAGCTTATCAACTTGTAATAAATCACATTACTGACACTTGTTGAGCTTGGATTTATGTGTTAGCTTGTTAGACCAATAAACTGACACTAAACTTCAGATTTAGGAGTTAGCCCAGCAGAATTTAAATCAGTAAACCGACACTTATCACACTTAGATTTATGACTTAGCTTGTTAGCCCAGCTGGACTTTTCCTTCACATGAGGACAGCTCTCCCACACCCAGGGAACAACTATGAGCCCTTGATGATTCCGCTAGGGTGGGGTGTGGTTTACCCAGGAGTGATGGGGACTCTGCACCAACACTCAGGTAGTCTGCTCTGTCTGGGGCTCTGATCTTGTAACCCCGCTCCCCGCCAGCCCAACACCTGTGACAGTGGAGCTAAGGCTGAGATCGTGCCTGCCTGTTTCCCGGCGTGTAAAAAGGGAATATGTACTCTTCCCAAGGTAGTTCTGGGTGAGAACACCTGCGGGTGCTTGGTTCCCAGAGCAACAGGAAACCCAGCTCCGTGTGGGGGCAACGGGTGTGATACCCGTAGGGGTTCGGCAGAAGTATCGGATGGCGGGCTGGATCAGGGAGGTAAAACTTGAGCTGCGGGCCTTGAAGGGTTACAGAAGGGTACAGAGGCAGGTCTGCAGCCTCCTTCGGGGTGCCCCAGAGTTAAATCTTTTTCTCTCCATCTCCGCTATGACCCTCCCCTCTCCAGATCCCTCTCTTCTCTCTGGTCTTCCTGTCCAACTGTGTCCCTCCACTTTTCCCCTCCTCTCAACCTGCTCCCATCTTCTCCCTCCCTCGCTGCCCCACCTTCTCTCGCAGAACCCAGAGCGGATCGCTGGCCCTCCTGCGCATGCGCAGTCGGTGCCAGCTGGTAAGCTGGTTGAAAGCTCCATCTTCGAGCTGGGGATCGGCCCAAAGGCTTCTCAGCTCTGTTGCCCTGTGGGCTTTTGGCTCCTGCCTGGGGCCGGGGCCTCTGGCTGTGGAAGTGCAAGGAGGGGGATCTCAAGAAAGGGTTCAGGCGGCTGAGGGAGGGCGGTCCGCCTGTCACAGCCCCCCAGGGAACCAGTCAGAGTCTGTTCAGCTGAATTGCTAGGGCCAGGCCCCCAGGGCGCCACCTGCCCCGGTGCCCCAGCCACAGCTGTCCAGGGCCAGGTGTGCACCTGCAGCCTCTCACCCAGCCGGGTTAACCTCAGTCCGCGGCTGACGTGCCCTTTCCCTCTCCCACCCACGAGTCCTCTCCTCCCTGGCTGCCTGTCCTCGGCTGCCTGCCCGTCCCCGCCCCTGGGCGGGCTGCGTCAAGGGCGCGCGGTGTCTGCGGACCCAGACGGGGCTGGGGCTGGGGCTGGAGCTGGGGCTGGCCTCTGAGCGGGGCTGCAGCCCGCGTTTCCAAACCCCCCCCCGTTTTCCCTGCCCTGCGACCCCGGGGCTGCACTGCTCTCCCTTTCCCGCTCCCTGAGGACCAGCTCAGTGGCGTGGGCACTGCTCCCTGGGCTGAGAGCCTCAGGCAGTGACGCCCAGCTTCTCCTGGTGGAGTCGAGAAAAGGGAGCATCAGTGCTGAGCGAGCTTCTGTCTCCTTTCTCAGTGTTTTTGAGGAAGGTAAGTACCTTGAACACTTTCAGGTGTTATGATGGCGGTGCTTGTTGATGTCACGTGTTTTTATAGTGAGCGGGATTACAGTGGTGAAAGCAGGGCTTGGTTCAATTAAAAATGAGCTGAAGGCATGAGGCTGTGTCATCCTCCTTCCTTCCCTCTCCCAGGGTGAAACGTGTGACCGTCGATTTTAAAAAGACAGTTACATTCCCTAAAGAGCCAAGCTCAGTTTGGGTGTGTTAAAAGGAACAGCACCACCAGAGGCTTTGGACATCCAGGGACATTGCAGTCCTAAAGAACTCCTGGCACAGTTTGGTTTGTTTTGGTTTTTTGTTTTTCTTAAATTGTGGGGCAGACAAGTGGTATAAAGGGAAAAATAACTGTCAAGAAATATTTTTTCATATAACAGCTTTATTGTGCTATTGTTCACACACCATGAAGTCCATCCGTTTAAATGGTACAATTCAGCAGCATTTAGCATATTCACAGTTGTGCAACCATTATTATTCCAGAATGTTTTCTTCACTTCAGAAAGACCAGTGGAAATGAATGACCTATCCACCGCTTCCCAGTGGTGGTTCTAAAGAAGTTTCTTGGCTGTTCCTGACCATAAATTAACTTGTTACATTCCATGAAAAATCTGGTAAGAATTCTAATCAGAATTGCAATGAATCTGTCTGTCAAAACAGGAAGAATTAATGTCTTTATGGCATAAACTTCTTCTACCCATGAATATACCTGGGACCCTATCTTTTCATCTGTCCAGAGCCAGGCCCATGGGAAGTCCTCACTACTTTTTGGGCTTGTGAATGATGAGGTTCTATACATCGTTAGTTGCAACTGTAGCCTTTCACAGAAAAGAAAATTATCCTCAGTGAAGTCAAGTGATTCTCTGATGGTCAGAAAGAGTGACAGTCAGTCCTGGAGTGATCCAGTGGACTTGGTGCTTGGAACCAGAAAGCTCCACAACCTACAGCTAAGGGGATTTGAGTGTTCCTTTATTTTTTCTTAATGGCGTTGCTTTTATTTTTACTTATTTTTTTAAATTATTTTTTATTGAAGTGTAGTCAGTTTACAATGTTAGTTTCAGGTGTACAGCAGAGATTCAGTTATAAACATATGCATATATATATATACATATGTTTTAGATTTTAGTACAACTCATTACAAGTAATTGAATATAGCTCCCTGTGCTATATAGTAGGTCCTTGTCATTTATTTTATATTTATTAATGTGTATCTGTTAATCCTCCCATTCCTGCCTGCTAACCACAGTTTGCTTTCTATGTCCATGAGTCCATTTCAGGGAGCACCGTTTTTCCTAGTAATATATGCTCTTTGGCTGCTTTCAGTTTCAGTAATTCCATCTTATCTGTGGGCACTTTTCTTCTGGTGGACTTTATGTGGTTTGCACATGTGGTAATAGAGATCTGTATTTGGGAGCACTCCAGGCCTTGTGTGGTCCCTGGTACAGAGTGCCCACTGGGTTGATGCTTGAACTGGGAAAAAAGCACAGTAAATGTTGGAATTTCCATTATGGTTGGGAGTTCCAGGTTTCTATAACCTGTTTAGCCCACCTTATTATTGGCTGCACCCATACTGGGTAATTTGGTGGAATTTCATGGTATGGTGGTGTAGAGAAAGGGCCTTTTATGCTTCTTCTCTTTCCTTTTTCTAACACTCATTCTCCTTTGCCTCCCAGATCCTCACCCAGAAGGGCCCAGGGCTGGCTTGGTGCTGCGCTGAGGGAATATTTGTTAATAAGGCCCTTTCCTCATCTCTTCTCAGCCTCCGTTTCTTTCTCTGCACAATGATGGCTTAGACTAGATTAAGTGCTTTCAGTTTCTTTTAAAGCCATGGTCCCTTTGAGAAATGGAAAATGCAAATCTCTCCTCTCAACACAACCCTTTAGACTTTGATAATTTCTCCAAGGGGTGACATAGCTCTTTGTGGAAAATTGATGTGATTGTGATTCCAGGTGGCACAGAAAAGACTTCAGAGATTTATTGCAGGGAGAGGGCAGGAAAGGGGCAGTATGTCACACTTTCTAGTGTGAGCATTGGAGCAGGGGCTTGGATTTAAATATGGTGTCTGACGTGGCCTCTCTCTAATCTTGTACAATGTGATAAACTTCTCTACCTCAGTTTCTTAATGTGTTAAGTTGGGGTGATAATATTTTAGGGCTTTTGTGAAACATTATACACAGAATCCATTTGTGTCTCGGTAGAAACAAGACCTGCTAGGGATTCAGGGATTTGTTTAAAAAAAATAATTCTTGTCCATAGCACTGTGTCGGTGTGTATTTTGACGTTCCTGGAGGGTGAGGGTTGAGTCTAAAGTCCATCGTGGGACAGGTGGCCCATAGTTCTCTTTGCCCCAGATTGCCCCCTCCTCCCCAGTCCTCTTCATCAGTCCAGGATGAAGTTCCCTAGTAGATTTACACAGAGGTCTTGTGGAAATGGCTTTTCATTTTATTGTTTCACCAATGAGGGCTGCCTTCATGATCTCTGTGGTCAGGTTTTGAAGGGCTGCCATAATGATGTCTGGTCAGGTGAAGGCTATGCAATTGGAAGTTTCTATTTTATAAAAAGTAAAAAATTACAAATAGAAAATTAGAACAAGGGTGGTGACATGAGCTCTTGGATGTGGGCACTGTTAGCTTTCTTAGCTTCAGGTGCAGTGTCCTATTGCCACGAGGAACCATCCTTGTGCTCTGAAGTTGGAGGTACCAGTGGGTTCAGTGGGAATATTAACTGAGTGTATCTCATGGGCTGGGCATTGTCCCATTTGTACTGTGTGTCCCTTATTTGAGACAGTGTGCTCACTTAACCTCAATAACCTCTTTAAAAAATTAAACATTTTATTTTGAGATGTAATGTAGATTCCCATGTGGTTGTAAGAGATTATATGGAGAGGGCCTATGGACACTTTGCCCAGTTTTCCTGAATGGTTCCATCGTGCAAAGTTGGGGTACAATTCATTACTGACTCACTAACAATTTGAGGTTTGTGTTATTACCCTAATTTCTATTCATGATTAAACTAGTGCTTAGAGAATCACTCAGGACTGCCCTGGTCACCCACATGGTTAATGTAGAGACGGATGGAACGTGAGCTTGGGATTTGCAGGCAGTACCATTATGATGGTCTGTGGCAGGGAGCAGCATTCACTTTGCTTGTTTATTCATTCATTCAACAAACATTTATTGAGTAACCTCTGTGGGTCAGATGCTTTCATAGGGTTGTCTGATTCTTCAGCAGTACTGAGAATCAGGTAATTTTTTTTTTTAATCTGAGAAAATTAGCTCTGTGAAGTTATAATCCCCCCAAAGGAAATATAGCTCATAACGGAGTGATAGTAAATTTACACAGTCACCTCTTTTTATGCAGGTGGTACCCAAGGCATTTTACATTTGCAAACTTCCTTAATCCAGATATATTCTTGTAAGGCAAGGATTTTTTTTAATTGAAGTATAGTCAAGTTTACAATGTTGTGTCAATTGCATTGTGTTTTTTGAATTTTGAATTAAAATATATTTTTTGAGGAGGGTAATTAGGTGTATTTAGTTGTTTCATTTTTTAAAATTAGATAGTGGGGTTTGAACCCAGGACCTCATACATGCTAAGCACGTGCTCTACCACTGAACTGTACCTTCCTCCCCAAGGCAAATTTTCTTATCCATTATTATGAAGCTTAGGGATTCAAATAAATTGGATAGAAATCTAGATCTTTTGATCCTACTCTAGTCCTTTTCTTTATCTTCTGCTGGAGAGGGTTGGGGAAATCACACCCTTTGTTCATTTCTTTATTCAGCATTTTTGAGCAGTGACTTTGCATCAGGGACTTGCTCGGTGCTTGGAAACAGAAAATAAGAAATGACCCTTCTCTGCAGGGGCAGGAAGCCAAGGCCAAATCTGGGTAATGTGATCAGAGCTACGGTAGCCATGTGCAGACTCTGAGGACAAACTCTATCCCCAGATTTGCTTTGGCTTCCCTTGCCTTCTGGCTGGTACACACCAGGTCACTGCAACCCAGTGAGGCCAGCAACCCACAGCACAGTATGTACCTCAATCTCCTCTCCCCTCTCAGCACGGCCTGCAACATGAGCATCCCTGACTACGTGCAGTGTGCTGAGGACCACCAGACTCTTCCCGTTGTTGTCCAACTCATGGGGATGATTTCAGAGGAGAATTTCTTTTGCATCTATAAGCGAATCTCCTTGGTGAGCCGTATCAGCCCGTGCGGCTCCCAGTGGGCAATGTGTATCCACTTCAGGCACCACTATGTGCCCGAAAATTGTTGGAGCGGCTTCCAGACACACCGCAAGGTCGTGGGCCCTGTCACCATTACTGACTGTCTCTCGGCCAAGGCCTTTGAGAAGCTCCACGTGCAGAGGAGCTGTATGGCACCACGCTTAATGACTCTCAGCTTTTTGTCTCTGTGCTGCATGGGGAGGTAACTGAGCAGCCACGCACCGACTTGTCCTTCAAACTAGGAGGACTGCAGGGTGGTGGAGAAGAGGATCGAGGACTTCACTGAGTCACTCTAGATCTTGCCCAAGTCCAAGAGGCTGGATAGGGCCCCTAAGAAGTCTGGGGACTAGATCCCCCTCCTCTGCATCCCGTTTGAGAAGGAGGACTTCATGGGACTGGACACAGACAGCAGGTAAGTTTACCTGGAGGCCAGTCCACCCTGGCTGTGTTCCGGATTGCTTCCCTACATTCAGAAAGGGATCAGCAAGGAAGAGGGCTGTCTTGTAGCCAAGGATGGAGGGAGGTTAAGCCCGCCAGTTTACAGACATTTCAAAGTGAATCCGCCTTTATTTCAGAGAGTTTCTTTTAGGGTTAGTGTGGACACTTAATCCCACTTTTCAGCCAGGACCATGGTGGGACCCCTGGAGTTGCTGTCCAATAGATTAGCCACAGCCACTGATGCTAGGAGCGCTGGGGAGGAGGCTGGTCTGAGCTGAGATGTGCTGTAGGTCAAATGCTCATCAGACGTTGAGGCTTGTTTAGTAAAAGTATATAAACTGTCTCGTCACTTCCTATATTGATTACATGTCAAAATGATACTATTTTACATACAGTAAGTAAGATCTGTTCTTAAAATCAGTTTCAGGCATTTGTTTTTTGTTTGTTCGTTTGTTTCTTTGTTTACAGTTTTAAATGTGTCAACTGGGAAACTTCATTTACACGGCTCTCATTTCATTTCTGTTGGGCAGCCTGTCCTGAGACAGTCTTATCCCTTTGTTTATAGATGAGATGCTGAATCCCGACAGACAGAACGGGGTGCTGGTTGAGCTGAGGCTGGAGCCAGTGTCTCCTGCCTCCCAGGCCCAGCACCTGTTCAGCTCAGGCCCTCTCTTCCTGCCCGACAGCCAGCATGCAATCTTAGGACATCAGAAACACCGCCAGGAACTTCCAAATGAACTCCTTACGAAGGGAAAGGCTTATCATGGTGTATGGGACAGAGCAGGGAAATGTTCATCATCACTTTGTCCCTGTGATTAAGTCAACGGCCCCACTTTGCCTTGGAAGTACAGACGAGCTCTTCTGGGCTGCCTACCCCCCCCAACTTCAGCTCTGATTCCCGTGTATCTATCGTGCTATTCCTCGGGCAGAAGAGGGTGAGATGCCTTTGCTGACAGGTGGTCCCCCTTTGCTGGGGAGAGTGAAGTGAGCTGTGTCCCCCCGGCCTACGGCCTCGGGCCTTGAGTCTGGAGAGCGCTCATGGCGGTCCCACAGGTGACGGTCTGAGGAATTGGCACGTGCTGCCGGGCCCGCTGTGAAAGCAGTGCTCTGTGATTCTTGAACTTACCTAAGATCAGATCCTACTTTCTGGTTGTTGGTAAGTTGGAGGAGAAAATGCTAGAGAATTGAGAAAAGAATGTCCAGACCAACTCTGTCAGTGAGAGGCACATTGTACCCGAGTTCCTCCTGTGAGAGCCCAACTAGCGAGCTCTGGGTGAATTTCCTGTTCCTCCCGGACATACCTCTATGGCTTAAGGAAGGGGCAAGGCATGTCGTGGCCATGATCTGTACTTGTCCTCACAGGGCCCTGTGATCTACACGCCCGCACTCCCCTTCTGCTTCTTGGAAATGAGCTGTCATGTTTAGGATCCTGGGCACTGCTGGTGGCATAGCTGCCAGCACTGTGCTACACCGAGGCTGGCTCCGTTCTCTTCACATGTCACCTCCTGCTGAGGCCCCAGGCATCAGTCAAGGTAGGTGCAACAGTACAACGTAAGCAGCGACAACCTTCTCCCCCTGGACAGGCTGGTCGGTGAGCAGTGGAAGCCTGGAGCCCTGCCCCAGCCCCCAAGCCAGTGCCTTTTCTTTTGTCATAGGAGGCACTGGTGACATTTTTGCTCAGCAACTGCTTGGCTGTGAGTCTGCAGACCCACCAGAGATTGCCAGCTTGATTTTGCATTTTGAAGTCTGCCCTTGGGATTTGGCGGAGTAGCTGGATGTGTGCTTAGCCCATAGTGGTTGACATTGTCACCACTGTTTACCAAGAACCTCGTGTACCAGGCATGGCTCTCGGCATCAAATACAGCAGCGCATTAAACCTCCCTCCTTGTGGGTCTGTCTGTTCTGGTTCCATAAGAGCTTAGCCAGTTTCTTAACGTCAGTGAGATAACGCAGCCAGTGAGCTCGGGTCAAGCACATTCTCCTCCAGTCACTTTTACTCCATTGTAGCTTTTACTATTCCACAGTCATTAACTTTTTAAACAATGCTTTGGTGCAGGAGCAGAGCCTAATTCTCTCCTGCTACTCTTGGTGGAAGTGAGTAAAACTGCCCAGCCTGAAATGCGACCACAATTTGTAGCTCAAAAGCTGCCTAGATGCATGTAAGTGGAGTTTTGGTTTGGGGCGCTGACCACGTCCCCCGGCAGCGTCGCTTCCCTCAGGCCCCTGCCTTCCCTGGATCAGGAGGTGAGGGTGGGTCTCACCGTCCCTGCGTCCCTGGCCTCACACACTCACGTAAATTCTTGTACATACTGTAAAAATCATTTTTGTTTTTGTGTGTTTCTAATTTTCTCTTGTTCCTCTTTTCCTTTTTCTTTATTTCTTTTTCTCTTGTACTGCCCAGTGAGCATGTTGTTGCATCTGAAAATGTGGGCTGTTCACACCCTGCTTTGGAAATAGCCAGATTGCCCTCCGTACTGTCTCCATCTCTTTAAAAAGCAAAAACTTAACGACTGCCTTGATCCATGTATTATCCTACTCATCGTTTTATTTTCTAGATTTTGGAATTTTTGCTTTGTTAGCCCATCACCCACTGGAGTTTGATACCTGTTAAAATCCTTACTTTGAGGAACCTGTTTGGTCCTCCTTATATTTGGTGACAAATGCACCCTTATTAAATTTGTTTGAGTGTTTTGAAGAAGTGAGATGCGAATTGATTTAGGTGGTTGCTGAGGGATTCTTTTCATGGAGTATTTAAACTTGGAAAGTCAAATTCTGCAGGATCTTGCTCGATTCCTGCTTTTATACAAATGTGCTCAGAACGTGATTCCTGGCTGTCACTGTGTGACGTGCGTGACGGCGCTGCCTGGCTGGCGGTCCCTGGTGGGGAAGTGGCCGGCTCGGGGGTGAGCTGCTGCAGGGGACGCTGTTGGAGAAAGCAGTCATCGTTTTGTTATATTTTTTTTTTTTTGCATTCAACTTCCCCGTGCCATTTATTTTACTTTGCCTTCAAAAAGGGGCAGAATTTGATCTAAAATCCAATCCACTCTTTTGTTCCCTTTACGAGGCTGGTTCTTCTGAGTATCAGGACTACAAAGCCTTCTCCTTAGTAGCTGGCTCACCTGGATCTGGTGGACACAAGGACCGCTAAAGGGGACCGTAGCTTCCTCTCTGCTTCAGCCAGTGGGCATTCAGAGCCAGGTCTGTGGTTTGCCTCAGCAGCCGTGCAGGCCTCCCTGCCGCGGCTTTTACCTTTAACCCATGGTGGCAGTAAATAGCTGTCTCCGTGTCTGTTGCAGCTGACGTCCACCACTGTCGGCCTTGTCATTAGTTTGCGGTAGTGAGTCTCCAACACCCCAGTCAACCGTGAAGGAAGATGGTTTGGCCGACTTAGGAACTTGCATTCTCACCTCTACCCTGGTTCATCTCACCCGGGGGAAGAGTTTCACCACCACCATCATGCTGTCCATGAGGCCTTGTTTCTCCTTTCATGCTCTGGTCCAAATGTGGACACTTCATATTTCACTGAATTTCTCTCGCTTGAGACATGTCAGAATATCTGAATGAGTCCATCACATTCTGTGTGGGGAGCAGAACAGATGTAAGTGTCACAAGTAGATGGAGTCCAGGCTGTCCGGGTTGACAAATGCAGGCTGGGATCTGTGATGGCTGGGCTATGCCCTGGACACAGGCCTTTCCCGTGGCTCCCGAGTGCGCAGGGGTCAGAATGAGAACAACCTTTCCTGGGATCCTCCATCCTCATCTGCTGACTGGCAAGTGTGTCGGTTAATTAGGAGATCCCCTAGACCTCAGGCCCTTCAAAACTCAGACCACGGGAGAATCTTGAGTCCCTTCTCCTGGGCCTCCTTTGTGAGAATCCAGTGCCTTCTGAGGTGACCCGTGCAGGAGATGCCGCCCCCTCCAGGGAGCACCCTTCGGTGGACTGTGACTCACTGCACCATGCTGTGAGCTTGTGGGGTTCCGGCCATTTTCCTTGCAGAACCAGACTTGAGATGGGCTTAGCGACGGAAATAATAGGACTGATTCCAGGGCAGGGCTAGGGGGAGGGAACAGGGGAAATTGAATGTGTCCTCAAACACATAGGTGGGTGCTGGGGCTGTTACTAAAATGTGGAGCCTGGGAGGTACCTGCCAGGATTCGAATTCCAGAGTAAATTGTGGACATTTGTCATTTTTAAGATGCCATTTGTCATTCAAGTTAGGACTTCAAAGAGGCACTCGTGTCTATGAGACTGGGGCTCAGGTGAAGGAGCCGGACTAGAGATGCACATTGGGAGTCGTCATTCTTAGCTGGTGTTCACAGCCTTGCATGTGAATTAGATCATCTCGAGAGTGCAGACTGAGGCTGAGGGAGGGCAGGGCTGTGCCTGTGTTGGAGAAAAGCCCAGACCATGCAGCTTTGGTGTGTCAGTCAGCGGCGTTTGTGATTTTCAGAGCAATGTCTTTTATCTATAAGGTGCTGGGGTGTGGCAGGTCCAGCCAGGAAGGAATCTGAAGGGAGGGTCGTGGCCACGTGTGTGTCTTGGGAAGATACACAGGCTGCAGGGTCTGGGAGGGTAGACTTCTTAGAAGCTGCAGTTGGAGGGGAAAGTGGGGAGTGGGGAGAAGGTAGTCACGCTCACCTGTCATGGTGGGGGGAGTCCTTGGGAGTCCCCATCCTACCGGACTCGCTTTCCCATGAACAGAAGGCAATCATACAGAGTATCTGAATTGAGGAGGGATGGGCGCTGGCAGGGGAGCCAACCTGGAGAATGGTGCTTGGAAAGTTCTGGAATAGTCTCACTGAAAACGAGAGAAATATACCCAGAATCTTAAGAACACTGATGGTGACTGGGGAGGAGGCAGTTTTTCTGGCCTCCTAAGGGTAAGGCATGTATCCAGGGATACACAGAAGATATGGGCAGTCTGTTCCAGGGGCTTCACCCTTACCAGGGGGAACAGTGCAAGCTTAAAGGGGGAGAAGGTCAGCGGAGGGAAACTAGCCAGGACCCGTGTCAGGTACCAGTCGGCCGCCCTACTTACATGTTGCATTCACATCCATGCCTCCCAGGTGGGCGGTGGCAGCCCCGTTTTGCAGATTGGGAAGCCTTCTCACAGGGGTTAAGGAATTGGTCCGTTTAGTGGCTAGTAAATGCTGTAGCAAGATTCAAGCAGGGCCTTGTCAGACTTCAAGGGCAAGTTTTCTCTACTAATTCCTGTACCTCCCTGTTATACCTGGAATGGTGAAGTGGGTCAGTTTTGGAGCCTTTCAGAGAAAGTACGCTTTAAGTGCCTCAGGACTGTTTCACAAAGCTCAGCGTTCTTTGACGCTTCTGAAGCACCGCAGTGCTTTTCGCCCCACAGAGGTAAGGTCTTACTCTTTTGACGATGACGTGGTCGCTAATGATGTACAGGAGCAAAGGCAGACTTAGCAGCTTCTGAAAGGAAACTGTCCAGTTATCCTTTCATTGGCTTTCTTGCACGGGATGTAGCTGTGCTGCAGCGTAAGCCTGAGCTTTACTTATGGAGTGTGGGTTTGATATCCAAAGTTAGCATAAAACGGTCACATGAAGAAAATCGACGTTGACAATTTATTTTTGGGTTTCATTAGTCGAGATATACTTTCAGTTAATGACCCATATAACAAATGAAATTGAGTACAGAACATTGCATTTCTTACTTTCTATTTAGAGTTCTCTTACAACATAAGGTTGCCTGCTTTGGAACATCAGCTTCACCAACACGGCACCTATCAGTGTGTTGGTGTCATTGCATTTACACAGTGAATATAATCTGGGCTCCCTCAGCCCCAAACACTCCAGTGCAGAATCACGGGCTGTAGCCATCTCTTAGTCACGCAAATACTTCTAAAATTATATGATGCCAGAAAAGAAAGAAGAGTGAGAGAGAGATTGCCTTTATCAAAGTTCCTTTCAATTCTAACCACAAACTGTTTTTGAGCAGCTCTGGTTTCCTTTGGATATGAATATATACATTTCTTTGCATGTAATCTGGGCTTTGGACTAGAACACCAAACTCTTGCTGTCCACAAGCCACAAAAATGTTAGCCAAATTGCACAAGTGTGAAATAGTTTATACTTTTTTCTGAGAAAGTATCCTTGAATTTGGGACTTGGGCTGTGATTTTTGCTTTTTGCTTCCCCCACCCCTCTTGTAATCTCTCACTCCTTCCCACATGGCCCCCAAGAATTCGTGGTCTCAAAAAAGTGTGCAAACACCCTGTTGGTCACCATGTACTGCTGCTATAGATGGAGCCCAGCCAAGACCTAAAGGACATTATCAGAGAGGACTTCCTGGAAGAAATGGGCCCTACATTCAGTTGTGAGAACAGAGTAAGTGTCAGCCAGGAGAAGGAGTCAAGAATGTGGCTCAGGTCACAGGTGCAGCCCGGGCAGAGGCCTGCAGGCTTTCGGTGTGGGGACCAGGGGAGAATGCCCTGTGTGGTCCAGGGTGGAAGGTGCCCCTGCTGGGGAGGACACTGGAGAGTGTCCGGGGTGGAGGGCTTTGGAAGAAATTGGGTTTTACTAGAACTGACACAGTAGGCAGTGAAGGGCGTCATTAGAAAGTGATCGTCAGGAAAGATACTTCTGGTTTTCCTTCTGATATTCTACAGACAGAAGGGTCGGAACGGGCGAAAGCAGGTGTCTGTCCCTTTGAGACCCACCCCGTCATTCATTTATTCATAACACACGCACTTCTGTGAGTCTAGGGGAGAGAGGCTGGAGCCACATTAGTAAGCAAAATGTATTCGCTTCTTGAGAGCTTAGCAGTGTCAGAAGTTGACTTAACCTAGAATGTTCTAGGAACAGAGGAACAAATTGTGGAGTTTGGAGGGAGGGAAGGCTTCCTTGGGAAACAGTCAAAATGAGCCTGGATGCAAGTGGGAATTAGGAGCATGTCACAGGGCCCCTGAGGTCACTGGGGACCTGTGTATTGAGGTGAGGCTGGGCGAGCAGTGACTGGGGTGGGGCTAGAATTCCACCAGGGAGACTCTGAAAGGTTTGAAGTGGGGTGATGTAATCAAATTTGTGATTTGTGAAGGCTGCCTTGGCTCTGTGTGTGTGTGTGTGTGTGTGTGTGTGTGTAGCAGGGAACAGGGGGATGGTGCCACCAACTGGGAGGGTCATTAGAAGACCATTCACAGGCTGGGAGGTGACCAGTGGGAGAGGGGCATCGGGGCTGCTTGGGGACGGCAGGGGCAGTGTGGATGCCAGATTTCCTTATGGGGAGGGCTTGTAAGCGGGGCCGCCCTAGAGGCACCTTGTGGCTGGAAGAAATTGATTGAGGCCACCAGGTGGACTTTCCTCTTCTCTCCTTCCCTGCATTGTGTGATGATTTTAGCTCAGCCAACATTTGGAACAGAAGAGCTAATTTCCAGGGTAGCCCAGGACGTTGTTGAGCTCGTTCGAGTGAGATCTGATAGGATTTAGTTTTGCCTTCAGATCTGGATGTTCACTTAGCTAGAAACGTCCTGTCATGGCGATATCCATAGGGGTCTTTATTCTTGATAAAGATTGCTTTCTTGATGAGAGGAAATTTAATACAGCTGTTGTCTTTTTCAAAAAAAATCATCTTTTAAGAACTTTAATATTCAAAGTATAGGAATATATAAAATTGTTAAAGTAAGTCTTTGGTGTAGTTTCTTTGCTTTCTGAGCTAATGTGGAGTTAGAGCCTTTGCATTACATAATAGCACATCCTTGTCAGTATTTAAAGAGCTGTTAGTGAGTGCCCCAGGCCCCATCTCTCAAAGAACCGTTTAAGTTTGCTCTAAAATAGTGAGGTCATAAAGGTCTTGTTTGAAGAAATCAAACAGTAGGTTTATAATACGCAGCATACCTCCATTTATAAAATAATAATAAGTTCAAAATTAAGAAAGTGTAGGATAATTGATTTTTTTTAAACTGAAACATAAACTTTCTTGTGCTAAAGCTGCAACTGGAAATTTTGAAAAGAAAAATCCTACTGCAATATCATCTACATGGAATTCATATATGAGTTTCACGTTTGAAAAGTAACTGTGCAGTGGTTTTCAAAGTCAGGAGCATTCCAGCTCAGTTATTGGCAGTGATGGTTGCTGATTTTCAATGGAAGAGCCTAAACTTGCCTTCTTAGCTTTTCTTTCTTTTTTTTTTCTTTTTGTTGTGAGAGTGTTGAGTAGTGCTTTGCCAGCATGATTTTGGGGCAATTTGAGGGCAGATGTCGTGTACCAGCAGTGAGATATTTCCATGCATTTTATTTTCCGGACATCACCAGGGCACATGTAGGGTTTGTGCCTGCAGGCTGGGATGCTGTAGGACTCCCTGATCCATCACCGTTATGTTCTGGAGCTGCTCCGGTCAGTGAATGATTTTCTGTGGCTTGGAGGTAATGCGGTCTGATGGAGATGATCAGATGTGCAGTTAAAGTGCTATTACTTGAAATAAGAGAAACCTAGAAACATGGCTCTAACAATACAGGATGAGGGAGGAGAATTGGCTGAGCTGCTTGCAGTGGGGAGTCTTCTCAGGTGACTCCCTCACCGTGATTCCTGCCAATATCCGCCCCAGCCCTGCATGGAAGTCCTGCCGAAGCAAGCACGTACTTTGCTCAGAAACGCACTGAATTTCCTTGTGCCTCTGTTTGCTGGCTTTTTTTGAAAACACATCTTGCCCTTTGCTTAAATGCCATCCATGCTAGTCACCCCTTACACTCATTCTTCTGGACTTCGTCCATACATAACTGCTGAATGGATGAACAGAATATAGTATCTCCATGTAGTGGAACATTATTCAGACGTAAGAGTGAATAAAAAAGAAAAAAAAAGAGGAAAATGTAAAAGGTCACCTGTTTTGGAAAGCCCAACCTGACTGTTCAAACCACCCTTTTCCCTTTGAAACCCAGTCACTTATGCTCCACTCTACTCTTTTTGATAGAAATTACCACCTTCTAATAATTTTTAACGTTTTCAAAAAAAAAAAAAGAGATGCTGATACAACTTCAAAATGGACAAGCCTTGATAACAGCACGTTAAGTGAAAGGAAGCAGATACAAACGGCCACATATTGTTGATTTCAGTGATCTTAAATGCCCAGAAATGGCACATGCAGAGGCAGAGAGCAGGTGATGATTGGAAGGGGCTGGGTGGAGGGGGGTTGGGGAGTGACTGCTAGTGACAGGGGGAATCTTTTGGGGTGATGAAGTGTTCTGGAAATAGATGGTGGTGAGGGCTGCAAAACCGTGAGTGTGCAGAAGACTACTGATGCTGTCTCTGGGAGGGCCTGTTGTAGGGCGGCTTTATTTTGTTCTCATCCTGCAATGTGAATGGTCATCTTGTGTTGTGGCCGTTTTACTCCTGTAAGTGGTGAGGGTCAGAGACTTTGTAGGGTCATGTTTCTTTTTTCCCCCTTGCTGAGTGTAGGCAAAAATTGTTTAAGCCTGGGAAAGTACTCCATCTGCAGAAATGTCTTTTAGTTTTGCATGGTGTAAAAATCTTGAGATCTTTTAATCTTTGAGGCCAGTCTGTGGGGGGAAATTGCCCGTGAAGGCTGGGTGAGACCGGGAAGAGCCACGCTTCCCTCCCGGACACGGGTGGGGATTTCACCCCCGTTCAGGCAGTGAAGGGCCCAGACCCGTGAGCAGAGTTGACAGTCGTGAATATTTAAATGTATTCGCTGCTTTATCTTGGATATTAATTTCAAGCTGAGTTAGTTTGTGGTGGCAGCCTCATCCTACATCACGAATTTATAGTATATGCTCTTTGAGGTGAAGACATGACAGAGTTGATAATTTAACAGTCTATCTTGAATTGATATCTCAGATTCTTTCTCAAAAGCAAAACAGCAGAAATACAGACGTCCTTTAATGTCAATTTGGCCTGGAACGGGTTTAGTCTCTGTGCCTCAGTGGCCTTATCTGCGGGTGGGGAAGATGATAACAGTGCTTCACTCAAAGGGGCTCGTGAGGGGAGAGTGAGAAGCACAAATGGAGGACATACACGAGATGCTCATGAATGACAAAATTTAGTGCTGTCAGCCTGGTGAGGCCTCAGGGGCAGAGATGTCAGAACAGAGCAATGCTCTCCAGAGCTCGATCCGTGTTGGCAGCTGTTATGTTCAGTATCACCACTGTGGATTATCAGGTAGTTTTAAGAATTGGTAATATGAATTCATGAATAATGTTAGAAGACTAGACATCTCAGATCCAGTTTACATAGTTCTCAAGATTTTTTCTGAGAAATGGATGGTTTCTTCATCATCTTAAATCTGAGATGAGTCTCTAAAAAATTCTGTATTCCTCCATCTTTTTTCTTTAATTTGCCATTTTTAAAAAACAAAGTTTTTAAATGGAGTTACTAGGGACTGAACTGAGGGCCTCATTCATGCTAAGCACATCCTCTCCCAAATGAGGTATATTCTTCCCCCTGATCTTTTTTAAACTTTACTTTCTTAGTATTCAGAGGTTAGAGGCCTCTAATTCTTTTTCTGGAGACTTGTCCATGAATCTGTAAATCTATAATTAATGGACAAAACATAGTGTATTAAAAAAAATCAAAAGAATATTCTGCAATCTATCCAGAAAGAAATGCTCATTGACTTAAAATGTTTCTCCCTTAAGGTGATTTCTCCTTTTTGGTCTATCTTAATTTATTAACAGCCATCCTCATCATCATAATGACCAAACTCACTCTGAGTGGACACCTACCTTAGGCTAAAATGCTTTCCTCATGTTTTACTTCATAGCAGGTGTTTGAGGGTAGGTATCAGTGTCTCCTTTTTTGCAGCTGAGGGATTGAGAGATGGAGCAACTTGTCCCAAATCACACGCAGCTGGTGGTGGCTAGCTCGGTGCTGGAACCCAGGCTGCACAGGATGCGTTCTTAATTGCTCCTCTAATCAGCCCCCTGTTGAGTAGTTACCCGAAATCCTGTGACTCCATAAATGGCCGATTTTAGTGATCACAGCCTGATGAGGCCTTCAAAGGAGAGACACCTTTGAGAATGTGAGACAGAGTGGCATAAATTAAAATTGTACATTTTCACAAATGTTTAATTCTCAGTTAATTACTTAAAAAGTTAATTTCTTTTATTTTAGTGCTCTGTAAGCACTGAAAACAAAGCATTAAAAATAATTATAGTGCAAAAGAGAAGTGGGCTTTGAAAGTCCAACCACTGATAATGATGTTACTTGTTTTTCTCTAGTGGCCCTTATTGTCAGAAACACTTACAAATACTGAATTAGTTTTATGTAGTCTTAATATGGAAGAAAAGTTTGTCAGTGAATATTTAAGTAAAATCTTTACTGTTTCTTTCCTGTTGATGAATATGTAAGTTGTTTTCATGGCTTAAGTACATTTCCTCATTTGTGAAATTGGAGAAATATCGTTTACCTTGTCTGACTGTGAGAGTTAGACGCCTTGTATACAAAGAACCCAAGAAGTGCTTAATAAAACTGTGCTGTCACAATGACAGATATTTTAGAAGGATCAACTCTGAATACTAAAGAGTTTCGCTTATTTCTGATGCATATTCAATATGTATATATATGATATATTTGAATATGGTTTAAAGTAACAAGGATACTTTTTTTGTGTAGTATGAAGTTTTAATGAAATCTGTATCATTCTAGTGAGACATGGACTAGTTAAATTACCTTAATCAGATGACCTTGAAGATTATTTACACAGAATATGTATTGTTACAACTCCGAATTCATGTTGCCGTGTAACCATCCACTCAGAAATTTAAATTCGTGGGATTCTGATGAGATCTATTAAGTTTAGTAAAATCCACATTGATCATTTTCAGGGAATAAGCTTCTCTCATTTGTGATTAAAGAAAATTTTGATTTTTTTCCTGCACTCTTAACAGGTTTAAAATATCAAAACATTGATTTGACATGTCACTTTTTTAATAGAGAGAATAAATCTCATGCTGTTTTATTATGTAAATAAATGTTTTTGTAATTCAAGAAATTTGTATGATGTCCTGGCTCTTTGAGAAGTATTTTGTAAGATACTTAGATAACCTAATGTTGGAAAAATACAAACGTGACTTTCATGAATATAGGCATAGTATTGATCTGTTGTTTTTTGTACAGTGCAAGACATGAGGCCTAGGAGAGCTTTGCTTCCGATTGCCAGGAGGACAGATCCCATGTCTCAGTTTCCCCTCGAGTAAAATGAAGTGGCCTGACTGGATTTTTTCCTCTTCTAAGATGAGCTTCCATGAGCCTATGCCTTCTGTTTATGTTCAGGAGTATTAGCAATATGAGATTAAATACTGAACACCCCACCCTTCCCCAGAAGCAAAGTGCACTATGTGCTACATAAGCTTTTAGTTATCTGATTCTCGTTTCTGATCCTACAGGCAATTTTTGTGTTGCATCCTTCTCGGCAACCTGGAAGGTCGTTGTAGCCATAGGTGGCGCTGTTGCACCTTCTTACAGTCTTAATTTTCCTGTTTGTAAAAGAAGGCTTAAACAACGGGATTGTATTTTGATTGCTTTGCTTAATGTTTCAGAAGAGCCCAATGTCCATTATGTCTGTCTACCTGGAAAAATTATTCTGCTTATATCTTAGTTTTATTCTGTCATGTCACTGTGAACATTTCAGACTTGCTGTGCAAACAATGGCAAAATTGGTCTTGTCTTCCAGTGTTAGAAACCAGTGAGCCGGGATTTTATAAAACAGCTAGAAGCGGCCTCTGGAGCACCTTAAAGCTGAAAAGTGTATTGAGTTCCCTGAGTATTGACCCCGCCGCTGTGTGTTAGTTGGTGGTAGGAGGTTTGGTACATATACGAGTGTGTGTAGTTTTTTGACTTGGGTTTGCGTGCACGTGCTGCCACTGAGCCACGTGAGCCTGAGTCAGTTCGTTTTGAGTTTTTCCCTCATCTGTGAGATGGGGGCATTCTTATCTGCTTTGTTGAATTGTGAGAATTTAGAAATTATGTAAAGTGTTTACCACAGTGGCTATGTGAAGAGGGCTCATAAATTTTAGGTGCTGTATTGGGTGAAGCCATCATTTGAGTCTTTGGCAATTACTAAGAAACAGGAAAATAAGAAAAGCTGGTTTTATGATGAAAGATATTTGAGAAGGTTCCATAGTTCCTATACCCATAATTAAGCATCAGCAGAGTAAGAACTGTTACACAGTCACCCTGAACCAACGTTAAGCCACAGAATTATTTGTTACTTCATATATGTTGGGGCTTAAGGAGATCCAATACTTATACACATGTTGCCTCCGGCAGCCAACTGAGAGATGACACAAAACAGTAAACAGGCGATAAATGTCTTCTTGTTACTGATGAAGCCATGTTCTCCATGAACTTTAGGGCTGTGGGAAAATCCGTGTCATGATACTGTGTCCCAGAATTAGAGACTCACGCTGTCCCATGTAGCTCTGGGCCACAGCGAGCCTTCCCTTGAGAGGACCTGCCCCTTCATGCACAGTGCTGTCCTGCCATGGAGCTGAGCATGCCGTGTGCTTCTGAAGGGTGGCCAACACTAGAGGGAAAGGAAGGGTTACAAATGCCCTGCTTGTCTCCCCGGACTCACACCTCACTCTGTTAGTGTGAGGAGGGCTACCTGTGGGCCAGGGGCCAGGGGTGTGAAGGGAGAAGCACACTCCATGGCCCAGAGGAGTGGTTAGGAGGCATCACCTCCCTTAGTTTAAACAGGTGGTGAGATGGAAGAGAAGGGTGCTCCCCAAGAGTTTATAAAAGTAGAAATAAGGATTTTCTTTGGGAATTAGACTAGCCAGGAAACACATAAGATGATTAGAAGGGAGACTTTTAAATCACTTTGATATTAAGTTGACATTTGTTGAGCACCAAAAATGTGCTACATTCTTTTCTGAGTGTTTTACAGAAATGAATCCTTCAATCTTCTCAACAAGCAAGTAGGGAAGGTTTGATTTTTATCCCAGGTTTACAGTGTTTAAATTGAGGCACGCAGAGGGTAAGTAAGTTGTCCAAAATCACAGAACTAGCAAGTGGCAGAGCTGGTATTGAAACCCTGGCTGTCTGGTTTTGAGGCTCCCAGAGATGGGCTTTGGGTGTTTAGCGTTATCTGCATCCCAGAATCTCTGTACCTCTGTGCATCAGTTAGCCCAGAAAGGACAGGGAAAGGAGAGTTACACAGGTGCTCATAGTCGTGTCTCGGCCACTGTCCACAGAGTGTACACCGTGATTGGCGTTAATTGTTTTCCAGGCAGTATATCTGTTCTTACAAAAGAAATTTAGTCCATTGAGTTCATCTTGAATCCCTTACTGCTCTGTTTCTGTCCACGCTTGCCATGTGACTGCCTGCCCATGATTGGGCCGTGGAGGATAAACTGTACTCATGATTGAACTCTGATATTTCAGTCTGGTTCATAGTTTCACATCTTCTGTTACATTAATAAGTTAAGTTTCTGGTTTTCTTGCATCAGTGTGTCATGGGTTTGTTTAATGTGAAACCAGTCCATGGGAGCCCAGGGGTGCTGACGGTATAATTTCTGAGCACTTTGTGGCACTTCTACCCATGCAGACCTGGCTGGAGGATGTCCGTCTTCCGCACTGATTTCCCCCAACATCAGGGTCCTCTCCCACCCCCGGATGTGAGGCTAGGAGCTCTCTGATTAAACCAGTCAGAGGCCATGTCCACCAATTAGAAAATGATGAAGTACCTGGAAGTGGGTTTAATAGAAGAAAAGGGCTTTCAGGTAGTCCGATGGGCTGTTCGAGTCCGTTTGGTGAAAAGCTGTCCAGTGTCTGTGGTTGAGCTGCTTCTTTGCTGTTGAAAATTCTGGAGTAGATGAAGGGATTTTAAAAAGCAGAAAGGAGTGATTTCAGGTGGTACATCCACACTGGTGAGAAATGATGGATGACCTCCTGTGTGAGGCATAGACAGAGTCTTACAAACTTCATAAGATAACTTTAAAAGCTCCTCCATCTGAGTGCACTTCATATGGGGTCTAGTTCATCACTGGTCACACTGAGAAGGCAAATAATTGATGATGGCAGAAAGGACACGGAGGCATCAAAAAGGTCTCAGTCATTTTCCCTTTTTAAATGATTCAGCACAGTGTAATATATTTGAGCTGGTTTTTCACTGGACAATTTTTAGTGTTTTCTGGGGCTCCCCACTGCCCGAAACTTCCGTGCAGCTGGGTGTCCCCTCAGTGCAGCTCTGTCAGCGCTTGCCCTGGGCTGACGTGGTGTCACGGGGAGCAGGACGGTCAGCGTCCCCGGCTCCGCTGAGCTCCGTCCCCTCATCCGCAGCGCCGGGTTTCTCATCCGTGTCTTCTTAGTAGGGTTGCTGAGAATCACACGTGATGGTGGTCGGGTGTGATTTGTGGTTGTCTCTGTGATTGGCATATAGTCAATATTTGATAGAAACACTTTTTTTAGTATAATTGTAGCACCTAGATTGCAGTGGTTTTTAGTCTCCATTTTTTTTATAACTTTATTCTTATTTTTATATATGCACTTGTTTTTATTTATTTTTTTGGAGGTACTGGGGACTGAAGCCAGGACATTGTGCATGCTAAGCAGATGCTCTACAACTGAGTAATACACACCCTCCTTGTCTGCACTTGAAAATAAATATTGCTACACACAAAATAGCTCTTAAACACCATCATGGGACCTTGTCTCTGTATAGACAATTGAAAACGTATGCAGTTTCAATAAGAATAAATGTTGTTGAGACATAAATTTCTGAATCTGTTAATGTGCTTAAAAACGATCATAGGTAGTAATAAACACGAATCTTTGATCCAGTAATTCTAAGGGTCTGTTTTTTCATCAAGGGAAGTTACATTCTACAGAGAAGGCTAATTGGGTCTCTTTGGTATTTGGATGGTGTAGCAGATGATCAAGGCTTTCAAAAGGTGACAGTTTTGTATTTTAAACTAACTAAAAAGTTATCTTCCAGAACTTGTATGTACTAAACTTGTGAAGTGCCCAGTAATCCAGGGGTAAGTGTCTGTCTATGTGAACGTTTGTGTGTGTGATTTCAGGAAGGTAGAAATAAGTTCCATATAGACTTTGGATACCTTTCTCCTCCAGTTTGAGGTGTAGGCATATATTTATACAAATAAATTGATATTCTTTTGTCATTTGGCATATTGGTGGGAATAAGAGGTTCTCATATTTGTTTCAGAAGTGTTGGGGAGCATGAGCTTAGATAATGGGAGGAGAAAGAGGCAAGGAGGCACTTCACAATTTTGCAGGATATGAGAAACAGTAGCTTTTCTTTTCTCTTTTCTTCTAAAGCAAACTGGCACTGAATTGTAACCAACTATTACTCAGAATTGCTTTTCTGATCAGATACAAGTGCCTCAGATTTTTCAAGGCAACATGAATGATGAAATGTGTTTAAGCAGTTATCTTTAAAAGTAGTCTTATTTTTCAAGTAAAAGGCTATTGCCTGTTCTTTCTTCCAGCGGCACAAGAAATTCTCATTGATCTATGTATATGATCTATGTGCTTAGTTTCTATGGCTTTTTCTTTTAAGGGCTTGTTTTACTGTGGTTTGAATGAATGTTTAAAATTTCTGGAAGTTGATCTTTAGAACATGCTGATTTATCAGAACTGTTAAAAACCTGATTTTTGTTTGGTCCTTGTTTGTTGGGGCAACCTATTGATTTCTGTTGTCTGTTAAAGAGGGAAATTCTTCCTCTAGCCTGCAGATCATTAAGTGAATGATTAGCAGTGTGCCTTTAATATTATTTGAATGCATTGATCATGCTTGTCCAGTGAATTTTGAATTGACTCATAGTAATGACTTTGCTTTGGTTCTGTGGCTTTTGCTCCTCTGCACAAGAATTTGAATTCTCTGTTGCATTTTGTATACGTGTTCTTCACAGGGGAAGAAATTTTGTATTTTTTTATGGAGGTGGGTTTTCCTATCCCCTCTGAATGCCTTCTGTAATTGATACAATGAAAGTCTGTTATTGCAGTGCATAATTATTTCATAAACTATGTTCTGGCATAATCAGAAACAATGACAAAGGATGATAATAAAAAATAAGTAAACCTTCCTTCCTTTGAAGAACAGATATCAGGTGGTCAGGCTCCCGCATGCTTTGTGTCTGACACACTTACTCTCATGTCATTGTGTATCATGATTCGGAGATGGAATTGCTTCAGGTTTATAAATTTTTGTTTTAACATTTGTGTTGAATTCTTTCTCCAGGCTGATGTTTCCTGCTGGGTTTGTGGAAAGAGTGGAAGGGAAACAAATGCTTTGTTTTGTTTTCAGGATGCCTGAGTTGATGAGAAAAGTGTTGATGTTGGGCTGAGGAAAAGAGTGACACTCCCTCTCCTCCCGGCTGAAATTGATAAACAAGGAAATCAATTAAGTTTATCGGTATTTGACTAATAAACGTTAGCGAGCCCAAGTTGCCTAGATATGCCCAATGGAAATTACTGAATTCACCTGCAGAATGAGGTGCTTTATCAAGTAGAAACTGCTTAGAGCAATCAGAAAAATCAGTAATATGATGAGATAAAAAGGGATTATAATAACTTTTATTTCTGAACCTTTTCTATGGTATGTTGTGTAGAGCTAATATTAAGTTTCAAGCACCAGGAGTTAAGAGTGTGGGTGGTTCTGTAGGATCGTTATTCACTGATGTGTCTAGACCCTGCTAGAGTGGCTGAAGCTGGCAGGAAAAGACTGACAGCCAGGATTTGTCATCCTAGGGTGTCCTCCATAATGGTTCCATGCGGGAGCCCATGATTGGGTTAACAAATTGTAACACACCCCAGCCGCCTGTGTACTTTAAGAAGAAAAAAGTATGCTTAGAAACTGCTTTGCAAGCAAGTTCCTGTGCATCCTCACTCCAGTCTCCTTGCCTTAAAAAGCAGAGACAATATTTTGCTTGCATAGTTGATGTTTTAGATAGCACTCTGCTGGTTGCAAAGCAAGGACCGAGGCCCTCAGCTATAAACGCTGGGCTTGTGTGCTGTTAGATATTCTATTATCCCCAAAACAAGGACCTGGCTGGTCTGGTGGTCTGCTTTGTAATTCACATATCTAAAAATGTATCTTGTTCCCCTCACCCCATTACTTCCTTAAAATTAAACAAATCCTTTTTAGTCATTGTGTATTCTACAATCTCTGCCTCACCCTGTCTTTCCCGAAGTTCCTCCTTACTATCACACAACTGTTACTGAATGTTTCCTTTGATTATACACAATAAATATGGGAGCATTTGAGAGGCTCTTGGAGTTGGCTCCCTACTCCCTCTCGATTTCTTGACTTTTTCCACAGAGTCTTGAATAATCATTCTGTATCTGTAAGACTTCTGCCAGTCAGAACCCACAGTTCCAGGTGAGAACGACGCAGACTTTATTTCTACTACCAGATGGAGAGAGAGAAGAGAATTTAGATCTGCTTCCTCGTGGTCCCTTCCTGCCCCAGGGCCACTGCAGTTCACCTGCAGCCTTCTGGCCTCTGCTCAGAGGGCCTCTGTCCCAGGACTGACTGCAGCCTTTTCTTCCCTTGTCAACATTTGCTGTGCGTTTCAGAAGTTGGTCTCTTCTCTGCAATACAACACTGGCAGATTTGATGGTGGTCAGCTTGCTGGTGGGTAGTACTATGGGGACTCCCAGGAGCCATGCTGATTCTCCTGAGTCTCACAATCGGGGTTACAGAAGAGTCGAGCACCGTAGGAAGCCCATTCACGTGAGGTCAACACAGCATTGTATCACTTCCATTTTATTTTTAAATTTTCAGTGGAGAAACTATTTGTAGCAAATTGTTCCAGATTTTCGGCCGCCTACTTTCCTCACCACGATTTCCTTGTTGGCTCTGGTACTTGTTTTAAGAACCAAGTTTCTTCTCTGTTCTTTTGTAGCTGCTGGGCTTGCCCAATACTTGATCTGTATTTGAAGCAGAATGTTTCTTCGTAATGTCAAACTGATTTTCGTATTTCTGAATATTTCATGTACACTGAGCAACTGTTTCAAGTGAAATGTTCTTGTCCAATTCCGGTTAACTCACATTTGCTGATCTCCTGCTATCATGCTGAGAACAGTTTCTTCTTGCTCTAACAAAAGTTAGCAATTTGCATTTACTATGGAAGGTACTTGCCCGAGGTGCTTTTTTTCTTAAGAGTTTTAATACAATTCACCCATTAAAATGTACAGCAGTTTTTACTCTAGGCCCAGAATTGTGCATCGCAGTCAATCTTAGAACATTTTCATCTCCCCAACAGGAAGCCCTGTACGCATAAGCAGTCATTCCCATCTTCCCATCCTCCCCCAGCCCCAAGGAGCCACTCTTCTCTCTCTGTGGGTTTGCCTGTGCTGGATATTTCATGTAAATCGAGTCACTTCTTGTAAGTGGACCCGTCTATTGTGACGGACTTCTTTCACACTGAGTAGCGTTTTCAATGTTTGTCCAGGTTGTGGCCTGGGTCAGTGCTCTATGCTTCGCTATTGCTAAATAATATTCCACTGTATGGCTGGGCCCCATTGTTTACCCATTCATCACGTGATAGGCATTTGGGTTGTTGCTGCTTTTTGGCTGTGATGAGTAGTGTTGCCGTTAACATTCCTTTAGGAGTTTTTATGTGGACATTTGTTTTCAGTTCTCTTACGTGTGTGCCCAGACAGCAGAATTCTGGTTCATTCAGAAACCAAATGTTCAACTCTCTGAAGACCTGCCAGGCTGTTTTCCAAAGTGGCCACGCTGTGTTACATCCTCACCAGCAAGGGCTGCGCGCTCCGCTTCCTCTGTGTCCTCATTAGTGCTTGTTATTCTTTTTTTTATTATAACCTATTGTAGTGAGTGTGAAGCGGTTTCTCCTAGTGGTTTTGACTTCATTTCCTTTACAGCTAATGATATTGAATATCATTTCATTGTGCTTATTGGACATTTGTATATTTTCCTTGAAAAATACCTTTTCAGATCCTTTATTCACCTTTGAATTGAGTTGCCTTTTTAGTGTTGAGATGTAGGATTTTTTTTTTCTCTTACATTTGGAGATACAAATTCCTAATCAGATAAATGATTTGAGAAAATTTTCTCCTGTGTGTTGTTTTTTCACTTTCTGGATGGTGCCCTTTGAAGCAAAGTTCTAAATTTTGATGAACTCCAATTTATCTCTGTTTTCTTTGTTCCTTGTGCTTTTGGGGTATTATTTAAAATCTGAATTATTTTATTTAAACTTGTATATCTAAAATGACTTAATTCATAGGACCATTCTAGGAGATGGGTGTGGTTGTTCTCCCCTGTCTATGGATAGAAAACTGAGATGCATAAAATTTCACTGAAATATCAGTGTCACAGCTACCCAGTGCTGTGGGAGTTCAGACCCTCATGTTTGTCCCCAGCAACTGTGCTCTTCACCACCATGCTCCACTACTGCCTGGAATCGTTAATGAAAACGTCTTTCCTTTTTTGATTTCTTGATAGTTTGTTTTCTCATTGGGGACCTCATCTCCTCATTTTCCTTTCGGAAACCAGTGTAGGTTTATTTTAGGTCTCATGTAGGGAGAAGCATTGCTATCAGTTAACTTCTTTATTATTCAGTCTCCAGTGATGATTGTTGCTAGTTGACCTAATCAAGTCATGCTTAAGTCTTTCCTGCTCATGACACTAAAAACAGTCATGACTTACAGAATGCTCAAAGAAGGAAGTATTTGATTGATTTTATTTTGCTACCCAATCAAACCAATCAAATAAAAACCCCGGTGTTGACACAGATTATAAGCCCTCCAGAATAGGGTCACTGTCTTCCTTGTGTTTCATTGATTCGGTCACAGTGTCTGGATAGTGCCTTTCAGTCCAGCAATTTTGTGAGGATACGGTGCTCGTGAATCATTGTAAGGACAGAATTTTGACAATAGACTGTGTTGTTTATTTTATAAGGGAATAGATAATATAGAAATACTGCTCAGATCTATTTTAAAATTAAGCTTGGAATTTTGAGAAGAATTCAAGGAACCATACAAAAATCTTTTTCACTAATTTTAGATCTATCTTAGACCCTTTGTGGTTATATAGCAGAATAACTTATCTAGTAGATTTGACAAGAGGAGTGTAGTATTGATTATTTGTTTTAGTTGAAATATTCCTACTGGGATAAATTAATCAGTGCCTATAAATGAACAAATATGTTTGTATGTCTATGCAACATGAGAGCAGGCTTCATATGTTTCTATATAATATATATGATTGTGTGTTTTAATCTGTCTGACAGTGTTTTTATAGTTTTTAAGCAATGTTGTAACTTTAGAATTCTCCTAAGAAATTCACTCCCCTTATACAGCAGTTTGTACTGTGTATCTTGTCTTATGCATGGGATTCCACTGTCCCCTCAGTGAGGAATTTCCTCTCCTATTGAGTTAGTAGCAGAGTTAAAGGAGCTGTGATTTCTAGGCCTTTGCTCTCCATGTGTTTGCAGTTGGCTGCCAGTTAGGATTTTGCCTTTCTTAAGATTTCATTGTTCAATTAGAATTTTTGAAAATAACTATTAGTATGTTTCACCAGTCTCCCTAGAAACTTGATGTGTTTGTGCTTTTCAGTTTTCAAATTATGAAAATTGTATATGCACACTAGTTTTTAAGTAGTCCTTTTTCACTAGATATTTATTTACCTCTTTATAGTTAAAATAATTCTTTTCCCAATGAATGAGTTGTTGTGCATGTTTTAAAATATACCTTACTTTTTATTTTTCTTATTCTAACAGGTATATTCATGGTACAGAATTTAGAAAATAAGGGTAAACTCAGTAATAACTTAAAAATGGCCTCTAATCTCACCTGGAGATACAGTTGTAAGGTTTGAAATTGAGAATTACAAGTCCTCTCAAGTTGTTCTCCTTTTTCAAGTATGTTTTGGTTACTGAGACCCTCGAATTCCCATATGAATTGTAGCAGCAGCTAGTCAGTTACTGCAGAGGAGCGCGCTGGGATTGTGATTGAGACCACGTTGAGTACACGGATCATTCTGGGGAGCATTGCCATACGAAGAGCGCTGTCATTTGATCCATGAATGTGTGTAGTGTGTCTGTCCAGGTATTTAGGTCTTCTTAAATTTTGTTTCAAAAATGCGTACAGTTTACATAGTATTATTTTACTTTATTTTTTTGCCTTTATACTGAGTACAAGTCTGCAAGGTACCGGGATCAGAATTGTATTATTGCCCCGCCACTTGCTGCCACCATGGATGCTGCGGTCTTTCTTTGCCCTCTGTAAAATCTTGCACAAAATTGGACGTCAGTAACTCTTTCTTGAATGAATGATTATATAATTGTTGGATGATGCTTGAGAGTCCTTGTGATAATGTCTTTTTCCCAAAATTTCCCCTCTTCTTATCTATGCCCTTTCTCTTCCTTTCCTCCAGCCTGGGTTTCAGCCTGCCTGTGGCATTGATTTTCCCTGCCTGTGGACTCTTCCTTTCACTCTGAATTGACCATTCCTGTGAGATGGAGAACTGGTAAGTCGGCTTAGCCTCTCATGGACTTGTTTTCTGTCCTGCAGAGACTGGGCTCGCTAGGCATCCCCCCCCCGTAGAGGTGCTGTGGGGGATAAATAACGCGCGTTGGCAGCCCGAGCACATCTGCTCGTTCCTCGTAAGTGCAGGGTAGCATAGCTTTTGTGGTGACGGCTTTGTGACCGCCCCGTGTTGACTCTCTGATCCAAAGGGATGCCTTGTGGTTTGGAGATGGGATTCTCATTTCTGTGAATACCCAATGATTGTGTTATTGGGCCCTGCTGATTTTAATCTCTTCATTATAAAGTACATATTGTAGATATATTTTTCAACCATGCATGCTATTTTTCTTTTATTATTTATAATTCTACCCTCTCATCTCTTGGTGTGACTTTTCATGGAATCCAGGAAACAGTCCTAAGCTACCTGCCTCTTCACAATTCTCCGTGGTGGTTTCCTTCCCTGACTAGAGAGGGTTTTGCATAGGAAATTTTATTTGTTCCCCTTTTCTTTCTTCTTTCTGTTGACCTTCCCTTCAGTCCATTTACCTACCCACTGATTCTTCTGACTTGTTCCAAAACGCATTTCAGGCAGCTTACAGAAAAACAGATACCAAAATAAACAGGTGAGAAAATGGGGCCAAGTTCAGACAGTGAGGCTAGGAGGCGAGCCTGTGTGAGGGTTGCAGGCATGAGACACTCGCCTCTGCCCTGTGACTTATAAGATCGACAGCAGCAGTGTGCCTCAGGCTCCCAGCAGACACAGGGAAACAGGGTTTGTGGGAGATGCTCACTGGCTGTGAAATTAATAAGTGGCTGAGGAGAAGCCCAGCCTTTCCATCTACTAAGGCTTAGGAGAATATTTTGAGTGCGTTCCAATATCAGAGTATTGTATCTTTTCTTTTGTGAGAGTTCTATGTATAGTTGGTTACATTCTATACCTGGAAATTTCTCCAAAACTGCTTCCCACGTGAGTCCCATGGCTCAGGAATGGGGTGGTTCTGCTCATTGACGGGTGTTGGCCAGAAGCAGAAAATGACAGCCTCCAAGGAGCCTGGGATTTGTCAGTTATGTTTTGTCAGTGCTGTAGATTTCAGAAAATGCTTTCACCGTTTCTCTCCATCTGAGGAGGCGGCGTGCTCTCTTACCAGCATCAGGAGCTCAGGGCCACGTGATGATGGGGGATGCCTGCACTGCCGTCAAGACAGCTGAGCTAGTCACTGCAGGCGTGGTGGTTTTACATAGTGCATTTCATGTTCTTTAATGGGTTTCAACAGATAGTTAATTAACTGAGTTAATTAACATTTAATAAATATGATGCTTTGTCGAAAAGACAGTTATAGGCAGAATATAAGTTGTGAACACTTTAAAAACGGTTTCATTACTGAAATTTCAGTAGGGAAGATTCTTTATCTTATTTACACCTCTCTTTTAAAGTAACAAAGAAACAAGACAGAAAAAGCAGAGGATGATTTCTGTTCTTCCTCTCGGCTTTCAGGTGCCCTCACCCCCAGTGGCGTCCATCCAGACACCAGCACTGACACTGGCCGTGCTCAGAACTGCTTCAGCCCTGAAGACACAACTGACAACTAGAAGGGGGCCATGCCCTGCTACAGCGGGTGCTCTCACTTTGTGGGTCCTTATGTAACTGTGTGGTGTTATTCAGGATCGCCCATTCTACATTGTGTGACGCTGCTGTGGTGTCTCCTAGTTATTTGTTTCGGTAAGTACTCGTGCATGTTTATCAATGTGTTTTACTAGACATCTAAAAATGCTTTTCTCAGATGAAAAATAATGTGTATTTAATATAAAAGTCTGAAAAAAGGGGCAAAAGTGTCTATCCTGGTCCCACTACTCAGAGATAATAATTAACAGTTTAACATCTATTTTCTGTTCTTTTCATCAATGTGTAATACCTCTGTCATAAAAACCAGCGAGCACCCTATGCCTGATTACTATGTGGAGACCTCCATTTTCCATTCGGCTTATTACACGTATTTCTACAATATTCTATCTCCCCTGGCATGATTTTTAATGACCAGTATAGCATTCTGTCTTGTGGAGGCATCGTCCATTTTACTTCGGACTTAAATAAACTTTTAAATTCCCAGTTTACTTAACTGATATACTGAAAAGAGAATTGTGGTTGTACCGAAAGGCCCCTACATCCCTTCCCCTTTTTTCCTGAGAGTAAAAACTGCTGACAATGTGGAGTATATATTTCATGACCTTTATGCCTATGTCATATATATATATATACACATACATACAGACACGTATATGAGAAATCTAAGTATATGTGTGTATATATATACTTTATTGAAAAATAAAGCCATGCTATATGTCTTCTGAAGCTCGGTTTATTCACTCAGGTGTATATCATAAACGTCCTCCCACTCCAGACTCACGCGGTCCTTTCAGATAGAGGGGTCTCCTGATATACAGGTTTGGTCTCTTGTGCAAGGACAACTTTGGTGGGAGAGTGCTGTGGACAAGGCCTTGGGCCACGCCGAAACGCCGGCCCTTAGTGCCCACAGCTCGCCTTCATTTGCCGCATCATTGTCTTGATGGTGGACACTTAAGTTTTCTCCAATTTCCACTGTCAGAAAGTATGTTTGACTGGCATCCTTCTTGTACAAACATTCCTGTGATCTTGTATGAGTATTCATTTAGTTAAGGATTCTGAAAATTTAGTCCCTGGATGTGACAATTACATACATCACAGGCTCCTTTCAAGTGACTCTAGAAATTCCTTCTCCTGTGGGGAATGAAAAGATGTAAAATAACTTATGTAACCAATTCTCTATTGCTGGATATGATTTCACTTCAGCTTTTCTTCCCACCATTGTATACAGTGCTGTGTAAATGCTCTGATGAGTACATCTTTTTGAACTGATTTTTTTCTAAACGAAACAATTCCTAAAAGTGGAGTTGAGTCTGTGTGTACACACGTTTTTCAGAGTTTACATATCCATTGACATGTCATCCTCCAAAAAGATCTCACACAGTTTTTTCTCCCACAGATGGACACTAGCTAGAATATATTTGAAAAATGTTTGGCAATATGGTGAGCCAAAGTGCTTTTTCATTGATTTAGTTTGCATTTGATGACCAGTGAAGTATTGAGCATTTTTCACTCATCAGCCATCTGACTTTTAAAAAGTGAATCATCCCTTTTGTCCTTTGCAAACATTTAAGTGAGGGAGCTTCTGGTTGCTTTGTGACAGCTCTTTGTATGTTATCAACATTAACCACTTGTCTTCATCAACATGTATCACAGAGCTTTTTCTTGTCATTTCTTGCCTTTCATTTTGTTCCGTAGATTTATTTTTGTTGTGGCCCAAAATAAACTAAAGATAGTAAATGTCTTCTTTTTGGTTTTATACCTGATATTATTCTTAGAAATACTTTCTTATAATGGTATAAATCTCTTCTGTAGGTTTTTTAATCTCTAAGATGGAGATGATAATGGTACTTGTTATAGTGAGGAGAAGTTGAATTAATATGAGCAAAGGGTTGTATTTTCTGTTATTAGTACTTTCTAATATTTACATCACTTTCTGTAATTTTTCTTGTGGTCAATATGACTGGAATAGAATTTCTTTTTCCAGGTGATTCTCTGATTGTCCCAGGACAATTATTGAATTCATACTTTGCTCTTTGATTTGAAATCCCACCTGTAAAAAATACTTATGTATACTATAGTCTCTTTTTGAGCTCATGGTTTATTTCTGTCAATCTTACTTTCTTACTCCAGTTCTATATCTTACATATTGTAAAAATTTATTTAATATCTGACAGTGTGATTTTTTTGATTCTTTCTTCCATCCCTAAATTTCTTGGCTAGTATTATGACTTTATTATTCCTGAAGAATTCTAAAATACTTTTTTCAAGTTAAAAAAAAGGATAAGGGTTATCATAGGATATTTTAGTAAGTTTTGAGTTATCTTTAGGAGAACGTACATCTTTACAAAACTGCTTTCCTCCATAAAATATGTTGATGTCTCTAAATTCACACCTCTTACTTTACCCCGCAGTACAGTCCTGTACTTTCTCCATGTACAACATGGGCATTGTTTTTGAGTTTATTCCAGATTATTGTTGATGTTTTTGTTAATTTTGTAAGTGAGAATTTTTTGCTATTATATTTTGTAACTGTTAAAACTGACACCTAGGAAGGCAGAATCCGTTTGTAAATACTCACTTTGTAACTTGTAATTTAAAATTGCAAATATTAAGTATTTGTTATAGAATCCTCTCTTTTCTGTTTTTAAAAATTTGTTTCCAATGTTCTCAAAATGGTCATAGCTAAGTAGTATAGGTGGGGAGACAGATGGAGAGAGGTAGTGGGGCTCATGTACAAACTGTGAGCAGTTTTATGGCTGCCTTTATGCTGGAAAAGCCACGGAAGATCCCAGGTCAGACCAGGGGTGGTTTTGTATGCACTTGAAAGCCAGCTTTCCTGCATGTATGGTGAAGCATGTTGGGCGAGGCTGGTAGATGATCAAGGTCGAATGGAGGTTATTGACTGCAAAATGTGCTGTGTCTGAGAACTGGTGACCATCGCCATGAGAAATGCTTGGTGCCGGGAACAATGCAGGGGAGCTGGGGAGCCTGTGTGTTAAGGATTTTCGAGCCCTGGGATTGGGAAGATCAGACTCTGCATTCAGATCTGAGTATGAATTCATCCTCTTTAGTTTACTGGTCCTCTGACTTTTGTCAAGTTGTATACACTCTTTCAATTCCTGTTTTCTTGTCTCTCAAAATAGGAGAATTACGGCCTGCTGCTAGAGTGTTTGATCAGGGTAAATAATTTGTGTCTATAAGATGCCATGTGCAGTCACAATCTCAGTGAGAAATGGGCTGTCGCCTCTTATTCTGCAACTCAGTGCTAGACAAAACATGGGGAAAGCCAGTACCTAATTTGTGTGTGATGCAAGTAGGAACAAAATTAATGTCTTGCCTTTCCTTAGCAGTATTCTTACTGCTTTGCTTCATTTAACTCTCTCCTTCTTCCCTTTCCCCTTTCCCCTTTCCCCTCCTCCATCAAAAGAGACTGAGACTCTCAGAACACTAGATTCAAATTACTTTAAATGTTGGCTCATCCCCATGAAATGACAGTGACATTAAAAAAAATCTGTACATATCCCAGACTTGATTATATTTGATTTACACACACACACACACACAATCAGCCTACCTCCTATTTGCAGAGGGAGAAGGACTACTTTTTCTGAGTTTTCATTCACTGAGAGTGAGGACAAAGTCTCTTACGCAGACTTTCACCAGGTTTCGTGCATGGTGTTTTAATTGGATTTCTGCTTTGTGGCCATAGATACAGTCTCTAATAGAAGAGAGAAAGTGGAGACATAGAGATTCTGCTGAGATATTGGTGTCATCATATTTGAGTTGGAAAGGACTTAAGAGAGCTTGGAGTCGTAACTATTTATGGGTGAGAATCCATGATGGTGTAACGTGGACAAGAACCTGGGTCTTCTGCCATCGTGTCCACGCGGGTGAAGAGGCAACTGGGCAGGGGATGGCAGGGATCCTTCTTGCTTGAGTTCCATGTTCTTGCTACTTTCCTTTGTTCAGCTGCCTTTAGTTTATGTCCATGAGGCCTCTCATGGGAAGGTCACTCTGTCCTGACAGAATGAGTTTCTTATCAGCAAAAAGCTATGGACCCACTCATATTTCCCAGAGTTTTCTGCTGACCTACTGACACTTTATATAAATGAGAACTAAGAAAGTACTTAATATAAAATCCTTATTGTTATCATTTGCCCTCGAGTTCCATAGGAATGGGGTGTTGTCTCAGGCTGTCTAAAGCCAGATCTGAACAAAGATAGGGTGATAGGCTGTGCTGCTGGACCTCCACAGTCGAATGTGATTTCCACCTTAGTTTTTAGAATCAGGCAGATGAGTTCAAATCTTGCCTTTACCAGTTATTATCTTTGTGACGTGGGGGAGAAACTGTTCTTCTTTGTGTCCAATTTTCTTTATCTGTAAATAAGTTCAGTATTTATTTTAAGGTTTCTGGTTTAGAATTGAATGAGCTAATTCCCTCATTTATACCTAAAATAGTGATCACGTGGTCCTATGCTGGTGCTTCGGTAGTTGATTACTAAGGGACTCGGCAGTGAGAATGGGGGTGGGGGAACCCTGGATAATAGAGCTTATATTCCAGGATATGCTTTTAAAAGGATGGATGTGGAGTGAATTTTTAGTAAATATCAACTCCTTTCCTAATCTGCATTGATTGTGTATATATCTTTATACTAATATATGAACAATTTTTATTGCAGTTTAAATCTTATTAGTATTTACAATATGTAGCTATAAAAAATACGTGAAATAAAATGATTTGACTTTTATTTTCTTTTCAATAAGCAACAAAATAAAATAGAAGAAAAATAAAATTTGAAGGAGTAGAAATAATTTTATTTCCGTGGAATCAATTCCGTATAATAGGTTTTTTGGTCGTGTTGTTAAACAGCATGTAAAATTGATAGGTTGTGACATACAGGAAATGAGGAAACTGTGGAGACATACTACCTCCAATGCAGTCATTTTGTTACCAAGTCCAAACTTGTTCTGCTTGCTGCATGACAGGCCAAAAAATGGGAGATGAGATGTTGGAGTAAGGAATAGTGACTTTATTTGAAAAGCTGGCAGACCCAGAAGATGGCATATTGATATCCAGGAGAACTCTCTTCCCCAAGTCAGAATTCAGTCTCCTTTTATAGTAAAAAGCAGCGGGGGTGTGGTTGGTTGTTGCAAACTTCTTGCTGTACGAATTGTTTGTCCTTGAAATCCTTTGATCTTGCAGCTGTCCATGTGGGTTAAATCGTAGTGTCCCCGTAAAACCTCCAAAAAAAACAAAAGTTATTCTCTATTTTGCAACTTGCCATCTCCACGTAAGTGTAGAAGAGCTAACATCCTTAAAGATCAGAGCCCTGAGAATAGGCTCTCCTGTATATTTCAGGCTAAAGGCAACTTCCTTTTACAAAAGGAGCAGAGATAGCAAGTCTGAGCCTAGAAAACACGGTAAAGGTTTAAAGTGAAGTGAACGCATCTAACATGGAGTCAAATTTGTTCTTTTGTATTACAATTTCTTTTTCCACCTCATAAATAATTTTAGTAAGAAACAAGAGCAATTTTTTCTTTTTGCTTCTTAATAACGGATGAGTGGGCCAACTACAGTTTTGTGAGCAGGGATGCTGTGTGTGCCTTGGGGTCACAGCAAACTCTTATTGGGGGTGGTCGACCTGCAACATGTCTGAATCCCCGTGACTGTTGGTGAGAGTCCCCCTAACCAGGGGCTCTCTTCAAGAACCAGCATATTGGCATTGACATCTGGAGACCTCTTTTTCAGCTGCAGGAAAATTTTTCAGATACTGTGATGGAAAAATCACCCCAGCTGGGGATAATCAGGGAAAAAAGGAAGAAGAAAAGTGCTTGGAGTAGCGTAGATGAGAAGGACAGAAGATAAGGGAGACTGGGGGCCTGGCAGTGGGGCCTTGGTGGACAGAGGAGCAGAGGTGGTGAGGGGCCCAGCTCCGGAACCAGCTCCTGCACCTGTCCCAGCACCCAATCCACACAGCTTTTAATTGGGCCCAAGACTCTCTCCTGTCTGGATGTCACCCTGGGCAGAACCTTGAGAATCGAAGGTAAGGGTGGCACTCAACTAGGGGGTCACTGAGGACTTTGGTCAAGTCCACATTGACATTCCCAGTCATGTGCCTTCACCTGTTCTTTATCTCAGGATCTGAGAAGCAGGAGCAAGGAACTCAGGGAGAGATCCAGGAAGACATCTGACTGTGTTAAGAGAGGACCGTCACAGCGACACGGGGAGTGGAAACACTTGCAGCAAAGAAAAATAACTTCACAACTATTGCATCAGAGCTGCAGGTGTGAGAGATCCTAAGCCTGTCTCAGAGTGCAGAGAACAAGAGGAAAGAAATTGTATTATTAACACTGACAATTGAAATTTTGTTAAATAGCCTGCTACTGTTAATTGTATCACTTGAATGTATGCAGGTGTATTTCAGTGAGCATTTACAGGTTCACACAACCCCACCAGCCCCTCTTGCTCCCATGGGAGATGGGATTTCTCAAGCAAAGTGCCCCTCCTGCTTGCGTGGGCCAACCTGCGTGTCCTCGCCTGGGGGCGGGGCTGCTGCAGGGCACTGAATCCCCGAGGCACGGCCTGTGATACACGACAGGAACATCTCTACTCTTGAATGGGGGCCTCCTTTTCCCCCTGCAGTGAAAGAATGCTGGTGACTCAGTTAGAAGCATGCTTCCAAGCTGTCCTACCGTGTTATCACCATCTTGAAGCAGTGACTGAATCTTCTGAATTTCTCCAGAATGTGGTTTACAATCACCTTCATCATCTGAGTGTGTGTCCTCTTACAAGTGGAGGAATTACTGCCGTTTCCCTGGAACATACTCACCACTAGTTCATCTGATTTTTCTGTGCTAGGCTTCAGTATGGCATGCTAAAAATTCTTCAGTCAGATCTTGAAACCCTGATGAAGAGGATTATTTATTTCATTTCTTTATATGATAGTATTTTACTTTCAAAATTCAGAGACTTCTGTTTTTCAAGGAATTTTTTCAGGGGTTGGAGAAACAACTTTGCTCTAACCATTTTGTGACCTATTGCTATATGCCTCTCACCTGTCTTCTGTCACTTGTGAGGCTGTTCCATTTGTGACCCTGTCCAGGTTGTTCATGTTATACAACATAAAGTCTGTATAAGTACAGTCCCTTTTACTCGGAAGACCTTCCACAAATACTACCTGAATCTGGGTGTGGTTTTAAGAAGACAGAATCATTAGAACATGTCCTTGCAGGTTGCAAGTGCAAAATCCCCAAATCAATTGTCAAGCTCAACATCTAAAATCTTTCTAATCTACCTTGGATATGTATGGATAAGTGAAGCAGTTTGCAAAGAACCCAAGACCAGGTTTAGAATACAGGCAGGTGTAGCTCAGCAGGTCCTCCCAACCTGTTGCTCTCCCAGTGGGTGGGTCCGAGGGAAGAGGGCATGTCCTGCCCTCCCTGAGCTGACACTTTCATAGCAAAGAACTTCAGCAAGTGAAGAACTTGGAGTTTCTTCTAAGAACCGTGAGTTTGAAAAAAGTCCAAAAAGCACGAGAGTGACACAATCCCATTTGTCTCAAGTAGGGGATAGCGGGTGTGGGGCCACTTGGGAGACTTGTGAGTCCAGGTGGGCAGTGTTGGTGGCTTCCTCTTGAGCGGTGGGACGGTCAGTGGGTAAAAGCGAACAGATTGAAGGCATGTTTCGATGGTAAAATGGAAAGGATGAATGCTTTCTGTGAAGGTAGGATGGATTAAGACCCAGGTTTCTGTGTGGATTAATGTGGTAAATTATGGTCCTGCTGTGCTCTGAGGAGGGAGAGCTGCAGAGGGATTTCTGGGGGAAAACTGATGAGTTTGGCTGTGGGTAAAGTGAAAGGTTGTTAGAGGTGTGGTCTGGGAGCTCAGGTGAGAGCCAGTAGTGAGTAGGGGGAGGGGAGAGGGACTTTCAAATCATTTTGTCTTGTCAACATACAAATAAGTATGAGTAATGACACACTTAACACCTCTATATTTTAGATTAAAACCCAGTAACATTTTGCTGTATTGACTGCAGAGGTTCTTAATTATTTTTTAATAGAAATAAAATAAATAGAAACAAAATATTGGAGTTAATGAACATCTTAGAGTTGATGTGTGTCCTTGAATTTATTTTGATACGTCATCTGTTTATAACCATAATCTACAAAAAGTTAACTTGCTTAGCATAAGGGTTAAACGGAGGGAAGTGACACACACTGTTGGGGGTTGAAGCTGATCTTCTTGGGCAAATTATGCAGCCTCTCTGTGCCTTAGTTTCATCTTCTGTGACTGCCCCCGGCCCCCTCATCACAGCAGACTTCCTGGACTAGATGTTGGGAGGGAGTCTGCTGAAGGGAGTAAGAATAGGTAACTGCTAGGGATACTGAAGAGAGAGACAAAAACAGATTAAAGCCTATAAACTGTGTACAAATACTCTCAAAGAAGAAAAAATCAAGCAGTGTTTTGAGCCAGTTACCGTAAAGGAAACAAAATCACGTGGACGCAAAGCTCTTGAGCATGTGAATATTGTGAGTGGGAGGGTGTCATCAGAAAAGTGTTGAGAAAAGGACTTTTGGTTTCCCTTGACGTTTCCAGCATGGATGGGGAGCAGAAGCGAAAACCCCCGGTTCACAGTAGAAGGTGCTGTTTTTTGCAAAACTGACCAAAGTTGGAGACAAGTCATCAGCGGTGCTGGCAAATGAAGAGGCTTCTGGATGGGGTGGGGCACTTGCTGTGACTTCCAGGTGACCTGCTGGCTGGGGGCTGTGAGGCGGGCAGTAGGTTTGCAGGGTGGCCCGGGCATAATCCCTGGGTCTGAGGCTGCTGGTCTGATTAGCAGACCTGGACACCCCCAGTCCTAATGGGGCACCTCGGTATGTGGCCTGGGACACCTGCCGTGCTGAGGGCGAGAAGAGGGCTCCCCTGAGGGGGTGTCCATGCGGAGAGTGGAAATGTCCTCCTGCAGGGGAGGAAGAGCCTCTGAGCTGGGGGCCGGATGCACAGGCAAGTCCAGCCTGAGCACGGAGGTTTTGGGGAGCCGGAAGTCATACAGTGGCCCGAGCAGCCTTGTTCCTGCGAAACTGGAGGGAAAAGATGCCGAAAAAGCAGGCTAGGGACAGACGCTGTGGTGGGTTATGAGTGACATAAAAGGACTACTCAGGCAGGCACGAGAGAACCCTGTGGGCGTCCCAGCTGGGGCAACACGCCGGAGGGAGGAGCACAGTTATAGACTTTGCCACTTATTAGCTGTGTGACTTTGAGCAATATCACCCCACCCCTCTCTATATATATCTTCATCTGTAAAGTGACAAAGTGTCAAGCTCTTGTAATCAGAAGGCTTAGCTTAGTTCTGATCCTTTTGTCCAGTCCTGTCATTGCTTCCCTGCAAGGTTCTGCAGCGGCTGCTCTTACCCTGAGAAGGGAGGGCGTAGAGGGACATTGTAATTCCCGAGGGCAGGAAGGGGTTGCTTTAAATATAGACGTGTAACCGCCTGCAGCTGCAGACCTGCAGGCAGTTTTGTTGCTGGTCCTGGAGAGGTCTTTGGAGGCCTTATCTTCGTCTTAAGACTTGTTTTCCCTTGGGGACCGGATTTGACTTTGCAGATTAATGTTGAAGATTTGGGCTTCTGGCAAAGCTGTTTTCCGAAATGAGTATATACGTAACATATAGTATAAAACAAAATGCTTTTATTTAATGTCTGGGACTTTGCAGCTGTTGAGGCAGTTCTGTTGGCCTGGTCTCCACGGAGGACACTAGGGGTCAGAAGAGCGTGCGGGAGGGCAGGTAGCCTGCAGTGCTGCTGCGGGGGTTTCTCCCCAGCAGGATGCTCTGCTGAGTTGACTCTTCTCTGAGTTTGGTTGCCAACTGAGCAGACAGCAAATTAATGAGTTCTGGTGAGATTGTACAATGACAGGAAGAAAGAGGAAACCGTAGTTTTTCTGGACTAGAACACGCGTTTGGTTCTTGATTCAGTGCGTTCCATTACAGAATTGCTGAGTTGTGTCTATTCTGGCAGTTCATTGAAATAATCTTTCAGACTAAAATTTAATAGTTATGTTTTATTTGGCGGGAGGGCTCGAGCCTGGAAGTCAGCCCCTCAGATCACCCTGGGGGAATGCTCCAAGAGGTATGGGAGGAGCTAGGATAAATAGTAGCTTTACAACAAAGACCAGGTACTTGGAACAATAAAAGATTGCTTGTTATCTAAAGAAAGCCAGATATCTCAAGTTCAAGTATTTAGTGCTTTTCTATGTATGGGATGAAGCAAACATATGGGTCATTGAATTCATTTCTTTGGCAAGCACCTAGCTGTCTAGGGACATTATCCTGTCCTCCCTTATTCTGAATCCACTCAGAGGGCACCACTGTGAGTTGCTGAGTGGCTGGGCTGCAGGCGTGTCCTCGCTGTGGGTTGACAGCAGCCGCTGATGACTTGGTTTCAGCATTCTTTGTTTACTGACATTGTTGTAGTACTTTCATTCACATTGTAGTATTTTCATTCATAGTGCTCCCCCTTTTTCCTAAATTCGACCAATATTTTGAGAGACATTTCATGACGAATTTTGTTCCACGGTGCTAGGATGTCTCATTCCTACTTAAGGTGAAGAATTTTCTGAGCTGCCATTCAAGGTGTTAGGTTTTTTATCAGGTCCTGTTGATACTAAAAGTTCTCTGGATCGCCTGTCTTACTAGTCTGTTCTGATCCAGGAAATGTTTACCCTTCATTGTTAATTCCCATACCTAGAATCACACTATTACAGTTATTTTATGCAGGGTTATAAATTTTATCTATTTCTTCAAGATGTTTAGCCATCATCAATCTTGTAGGCCTAGTTACACATTGGGAAATGTAACAGACAACAATTTTATAAAATAGACAGGATATAAGTAATACAGCTAGTAATGTTAATGAAGTCACGAGTAAGAATTTAATAGTTGAGAAGCTATATTTTTGGGTTAAAATTTTGCTTGTATTTCTGATTGAGTTTGAGTGATCTTATGAGAAATTTCATATTTATGGTCAGGGTCAGAGCAGGTATTAATTGGCCAGATGAGGTCTCTCAACTTGTAAGATCAACAGTTGCCTAAACATAACTATAATTTCTTTTTAAATAACGTTTCTGAGGGCTACCTAGTTGGAGCGCTGGAGTAAGGAAACCCACCAAGGTAACACAGAAGTACTATACATAGGTAATTTACTATAAACTTAACAATTGGAGTAGTTCATAATCAAAGTTAGGAGAAATTGTCAAAGTAATTGTTATACAAGCTTGGTCTGGTGTCTTGGGTCAGCTGTCTACCTCAGATCTCGTCTCCTACTGATCCTGGCCTGGTAGTTTTTCTCCATTTGGGCATTGTTTTAAGGTGAGCAGTGCTCTATAGGCCAGTGCACTGCAGGGGCTGTTTCTGATCGGAAATGAATCCGAAAATCCATTTCCTTCAGCTTTGGTGTGTATGGTCTAGTTAAGAGTACCTGAAAAAGTGTCCTTCCGTTCAGGTTGGAGACAGTTCTTTAAGTCATGCCTGTTCCAGTGTGTATAATCCCCTGGCTGCAGGTCATGGGGCATTGGAACTTTACCCAAGGATAGATTACTGAGCTTCAGAAACAAACCTAGTGTATCCTTTTCATAATTCAGTTAAACTGTACAGCAATGTGACATAACAGCAAGGAATGATTTGGGAAATGTCTTAATAAATATAGACCTCGATTAACAGAACTAGAATTTAATACCCACTAAAATAAAGTCTTTATTTCTCTCTAAAGTTACACCCATTTTTCTCAAATGCAGCTAAATCAAGATTAATTTCTTTACATGTTAAGTCTGATTATTTGATCATATAGGGTATTTTAAATTGGCTGTGTTGGAAGTTTTAATACGGTGTCTCAGGGTAGAATGTTAATAAGATTTGCTAAGGCCAGGAAAGCCACGCCAAGGGCTTGTCATGGATTTCTGCCTTACAGATTTAGGTAAATTCCTTTCTCTTTAAAATACTTAAAATACCTTGAGATTCCTATATCTGTTAGGAGATGATCTTCCTCATTTGTCTCATAGAGCCACTGGGGACCTAAGAGTTTTTAGTCTCTTGAGCAATCATATAGAGAGAAAAGGTAACTGTTTCAAGTCTGCTTACATAGGTATAATTTATCAAATTTCTGTGATTCATAACTAGCCTAAGAGGAAGAGTTTCTTTATGAATGGGAAACAGGTTAAAACCAGTAGTATTTCAAACAAAATCAAAAATTGTAACCATATTCATCAGCTTCCTCAGTCCCACATAACTAATCCTTTTAATCAGAGTTTTCATTACACATTAAAAATTTCTTACCCTGTTTAGTTCAGTGCTAAAGTTTGAAATTTATTATAAATCAGTAATTCTCCTTGAAGAGCAAGCATTTTCAAAATCATCAGAAGAAAACAATTAACTGTCTATATATGACAGAAGATTTAAAAGCATGATTAAACACCGTTACACAATAATCTATAAAGAAACCTGGTCACTATACCCAGAATTATCACTTTTAACATTTCAGATATACCAGAATTTTAGGGAGTCCATATAATTTCTACAGTATCTATATTAATAATTTTTTCTCATTCAATATAACCTTAGAAGATTTATGATTCATTTGACAATTCCATGATATTTAACATGGCAAATGAAACTTACTAGTTCAAAATCTCTCCTTGGGAAGTTTCAGGGGCCCTCTGTAGAATCCCAAACTTAACTGGAGATTAAAATAACTTTAATTAGAAATTGATACTTGGGGATCTTTTTAAAGATTTCAGAACACTTGGTCAGATAAACATATAGATCACTGTAAAGTAGTACTTATTCATTAACAAAAAAATACGTCAAAGGTAAAGGCAGAACAGATCAGCTAAGTGGTATAAGAAATTTTACAATCTGTTACTGAAGGTGGACTAACATTTTAAGAAAAATTTTTCCTCTTAACAGAGAGAAAACCAAATCTATTCTTGTACCAGCTTACTTCTAAGATTCATTTACTTTGCCCAATTTAATTCTAAACTTAGCCAATTCTAACCACATACAAAACTCTTTCCTCAGGTTTCCTCTTCCACAAGCCTTCCACAGATTTCTATACTCATATTAGTGTGTCCCTTATTTTCTCTTCCATTCAGAAGAAACCAGCTTCAGGAGAAATTCACCATGTTTCATTAACAAAATATAATTCCATTCTTATGACTTCCTTTACGCATTTATATTACTTTGGTAGGATACTGAGATCATTCCGTTACTAATAGAGAGTATTTCAGGGTGGCACCAACCATTTATTAATATTTCTAAACACCTTTAGTTTCACTGTAAGAGGAAGTTAAATGTTAAGTAATTCATCTTTCAATCTTTTTTTTAAAAATACAAATGTATTTTAATCTGAATTTTTTTATATAATTTATTTGAATAAAGGGTTGGTAGCATTGTTTGTGCTCCTGAAGGACAAGGGCCTCATTTTTTAAATCTTATAATCTTAAGTATTTTTATAAGCATAGTAAGTTGTTACCTAATAGATTCTGTGCTGTTTTAAAAATATGAATTGAGTAATTTAGGAAGCTATGGAGTCATTTGTTTTTTTTTCTCCTTTGTTTCTCTGTTGTTGATTTCCAGTTTCATGGCATTGTGGTCAGTAAAGATGCTTGAGATAATTTCTATCTTCTTAAATTTGTTGAGGTTTCTTTTGTGTCCAAGTACATGATCGATCCTGGAAAATGTTCCATGTGCACTTGAAAAGAATGTATATTCTATTTTTTGGGGGTGTAAAGCTCTGAAAATATCCACCAAATCTAGTTTTTCTATTGTAGTATTTAATTTCTCTGTTGCCTTGTTTATTTTCTGTCTGGAAGATCTGTCTAGTGATGTTAATGCAGTGTTAAAATCTCCAACTATGATTGTATCCCCATCAATATCCCCCTTTATCTCTGTTAGTAATTCTTGTATGTACTTAGGTGCTCCTATATTGGGTGCATATATATTAATGAGTGTAATATCTTCATCTTGTATCACTCCTTTAATGATTATAAAATGTCCTTCTTTATCTTTCTTTATGGCCTTTGTTTTAAAGTCTATTTTGTCTGAAATCAGTACTGCAACACCTGCTTTTTTGGCTTTTCCATTTGTATGGAATATACTTTTCCATCCTTTCACTCTCAATCTATATGTGTCCTTCTCCCTAAAGTGGGTCTCTTGTATGCAGCATATTGAAGGTTCTTGCTTTATTATCCACTCTGCCACTCTATGTCTTTTGACGGGAGCATTTAGTCCATTAACATATACAGTAATTAATGATAGATGTGTGTTTATTGCCATTTTGAACTTATCTTTGCAGTTGAAATGGTATATCCTCTTTGTTCCTTTCTTCTTCCTTTTGTGGTTTGGTAATTTTCCTTTGTATTATCATGGATTTTATTTAATTTTTGTGACTCCCTTGTAAATTTTTGACTTGTGTTTTCAATCTTATTTTATCTGAAAATGGCATAGCTATTTAATAAAATCCTATCATTTAACTTAATTTAGCACAAATCTAGAATTTAAAGATACCAAACATTTACAGATTATCTTAAGCATACATTTTAAAGATATATTTTAAAAATTTACCCAAAACTCTCATCTCATTTGCACTTAATTTCCTTAAAATTTTACCACACCACATTACTGTTATTTTTTTTTTGTGACAAATCTGCAACAGATATAACAGGATCATATTTGACTTTCATTAAACCTAGGTACAGTAAAGTTATTATACTTAGTATTGATGACTTTAAAGATGTCTATATTAATTAGAACATACTTAAACTAAACAATATCAAATATTATCTTAATATTGAATATTTTCCATTTCACATGACGCTGAAAGTGAATTTGTTCAGTTTTTATTTTAAAAATACTTAATTTTTTAAGCTCTTATTTTTTACATCAATTAAGCAGAGCTCTTTGACTTTGATTTTTCTTTTTTAGCAGTAGAAATATCTCACATCCATAATGTGTATGCAGGCTTATAAACAGACAAAAGCAAGAGATCTCATAGCTTAACTTTAAAACTTACTTATAAGATAGGTATAATAGTAGTTGGAGTAAGCTGAATTTGCTGGCTTAAATCACTAAGCCTTACTATTTATGAAATAGACAGTTAAGATTGCTTGACAAAGTCTGAAGGACCTGTCAGAATTCTGAGTTCTAAAATGCCAAAAATTTCTTGGCCTTGTGTTCTATTTCATTGAGCTAATGAATTAGGCTCAGTCCTAGGTCACTGTTTGCTGTATTTACATTTCTGATCAGCAAGACAAGATATGCTCTTCCAGTTCCCCAGAAAACTGCTCTGTCACCCAGACCCAATTTTATGTCCTTAATTGGCATGTTTTAATCAATGAGAAGAGCTGTAAACAAAGAATTCCATATTTTAAAACTTTAAGATTTATTTTATCATGTCTTCCAAAGCTTGCATAAGGCGTTTAGTAAGGTCTCTTTTCCTTGAGTTTTAAGTTAAACCCAGGGTAAAACTTTTATTATATTTTTTATTAGCCACTGAATATTAGTTTTCAGTTTTACGTTATATTGGACAGCTCATGTAACTCTACTGGTTTCCTTTACTTTGTTCAGTTAATATTTTCTGAGGGACAGATATGTGCCCAGCCTTATAATACCAAGAAGGGGAAGCGTTTTTCCATTGAAATATATCTATCCCACAATATAATTAAGCAAAAGGTTTATATAAAGACCATTTAAATATACCAATTTTACAAACTTTTATCTCAATTTTATTAAATCTTATACCTTTAATTTTTATATTTATTAGGTTTAATCAATAATTCTTATTTCTAGAAGGAGTGTCAGAAGCCTTTTTTTTTTTTTGTGCATTGTATCTAATTTTATAGAACAGTCTCTAGGATGCCCAAGTTTCAGCCAAAGGGCTTAGGCCCTTCTCAATTTTTAATTTGATTAATTGGTCTGTTGTCCCAATCATTGTTCAAGTATTTCAGTCTATATATACATATATTTTAAACTGTGGTAAATAAAACGGACTTGTTTGAACTTTAATGTTGGGGGGCAGTAGGTGATCTCTTTGTCCCTTTTTTTTTTTAACTTTAAGTAGTGTAGTATCAAAACTTTGTATCTAAATCCAAAAATATCCAATATTTTTACCTCATTCAAAATAACCATATAAAAATATTTATCCATTTGTGATAAGCCCTGTTCTTTTTTTTCAACATTTTTACGATCCTTTTTCCAGTTATTCAAACTAATTAACATTAATTATTCTAAGTTTTTATTAGCATCTCTAGAACCATTTATCAGAAAGGTAAAACACTAATGTTGCTTTTCAAACCAGGTTTATTTTTTTAACTAAGTTCTTAGGTTAACAATTAGATATGATTTTCTACCTTTAAACTTGATTTTAATAGGTACCAATAAAACAGCTGTTTATAATGAGATCTCTTTAAACTTTCACAAATTTAAAAGTTTTTCCAAATTAAAGGATCCGTCATATGGCCATCAATTTATATATATATATATTTTTATATATAAATATATATATAAAAATATTTATATATATATATATAATATTTATATGTAGTGATTGTTTTAAAATCAGTTGAAGAGGCCCTTCCACATGAGAGTTTGGGTGTTGCTTAAATAAATTTCAAAGGTTTACTCTCCAAAAGCTAAAAGCCTTTGTGGTCCAGGCTGATGCAACAAAGTTTAAGATGGTAAAATATCTGAATATTGGTACAAAGAATTGCTTAGAATCCAATTTATTTGCGTGGACACCATATGTACAAAATACTTCTACCTTTTGTATGGCAGAGTCCAAGGTTTCCTTTAAAAAAAAAAAGTACACATATATACACATACATACACACACTTAAAACACCCAGAGAAAGATACAACATTTACATTTCAAGGACACAGGAGAGAAATCCAAGTTCCCCCTAAAGGGGATTTTGTTTTTATAAGTTCAGAATTGCGAAAAATGTTTTTATCGGGCCTGGTTATGTACATTCAGAGTGAGTTAATTTTTTTCTAATTCCCATTTAATGTTGTAAGTTTTGTACGTATATAAACCTGGCTGGGGTAACAGTTGGAGGCTGGCAATCTGTCATTTCTTTTTATTACTTTTCTTTTTTTTTTTTTTTTTGAATGTTCTATTCCCCATTGTAAGGTCGGGTTCTCAGTATAAATTTGCTAGTACGATTTCCCGCAGGGACAACTCTAATGGCATGAAGTCTTTGAATCTACCACTACTGCAAGATTCTCTGTCACCCTAGTAAGCTGTTACCAGCCAGGAGGAGGGCCTCATTTTTGGAGTTGAAATGTTCCTCATAAGAGTTTTACTTTTATCCTGAAAAATTCAATGGATGTAACCAAATTGAGGAAAATATATGGCCAGGCTCTTACCTAACCACTCAGTCCTGGACCCAGTGTCTTTCAACTTGGACCCACTCAGGACGTCTCCACTGGGTGAGTATTTTCCTCATATGTTTCCACCAGCCCCACTTCGGACGTCTCCTCAAGGTGGGTTTTTCCCATTATCGTACAAACAGGCCCCACCCAGTATGTCTCCACTGGGTGGGTAATTCACCCCAGTTTCTTTCAACTGGAGGGCCATGTACCTGGATACACCACCAGATGAAACTCAGGATCATCAGTCAATATGTGAGATCCGAGAAACAGGAGAGACTCACCCAAATTCATCTGGACTCCCCGAGGAGGCTGATGGGCACAAAGGGCCACTGCTGGTACCAAGGCTCTGGTTACTCGGAGAGTCCAGGTGGAGAGAAGTCTGCCGTGGGTCCCTTCATGGTGTCCAAAACTGTTGACTGAAATACATGTGCAGCCGAAAAGTTAAGAGTTATGTTTTATTTGGTGGGAGGACTCAAGCTGGGATGACAGCCTGCCAGATCTCTCTGAGGGACTGCTCCAAAGAGGTTTCAGAGGAGCTAGGATATATAGGGGCTTTACAACAAAGACCAGGTTGTTGGAATAATAAAAGATTTCTTGTTATCTAAGGAAAGCCAGGTATCTCAACTTCAGGACTTTAGTGCTTTTCTATGTATGGGAGGAAGCAAATATTTTGGACTCACTGTATTCATTCTTTAGACGAGCACCTAGCTATCTAGGTCAAGTATCCTGTCCTTTCTTATTCTGAGTCTGCCCAGAGGGCACCATTGTGAGTGGCTGAGAGGCTGGGCTGCAGGCCTGTCCTCGTTGGGGGTGGCAGCAGCCGCTAATGACTTGGTTTCAGCATTCTTTGTTTACTGACATGGTTGCAGTATTTCCATTCACATTGTGGTATTTTCGTTCACAGGCTGATTATGGATAATCTGCAAACTTGGAAAGCAACCGAGATGGAATTACTGCAGGTACCTTCTACTTTAGTAAGCCGTGTGCAAACATAAACATGGAGGAAGCATACAAAAGGATTTAGTGGTGTAGGGAAGGGTTTCTGCACATTACAGCAGAACGCAATGCAGAATTCCTTAAGTCCACCTTTATTTCTGTAGAGGTTTCTGGGAACAGTTTATGGTCATTAACCAAGATTGACAAACGGTGGCACACATTGCATTTAAGAGCTGGCCGGCTGGAAACTTGTGTATTGGACAGGTGGATTTCATAGGCAAGTGGTCAGGTGGATGGGAGAGAGATGGAGCCAAGGCCTGGGCCCAGATTCCGGTTTAAATCGCCGTTTCATCACCATAGGGCCTTGGACTAAAATGTAACCTCTATTAACCTGTTGGTGACTATGTGAAATGGGCGCGATAATATTCGTTTCTTCCTGGGATTGTTGTAAATTCTTAAGAATATTATAGCACACATGAAGCACTTAACACACTGGCACTTAGCAGTGTTCACTGTGTGCGGCCGCCACGGTTGGCGTGTGTCAGAGCCGAAAGGCAGTATTTGTCTATTGAGGACGCACTGGTAGCCCCTTGGCTAGGTTGTGAATTGGGTGATTTCCTTTAATCCTTGAAACTCTACGTGACATGGGCAGTTATTTTCATGGACTGATGAGAAATCTCAGGGTAAAAACACTGTGCTATTTGTCCAGAGTCAGACCATAATTTTGGGTGCAGGGGCCTCAGTTCAGCATGGGCCCCTGGGGCTTGTGCCCTCTCCTTTCAGCACCAGAGGCAGATGTGGGTTCAGCTGTCTCCCAGCCCAGAATATCCGGCAGGACGCAAGACACACCTGGCCCTGCGCTGCTTGAGCAAAAACTCCGGAGGAGAGGCAGTTAAAAAAGAGATAAACATAAAAACAGACGACTGCAAACTGTGATCAGCTCTGAGAAGGAAAGGAACACGCCTCGCCGTGCAGAGCTGGGTGTTTTCCTGTCAGGGCTGCTCTGGGGGCGTTCATCACAGCTAAACAATCTCTGCTGCTGCACCAAGGCAGGAAGGCAGGGCGTTTGTGGCCAGGTAGGCAGGGCCTTGTTAATCATAATCACTCCCCATTCAGCTGCAGCTCTCACGGGCACTTACCTAGTAAATAGATGTCGGCCATAATCATCACGCACTTTGCTTGGTAGTTTTATTGGCCCTAATTTTGAGATGAGGTCATTGAAGCTGGGGAGTTTGCTACATGCCCATGATTACCTTGGAAATACCCCCACTGGTCTTTCAACCTAGACTGGTGTGGCTGTCATGTCCTAGCCCTGTGAATGGCATCGTGTAGCTTCTCCGAAGTGGCCCAAATGACTGGCATTGATGTTCTTAATTCGTAGGAAATGGTATGTGACAATAAGAGAAAAAGGTAGTAAGAAATTGTTTCGAAAACTAGAAAAAAATCCAGTTCTTCCCCAGCTGGGGTAGCGTACCCTGTGTCACTCACCCCACTCACTTCCTGGCATCTCCTCCCTGCCAACTCCGCGTTCAGAAACCACTCTGAGCGTTTGAAGAACATTTTGCCTCATGACACTGTTGACTACGACCTGCGACCTCTCTGTTCCTGGTTAACTCTCTCTTCAGAGCCATTTTAATTTTATGCAGGCTCCTCCGCTCATATGTAAGACTAGCCTCTTTAAACTTCTTCATGCAGCTCCTTAATGTAGATCTTGGGAAGGAAACCTAGCCAAAACCTGGGAGGTATTCACAAAGTGAATGCAACCTCAGTACTTTGTGTGAAAGTCAGAATCAGAGGAGTGGGTGACTCAGGAAAGGCTTTTTTAAGGTAGAAAGGGGAAAGTGAAAGGACACAGGGTGTGTGAGAAAGAAGCATCTATGTTCCAGCCAGCAAGTCACCTGCGTTCAGGATGGTGTGTGGAGTGTGCAGAATTCTCACAAAGAAAGAAGTGGTGGGATGGGAGGGAGGACAGTTGGGTACTTTACTGGGGAGGGAAAAAGTGGGTTGAACATTTTCTGGTTGAACAAAATGGATTGTGACATGTTATGCTTGTAGTTTGGAGAGAAGGGTTTTGTGAGGACAGGCCTAGGAGAACGCTCTCTGGCTGGGGTGTCAGCACAACAGAGAAACACAGAGAACTGGGCCGACCCCAAGTCCCCTGCTGGGGGAGAGGCTGCCCGCCAATTGGAGCCCTGTTGGCTGCTTCTGTCCCTTAGCTGGGGCCTGAGAGCTCCCTTCACAACCCAGTCCTTTCGATACAAGAAAAAAACGTGGGGCATGGGAAGGGCTGTGTCCCAGGCTTTGGTTGAGCCCCTGGGATGTTCCCCACCAGATTTTGTTCCTTGGCTTCATGCAGTAAAGTATTCAAGAGCAAGCCAGTGTTGAGTAAAGGTAGATTTATTCAGAGAGATACATTGAAAGGCAAGAGAAACTTCACGACATGTGGGGGTTTGATGCTCACATTAAAAGTAGGTACACACTCCACAGTCTGAGTGTGGGCCTTCTCCGAAGAGGGAGAGAGAGGGGTGCCCGCGAGATGGCGCTGTGTTGCTCATTTTCTTGGGCTTGGTGGCTTCATATGCTAATATGTAGAAGGACTAGCCTTAGGGCAAGGGGCCGGGATTCCCAGGGAGTTAGCCATTTCCCACCCTGTGACCTTTTGTGGCTAGCCTTGCAATTGCCTTGGTGCCTGGGGCCGGGTTATTCACAATGTTACTATTAACAATGGATGTTTAATGAATCTCAAGATCTGCTAGAAGTTAAATCTCTTCATCCTGAGCCTCAAGGCCTATTGGGGGTTGAATCCTTCACCATTTTGTTGTTAATTGCTGTGGCCTTCCTTGAATGGCTGTTCTCTGCCCCCTTCCATCCTGCCTCACTCTGATGACACAGAGAGAGCAAAGTCCGGGCCCTGCCTTTGCTCCTGCATTTAATAGCGGGTGGTGTGGGGTTGGCTTATGATGACTCTGAGTGGTGAGAAGGATGTTTCAGATTTCCCACGTGAGACATGGGGACATGCCAGCAGCCACCGCAGATTTATGTCACGGGCATTATCGCTTGTGTTGTTACGGAAACAACAGGCCAGCCAAGACACAAGCACCACTCGGGGGGTTGGAGCACTGAGATTTACTACGCTGGCGGGCTCAGAGCGGCTTCTGTTCCCAAGGTCTGAGCACCTCCAAGACCTGCACATGAGGTTTTATAGGCTTAATTACAAGTATGGGGCTATTAGCCAATAATGCTCAAACAACATAAAGCAAGGAATCAGTACACTGAAGCTTATCAATTTGGAACAGATCACGTTACTGACAATTGTTGACCTTGGATTTACGAGTTAGCTTGTTAGCCCAGTAAACTGACTCTAAACTTCAGATTTACGAGTTAGCCCAGCAAAACTTAGATCAGTAAACCGACACTTATCACACTTAGATTTGTGACTTAGCTTGTTAGCTCAGCTGGGCTTTTCCTTCACTGTGTCACTTATCTTTTCTATTTTTCTTCTTTAAATATTTAATCCAAATTTAATATCAAGGATTTTTGGAAAGAATTTCTCTTTCTTTTCTTTGGGGCTCTTTTGGGGTGGTAGGTAATTAGGTGTATTTATCTGTTAGTGGAGGCCCTGGGGCTTAAACCCAGGACCCCGAGCACACTAAGCACACGCTCTACCACCCGCCCCATCATCTTTTTCTTTTTGCTTTAGCTGCCAAGAATCTTAGAGCTGAATTTCTAGTCGGCCTTTAACACTTGCCCTGACTTCATGGAATCCATTTTTATGACTTTATCTCCCCCTGGTATCATTTAAGCATTGAATCTCCATTTTCTCTTCACTCAGTTTTGCCTTTTTGTTGTTATGATTGTTAAGCTGTGTTGAAAAAATTGATTAATTTCTCTTTTAGCAGGAGGCTGTTAGTAAATAAATATGTAAACTAACAGCACACTTAAATGGTTTTATACATTCTAATCTGTTTAGTAGTTACTTAAAAATCAAATTGGATATTACAGTGATAACATTTTTAAATTAGTTTTTAATTTTTTATAATGATATAACTGATTTAAAATATGATATAAGTTTCAGCTGTACAATAGATGCTCCATTTATACTTACAGAAAAACATTGGCTGTATTCCCTGTGTTGTATGATACATCCCTCTAGCGTGTTTACATTTCATGTTGCAGTTTGTATAAGAAATTTGGGTAACGCAGACTCTGGGACGTGGATGTGTCTGACTCAGGTTCACGCAAACCCTGCCTGTCAGAGCTCAAGTCTTCACTACTGTCTGCAGGGGAGCGAGTGGAGGCAGCTCTCTTCAGCGCTGGCACCACCCTCTGAGTGGCAGTGACAATACTGACTGTCTGTGGACGTGCAAAATGTTGTTCCAAAGCTTTACATGCATTTCTGCATTTAACAATTAAAGCCCTCCTGTGAGGAAGTGTTTTATGTTTTTAATGAATAATACATTTTATTTTGATATTGATAGATTTCAAACCTACGGAAAATTTACAGGAGTAGTACAATAAACTCTTAGATACTGTTCACCTTAATGGGCAGTATTTGGCCTTTTGTGTCTGGCTTATTTTAGTATAAAGTTTCAAGGTTCATCCATATTGCAGCCTGAATCAGTACTTTATTCTTTGTGTTTGATAATATCCTTTTTCTTTTTTTTTCGTTTTTGGTCTATTTAAAAATGTTTTCATTGAAGTCTAGCCAGTTTATAATGTTGTGTCAGTTTCTTGTGTACAGCATAACACTTCAGTTAAATAGGAATATTCATGTATTCATTTTCATATTCTTTTTGAAAATAAGTTACAAGATATTAAATATATTCTCCTGTGCTATACAGTGTAATCTTGCTGTTTATTCTATACATACTCAGTATCTGCATATCTTGAACTCCCAATTTATTCCTTCCCACACCCTCTCCCCTCTGGTAACCATAGTTTGGTTCCTGTGTCTCTGTGTCTGTTTCTGTCCTGTAGATAAGTTTATCTTTTTGTTTCTTTGGTTTTTTTTTTGGTTATTTTTTTAGATTCCACATGTGAGCTATCTCATATTGTAATTTTCTTTCTCTTTCTGGCTTACTTCACTTAGAATGACATTCTCCAGGTCCATTCTTGTTGCTGCAAATGGCATTATTTTATTATTATTATATGGGTGAATAGTAGTCTATTGGACAAATATACTGCAACCTCTTTATCCAGTCATCTGTCACTGGACATTTAGGTTGTTTCCATCTCTTGCTATTGTAAACAGTGCTGCTGTGAACACTGGGGTGAAGGTGTCTTTTTGAATTACAGATCCTTTTGGATATATGCCCAGGAGTGGGATTGCTGGGTTATATGGGAGGTCAATTTTTTGTCTTTTGAGGAACCTCTATACAGTTTTCCACAATGGCTCCACCAAACTGCATTCCCACCACAGTATAGGAGGGTTCCCATTTCTCCGCAGCCTCTCCAGTATTTATTGTCTGTGAACTTCGGAATGATGGCTATTCTGACTGGTGAGAGTTGGTACTTCATTGCAGATTTGATTTGCATTTCGCTGATAATGATATAGAACATTTTTTCATGTGCCTATTGGCCATTTGTATGTCTCATTGGAGAAATGTTTCTTTAGGACTTCTGCCCATTTTTGAATTGAATTGTTTGTTTTTCTTTCTTATTAAGTGTAAAAGCTGTTTACATATTCTGGGAATTAAGCCCTTGTCAGTTTCATTTATTGCAACTATTTTCTCCCATTCCATAGGTTGTCTTTTAGTTTTGCTTACTGTTTCCTTAGCTGTGCAAAAGCTTGTAAGTTTAATTAGATCCCACTTGTATATTTTTGCTTGTATTTCTATTGCTTGAGTAGACTGCTCTAGGAAAACATTGCTGAGATATATGTCACATGTTTTGACTATGTTTTCTTCTAAGAGTTTTATAGTGCCTTGTCTACATGTTTAAATCTTTATCTATTTTTTATTCATATTTGTGTATGCTGTGAGGGAGTAGTCTAACTTCATTGATTTACATGCAGCTGTTCAATTTTCCCTACACCATTTGCTGAAGAGGCTGCCTTTACTCCATTGTATGTTCTCACCTCCTTTGTCAAAGATACAATGACCAAAAGTTTGTGGGCCTATTCTTGATAATTTTGTTTATCCGTTCATTGATAGATGGATATTGTTAGTAACTTTTGACTACTCTGAATGATACTGCTATGAATATTGATGTGAAAGATTTTGTGAGAATATGTTTTCATTCTTTTGGCTGTACAGTTGGCCCGCCACTTCTGTAGTTTCCTCTTCATGGATCCAGATGGCTGATTGTAAAGGGACTTGAACATCCTTGGATTATGGTATGCAGGGTGGGGTGTTCCTGAAAACAACCCCCAAGGATCCTGAGGGACGACTCTATATGTAGGAGTGGAATTGCTGAGCCATATAACTCTAAACTTTTGAGGAAACACCAGGCTTTTCCAAAGAAGCTGCACCATTGCCGCTTTCCTACGGCTGTTTATTGAGGGTTCCCATTTCTCTACCTCCTGACCGACACTTGATATTGTCCATGATTTGATTATAACCATCCTAGTGAGTGTAAAATGAGATCTCATTTTGATTTAGATTTCGCTAGTGATACTGAGCATCTTTTCATATGCTTATTGGCCAATTGTGTATCTATTTAAATCCTTGGCAAATTTAAAAATTGGGTCAATTTTCTTTGTATTGCTCAGTTGTAAGCATTTGTTTTATATCCCGGATACTAGCCTATTATTAGATATATGCTTTGCAAAATTTTTCTCCTATTCTGCAAACTGTCGTTTCACTTTATTTTTTTAAACATTAAAACAATTTCTTTATAGGGGAAGTAATTAAATTTTTTCTTTGTTCTTATTTTTGCCAAGAACGCACTCTATCACTTGAGCTACCCCCTTCCTCTTTCATTTCACTTTCTTGATTATGTCCTTTGTAACAAATGGTTTTAATTTTGATGAAGTCAATTTTATCTGCTTTTTTTTTTAATCAATTGTGCCCTTGGTATTGTATCCAGGAATCCATAGCCTATACTACGACCACAAAGATTTATACTATGTCTTCTTTTAGAAAATTTATACATTTAGTTTTTACGTTTCTGTCTGTGATCCATTTTGAATTAATATTTATTTGTTATATAAAATACAGGGGTCCAGATTCCAGATTCATTCTTTTGCCTGCAGATACCCAGGTGTCTCTGCACCATTTGTTGAATAGACTATTCTTTCAATGGAGTGTTGTTGGCACATTTGTGGAAAGCTGACTGTAAATGTAAGTTTCCCCCCTGGATTTTTTATTATGTCTCATTGATTTATGCATCCAAACTTATGCCAGTACCATAATGACTTGAGTACTATAGATTTGTAGTAAACTTTGAGTGAGTCCTCCAACTTTGCTCTTCTTTTTCAAGATAGTTTTGGCTGACCTGGGCCCCTTGCATTTCCATATGAAATTTGGGATCAGTTTTTCAATTTTTGGAAAGAAGTCAGCTGGAATTTTGATAGAGATTCCATTAAATTTGTAGATCACTTTGGGGAGTCTTAACATTTTTGACAATATTGTCTACCATTCCATGAACATGGGATGCTTTCCATATATGTAGATCTTTTAAATATTTTTTGGTGATACTTCAAAATTTTCAATGTACAAATCTTGTAAAATTTTGTTAAATGTATCTCTCATTTTATTTTTAATGCTGTTGTAAATGAAAGGCTGAGCTTCCTAAGGGTGGGACTATATATGAATTTATTTATTTCTAGGATTCCTACACAGCAAATACCCTAGGTTTGTATTTGCTACATAAATCTATCCACAATTCTTCCCATCCCTGTGTTATAAGAAACCAAGACCTAGGTTAAGCTGCCTGAACACCTATGTGGACGTGAGAAATGAGACCCTTGGGTGGGGCTTTGTGCAGATGATACTGAGCTTATTCAGGATGGTTCATCTTAATTACTTTTAAACAATCCTTTCAGTGTATTTAGTCAGATACATTAAGAACATGCCCTTTTGATGTGCAGAGGATCTAAGAGTAAAATTTTCAAATAATTTCTAGTGTGTGTGTTGTACTTGAAACCTAATTTGCATCAATCTTTGAAGATTTATGTTTCAGGAGCTTTGACTAAATAATACCTGTCTTTATTCAATAGCTACAACTAAATGCTCAAGCAACATGTAAGAGTTTGAGCAAACTGCCCCCGCCCCGTATTGCTGGTTGGCTGCAGCTGTAAATGGAGTCAGCGTTTACCTCTCCCAGTACGCTTATGCTGATCTGCTCAAAGTGATCGCCCAACAGTTTGTTGGTGGTCTTTTGGACAAAGCCATAAAGCATTGATTGAAGGTTGCTGGAATGGAATCTATTTTTATTAATATTAAATAAGCACATATTGAGTGCTTACTGTATGTTGGGAATTTTCCCTCAGCCTCACATGAAAATTATTCCTCTTAAAACCTCTCATATTTCCTTGTTATTCGCACTTTACAGATAAGGAGACTGAGGATTAAGTCTTCTCTCTTTTGGGGGGAGCTCATTATCAATTATGGAAAGTTGTAAAGAAAAAGATATTGATTCATCCAGAGAAAACATTTTTCTGAGAGTCAGCATTGAAGAGGGTGACCACTGAAGAGGGTGATCATTGTTTGAGTGAGACGAGCCCCGGGTTGTACGGAATCAGCATCCCTGTCTGCACACGGCACATGTAGAACTACGTGGTGGGTGAGGTGGCGTGGCTGCACAGGGAATGCGGATGCCGGGCCGTTGGGCTGTGCTCAGGCCCGGTGGGGCATTCTCCTAAGGGCAGTGGACCGTCATTGACAGATTTTATGTAGGGGAGTGGGGTGCTCTCGTAGGTCACTTTTGTCTTGTAGAATGCTTAGAAACATTTAGAAGGCTCGGCAGGAGATGATGTGATGAGTCAGAGTACGGTGGCTGCGAGGTGTAGCAGTGTTCAGTTTTCAAGTGATTTTCAGTCCCTGGTTTATGGCTCAGTAGCCGTGTCACTTTGGATGACGCACTCAAGGAAGTGAAACAATTTACCTAATCAATTGAAGCAATGATGTACCGACTTCCCAGGACTGCTGTGGAAATCCAGTAAGATAACGTGTGCACAGTGTGCAGCATGGTCCGCAGCACAGAGTCAGTGCTGAGTGAGTGCCAGTGAGTACCTGGTAGGTCAGGTGTGGGTGGTGGGACTTGATGACTGAGGATATCTGGGCCCTGAAAGAGGGGTCCAGTCACATCTGTGAGTGATGGGCCTGAGCTGGGAGAGGCAGGGAGACCTAGCCCCCAGAACAGGGGACCTGGGCTGGACGGCTATTGGAGGAGCACCGTGAAGTCAGCTCTTTACAGGTGGAGTTGGAGGTACCCTTGAGACATCTAAGTGCAGTGTCACGAGCTCACAGAGGAGGTCTGGGCCCGGGCTGTGCATTTTCCTATAATCTCAATCCCTGAGGACGCCAAGGTATTGATCACTGAGCATGAAGTCATACTTGACAGGACAAGTGAATAGTAGTATCATCTCTGTCATCAAAGCTCACATCTCTTTATTCATCACTCACTTTGCTAATTGGGAACTTACAGAGCTCACTTCACCGCCCTTCCCTGGGCTCAGGCTCCACAGAAAAGAGCTGGTGATTCTCCATCTTTTCCAGAAGAGGACACATTTAGCTGGTAGATTTCTATACCTCACCAGACTTAGAATTTTAGTTTGTTGGTTTAATTCTATTTTCTGTTGGCCATCTCCTGACAGGAGAGACGTTTTACCTCATGGTCAGGTTTCAATTAGCTGTTACTGAGAATTGCTGATCTGATCCATAGTATATGTATTCTATTAACTTTGTAGAGTACTTATCATTTTTCTGTCTTTGCCCTTTAATTTTGTTTGCCCCTTCAATTTTCTATCCTATTTGGGGCCTTAATTTATTTTTTAATTAAAAAATGTCTGTTAGCAGTTAAGAAAACTAAAGCAAAGAAAAGATGCACATGATAGCTAAATTTAGAAAATATCTAGTATGTTTTCTGTCTCGGCGATGGAGGGTTCTAAAAACTCGTGAAAACCTTCATTACATAAGTTCCTTAAAATGCAGATTAAGAAATAATAACTTCTTCATCTTTCAAGCTGCAAGGCTAATTGTCAAGAAAATGAGGGGAAATCCTCAGAAGCCAAGACAAACCAGAAAGTAGGGATTCTGGGAGATATGTGAGCCTTAGAAGCCCTGGGGTGCCTGTTGGCTCCTGTACTGAGATTCAGTTGCCCTGGCAGGAGGGCAGGGGGTGAGCCCGAGGCCTCTCAAACTGGGTGTTGGATGGCTGATCTTATGTAAGGCCAAGCACATCCTGAGAATCCTGCTTTACAAAAGGGTGAATTTGAAACAAAAGAAAAAATACATTGCTCAAGGCAAGGAAATAAGGAAAGTCAATTTTTTTCGAAGAGGGGAAAATAACATATACAAAGTAAGGATTTAGTTTAAAGCTGTTATGGCATGAGAGTGACCACAAACTCCTGGCAGAAAATCTCAGCTCCTCCCGGAAATAGAAGTTGTGTTTTGAAGATTCAGTGGACAGCCATTCCGAAAAAGGCCTCCAGAGTCTTCTATATCAAGATTCTGGACCCAAATACCTCCCTTCCATGGTCTCACTTAAATAACCAGAAAGGTTTTAAAGGAAAGAAGCAATAATCATAGTTCTATTTATTGACATTATTATATGCTAGGAATTCAGAGGTGACTATGGAGTTGTCTCCTCTTTTATGGACCTTACTTTCTATTTGACATAGTTGGGGAACTTGGTGGAGGGTGTTGTTGGTCTGTTGCAATTAGCCAGGAGAGGAGATTAAGAAAGCAGTGAAGGGTGGGTGATATTTTTAGCTGAGGACAGTCCTGTTCAGTTGGCTTGTAATTGCAGGCTCGTTCAGTTGTCACTGGAGGGAGTTGATCTTATGGAAGATGGACTTAACTCAGGCCTCTTCAGAATGGACAAGTGAACCTGGAGAAAGACAGTCAAATCTGTGCAGACATTAAAGTCCACGTGAACATGCTGTATCCCTGAGCCAAAGATAGGACAAGTAGGCAGCACTTCTTGAGGACAGAGGAGAGGCTTTTAAGTTTCTCCAAGAATGAATCCCAGGGAACCGTGATGGCCAGTTGTCAAACTGTGACTTTGCTCTTTGGACGGTGTACCAACCAAGGGTATTGGCCTTTCATATGTTTTCATTTCTCTTTAATACATGTCAGGTGATGAGGACGTGGGCATAAACGTTTGATATCTTGTCGAGGTGAGTCTTGGTACCTGACTAGAAGCGCGGGCACAGCTACTGGTGCATCATACATCTTGCCGCCCATCCCGCTCCCAGGCTCCGTGATCACGGCAGAGTGGTTCCTTATTGAGCTGTCCGTCTCCTCTGTGACATCGTAACCAAACAAAAGGCTGGAGCGTATTACCTTGGCTTTGCTCTTTTCCATCCTTGTCTTAGAATGATGATGACAGGAAGTGGACCCAGTTACATTTGCAGATGACTTATAAGTAGGGCTGTCAGTACAAACCTTGTAATCCCCACTGTGTGATCTAGAGAAGAAAGTTAAATTCTTTCCAAATTGTTTTGATGCACTTATGTGGGAAAATGATGTACGTTTGAATGTGTATTTACTCTCTGAATCATCATGGCTAGAGATGAATATTTGTAGACATGGAATGAGTTTTCTGTATTTGAACTGTATGGTCCCCTAAATTCTCCAAGCTTTTTAAAGTCATCACTGGAGTACTACCTCCAGAGTGCCCCAAAGCATCCACCACTGCCTGCTCTTCGGACACTGTGAGTTTCCAAGTTGGAGAAGGCTGCTGGCTGGTGAGGCATTCTCTGGCACATCTCTGGTTGGGTGATGTGAGCTTAGCACACAAGACTTGGCAGACAGTAACTAACCACGATCACGTCCATTTCTGGAACACTCATGGAGGATTTTACACCTATGCTAGTGGAATACGTTATTTCATTTAGTTTTCCCAACAATCATAATTAGACTTTATCACCTGTATTAAAAAGGAAACTGTCAAAGCGAGTGACGTGCAGACTTTGGACTGGAACACGGGTCTTTCTAATCCCTGTCTCTGTTCCCTCCCCGGCCTATCCTTCCAAATGGCCAGGAGACTCTTCCTCAGTCTTGAGTTTCCCACTGATGTTAACACTCTCTTTGTTTCTGGAGAGGAAAGCAAGTCTAAACTTCCTTTCCAGTTGGAAATGGAATGAAGGGTTAGCGTTGGAAGCCGGGAGAGTCTGTCCTGTGATGAAGCGCTCTCCGAGCCACTTCCACTGGGACGTCACTTCCCTGTCTGGGCCCCTTGCTCAGCCTGTGCACAGGTGACAGCGCAGATGTGCTTAGCAGTCCTCCCGGACAGGGCAGTGGGTTGGAAATGAGTTTGGGGATTTGGTTTCATTAGATAGCTTCCTGAGGGTCTTGGCCTGGCACTTCGATTGGGAGCATTCCCTGTCCCACAGCCTCGTGCTCTGGGCCCGTGTAGACCTGACGTGGCCTCAGCCTGAGGCTCAGGGCCCGTGGTGATGTGGAGCATTTTAGTCCATGGTCTGCCAGAGGCTCTGACAATTCTGGGCTGTGGGACATTGTCCAGGATGATAATAATTCCTCCCCGAGTTTCAGATTTCCTTGCCTGTGAGCCGGGGTAGTAATAGTTTCTGAGATGATTGTAATGATTCAGCAACGGGCGCAGCGTGTGCTGGCAGGTAGCTGGTGCTTAAGGAGAAGAAGTCGCAGTCACACTGTCAGCCTCTCACTGTGCGCTCTGTGCTTTGAGAGGTTGTGTGTTTGGTGAAAGTCCCGCCCAAACCCTAGGGTCTAGATGAACTGTTGTTCCTTTTCTTTCCCTTCCTTTCCCTTCCTTTCCTCTTTCCCTTCCCGGTGTCCCATGTTTAGGTAGCAGATTCCTCTATTTCAGGGAATACGGGCCTTTCTAGTAAAAGGACAGGCGAAATGCGGAGAGGTGGGGCCCGGAGGGGGTCTGGAGCGTCTGCACAGCGCTGCTTCCCTGCGTTTCTGCATCCGGTCCCGTCAGTGCACGAAGTCAGCCTTCCTCTTCTTTCCTGTGTCATTGGGTCTCTGTTTTAAGGGAAAACCTTTTTTACAGGTGTCTTTTCACTTAAGTGTTTCGTTCAGATGCTTGTTGCTTTTCTCCCTGTGCTTCAGCGTTCCGAGGAGAGAATTCAGCAGTGCAGCCTCCTCTCCGAGCTCTATGAGTTGATCGGCTTCCACTGCAAGTCCGCCTCCTTCAAGAGGGTGGCCCCCGTGCCGCGCGCGGCCCCCGGCCTCCCGGAGCCTGGCGGGAAGGCCTGCTCCCGCCTCCCCCTGCAGACATTTCCTGGCTACAGTCTGTCGCTGGACCTGCAGGACTTCAGCAAAGGTGTTGGAACTAAAACATTGCTTCAGTCCCATTAACCATGCCTGGTTTGGGCCCTGCTGTCCTGTCTCATCAGGGTGCATTTTGATTCGTTTAGAACAGGGCTCAGCAGACTTTTTCTGTCAAGGGCTTGGGAGTAAATATTTCAGGGTCTGCAAACCTCCTGATCTCTGGTGCAGCTGCTCAGCTCTGCTGTTCAGACGCCAGAGCAGCCGGACAGTCCACACACCCACAGAGCTTTATTAACAGCAGTGGCTGGGGCTGGATTGGGTGTATGAACTGTAGTTTGTCCCCACAGCCTCCTCACTATTGACACCTGCACCACAGCGTGCATTTGTGACAATGGTTGAACCTACACTGACACGTCATCATCACCCAGAGCCCATAATTGACACTCGGATTTACACTTGGTGGTGCGCACTCTGTGGGTTTGGACAGATGTGCAATGACATGTATCCACCATCACAGCATCATACAGAGTCGTCTGTCTTAGTGACCTTAAAATGCTCCGTGCTGCACCTCATTCATTGCTCCTTCCCCTCTAGCCTCTGACAGCCACTGATCTTTTAGTCTCTGTGGTTTTCCCTTTCCCAGAACACCATACAGTTGCAGAACCTTCCCAGATTGGCTTCTTTCACTTAGTAATATGCATATAAGGTTCCTCCGTGTCTTTCCATGCCTTGATAACTCATTTCATTTTAGCACCCAATAATAGTCCATTTTCTGCATGGACCACAGTTTATCCATTCACCTACTGAAGAACAGCTTAGTTGCTTCTGAGTTCTGGTGATTATGAATAAAGCTGCTATTGACATCTGTATGCAGATTTGTGTGTGGACATAAGTTTCCATTTCGTCGAGTAAACACCAAGGAGCACAGTTGCCGGATCATATGTTAGGAGTACGTTTAATTTTGTAAAAAATTGCCAGACCGTCTTCCAAAGTATCTGGGATAATTTACATTCCCACCAACAATGTATGAGAATTCCTGTCGCTCCACATCCTCACCAGCATTTGGTGCTGTCAGTGTTCTGCCTTTTGGCAGTTCTGACAGGTGTGCAGTGATACCTCGCTGTTTCAGTCTGCATCCCCTTGATGACAGATGCTGTGGAGCATCTTTCCATAGACTTCTTTGGCATCTAGATTTCTTCTTTGATGAGGTGTGTGTTCAGGCATTTTGGTAATTTTTTAATCAGGTTATTCATCCTTCTTGTTGAGTTTAAAGAAATTTTGGTATATTCTGGATATCAGCCCTTTATCAGTGTGTCCCTGCCCTTCACCTTCAGCACCGGAGTTGTCCTTTGGGTCTCAGTGGAGTGTCAGCTCTTCATAGAGGTTCCCTGTTTTCCCTCAGCCTAAATACTGTCCTTGTATTTTTCACTTTCATTGACTCATTTTGTTCTTTTTAAATAGCATTTCCCATAATTTGTAAGTATATTAAAAAAAGGGGAATGATTGGACACCGCCTCCCCCACCAGTCTGTGTGCCCTGTGAGAGCAGAGGCCCTGTCCCCACTCACTGTTTCCCATGAAAGCACAAGGCACATGTCCATGTAAAAGTGTGTAACGTGGGGCCAAACCTGATGAACAGCTATAACGACATGTGTTGGCTGCCATTTATTGAGTAGACTTTGTTTCTGATCTTAATTATTAAATCACATGAATGAAACTTGTTTGTTTTGAAAAATAAAACAACAAAGCTCACCTCCATGTGATTGGTACTTTCTACTTCGCCTTCTGAACCAGGAGGGGATGTTCACCATCATTTTGTGGAGGAGGTTGGGGAGGTAAAGTAAGAGAGTGAGATCAAATAAAGTAAAAATGATAACTATCAGTTGGCTTTATTTTCACTAAGACATAAAAGTTACTTTAAACCCTATCTCAGCTGTTGTTCTGTTGTTTTATACATTTCTCATAGAATAAAATGGAAGCCCATTAAACCCTGAAATGAAAATTGTGTGCTCAGGTCCTGAAAAGTGTTTATGTTTAGTTCTTTAAGTGCAAATTTTCCCTGCTGGTTACAGAAAGTCGAGGCGGGAACACAGCCGTGCGCTGTGTGTGTCTGCCGGCTTCACGAGCTGCTCACTGTCATTTTCATTTTCTTGTGTTGCAGTTTATGACGGTTTTCCATCAGATATATTGCTCAGCCTTTTCCTGAATGAAGGATTGAATTTTCCACAGAAAATCTTATGAAAGAGAGTGACAAGGCACATGGGTTTCCCAAAAAGGAATAGTTGATGTAATAAACTCTCACTATGGTGAACTTTTTTAATACAAGCCAGTTGAAAATTTTATCACTAGGTCATATGCCACAAATCTGTCTTAAGAATAAAAAGATTCAAATTTTATAGAAGAAGCAGTTTGAATCAAGTAGAAATTATGATTTGTACACTATTTGTTGGTAGAACTTATACTCAGTCTTATTATAATTGCCTGTGGAAGGAACTGGATCATTATTTATTTATTAAAAATTAAATCCACTAGGTGCTATTTGCTCCATTCTTGATGCGGCAGTGCTGAGGTTAGTGAAGTTCGGCCATTTAGGATTCTTAGCTAGGTTTTCCGGACATTGATTTCAGCCTCCTTATCTTTCCTACAATCTCCTCTTTTGTGTCGGCCTTTGGTCTTTTGACAACGTGGAAATACTGCACGGATCTGCCTTTCCCTTTTTTCCTGTCTTTGTGGGAATAGATTTCTGTAAGACAGACTACTTGGATATTAAGGATTTTGTGTGGGGTAAGTTTGGTCAGTTCTAAGGATTTCAATTAATAAATATTAATGCTTGCTATTCAGCTAATGACAGTAAAATTATAAACTAACTTAAGTATACATCAGTAAGTATAGTAGAGTAAGCCCATCACCCAGATTAAGGAACTCACAAACTTTTCCATATTTCCTTTAATCAGACCTTTGTGCTTTTATTTGTCCTTTGTTGAAGTACTTGACAGCAAATCCGAGAAGACATGTCATTTTACCCTATGTACTCAAGTAGGCATGTCTGAAAAATGAGGGCCTTTTCTTTAATCAGGTTTTTCCATTTGACCGATGTGCTCGTTAAGTACCAGCTGTATCAGGCATCTCACTAGGCATTAGGGATCCTTGGGGCAATGAGACAGTCCTGGCTCCCAAGGAAGTTAAGGGCTGATGGAAGAAGCCAACACAGGAGCTTGGGTGCCTCACTTAAGGTCCCTGCTGGATGACACCATTTGGACAAATTTGTGCACATTACAGTAGGATTCATAGAAGGGACTGGTCAGACTTGTAGGGCAGGCCGTGAGAGAGGCGGTCAGCAGGGCTACAAGAGGTGGAATCATTTGATAAGTATTTGAAATCCTTACTGCCAACCTTTCTACCAAGCCCCCAGGGCCCATCACACACCACCCTGTGCTGTAACTGTTTTTGATTCCAGTTACCACATCTCCTTCAGGAAGGATTTTAAGGTGGAAAATATTTAAAATCCGTAATTGTTGCCAGAAAGGACATAGAATAAGGAACATGTAAACAACACAAATGTCCATCAGTACATGACTGGATAAAGAGGAGCTGATACATATATACAATGGAATACTACCCAGCCATAAAAGATGCCATTTGCAGCAACATGGATGGACCTGAAGACCATCATTCTAAGTGAACTGGGGTGGAAAGAGAAAGAAAAATGCCATATGACTTCATTTATGGGGAATCTAAAATTAATAGCAATAATAATAAGACCACAAATGAACTAAATATTTTGATTTCTTGAATATATGTAAGCACATCTGACTGTCCTTTGTGATTGGATTACCAGATTCTGTTTATTATTCTTTTGTAAATGTCCTTATTCCTCTGGTAACTGTAATTTTAAAAATCTAAATTTCTAATCTGTTCTTAGAAAGAGTAATTAGTACATATAGGTAAACTAAAAATTGCAGTATACTCTATACATGTATTTACATGTAATATGTGTATGTAAAGTTGAACTGTAATAATTCTACCTAATAAAACTGAAAAAGGAAAAAAATAAAAAATTTATTTAAAAAAATCACCCCTCTTTAGATATTAAACCTTTCATTTCTGAGATTCTGTGAAAGACAGCATGGAAGTAGGTTTTTAAGATTTTCTCCTTGCTCCTCAGTGAGCAGCTTGGGCTGCACAGCTTGGCCGCCACAGGCACCCAGGACTTGCCGGCTTGCTCCTCACTTGTTGGGAGGATGTTTAGCTGCTTCAGGAATATTTATGCTCTTAGAAGTTGCTGAAAACTCCACAGAGCTTCTGTTTACATGGAGAGTGTCTGTCAATATACCCCATTTTAGAAATTAGAACAGAAAATTTAAACCCGAGAACTGACAAGCATTCGCTGTCCCAGCACATGGTCAAAGCAGTGTTGCCACGGTGGCGTGTGTTGGTTCTAGAAAAAATGCACCGTACACTCAAGAATGAGGGTGAAACCACAGATCTCATCTCAGCAACGCTATGAAGAGGTGGGACCCAAAGACCCTAAAACAGTGCTGAAGTCCCCAGATGTCCCAGAACACACAGAGCCATGGGACCAAGAATCCAGTGTCTCGTGGATCATCAGCCGTGGAGACCGCGTCCTGGGTCAGGAGGAGCAGAAGTAGGGATAGCAGGCACACAGTCCTATTACAGCAAAGCTTTAAAGGTGTTGAATTGACTAAAAGAGTGGCAAAGATTTGCATTTAGAATACTACATTTCCTCTCCTGGAGACGTTAGAAGGATAACACTGATAAACAGAGGATGATTATAATGGATTAACTATGTTACTGATGACATGAGCTGCTCACACTAACCCTGCACTCAGTGTAGACTAAGCCTTTTATGTACACACTTCATTAGGTCTGTACACCCCTGCAAGGTGACATTAAGCACTCATACAACCATGAAACCAGTGACCATAAAACAGTCACAAGGCTTCCTCTCCAGCATGAGGTAGCAAAACCAGCAAGAATTTTCAATGACAAAAGCCAAAATCACATATATTTGGGAAAGAAAGCAAACAAAACACTGAAGAACAATAAACCAAAAGAGCAGATGGAATGGAAACTTTTATTGAAGAAAGCAATGATTGATTCAATTGAAACAGGTAATGTCCCTGGTATAATTGAACCATCAATCCAAATTTTTGGAATAGCGGGTTGTGAAATTACTATCTCACTTAATATTGGGATTCCTAGTTGGACCAATTTGATATGCATCACTGGTGCAATGTTAGCTATTTAGGTAAATAACAATATTCATATTTTGTAAGTTAACAGGAATCATAACACAGGACTCCAGATTTAGGGAGAGAATGCAAACAACTACTATCATACTCCATCCAGTAAGGACACGTGTCCCTGCGTCACCAAAGCAATGAGAATTTGCACACAGAAAACACGGTTCTCCAGTTGTGACAAGTACGAGACCGTGAGCCATGAATTACTAGAACAAGCAACTGTTTAAATGCCATGGGCAAATTTTTTATCATCTTGAAAACATCACTGATGCACTAAGTAAGAAAAAGAATTGTTTTACTAACAAATCTAACTGACACAGGGGTTTTTCCAAGTGAGAAGGTAATTCCAAAAAGTGCAGTAAAATGAGTTAAGATGATCTGTGCAGTGACGGAGCTGATATTAGACTGACCAGCATCACGATTTCTGGTTTCGCACTTGCTCTCTGCTCGTCACCTCTGACACAGGAATGCATCATATGATTTTTTTCTTTAGGGAAAAAACAGATAAATAAAATCTAACTAGAAGATGTGGTATGGAAAGCAGTAATGAAGTTGTCTAACCTAATAATGCATCCAGTGTAATGTAGCACTAATTCGGGCACTAGAATTTTTTAAATCATGATTTATTTTATATCTTATTTCTATTTTAAAGGAGGCACTTAAAGTTTTCTACTTTATTCAACATATCTTGTGGGGGTTGTGATATACACTGGTATGGCAGTTTTCAGAGACTTAAAATCGCCTCTTTGGTTGTGGTCAGGAAAGGCAAGGCTCCCTCACAGCTGCGACGAGAAGGAATCCCCGGAGTCAGCCTCCGGGCAGCTTCCGAACCGCATGTGCTTGCACTTGGCACAGGACACCATCAGCAAGTGTAACTGTGACAAGGGGATTTCCCCGGGGCCTGGAAGTTGCTCTAACATTTTGAAGCCACTTGTTTCCCAGTTAGGTAAGGCTTGGAAAAATAGTTTATTAGAAGTGACTTCCTTTGTATGTGCCTTTTGTCCTGAGAGGTCACTAATTAGCATAAATATAAAATACCCCATGATATAAGAATTGAGGTACCCCATCTTTCCATCTACCTGTCTATTTGTTTATCATATTTATACTTAGGTTACACTTTCTATGATGTTCAATTCCGGGCACCAAAAAAGAAAAGGCTACAAAATATTTCTTATAAAAGGCGGGAAAGGGTCTAAGGGTTAAAAACCACTACTGCTAACAATAAAAGCCGATAATACTTTTAATCTCAAATGCATCAGACCTTCCCGAATTCGTCCCTTAAGTTCACTGTTACAACAGTAATGGAATCTCTGTCCTTCCAAGACTCGGGCCTGATCGCCACCCACCCAGATATCTGTCTGTGGGTCCCTACTTCTCCTCGAGGCCCCCAAACACACCTTACGGGTTGAAATTTCTCCAGTGTTCCTACTGTAGGGGAAACCTTGAAGTCCCAGACACTGTCCAGGAGTCACACCTACCTGCAAAAATCAAAGTCATGTGACTGAAACGAGACAACCCAGGTTGTGTGATAGGGCTGAAAGCTCACCATAAACAGGTTTGGGGTCCTAACCCAAGCCCTCCGGCTCCTCACATGAAGAAGGACAGGGAGGCCCAATTAGCCACGAGACTGGGGGGCTTCATTACTCCATGAATAAAGGATTTGTGCCAGTGCCACCTTTAGACAGGGAACCCCAGAACCCAGACTTGGAAGCATCCTGTCCCCTACCCCCTGAACATATATTCTCTCAAGACACAAAGTGAGAGTTGGGAGCTCCAGTGAGCTCTGGAATAAGATGCAATCTGAAAGACTGCTGGTAACAACTGGTGTGGAGCTCGGGCAGCCCCCAGGGCCACCAGCCCTTGTGGTATCACTGATGCCCACATTTCCATCAACAACAGTTTCTTCAGGACATTTATGCACATATAACCATCACACAAAAATGATTGCTTAGACATATTATAAGAGAAATAACATTATGGGAATGCCAAATTCATGACAAGTCTGAATCAAGACCCCAGAGTATTTACTGGATGAGATCTCACGTGTGCTCCACAGTGAGCTTTAAACCCTCAGGACACAGTCTTGAAACAGTAGGCATTTTCTTTCTTTCCTCCAAGTTGGCTTTACTGGAGAACTCTGTAGACACAGGAAGACTCTGGATCCCACCTCTGCTACTTACACAAAGGGCTCATGATGCGGAGAGGGATCAGCGCTGGTGTGACCGGCACCAATGTGAGCACTCCCGTGCCCAGCTCCCTGAGGAGCAGAGCTCCCACCACAGGAGCAGAGACCCCCAGGAGCAGAGCTCCCCCCACGGGCACTGCAGTGCCTACAAGAATAAGGTGTCTGATGAGTGAGCCTGGGGCGGGCAAGACAGGAAGCAAGCACTGCTCCCTCAAGCTCTTCAGGTGATCTCTGTGTCATCTTGAATAAATACAGTCAGCATTAAAGATGTTTGACAAGAGGGTAAAGGGTAAGGCCTCCCCAAATCTCCACGCACTCTTTTAGTGGGAGTCCTTTTAGAACACATGGTGACAAGAGACGCTGGCTTTACATGCGCACGTTGCCCTCAGGGCTGCAGGGGAGGCCACGGTGCTGCCTCTGCACCACCTCCTGCCCTCGTCCCCTAGACCTCATAGGGGCCGCTGACTCGTTTCTCTGACTTTCTCTCCTTGGTTGTGCTGCTCTTCCAGATTTTAAGCTCATAAAATCCTCACCAGAAAATCTTCAATAATGAACCCAAGTCAAACGAAATCAACCAAAGAGACACACTGCCTTCTTCATTACTTTATATTTTAGGAAGATATTCTTGAAGACGACTCCCTGACATGAAGGGGTGGATTGAGGTGAAAAGAAAAGAAGACAACCATTTTTGGCCCATAAAAAATGAGAGGAAACCAGATGGTGTCTAGTCTTCATTGCACCTCTCTGCCTGCCCCAATTTCACATGCCCCTCCCAACTGAACACATCAGAACTTGACTGAAGGAGACAGCTGTGCAAATTTATTGGAAACCTAATCAATCACTACGGAAACAGTCTCCCAAACCCAGCGAGAACACAGTAAGCTGACCAGTGCCAGGATCTGAATACGTGTAGATCCAAATTCCGACCCCCTCCCTGGTGGGTGTACTTACAGTGGGGGTGTCGCCGTGCAGTTTGTCTGCATCCAACATATAAAAATGAAAGGGACTCCAGTTTTCAACATCACAGTCCCTCTGAAACAACTGGTGGTCAATTAGCGTTTGTCTCCAGCAAAACTCGATTTTCTCCCCTGCACGTGGAGGTGAACACACAGAAGTGACTGATGATCTCCGCTGCGAGTGTAGCTAAGCAAACTGGCTCCATCACCCTCCTGATGATCAGGGGAGTGTTGTAGCCGCGGGGCTCTGCACACTAACGGCCAGGCAAGGAGGGCGCTTTCTTACATTGGGGAGAAAAAAGCTGGAGCAGCACTCGCTGGAAATAAATTCTAATTAAACCTTCAGGTGTGGTTCCTGCAGCAGAACTCACGCCAATAGATGAGGCTCCCTCCGTGCTGTCCAGTCATGTGAGCCAGGCTCATTAATATACCTGTGTGTTTGGTTTAGCAAGTGAAAAATATCTGCTTTCTGGAAATTGCATGAGGGTGGAAAACCTTCCAAACATGTTCATTTATTTGCTGTGGAATTTGTTTAATCCTCTTAAGAGCATTTAGAATGACAAACTTCTTAAATTAGCATGTTTGCCTGAGAGAACTTTCCAGGCATATGGGCCGAAATCTAGGACAACCGAGAAACAAATTCAAAACCGTTTCAGCTGCACAGCACCGCAGAATGTGTCCAGTTTGAGAATCAAGAATTTTTTCTCCACACACTTTTCCTCCTCTGCCCAAATTAATCAGCCTCTGCTGCTCTTGTATAATGAGTATCGTATGATTCAGCTTCTCTGCCTGTAACATGGAAATGGGAAATACTTCTGCCCAATAAAATGTCATAGAACTAACCCCCAAAATTATATATATTAAAAAAAAAGGGCTTTACGCTGTCCAGGGATATGAATAATTAACTTAATGTATCAATTGTTACTAGAATAAACTTTTTAGAATGTAACCCCTCCTCAGAAAACTTCAACTAGTATTCAATAAAAATATCACAGGAAATTTCTGAAAAGAATTTAAAGGAAAATCATATTTAACTGAATCATATTCTAGGCACACTGAATTAATTCTCTTTAGGGAACTCCTACTTGTTTTTTTTTAATAAATGACCTATAAGAATACACCAAGCATTAATCAGTATATCTTCATTCCTTTTTTTAAAATTCTGAAGGCATGCTATTTTTCTTAAACCAAATGAGGAGGTATTCACAAGCCAATGGACAACGGAATTACCTAAGAAGACGTTATAAAGCAGCAAAAGCAACCATCACTATGTCAAATATTCTGCCTGTGAGTCACTCGTACCAACTCATTTTGACCTGACGGCTTGGAGGTGAGCTCCATCAGCCCATTCAACACATGAAGAAACTGAGGCTATGGGTGGTCATGTTTCCAGTACTTGGTGGAGCCAGGATCCAAGCCCGGATCTTTGTCTATAGAGCCTGTACCTTTACCAGATCACACTACATTTCTCACTCTTCAAATGCACTCAGTCCCAAAGGTAACACACATTCCTTGCGTTTCTAGGAGTTTTAGGAATTACTGAATTACAAGGACTAATCAGACATTTGTGTGGGCTTATTTTATATTTTCTGTTTTTACTGAATATGTTCAGGCCAAATTCATTCTACTTATGAGAAGTCCTGAGGCAGAGAAGAGAGGGGAAATAATCCAGATATAAACAATTTCAAGGGATCCAATTCATGAATGAAGGAAAGTATTAAGTAAACCACTTCAGCAACATGCTTGTCAATAAACCTTGGTGTCTCTGTCTCAGCCTGAAGGAGGGTAAGCCCTCCAGCCCATCTGCCTTCCTGCCACATACCCTGGATGTTCTTGGTTCCCTCACCTGTGACACGTGTGTTCTCCTAGGACTCTTTGTAGAGATTAAATCATAAAACTATATGCAAAGGGGCTAACTCATTGCCAGACAGTTGGCACTGAACAAATAATAAAATTATTTTGTTTCATGAAAATGGAAGACAAGTCTTCCAATTAAACATTCCTGATAGAATCCCAACAAGCACTTTAACTTATCTGCCAGAAATTGTAAAATAGCATTTCTCTTTTGAAGGCTGTATCCATTCTCCCTACTTTTTACCAATCCTGGCTGTTATCCTGAAAATCTATTCCCAGAACTTGGCATCCATCTCCCATATTTAAATCCTTTAAGTTTGAAATTATGATGAAGCTTGGGCACATAAAGATTCACACCATAATTCACAGAATAAACAAAGACCACAGGATCAGGGCCACCTCCAGACCCCATGTGCTCAGGACAGGCTCCAAACTTCACAAAATCAGAAGCATGCTGTTTGAAGAGAAAGGAAATTGAATGTGATCAAGGAGGCTGACATAGAGCACCGGCCGGCTCAAGAGACGACTCCGTCGCCCCCTCGTCTGACCTAAGTCATCTAACACAGTAATCCGTTGATCTCTAACTAAAACTAGAGTACGGGTAGGGTTGGAAAGTAACATTTTTTCCTACAATATATACATATTGTCAACTAAAAATTGGCACTTGTCATCTGCCTCTGATTTGGTTAAGTCATGAGCCACTGCACTGCAGACCACCAACACCCTCAGAACATCAAGAATGGGGTGCTCTGTGCTCTGGGAAAATGGGCAGAAAAGTCTTCAGATAGTTAGACATTTTCAGGAAATTTTATGAGCCCAAATTCTTGCATCTCCTTCTGTCTAGAAAAGCACTAAAATCATTAACAGAGACACCTGCTCCTTGACTAGCAGCAGCCTCTGCCTAAATGTGTACTGGGCAGCACGTCCCTCTTCACTGAAATCTTATATAATTCTGAGCTCCCCCTCATCTTCAGAGCAGTTCCTCCGAGCTCTCTGAGATGCTGTCACCTGGACTCTGGTCCTCATTTTGCCCCAGATCAACTTTAACCAACAACTCTCAAATTTTGTGGTTTATCGACAGTACCACAGAAATCAAGCTTACATACTTGAACTCATAGTAAACATCCAGTATCAAACATTTCTTGAGTTAAATTCCTATTTAAATGTAAATAATTTTTCCATTACTTAAATATAACACTTTTAAATATAAATTAACAGATATTTGTGAAACTTTGAAAAATATAGTCTAGAAAAATTTTAGCAATTATAAAAAGCTATTGTGTGGAGCTTTAGAATTTCAAAAGTGGAAGAGAACAGTATTGTAACTCAAGTTCTTGTTTTAAATGCAGGGATCCTGAGACCTCAAAAGACATATCAATTTGCCTGATTTTATACACTGTCCTTTAACAGAAAACCTAGAACTAATTTCCTGGTCTTTGAGAAACCAAGACTTCCTCTGCTGGTGCAGGGCTGAACTTTATGAAAATGGGTCGTGAGAAAGAATCAGAATATGGGGGCCAGGGTGAGGCAGCGGAAGAAAGGAGGGTCTCACCTGGACGTGGGTGAGAAATAGGCTCCCGCAGTGCTGGTGTGATGGGCATCCCTCAAGTGCCTGAAAACTACTATTTAGCACACCTGCCACCGAAACGTACACAAGCTGTTTAGCTAGAAGGCTGACAAGGAGGCTTTATCAGTGAGACAACGAGCTATTTTCACATTAATTCTACAACTACAGGAAGAGAAAGAATAGAAAGCTGATATTAAGTATTAAATATTTACATCAAGAACCAAGGAAATTCCAGGAGAAATATAAAGAATTGTTGGACGTTTCATTATGGGAACTTACTGCCAATTCAGTTGTCTTAAAAGCTGTGCTATAAAATATATTGTCCTTTGCTGTTCCAAATCACATTTGAAAGAAATAATGTTTCTTAAGTGTGTTCCTGGAAATTTCTTCTATTTCCTAACACCAAATCTCAGACCCTTAAAGAAATGGGGTTTGGCATTTTGTCCACTGTTCTCTTGGCAATTTGCTGTTCCTTCAAAGAACAAGGGGGGAGTCACACAGAAAAGCATTTGAGCATCAGGCTGCTTACATTTCTTCCAGAAGTCTTGGAAAATAACTTGGAAATGAACAGCAGGACTGAAACCTGGCGGGAGGTTCCCTGGCTAGAAGGTGAGAACAAATGTGTTCTCCAACGTGCTCTGGTAGCAACTAGTTTAAATGAACCGAGCAGTTGTTCCAGCATACACGCAGCTCTACATGAAAATCTCAATCGTTACCAGCCGCTCAGTGCAGCCCGAAGCAATGGACGGATTGCGGAGGCCCCTGGCGGCTCATCGTGGTGCCTTACACCACGTGTAGGATGAGAGGTGCCTCCCCGCCCCCTCCCTCGCCTCCCCTCGAGGGAGATGGCTGGTCCTCAGCTGAGCTTACCTCATAGAAAGCTGTCTCTCAGCCCTCTGTCTAAAGCAAGATAAAAGCAGGAAAGCTACCTGGGACTTTACAGAACCATCCCAAAAGGGAACTGAAGCACCTTTCTTCCCTTCTCTCATCTGCCTGGAATGTGGACTTGATGGTTGATCCTCAGGCAGCCACTTTGGGCCATCAAGTTGACGAGCTGAAAATAACAGGCATCTGGTTCTCTGACCCTGGGGCCTTCATACAAACCAGCCCTGCGTTACCGATTGCTTGACTTCTTTATGTAAGACGGAAATACAAGTTTAGCATGTGTAAGCCACTGCTGTTATCTGGGGAACTAAGTGTTGTACATTGCCATGGTAAGACCTAATAATAAAGTTAAATATTCACCAAAAACTATTTACCAAATAGTTAATAAATGATAAAGAGATCTTGATTTTTGTTTTAATGCTATGAAATGTAAATTGTTTCAGCATATGCCAATAAAACAAGACACTGTGGAGATAAAGCAAAACAGAATTTGTAGAACAGAGACCAAAAGCATCCTCCTCTCCAAGGCACAGAAGGACAGCCATGACTCTACGTGACAAGGCTGGAGTCACATGGGCTCCCTGTTTTCCTTGTCTTGGGTTGTGTTTTGTTTCCGACCTTGGGAAAAATGGATATGACTGCTGGTCAAATCATTTCAGGAACAGCTTCCATCGTGTAGAACCCCTGTCTCTTCCTTTCCTCTGCCTCTTGGAATGTTCTGACACAATTAATCAGTCCAGCCTTCTAAACTGAGCAAATGGAGCTCAATCAATCTGCTTTTAGACACAGTTAAGAAATAGACATTAAAAAGCATAACTAGGAAATCTTATCTTCCAGAGGTCATTGCACAGATGAAATAGGATAATAGCTGTGAATCACTCTGTAAACACTAAGTGCAATACAAACAATATTAGTACTGGTTCTATGTCACATTCATCAAAAAAGGAAAACAGAACAGTTTTCAACCAGAAGGAGAAGGTGCTTTGCAATTTTCAGTCACTTTAATTCTTCAAAAGTTTCTATAAAATTGATGTCTTTAAAAAAATCAATGCACATTAGGGACTAATTTTAATTTCTTCATCTTCCCCGGTTTAACACATATCAAGAATGATACCATTTCTAGACATTTTATCTAGGAAAGCCTTCGGTATACATGAGGCACAGAGCTTGACAAATTGTCAGTATCACTCAGGATAGGAAACCCATGTTTGATACCCGAACTTGAAGACATGAAGAAGATGCCTGACTTGTCCCACTGACCTTTCAAGCTATTATTTTTGAAACATTTGTTTCTTCTTGGTCCAGAACAGACACGCATTTGTTGATGTGAGACACTTTTAGTGAAAATGTCAACCCATCATTACCACTTTAGAGACTGAAACCTTACCCTCCTCATCCACGTGGACATAGCATCCTTACTGATTCCTAACATGAAAAATGACCACGGATGACATCTCAGGATGCTCCAATGCAGAGGTTCTCTGCTGCAGTGAGGAGGAAAGAGTCGTGTGCTTCAAGACGCACTTACTGTCTGTAGCTCACTATGCAAGACACTGCAACTTGTCTAAGCTAAAGCTTAAAAGTGGAAAATAGAGACAACATCCATGGCAGAGGGCATTCGGAGGCTAATTCCTTGGCCCCACTTCATCACTTCTCAAGAGCCGTGGGCAATACCTTGAGAAAGGCAGCAATATGTTACCCAACTCATCAAAAACTGCGCCTCCTACTAATTCAGAGTAAAGCAAGTGTCATCTGGCTCAACAGATCTCCCTATGTCTCTACAGTGTACGTCTAATTTTTCTTTGTTTTCTCGGTTGGGGGACACTCCTTTTTTGAAAATCCCCCTCCCTGCAGTAGAAGTTCTTAGTTTCCCAATCAGAATTCAGGCTTGAAGGGGGGCAACAGAGCTGAGAAAACATAAATCAGTATTTATTCCTTGATATATTTTTTGCACATGGACTAAAAATCATTGGGTCAGTTGGACATCAAGATCATATCTAATTTACACAATTGTCAACTGTCATTTTACTACCAGCTCCTGAAACAGTCACGTGGTCACTAGGTTGTTTTTCTTCCCTTGACCCATGGATTCGATGATTTCTAACCAGACACAATAGCTTTTTGAAAAGAAGTCTGTTTCACCTTTTGCTTTTAAACTAAACTTGTGTGCTTGACCCTGACTTCATTCTAACATTCACAAAAAGGTATCCAAGGACAACCACATTTGACATCATCTCTAGATGTGTTGAATACAATGGTGAGCTGATTCTTCCAGATCATTAAAATATAAATGCACATTATCCTGTGGTCCTCTTCAATTTGTGGTGTTTTCAGTAATCGTTACTTCTTTGGATACTTTATCACACATTTAGCATTTCTTTATGCAATTCAGTTACATTAGTATATAAGATTTCAAAAGAACTGCTTTCTCAAAATGATGACATTTAACATCTATGGTCTTTTTTAAATCAAGTAATTCAATATGGTTGTCGAGGACAGCAGTGAAGGTTGTGTGTGGTGATTGCTGCTTCAGAGTCTCCAGTCCTGCCCCATGATCTTACAGGTGTTCATGCATCTTTGTCTGTGTTATCACATCAGTCTATTAGGAGCTGAAATTAAACTACCTGGATGCTAATTTTTCTTTTTAAAACAATAAACTCAATTTCCCCTTCTAATTCTTTATTGTTTCTCATACTGAGGCTCACCACTTTTCCTAATATATATATATTTGGTGGGGAGGGGTGCACAGCCCTGAAAGCCAGCAGACAGCACCAACTCTTTAAGATTAACCAGAGGTGGCCGTGGATATTAGGTGACTTCAGCCACTGAGCATGAGCACCTTCTGTCCCTCCAACTGTTCTGCCTCCATTGTTGACAGCCCTGAAGGTCACTGCATCTTGTAAAATTCTACAACATTACAGTTCATATATTTTTGAAATTTATATATTTGTGAAAGTCGTCTGCTGTTTGTGTAAAATGGGGGGTGCTTCCCTTTGCTCATTTCATGCTAAACTAAGTCCAGAAAGACACACACACATACACACACACACACACACACGCAGTTCTGAGAGCCCCCAAGGAAAAGTTTGAAAGGCTTTGGGAGAGTGGTGGCACTCAAACCTTTGGAAATTTGAGCTCTATGAGAGCATCACTTATTCAGTAATTAAGCAGTATAATTCTTAATGAAGAGATTCATAATCACTCACAAGATACTTACCAGAATTTTTTAAAAGAAGTTATCTTCCCTAAAATCCAATGATAATTCAAATATCCATGGAAAGAAAGTAGATCAGTAATATCAAGCAATAATTTCTACACTATTGCTGATTAGCCTTCAGCCCCAACCAAAGGACATACAAATAAGATACCTGGAGATAAAGAGATGGAAAAGAGGTATTAAAAAGCAAGAATATAAAAGAAGTAGTGGCCTTATGGAAACCTGTTCATTTTCTTTGAAATAATTTCTTGGTTACAGGAACTCACTCTTGAGGATCTGGAAATGCATCAAGAGGAAATCTAGCAGGGAAAAGAAGGAGAAGTAAGTCTCAGTTATCTCCGAGGCTAATCCTAAATGAAAAAAAATTCCTTGGCTCCAGAATAGACAACCTGCATGGTTCCCTTAGCAGAAGAGTGAGGAGGAGAGAAAACTGAATGTGTGTGCAAACCATCCTTCACCAACCCTGTTGGAACACAGAATTTTGGTGTTAGGGGCACTGCTTGACCTATAAATATAAGAGAAGGAACAAGCTCTAATAAGGTTTTTGAGCAAAAAATGCTTTTAACTTTAAACCTACTCTAGGAAACATGCTGAGAAATCATGGTAAGTGCTTGAGGTGTAGCCTTGCTGTTTACGTTACACAAAGGAATGTGTCTCCACATGTACCATTTTGGGAACGGAATCTGTGTTGCAGCCTCCTTCACTTAGGTTTTTGAAACCCTGAGTTTCTGGCCACGGGGAATTAGGCTTGTTACATATCTAAGGGGCAGCAAAAACTCCAGGGCTCTTTTCCATTGCAAACCACTTCTACTTGAGACCGGCTTTAAGAATCATGCTGAGAAATCAGAGTAAAAGTGTTTCTACATGTCACTCTACATTTTATGCTGGATGAAAGAACGTCTCTCCACATGGTCACCTCTGACATCAGTATGTGTGTTGGAGACGTCCTTCACATAACTTCTTGGAAAGCCAGAGTTCCTGGTCTAGAGGAACTACGCAACTTACATATCTAAGGGGAAGCAATCGCAACAATTGTATTTTCCAGAGCAAACAATTTTTACATTGAAACCGGCCCTTGAAAACATACAGAGAAATCAGAGAATGTCTTACTACAATTCACTCAACCTTTTATGCTGGAAAAAAGAACGCCTCAACACAAGCTGAATTCTGAGGGTTGAATGTGTGTGAATACCGCCAAACACTTAGCTTGTTGGGAAGACAGTTTCTTTTGGGTGGGTAACTAGAATACATACATATATAAGGGGAGGTATTAATTGCAACTCAGTTTTATAGTGAAAATTATATGAACTTTGTACAGGCACTAAGAAACCATATAAGAATGCAGAGTAAGACTTTCTACTGCAATAGATTTCTATTAGGCTAGATTAACAAACGTTTCTCCACAGCTAATTTCTGAGAGTTAAATGTGTGTGAAAGCAAACAATTCACTATTTTGTAAGGAAAACACAGCCTCTCTTTTATGGGGAATCAAAACACATATATATATAAGGGGAGGACTAGCTACAATTCGGTTTTACAGTGAAAATTGCATAAACTTCAAAAAAGACAAGGAAACATACTGAGAAATCAGACTGTTTCTACGGTTCCCCACTCGTTTAACGCTAGATGAATGAACGCCTCTCCACATGAACAATTCTGAGAGCTGAATCTGCGTGAAAGACGACAATAATTTGGATTGTTGGGAACATAAGTTACCTTTCGATTGGGGAAACACACTACATAAATGTATACGGGGAGGCACTCGTTAAAACAATGTTTTACAGAGAAAACAGAACAAAATTGAAACACGCACTAGGAAACATACTGAGAAATCAGAGCATTACAATTGCTCCACATTACACTAATGCTTCATGAACAATAGTCTCTGAACATGATAAAACCTGAGAGATGAATATGTATGAAACACTACAATAACAAAGCTTGTTCGGAACACACAGTTGATTTTAATCTACAGATATATATAAGGGGAGGTACAAGCTTCAACTCAGTTTAAAAACAAATGGAATAAATTTCTAACGGGCACTAAGAAACATACTGAGAAACCAAAATAAGTGTTACTAATGCAACCCATTCATTTATTTCAGATGAATGTAAGTCTATCCATGAGCAAAATTTTGAGAGTTAACTGTGTGTGAAAGCAGTTAATTACCTAGCTTCTGAGAAATACAGAGATTCTATTCAGTGGGAAAAAACAGGACATAAATATAAACGGGGAAGTACTAGCTCCAACTCGGTATTACAGGGAAAACGGCAGGAACTTCAAACCGGCACTAGGAAACAGACTGAGAAACCAGAGTAAGTGTTTCTCTTGCAACCCATTCCCTTTGTGCTGGATGAACGAACGCCTCTCCACATGCTCAGTTCTGAGGGATAAGTGTGTGTGAAGGTCGTCCATTACCTTCCTTGTTGGGAACACAAAATTTCTTTTCAGTTGCAAAATCCACTACATACATATATATGGGGAGGTACAACTCCAACACGGTTTTACAGTGAAAAATGAAAGAACTTCAAACCGGCACTAAGAAGCAGACTGAGGAATCAGAGTATTTGTTTCACCTGCAATCCGTTCCCTTTGTGCTAGATGAACGAACTTCATTCCAGATGCTAAGTTTTGAGAGATAAGTGTGTGTGAAAGCCGTCCTTCACCTAGCTTTTTGGTAACACAAAGTTTCTTTTCAGCTGCAAACTCCACTACATACATATAAATGGGGAGGTACAAGCTGCAACTCGGTTTTACAGTGAAAACTGCAAGAAACTCATGCAGGGACTAGGAAACAGACTGAGAAACAAGAGTAATTTTTCCCCTGCATAGAGTTCCCTTTGTGCTTGATGAACGAACGTCTCTCCACATGCTCAGCTGTGAGACATGTGTGTGTGGAAGCCGTCATTCACCTACCTTGTTGGGAAAACAATGTATCTTTTCACTTGCAAACTCCTCTACATACATATATATGGGGAAGTACAAGCTCCAACTCGGTTTTGCTGTGAAAACTGCAGGAACTTCAAAACGGCACAAGGAAATATTCTGAGAAACCAGAGTAAGTGTTTCTTCTGCATCCCGGTCCCTTTGTGCTAGATGAACGATCATCTCTCCCCATGCTCATTTCTGAGATATAAATGTGTGTTAAAGCCATCCTTCACCTAGCTTGTTGGGAACACAAAGTTTCTTTTCAGTTGCAAACTCCTCTACATTCATATATATGGGTAGGTACAAGCACCAACTCGGTTTTACAGTGAAAACTGCCGGAATTTCAAACCGGCCCTAGTAAACAGACTGAGAAACCAGAGAAAATATTTCTCCGGCCACCCGTTCCATTTGTGCTAGATGAACGAACGTCTCTCCACATGCTCAGTTCTGAGAGATTAGTGTGTGTTAAAGCCGTCCTTCACCTAGCTTGAAGGAAACACGAAGTTTCTTTTCAGATGCAAACTCCACTACATACATATATATAGGGAAGTACAAGCTCCAAATCGGTTTTACAGTGAAAACTGCAGGAACTTCAAACCAGCACTAGGAAACATACCTGGAAACCAGAGTAAGTGTTTCTCATGCAACTCGTTCCCTTGGTGCTAGATGAGCGAAAGTCTCTCCACATGCTCAGTTCTGAGATATAGGTGTGTGTGAAAGCCATCCTTCAACTACCTTTTTGGGAACACAAATATTGTTTTCACTTACAACCTCCACCACAAACATATATACGGTTAGTTACAAGCTCCAACTCAGGTTTACAGTTAAAAGTGCAGGAACTTCAAATCGGCACTAGGAAACAGACTGAGAAACCAGAGTAATTGTTCCTCCTACAATCCTTTCTCTTTGTGCCAAATGAAATTACATCTCTCCACATGCTCAGTTCTGATAGATAAGTGTGTGTCAAAACCGTTCTTCTCCTAACTTGTTGGGAACACATACTTTCTTTTCAGTTGAAAGATACACATGCGGAACTACTTTCGTTCATCTAGCACAATGGATACGTGTTTCTGGAGGAACCCTCACCCTTGTTTCTCAGTCTGTTTCTTGGTGCCGATTTTAATTTCCTGCAATTTTCAATGTAAAACCGAGTTGGAGCTTGTACCTCCCCATATGTATGTTTGTAGTGTTGTTTCCAACTGAAAAGAATCTTTGTGTTCCCAAAAAGCTAGGTGATTGTCGGTTTTCACACACACATCTCTCTCATAATTGAGCATGTGTAGTGTCGTTCGTCTATCTAGCATTAAGTGAATGGGTGGCACTTATAACACTTACTCTTGTTTCTCATTATGTTTCCTAGAGCCGCTTAGACTTTCATGCAGTTTTCACCGTTAAATCGAGTTCAAGCTATTACCTCCCTATATGTATGTATAAATTTTTTTCCTGTAGAATGAAACTATCTGTTCACAACAAGCCAGGTGATTCACGGATTTCACACAAACTTTTTCTCAGAGTTCATCATGTGGACAGAAGTCCATTCATCTAGCAGGAAGTGAATGGTTTGCAGTAGAAACACTTCCTCTGGTTTCTCAGTAGTTTTTTTAGTGTCTGTTTGAAGTTCATGCAATTTTCACTGTTAAACCGAGTTGAGCTATTACCCCCACATATATGTATGTAGATTGTTTTCCCACTGAATGAAACTCTGTGTTCCGTACAAGCTAGTTTATTGATGGCTTCCACACAGTCTTAACTCTCAGTACTCATCAAGTGGAGAGACGTTTATTCATATAGCATAAAGAGAATAGGTACCACTAGAAACTCATACTCTGATTTCAAGGTATGTTTAATATTTTCGGTTTGAACTTCATGATGTTTTCACTGTAAAACCTTGTTGGAAACTGTACCTGCCGATGTATATTTATGTAGTGTGTTCCTCACTGTAAACAAACTATGTGATCCCGAGGAGATTTGTGATTTTTGGCTTTCACACAAATTCAATTTTTGAAATTGAGAATATGAAGAGGGATTCGTTCATCTACCCTAAACAGAATGGATTGCTGTAGATACACTTACTGTGGGGTCTTAGTATGTTTCCTAATTCCAGTTTTAAGTTGATGCATTTTTCACTGTAATACCGAGTTGGAGCTATTACCATCCCATATATATTTATACAGTGGAGTTTCCCGCTCAATAAAACTTTGTTTTCCCAACAAGCTAGGTAATTGATGGCTTTTACACTGACCTAAATCTCAGAACTTAGCATGTGGAGAGATTTTCGTTCATCTAACCTAAAAGGAAAGGTTTACAGTAGAAACGCTTATTCTGGTTTCTCAGTCTGTTTCCTAGTGCCAGTTTGAATTTCATGCAGTTTTCACTGTAAAATCGATTTGGAAATATTACCTCCCCATATATATTTATATAGTGTAGTTTTCCAGTGTAAATAAAATTTATGTTCCAAACAAGCTAGTTGGTTGACGGCTTTCACACACACTTAACTCTCAGAATTGAGCATGAGGTGAGAATTTTTTTCATCTAACATGAAAGGAATGTGTTGCAGTTGAAACATTTACTCTGGTTTCTCAGTATGCTTCCTAGTGCAGTTTTGAAGTTCATACACTTTTCACTTTAGACACGAGTTGGAGCTTGTACCTCCCTATATATATGTATATAGAGTAGTTTTCCACTGAAAAGAATCTGTGTGTTCCCAAGGTTCTAGAAGATTGACGGCTTTCACACTCAATTAATTCTCAGAATTGAATATGTGGAGAGACGTTCGTTCTTTTAGCAAAAAGATAATGGTTTGCAGTAGAAAGAACTACCCTGGTTTCTCAGGATGTTTCCTAGTGTCCGTTTAAAATTCATGTATTTTTCAGTGTAAAACCTAGTTGGAGGTAGTACCCCAATATATATATATATATATGTAGTGTTGTTCTGCATTCTTTAGAAACTATATTTTCCCTACAAGCTAAGTGATGTTTTATATTTGCACACATTCATCCCTCATAACTGAGCATGTGTAGAGGTTTTCGTTCAATTAGGATGAAGGGAATTCTTTGCAGTTGAAACACTTACACTGGTTTCTCAGTCTTTTTCCTCATGCCGGTTTGAAGTTCATGCAGTTTTCACTGTAAAACCGTTTTGGGGTTTATACCTCCCCATATAAAATTATGTCATGTATTTTCCCCATGAAAAAGATTGTGTTTCCCCAACAAGCTATGTGATTGACTGCTTTCACACTCACTTTCTCTCAGAATTGAGAATGTTAAGATACGTTCTTTCATCTTGCATAAACAGAAGAGGTTGAACTTGAAATAATTACTCTGGTTTCTCAGTATGTTTCCTAGTGTTGGTTTCAAATTCATGCGGTTTTCAGTGTAAAAACGACTTGGAGCTATTACCTTCCAATATAGATATATGTAGAGTATTTCCCCACTCAAAGGAAACTATGTTTTCCCTACAAGCTAAGTCACAGTTTACATTTGCACATATTCAACACTCAGAACTGAGCATGTGGAGAGGCGTTCTTTCAACTAGCATAAAGGGAATGATTTGCAGTAGAAACACTTACTCTGTGTTCTCAGCATGTTTCCTATTTCGGGTTGAAGTTCATGCAGCTTTCACTGTAAAACCGAGTTGGAACTAGTACCTCCCCATATATAGGTATTTAGTGTTGTTTCCCACTGAAAAGAGTTTGTGTGTTCCCAAAAAGTTAGCTTACTAATGGGTTTCACACTCATTTAACTCTCAGAATTGAGCATGTGTAGAGACGTTCATTCATATAGCACAAAGGAAATAGTTAGCAATAGAAACACTTACTCTGTTGTCTCAGTATATTAACTAGTGCCGGTCTGAACTTCATGCATTTTGCACTTTTCAACCGACTTGGAACTAGTACCTCCTCATTTATATGTATGTAGTGTATTTCCCCAATCAAAAGTAACTGTGTGTTCCCTACAAGCTAAGTGATAGATGGCTTTCGTACAGAGTCATCTCTTAGAACTGAGCATGGGGTGAAGCGTTAGTTCATCTAGGATGAAGGGAATGGGTTGCAGTTGAAACACTTATCTGGTTTCTCAGTTACGTTTCCTCATGCCAGTTTGAAGTCCATTCAATTTTCATTGTAAAATCGACTTCGGGCTAGTACCTCCCCGTATATATGTATGTAGTTAGTTCGGCATTCAAAAGAAACTGTGTTCCCTACAAGCTAAGTGATAGATGGTATTCGCTAGCATTAAACTCAGAACAGAGCATGTGGACAGGCTTTCATTCGTCTAGTATAAAGGGAATGGGTTGCACTAGAAATAATTAGTCTTGTTTCTAAGTATGTTTCCTAGTGTCGGTAAATTTGTTGCAAGTTTCACGGTAAAACAGTTGGAGCTAGTACCTCTCCATATATATTAATGTATTGTAGTTTCCCACTCAAAAGAATATGTTTTTTTCCAACAAGCTAGGTGATTGTCGGCTTTCACACACACTTAACTCTCAGAATAGAGCATGTGGAGTCTGGTTCGTTCATCTAACATAAAGGGAATGGGTAGCATTAGAAACACTTACTCTGATTTCTCAGTATGTTTCCTAGTGCCGGTTTGAAGTTCATGCAGTTTTCACTGTAAAATCGACTTGGAGCTAGTACCTCCCCATATATATTTATGTAGTGTAGTTCCCCAGTCAAAAGAAACTGTGTGTTTCATACAAGACTAGTGATAGATGATTTCGCACACATTCAACCCTCAGAACTGAGCCTGTGGAGAGACGTTCGTTCATCTAGGATGAAAGGAATGATTTGCCGTAGAAGCACTTACTAAGGTTTCTCAGTATATTTCCTATTGCCGGTTTGAATTTCATGCATTTTTCACTGTAAAACAGAGTTGGAGCTAGTACCTTCCCATATATATTTATATAGTGTTATTCCCAACTCAAAAGAAACTGTGCGTTCCCAAAAAGCTAGGTGATTGACGGCTTTCACGCACACTTAAGTCTCAGAATAGAGCATTTTAAGATACGTTCATTCATCTAGCATAAAGGGAATGGGTTGCATTAGAAACACTGACTCTGGTTTCTCAGTTTCGTTCCTAGTGCTGGTTTGAATTTCATGCAGTTTTCACTGTAAAGTCAACTTGGAAATATTACCTCCCATATATATGTGTGTATTGTTTTCCCTACTCAAAAGAATCTGTGTGTTCCCTACAAGCTAACCGATAGATGGCTTTTGAACACATTCATCTCTCAGAACTGAGCATGGAGAGAGGCTTTCATTCATCTAGGATGAGGGCAATGGTTTGCAGTAGAAACACTTAGTCTGGTTTCTCGTTATTTTTCCTAGGTCCGGTTTGAATTTCATGCAATTTCCACTGTAAAACCAGGTTGGTGCTAGTATCTCACCATATAGATATCGTGTAGTTTCCAATAGAAAAGAAACTGTGTTTTCCAAACAAGCTAGTTGTTTGATGGCTTTCACACACATTCAACTCTCAGAATTGAACATGTGTAGAGGCGTTCGTTTATGTAGCATAAATGGATTTTGTAACTTTAGAAACACTTACTGTGATTTGTAAGTATGTTTTCTAGTGCCGGTTTGAAGTTCATGCAGTTTTCAATGTAAAATCCTGTTGGAGCTACTACCTATCCATATATATATATGTAGTATAGTTCCACACTCTAAAGAAACTGTGTGTTCACAACAAGAAAGATCATTGACCGATTACATGCACATTCAACTCTCAGAATTGGGCATGTGGAGACGCGTTCGTTAATGTAGCATAAAGGGATTGAGGAGCCATAGAAACACTTAATGTGATTTCTCAGTATGCTTCTTAGTGTCAGTTTCAAGTTCATGTACTTTTCTCTGTAAAACCGAGTTGGAGCTAGTACCTCCCCATATATATTTATTTCGTGTATTTTCCCACTGAAAAGAAACTGTGTGTTCCCAACAAGCTAGGTGATTGACGGCTTTCATACACACTCAACTGTCAGAATTGAGCATGTGGAGAGGCGTTCGTTCATCTAGCATAAATGGAATTTGAAAGCGAAGATAATGACCTTGGTAGGAAAACAGTAAAGGGAGCATTAATTTTGGGCCTGTATAGTTATGGTCAATATACATGACAGAATTTCATTTTCAGCAGAAGATTTCTTTTTTTTTAAGCTTCAGAAAACTTAATTCTTTCCTGTAACTGGATATAGATTGTGAATGTTTTAATGTCTTTGAGTAACTGCTTTAAAGTAGAAATGTTACTTTGCTTTTGGTCTTTAACCTAAGGGAATATCCAGAATTCCAGTGGCAGTTCAAAAGCAAGGGCCTGAAACTTGCCTAATACTTGTTTCAAGTACAGTAAGAATAACTGTAGACTAGGGTACTGTGTATAACTGAAGGGCTGTTTTGATATGTTGTATGTAAGTTATATTTTCAAAAATTATTAATATAATGAAAATCAATCAACCTTGGTGATCTATTTGGTATAATTTAATCTTTAATAATGTAGATTTTGATAGCCTTTTTATTTATGTAACTTATGAAAATAAGTTGGCTTTATATAACTACTTTCCTGATAAATGATTAAATTTTGGGGTTTTTTTTTATCATTTTCTTCTTTAAAATAGGATATTAATTACACAATATTTATTTTCCTTCAAGTTCATACTTTTTTACCTAAACTATCTTGACTTATTTAGATAAGTTAACCCATAGTCTGATTTATTTTAAACACTCAGTATGTTCTTCTGTCTGTTGCTTTATTAGAGAGCAAGAATTCCTTATTATTTTTAATAAAATATACTTGCAGGAAACTATACTGGGATTCTTTCATTCACAGAGTCAAGCAATGATTCCTGTTTTGTTAGATCAGGTGTCTAAGCCTCTCAACTTCCAAAAGATTAAATGGACAAATTTAAAAACGCAATAAATGATCGACTAAGTAAGTTTATTGTGTTCCTTGATTAAAAGTATAAATATGGGTCAGCCTTAAATTCGGATGTAAAGCTGTTATGAATTACATGAGTCTTCTCCAAAATTCTTTTTTTAAAACATTTTTTATTGATTTATAATCATTTTACAATGTTGTGTCAAATTCCAGTGTTCAGCACAATTTTTCAGTCATTCATGGACATATACACACTCATTATCACACTTTTTCTCTGTGAGTTATCATAGCATTTTGTGTATATTTCCCCACAAAATTCTTTAATTTGGGCTTTAATCCCTCCAGTAAAATACTGGTTTGAAGGAAGAAGAAAGTTGAGAAATGATTCGATCCAAATTCTATGGGAATAAACAAAGCTAAATATTTCAGTCATTTTTTGAAGCAGAACAGATATGTTTTCTGCACCATATGATTTTAATATTATTCATCTGAACATACGGTTTAGACACCATGAGACCACAAGCCAACAAACAAGATGTCAGGTAAAGCAAGAAAAACAACTGAGGGGATTTTCTAATGAAAAATTTCCCCTAACCCGAACTGTAATAGAGAACAAATCTGACGCCACATTGGATCTGTTCCTTAAGTTTGAAGCACTGTGCCCTGTTTTCCAGGCTTAATCTTGCTGGCTCCGCACCTTTTGTAAAACAACGTTGCCTTTAGACTAAAACCTACAGAAAAGCCTATTCTCGGGGCTCTGACCTTTAATGATGTTAGAACTTCTGCACTTATGCAGGGATGGCAAGTTGCAAAATAGAGAATAACCTTTGTTTTGTTGGAGATTTACAGGGACACCACAGCCTGACCCACATGAATGACTGCAAGAACAAAGAATGCCTGCAGCAATAAGTTTGCACAGCCAACCACACCCCCTCCCCACTTTAGCTTAAAAGTGGCCTGAATTCTGACTTGGGCAAGATGATTCTCCAGGACATTAGTCCCCCATCTTCCTAGTCTGCCAGCTTTCTGAATAAAGTTACTATACCTTGCTCCAAAACCTTGTCTCCTGATATATTTTTTATCACTGTTGTGCAGCGAGCAGAACAAGTTTGGCCTCGGTAACAGAACCAGCTTTGTCATTCCGTCTGATGTGAAATCTCTCTGGGTGTACACGTGCTTGCCTGCTGCTGGTGGTGGTGGTGGTGGTAGGCAAAAATATTTCACTTCTCCTGATTTCAATAGGCTAAAATTTCCTGCTATTTAAGTCAACTCTAGACTTTTACAGGATCACCTGCAGATGTGCTTCTGGAAGCTAGAAAAATTCCAACAATGAAAATAATTGTAGTGTCTCCAGACAAGATACTTTTCCTCAAAATTGAGTAACTGTGAGACACACTTCAGGAGTAAAGATAGAGGCAGTGTGCTTCATTTCCCATGTTGTTCCAACACAATTTTCCAGTTATATCAAAGTAAATTAAAATCGGTCTTCAATAGCAGATGCTCTGGCATGATACAACAATGTCAATTCCACTTATTTATTGAGCCAGAGCAGCTTTAGAGTAAATGATTTTATACCAAACTCCTGCTTGATATCCTGTCTTCTCCCTGGTGGCTAATTCCTTCTTCTGTCTTCCTAAAAGTTCTCCTGTTATGGGAAGTTAGCCTTTACTGTGCACATTCAATTGGGAAGGCAAAAATTAAATATATGAGGGGATGACATGCATATTTAATTCTTACTTATACATAAATACAAGCACAGAGGACTTGTGTCTTGGAAGACGTCACTTCCTAATGTGGGCAAGAGGATGGTCCATAGTTCAATCAATGATCTAAAAGCAGTTTTCTAGGATATAATAAAGCAATGCCTGAGTTATAAGACAGAACAACCCCTGGATATGAATCAGTGGCACCAAGCAGTGGGGGCACATGTGTGCACACACACGCCCATGCACACGGAGCAGCCTTGGAGACACTCCATCTGTGCTGATGGAGCAAAGTCATGCTGGGGAGGTGAGGAAAAAGTGCCTAATACAATCAAACCAGGACACCTGAGGAATGGGCAATAGGCATCAATTGAATTTTCTGGTTAGCTGAAGGTCAAACAAAAACACTTTTAGTTTCAAACGTCATTACTAAAAATTTTCTTAAAGCACAGGAGCCTGTTTTCCTGCCTTGCTTAGTGTCATATGCCATATTAAACATGACAGATACATGCTTCTCTGACTGTGGAACGGGAAAGGCCTTGCTTTCATATTCTGAACATTAGTCTATGTTTTGCAGCACAGTGGATACTGAAAATGGGGCAAATTGAGTGAATGGGAATGGACATAACCTAGCAGTCATTGACTGTGTGATTTGCCAATGTTCTCCAAAAAGTAGGGGTAGCAAGCAAATCAGATAAATTCAGGGATCTTCGGGTGGGGAGTCGGGTGGGCTGACAGCTGGGTGGTCTCAGGTAGCTGTTTTACTGTGTAAAATAGTGACTATGATCCACAGTGACACATTGTCAAATTCTTGTGCCTGTAGCTGTGATACCTGGCCAAGTCTGTGCAGCCAATTTTATCGATGGTGCATAATGAAAATAACTAACATTCCCTTAAGATCATCTTATGTGACATCCATTCATTGACTCACTGAATTCCCTAAGCACACTTTTTGGTACATAACAGTCTTAAAATATGAAGAAGGGCTAAAATGAAGCTCTGAAGTGTTGAAGCCTTGCCCGAAGTCATGCAGATGGGAAGACGCCGTGCTGGGAGCTCAGCTCTGGCCAGACTACAGAACCTGAAGGGCCCAGCAAGTCCCCTCACCCAGGAACCTGGCCCACAGCCACTGCCAGGCCCTGTGCTGTTTCTATGAGTGCTCATGGGAAAGTGCCAGGGACTTAGAGTAAATATGACTTGATTAAGGAATTCAAACTGGGATAGCCTTTTGTTGGGGGCTGTAACCTGGGAGTGAAACTGGCAGTGAAGTAAGGGAGGAAACAGCCCTGGTTGTAAGAATATTTCTAGGGAAGAAGTCTCCCTGATGGGCTGGCATGGGAATCGCTGTGGTTGTGAGCCCCATGTTGCCCTGTGGGTGTTTGGGCAGGGAAGGAGAGAGACTGTTCAGACTGGTCAAAGTCACTACAGTTTGTAAACAGCTGAGTTCTGTTCCCTCACAGCTCAGACACATGCAGGACATGAGGATGCTTAGCTAATGACCAACAGTGTGTAGCAAAGGCCAAGAGTGGGGTGGGGAGGATAGATGGGACCACCTTCTGGAAGAACATCTGCCCCAGGGGTCCAGGAATGTAATGAATGATTGGGGATGCACAAAGTGTTTGTATGACCTCATCATGTTGTTCCTACTTTAAAATGATAGTCTGGAATATATGGTAAAATATGGTGGAATGACTGCTCTTATTTTAGGTTCTACAAACTCTTAAATGGATGGATTTCTATCTCCATTATACAAGCACTGCTGGGTAACTTTTAGAGCCATGTGAGGATCAAACGAGTGAGTACTTATTAATACTATTACCATGCTTCTACTGAATTAACACTTCGGCAACAGTATAATGGCCACGCTTCTTAACAACTGCCTCTGTAAGAGCTCTTGTAAGTCACAAATAATTATTATAAAGAAAATATATTAAAATAATAACAACTACAGTTACAACAAATATGTTGTTTATAGTGATGATAGTGTTAGCATCTCCCTCTCATATTAAACAATACCCAACACTGGATTCCTTAGGAAGCAATGCCAATGCATGTTTGGACTTTTCAAAGTCTTCAGCCCATGAAGCCTCTTTACTCATATTGGTCCACCACAGCCAGAATTGCTGTTCTTTGCATGGTGGGCTGCCACGCAGTGATGTCATGGGCTTTTCTGGCACCATGCGTCTATACTGGGTAGTCAAGTTTCCACATACCCACTCTGATTTGCAATATATTGTTCTCCAGAGCCAACAGAGGGGCCACTGGAAAGAGGCCAGAGATAAGGTGGTGAACCCAAACTGAATACCTGTTGAAGGAATGGACACACAACCTGGAGTGGTGGATGGATGGAAGGACAACACCAATTCCTTTACTCCTGTAAAGACAGAGGGGCAAATGGTGAACTAAATCCCAAAGAGAAAAGACATTCATGGTAATAATAATGTTCAACAGTGAAAGAATCCAAACAAAAGGCAAATATAAAATATCTGAGAAGAAGACTCATTACAACCTGTTTCTTTCACATATATACCCTTAGTATGAATAACATACTTAAAAATCTTCAACCAACCATAGTTATTTGCTGGTAATAAACTTGGGAACCTTGAAGCATATTATTCACTCTCAGTGTTGAAATAATACAATCTTGGAAGATGATTTGTCATTGAGGATTAAAAAAAAGAATATTGTGGTTGTATATAAGAATTTAAATTGGAATAAGGAATGTACTTTTGGGAAAGCTCTGCATAGAGAATGTTGGAGGAAATGCACTGTAAATAGGCAAGTGAGCAAGCTCCCTTGAGTCTGGGAAGGTGAGTGCAGCACATTCAGAGAGTCTATGAAGTTATTACAAGTCACAGTAAGGTATGCAATTAAAGTGTCTTCCTAAGCAAAATATCCTTCTTCAGGAATTTTTATCTTGATATTTCTATGATCTGTGTGGTCACAGGAAGTCAAAGTTATGGTGGTGGCTTAGAAGTTCTTTTCTCTCTGTCTGTAATTTACAGGGCATTGCTACAGATCTGGCAGCAGAGATCTGCGGTAAGCTATTCCATGGGGTGGGGGAGTGGTTAGAAATGATAAGGCCAGAGATCTAAAAGACTTTTAGACCCTAACTGGCAGACTTTTAAGTAAACTAGCACAGGTATGTAACTAAGACAGTGGATGAGATACAAGTTTGTAGTCCCTTTAGTGTTACTGCTCAGTCAAGGGATAGGGACCACTGTGGCCAGGAACGGCAAGACCGTGGATGGGGTGGATGGGTAGGAGGAGCTGACATTTGCTTCTGACCTGAGAGGCACGGGTGTGTTGCAAAAAAGCCGACAGTGCTGTAAAGATGCAGCAGGTCCACAGCCCAAAAGGAGCTGTCATATTCAGGGAGGTCACAGAGAAAGAACCAGAGTTAGTGATGCCACAGGGTCAGCAGCATGGCAGCAGTGATGTCAGTATCTGTTTCCATAACCCACCTAACCCTACATGAACACATCTGCCTACAGGGGGCAGGTAAGTGGCAGAAATATGTGGAGTGGGTGCAACCCAGGTAAGTAGCAGAAATATGTGGAGTGGGGCAAGTGGACATCCTAATGAAATGCACTACTCACAGTCACCATATTGGAAAGTGGGCCCCACATTGTCAGATCCCCTTCTTATTCAAGAGAAACTAGAAATTAAGACTTCAATAGCAATCATCCCTGTTCAAACCCAGAAAAAATATCATTTATAATGACAACAAAGGCAAAGACTATTCAGAAATAAATTAATGAAAAATGTTAAAATGATTCTGATAAATGACTTTAAAAAAGAAAAAAAATGATGATTGAATTAACAGTAGGATGCACCATCCTCTTCAGTGGGTAGACTCAAATTTGGGGGACATAGAACATTTTATTTTTTCTCCAAAATAAATTTAGTATCTGAATGCAAATTTAGTTAATAATCCCGAATGGATTTAAGAAAAAATTCTGAAAGGTGATCCTAAATTTCTTCCAGAAATATACACAAATATACAAATAAAGTAATGACGAGGGATGTTTGAATTTGTAATATTAGGGACATTCTCAAAAAGGATAACATAGGACCAACTCTAGGAAGTATTAATCTATAGTCATGGAAACAGTATGAATGAAATAGTATACATTTCAAGAATAGACGTGGATATTTAAGAGATTTTAGTAATATTATAAAACTGACACTTAAGATCAGTGGATTCAAGTACTGGTGTAATTAGCTAAATCATTAGAAGGCCTGGTACATTGTCCTCAATTTTGACATTAAAATAAATTCCAGATAATTTTTTGATTAAAAAATAAAACACTAGAAATAACCCAACATGATTTAATCTGTTCAGATATTCAAGCGAGAAGAACTTTCTAAAAAGCTTTTGGAACAAAGACCAACAAGAGCAAAGGCCTAGCAACTAAGCAAGGCCAGAAACGCCCCCTGTAAAACAAAACTGACCCTCGCCCAACCCTCTCTCATGGCCCTGTATTGCTCTCTGATACTTTCTATACATTCTTCTTCCCTTTAAAGTCCAGTTTCTTGGAGAAGTGCCTGCGCTGATGACTCCTCCAGGGCTCAGAGCCCTGCAGCCCCCACGGCCCTCACCGCGGCACTGAGACAGGAGTTGCACTGCCGGTGGCTGCGTGTTTCAAACCAGCGGGCATTTTCAGCTCCTGTTTATTTGATTACCAGGTAGCTTTTGCCGTGGACAAATATTTTCCTCTCAGTGGAATGTTTTCCCCCCTTAATTTTTGTTTTACTTAAATAAATTTTAAAAGCCCAGGCAGAAAATTTGTGTGCACATATGCACACACACAGACACACACAGATCTGTTTTTTAAAGGCTACCTAAGTATAGTCCTCCTCCACCTTTTCCTCAGTTTAGACAATTAAAGGAGGGCTTTAGCCCTTGCTTTTTTGCCCCACACACCCCCCTTTCTCTCTATGCTCCTTTTAGTCAGTGTTCAAATCCCTCTTAAGCCAGGTTACAGCCTTCTCTGTGTTGCCTCAACTAGTTTTCTCTCAACTGCTCTGCTATTCTTCTTTCTCTTGGTGGACCTCTCTTCTCCCATTTGCCATGTACATGGCCCTTTTCCCCAGGGCCTCGTCTTCAGTCCTCCGCCTGGCAGGACTGAATCACCCGCACGGCCTCACCCACAGCTCCCCTGAGCTCCTGACTGGTGAATCCAGCTTAACAATGGACATCACCCCTTAGATGTCCCATTGACACTTCACACTCAAAATGCCACACACAGAACAATCTCCTCGAAACCAGCTCCTCCCCTTACACTCCCCCTGCAGATCCGCTCTCCGGATGGGTCACTGAAAAGTCACCTCAGCAGCTCTGTGGCCCGCCGTCCCGGCCCTGCAGTCCCCTCTGCAGCAGTCACCACTTCTGCCACCCATGTCTCTCTCCTTCTGCCCAGGGCCTCTGCTGGCGTGTGCCACTTGTTGTCTGGGTTACCTGGGCTGGTCCCCGAAATATCCTTTCCCCCCAAAATATGGGCCTCCCCCTAAAAATAGTATCTTCCATTCTGCTGCCAGAATAACCAGATATTCTTCAACATAAACATTATGCAATTCTCTTACTTACAAATATTCCAATATATTCCTGCTTCCTTAAGGATACATTGAAGTCTAAGTACACAAGGCCCATCGTGACAGAGTCCTTGTGCACCTGATATTCCCACCTATGGATCCTTTGTTCTAGCCCTACTTGTTGTTCTTCAGTCTGGCCAAGCCGCTTCATGCCATGTACTCTTATATGTCTCTACCTCTCTGCATGAAGTGTCCACTCCCTCTACCACAAAATAGAGAGCTAACTTCCTTTCACCTTTCAAGATTCAGTTCAAATATTTCCAGCTCTAGGAAGTCCAACTTGTGTTCACCTGCTTAGCAATCCATCAACTACTCGCCATGCCTCGACTGGCCTGGGGACTGCAGACACCAAGTCTTACCTGTCTTGGTCTCCCCAGCAGTTGATACAGTGTTTGGCATAGCAGTGCTCAATATTTGTTGGTTGGATAAATGAATGAATCAGTAAAGAGATGAGAGGTCTACAATCCCCACCTGTTACTCAGCTGCCATTTTGGAAAGTTCATTCTGCGGAGTTAAGGAAATGTCAGTGCAGGTGGTGGGCAGACAGAACAGAGGTGAGGGCGTGGGGGAGACAGGCCTGGCCCTGGATAGCGCAGGAGAGGCGTGGGTGGGATAACACTGGAGAGAGATGGAACGGAGGGGGCGGGTGCAAGGAGATGTTGAAGAACAACTGATATTAAATGCAGTAAATTAAATGGAGAACATAATATATGAAGGGAAGATCAAGTTAACACAGCAAGTGTGGAAAAGGCAGTACCAGAGACGAAGAGCTCTCACTTCATCCCTCACAGCCTTTCACTTACAGCACCCGCCCTCTGGGAAGGCAGCGTCAAATTCTTGAGAGGCTGGTGTTTGTGCTGTGGGTGCTCTAAGTACAAAACGGTATCTTATGGCTTGCAGATTTTAAGACTGATAGATTATTTCTCTTATGTCCCATGTCTGAGTTCTCAGGCAGCAGGATCATTGGCTGGTGGGGGGAGAGCTATTGTGGTTAACAACTCAGGGTTACTCTAATAATCTCAAAGGACAGTGGGGAATTCACGAAAACAAATAAAGGAGAAATTTCACTCAGAAAAAAACCATATGCCTTATAGAAACTTGTGGGGGCATTGGGGGCAATGTTCCCGCCACCTCATCTAACAGTTGCACGTGAGTGTGTTGAAACTACAAGCTCAAGTCACTTAAACACGTATGAGACCGAGGGTCCAGGCTGTGGTGCTCCAGACATGGACGGGAAGATGAAAAGCCTGACTACTGCCTCCGATAAGATCAGTCCAGCCGGGGAGCACAATGGACACGGACACGATCACACACCATCAAGACAGGAATCAAGTGCAATTCATGCCTAGAAAGGAGAGCAGAAAATCTCTAAAAAGTGGAGGGGTCCCTGCCAAGGCTTGGCAAGAGTCCTTCCAGGCAGAAAAGCAGAGAAAGCTACTTCAGGCGAAGGAGACTAGGGTTGGTGGCTGGGTGCGAGGCCTAACGAGGCACGGGTGGAGGGCTCCAGGGTCATCTGTCAGAAGCTGTTCCCCTTCAGCAGCTAAGAGGCATAACTAAAAAGGCAGGTGGGATGTCATTAATGATCATGGGGAAAACTGGGAGGAGAAAACTGAGGTCAGGAGATCACCACCAAAGGCACTTAATTTTAGAGGAACAAAAAGAATTCAAAAAACACTTGGAAATTCTATCTCCCGTGAACGAAAAGAACACACAAATATGTTTCACTCCAGCATTGAATACAGAAAAACCGACTGCCTACTCTCAGAAATGGATTGAATTTTCTAATTCATTAGGGATTATTTAGATAATAGGAAAATGAATAAATCTGAAAAATCTCTCTAGAATAGCTGTTACTCCATCCCGTTTTGCAGGGTAGGGGGAGGCTGAATTATTTAATTGGTATTTTAATGAGACTATAATGTTCTAAATGTCCTATCAATTTCTCCAAAAATGTACAACTTTTCCTTTCAATGAACTTTATTTTACTTAATTAGAACAATAACTTTTTTCCAAGGCTTTTTTCGTGTGTGTTAAAATACCAAATGATGTGCTGCCCCCAGATTGTTGTTGTTATTATTAATGCTGATAATAGCCCCAATAAGACATATTTACCATTATGACTCATTTTGGAATAACAGGTCATTGGCTTATAGTCCTTTTGAAAATAAGCAGAATAAACAAACATAACTTCTACACCAGAGACTGCAGCTGCACCCTTAATAGCACCTGGTCATGAAACACAACAAAAGCAAAGATGAAACTCAAATCAGACACCAGGCCACAAAACATAGCTGACTGAAGATGCCACAAGATGAGCTTTCACTCACCGAGGTTACAGATGCGTTTCCATGTATAATGTATATTTTTAAAGCAATTATTTTATATATAGAATGTTATTTAGGAAAAAAAACTCCCTCTATCTGTAGACTTATAAACAGGAATCACAAAGGGGTGCCTTTGCAGACATGAACCCGCATGCATAAATGCAAAGCCTATTGATCAAAATCCTTTCCTGTCTCCTAAGCTTAAAAAAAAAAACTAAATAATTTAAGGCAGTGGTGAGCTGAAAGGGCTCAGAAACAAAACGTGCACATCATCAGCCTTCTAGTAGATAAAAGTGTGCCATGCATAATAGAAAAGATGATGTTTCCTATGGAAATCTATTTTGAGATGCAAACATTTAAAGGCAACCGAGATCTCAAAACCAAGTTCAACCAAAGAGAAACAGAAGCCAACCAAGCAAATGTGCAGAAATGGACAAAGGTATTGGAGAAGGAGGGGATCTTTGTTCAACCGATACTCCAGATCAGCAAACTCATTCTGAATTCAAGCCAGTGATGTGCCATGATGTCACTCAAGGAACCAAGCAGAAACCATCGGCCAGAAGAAATAGCAACAATGTCAGAGGTAGATGTGAGATGTGGAAGGGATGACCCTGTGAACCTTGCTGCCATGAGGCAGGATGCTCTTGCGGGCTTTCTGCACAGGCTGGCTGGCTCACATGACTGTTTAGAAGGATATCAGCCAACAGCTGTGCCACACGGGCTTCAGCCTGAGCAGAGTCACATCTAATAACAGTTCTGAGTCCATCTTTAGATGACATGACCAGAAGGATCTGAGAATCAATGGTGGAGACGTACCTGAATATTCATTCCATTTCATTCCTTGGCAGTCAATATTCAGGTTTCTACAACATAAATATTGACAAAGATACACACAGGCACCTATTTGAAAGCCTGACTGCATAATTGCATCTAATGGAGAAAAGCTGGCTTCGTTTTGGTATGCTAGGTCATTGTTTGGCTCGGTAACCGATGCTTCTGAGACCCAAAACATACTCTAGTATAACCAACAACACCAAAATCTCCACTGATGACTTGCTCATTTCAAGGTACTCATAAAATAACCCCTGTTTGCCCATGGGATACAGATGGTTGTCCCGTTCCCATCGTGGGGTTGTCTGTTCTGCTCCCGAAACTGTGGTACCATTAGATTCATGACCCAGCTGCCAAACATATCAAATTATAAGGCAGGATATTATTAGACCAAGGTCATTAAAGTATAACTGACATTTCAAGCTGAACACATCATCTTCCCAAGAATTTAATTTCTTGTTTTCAGGATAAATTTCTTTTTATTGCTGCCTCCCTACCCCCAAATACTGTGAAAACTAGTCCTGACCACGTACCTTGGGTTTACCAAAATTGTAACGACTACTACTTTATCTCCTACCTCCTTTTCAGGTGGGCATTTTAGCTTTTAGAAGATATCTTTCCTCATTTATCTTTTTCCCCCCATTTCTCTGCTATTATCCACCATGGCCTTTCCAGTCTGAAAATCGTCAGAGAAAATAAGTAAAAGCAAGATATACAGGGTCTGTGAGCTGGTAATAAGTGCTGCGGAGGAAAATAAAGGAGGGCGAGGAATGTGTGGTAGGGAGGAGTGGGGATGGGGTAGTGACCTTTGATTAAGGCAAAGACGGAGGCAAAGGAGTGGGCAGAAGAGGGGCAGAGGGAACAGTGATCACAGGCGTGGAGGTCCCTCACGCTGGAAAGACAGCATGGAGACTGATGTGGGCCACAGTGAATAGGAAATAAGTGGTGGTTTTGGGGGTGGAGCCTAAGAGACTGCTATGAGAATGTGGGCATTTTTCCCTCTGAAGGAATTGCGGAGCCATGGAGGGACACCAAGCAGAAAAGTGATACTCTAACGTTGGATCAAACAGGTCCAAGACCCTAATTTAAGCTGAAAAAATCAAGGGCGAAAGAAGTGACATGCTGCCTCAAAGTCAGAGCAGAGCTTGAAAGAAACACAGCTTCGACTTGCAGCCCAGTGCTCTGCCCCCTCCTGGATGCTGTCTTAAAAGTTTATCTTTTTCCTCACTCAGAGGCGTGTGGGCCAACTGAATACTTCCCCTTTTTCAAATGGCAATTTGTCCTGAAATGAAATCGGAGTTGGCAGTGAAACAAGGCATGGACCTGAAGCCTACAGAGCTGTTGTCCCTGAAAGCAACAGCTGGCGCATTGTTTACCCGTGGAGTTCAGCAGAAGAGAAAGAGCAACAACAGATAACTTAGCGTCTGGCTGAGCTTCGGCTGACTACACTGCACGTTTGGATGGATTTCAAATTTGGACAGTGAGGAGGCTTCAGACGAAAGGCAGGTGTATACATCATACATGCCCACACGTCTCTATGAACACACACGTGGACACACACAGAGTATATGATGTGACTTGTAAAGAGCTGTCCCTAGTAGGTTTCCCACTGCCTCTGATCTCAGCATTAACCTTTCACTGGCAATGCTCCCAGATTTGCTACGAGATATCTTTGCAATGGAACATGCCCTTCGCTTCACAAACTTTCCACACACTTTTCAATAACATTAGGGGAAGAGCAGGGAGCTCTGGGAAGAGGTGGGGATATGGACTCGAGATACCTCTGAATCTGAATCCACACTTCATGGCTTATTTGTTATTTAACTTTATTTCATTCCAAATGCAACTGTTGCAGATCTCAGAAGATGATTTACACTCACTGCTATGGCAGAATGTTGCGGTTAGAAGACCCACCACTGGATCCTCTTAATCAACACTTTCTTCCAATAATTCAGATATTACTGTATCACAAATGCCCATTTCTATATTTTGGTATCTGCTTTTCAGTATAATTATCTTCCTTCTTTATTCTCTAAATCTTATGATTTTAAAATATTTTCTGAGAAATGGTCCACAGGCCCTTTACATATGATAAGCTGATAAAGAGATCCTGGAGATCAAAACCACATATAAATCCTGAGATAACTCAACTCTGTCATACATGGCTAGGTTTAGTCTGCAAATACTTTGTTTAGTAATTTTTGCATCAAACAACAAGTTCCTACTGTATAGCACAGGGAACTGCATTCAATAACTTTTAATAGCCTATAGTGAAAAAGAATATGACAGGGAATATTTATATATGTATGTATAACTGAATCACTATGCTGTACACCAAGTATTAACACAATATTGTAAACCAACTATACTTTCAACAAAAAAAGTTGAAATAAATTTGGCAGATGAAACTTCCACTGCCCAGGCTGCTGTCAGGATGAAACGATTCACAGCAGGCCAGGTAGTAGCATCCACCCTGACACATCAAAGCCCCATGTGGGATCTTCCTTTTGAGCAGCACAGGCTAACCGGCTGTGGTCACCTGTAAATAGGGCTGAAGTCACTTAGACCCTTGGCTTGGGATCACCGTGGCCACAGGTTTGGGGGTCACTGCAGCTCCTACGAGAATGACGGGGTCAGCCTGCTGGTGAGGCCGATACCCAGGCCGCAGCCCGGAGCGCTGCAGGCAGGTCTGAGGTCCCACCGGGGGCACGCAGCTCCAAAGCCCCTCGGTGGCCTGCGGTGCGGGTGGCGCAGGGACCGCACTCGTCCATCACCCTCCCTGGCACCCAGACTCGGGAGTCTCCTGGGGGAATTTTTCTCTGCCTCATGCTTCCTGTCTCAGCCTCTTGTGGAATCTGGTCCATGCCCCAGGGAAGCAGGGCTTTTACCCCCTGGACCCAAATCCATCACGGTGTGGATCCAGGATGAAACTTCCATGTTAACTCACCTGGCGCTCCCTTCTTGTGCTGAACTGCCCTTCCCCGTCGGTGGCATTAGGTCATAATAGAAGTCCCGAATTGCTTGTCCTTAGCTAAGACTCTGAGCCTCTTGCTCATTCTTCCTGAGTGGAACCAGTCATCTGTGGCAGAAAAGCTTGGGCTGTCGTCTACCCATCATTGTCCTCGGTCTTTTGGGTTTTCTGTTGGTTTATGGTTCTCGTGCAGGGATATCAATCTGCACATGAGAAGAACCTGTAGACATTTTAAAAAATACCGACACTGGATCCGCCCCACTTTCCAGCCAAGGCTGGAAGCTTTCTCCCTCTAGCAGGGGTTACACAATCATTTGCTTGGGAATTGACCACACATATTGGCATAATCATAGTAAATTGCCCTTTACTCAGTGTTTGCCATGTGGCATTTTCTACTTCATGTTATCTTTGTACCTTCATTATCACATCTAATCCCTGCATTATAGATTATCACCATTTCTGTTGAGGACACTCCCACTTGTTAATCTTGAATACAAGTATCCTTGATTCTCTTAATCTATTTCATTCCTGAGTTTGCTGTTCCTGAATTTAAAGAGTGAATTATGGACACATGTATTTAAGATTCTCTTATTATATGTATCTGACTCATCCTCTAACCAAATCATATCTGGAGAAGAGAGATTTTCTCTTTTAAACATTTGCTTTTTCTTATTATATAGTAGTGCATACACACGGTGGAAAATGTAGAAAACATATAAAGTAAGAAAAATACAGCCATACATTATCTAAACACCAAAGGAGAATGCTATGCTATTTTGGGCATTTAACTATTTTTCTTAATATTTTATCATAAAATTTCCCTAGGGCAAGTTGCTTAACCCTGGAATTGTACTAGCATTTTGTCAAGTACAGAATAACATTCCCACAAATGACCCCAATATAAAAATAGTATGTGAGGCTGGGAAGGCCACAGGGCTCTCAGCTTATTCTCTGAGTCCTACAAAGAATGCTGTTAACTCACTGATGTCACACATTTGATGCCTGTGAGTCACTCACTCAGCTGGCTCGGACTGAGACCTACTTTATACCAGGTGCCGATCCAAGTGCTAGGGAGACCCCAGGGGGAGCCTGGATTACAGCATCACTGTCCTTCTCCATTTGCTCCCAGAATCCTTCTCAAGAAACCCACATGGAATTGGGGGGGTGGAGGCAGGTGAGTTATGGTGAAATTCATTTCATTATATTCCTTTAGACATATTTAAATAGCATAAAAAGAGTCGTTAACTTCAATAAGTTTTCTTTTCCCTTCCTATTTATTTTTGAGGATGGGTATAGTTTTGGTGCAGCAAGAGTAATTGATAGATCTTTGGTATGTTAGGATTTTATATGAAAAATTAAGAAGGAAACTGGCACCTTATACAAAGAGAAGAGGCAGTGAGGAAAACACAAGCCACCCTCGAACCATTCAGCATTCCTGGTTTTCAAACAAGGGAAACATAATTCAAAACATATTCCCTAAATATTTTAGCCCATAGTAGAAATACATGGAGGCAAAGTTCAGTTCACTGGAACCTACAACAATGTGCTTACTTAAGCGAAGGTATAAACAGACCACAGATACTATAATGCATCCTTTACTTTAAACTAGTTCATATGAGCAAGTTTCATTTCACATGAATTGCTCAGTAACAATTTAGGGAATATATCCTTCTCCTTGATTGGTAAAAATAGTTCACTGATAACCAGATTCAAAAAAATTTTTGTTAAATAATTAACCTATTTCCTTCAGGAAATGCTCTTGAGTAATGTGATTTAAGTATTTCCTCTATCTGATCTATTTCTTTTCACAGAGAAAAATAGTATTATTTGCACATGAGCTACTTTTACTCCTCTGGAAAAATCTGACTGTGAGCTCAGGATAAGAGTTGTCTACTACACAGTAGGGAAAAAAAAGATTCATTTCACAGCAAATATCAGAATCTTGTTTTTGTTTGAGGGGCGTGGTGAGCTGGGGGACAAGGGAAATGCCTTTGTTTAGAGACAGACCCCAGTAATACATACTGAAGCTGAAAGATGAAGCCCTTGTGAAGAAATGTGGAAGGACACACTGACACCCAAAGATGTTCACTCGGCAAAAACAGAAAGAAAGAAAGAAAAAATAATTTAACTGCCCTATAAAAAGAATGTACAAAAACTTGGTAAGAAGGGAGAGAGAAGGAAGGTTAAGGAATGGAGGAGAAACAATGAAAGGGAACTTGGATGAGGTGGGCAGAATAGCAGGGTTCTGGAGCCTACAATGAAGGATGATAAGAAAAAAAGTAAAGTTTAAAAAAGTAACAAAGTTTAAAATAGTTTAAAAATTAAAAGTGATGTTAAAAAATAATTTTTTTTATAGTGGCATGGAAGATTTTAAAATGATGGATGTTTCTTATTTCAAAGTTCAAGTTGCTTGAGTTTCTCCTCCATGCTCCAAAAAACAGAATGGCCTGCTTGTGTAAGTGGTTTTGGGGGACACCACAGAGAGGGGTGAGCTCTGCAGTTAGGTTGGCCAGGAGTAGAATGCTGGTGTGGAAGGCAACACAGAAGAGAGATCAAGAGTTTCATGAGAGCAGAAAGTCAAAGCCAGAAATTATCTTAAAAACGTTAGTGTGGTAGGCAGAAAAATGATTCCCCCCCAAGATGTCTATGTCCTATTCCCCAGAATATATGAAGAGTTCAGGTTCCCTGGCAAAGGGGGCCTATGCTTGCAGATGCGGTTTAGGTTGCTAACCAGCCGACTCTAAGAGAGACGAGCTGGATTATAGATGTGGGCCCAGTGTAATCACCAGGGTCGTTAAAGGAGGACGAAGGAGGCAGAAGAGGAGAGAGCGGAGAGGACATGTGATCACAGGATCAGAGTCAGAGACACATAACCATGCTGACCTTTAGAGAGAGAAAAAAGGTCACAGGCCAAGAGATGCTGGTGGCCTCTGGGAGCCAGAAAAGTCAAAGTTGCAGGCTCCCCTGAGGCCTTCAGAAACAGCCCTGCCAATACTTTGACTTCAGCAGGCTTCTGCGTTCAAGAACACTTCAAGGTTAAATTTGTGTTGCTTAGTGGAGACTTTTTCTTTTTTCTTCCTACTACAATGACGTTTGGGGATACTTGTTACAATAGCAATAGAAAGCGAATACAGTAAGCTCCTTGAAATGTTCAGAAATTGCAGATAACACTGGACTGTCCACTTTGATGTGGGATTGGGCTTATGTGAAAATCAAAAAGACAGTGTGACCTTTGATAACATCTGCTTTTCTCATTTTTAGGAATAGAACAGTAAGTCAAAAACTCTGTAGTTATTATTTTAGACAAGTGTCTCTTAAAACATTATGTAACCCTGTGCCTTAGGAACACAAGAGAGTCTCTGTTCTTAGAGAACATGGATTCAGAGGGATAGGGTCTTACATCTGAGTCCTACAGTGGTCTCTTATCGGCAATGAGAGCTTGGGCAAATCATTTACCCTCTTTAAGCCACAGGATCTTCATTTGCAAAAGGAAGATAAGAATAAGGATTGTTTGGGTGATTAAATTGTACACACACACACACGCACACGCACACACACATATATGTAAAACATATAATACAGTGACTAGCACATACTAGGCACTCAACAAATTCCTGTTATGGAAATTTAAATGCATGCATAAAAGGAGGAGAAAGTTGTGGAACTTGTGGGAAAACTTTGTTCACAGCCCCAAAAAGGGCCATCTCTCAAAGGGCTCTGATCAGTCTGTCCCCAGTGATGGGCTAATAAGCAGAAACTATAGCACTTGGGGATTTAAGTTAAACATAAAAAGGAAGGTATTTAAGCATAATTATTAAACAGCAGGCACGTTTACACTGTTGGCTGGATCATCTTATCTGGAGAACATTAGTAAGCAGAGAGTCTCCCCAGTTTTAGAGATGGGCACGCAGGAAAATGATGTGGATGGGTGGGCTGTTCTCACCCCAAGATCACATGACTGAGTACTCACGGAAGTAACACCCCTTGTATGTTATTCCAGATGGACTGTCCTCCCATGATTATAGTCAGCTGTGCCATCAGTTTAAGGAAACAGCCTCCTGGGTCACACTGGGGTATTAGAAAGTAATCTCATTAAATTTTAGATAGCTCTAACATGAAATAAAGTCATTATTTTATGCCTAAAATATCTAAGGAACAGAGAGTAAAGACACTCTTCATTGGGGAACTAAGAGAAAACATGAAACAGGTTAGAATGTCAGAACACAAAGCTGTATTCACACCTCTTCATTTCTGTATTTTCACAGCCAATACACCAGATCTCCCAGATAAGTCACTAATCTGCCCTTAAATAATGTGATGTAGGAACACGAGGCGTAGTAGTTGACAAACTGGAAGAAGAACACCTTCATGGCTAGGTTGTTCCCATAGTCAGTCTGGTCCTTGGGAACTCTGCAGCTAGAATAAAGGAAAGTTAAGTCTGCAAAACTGTGAACGGCTTTGAGACCCTAATCAAAGCCACGGACACATTAGTTAACACGCTAAATATTTATATATATATATAAACACACAATTCACACTGTTTTCATTTAAGCTGTTTTGAATTCCTTAACATAGCTACTATGTTAATTCCAAGTGTAAACACTGTTGTAAGAGTTTCTCCCACTATGAACGCAATATCCCACAAGGCAAAAAAAAAAAAAAAAGGTCAGCCATTCCTTAAAATTTATTAGCACAACAGTATCAAATGGGCAAGAGCTGTCCTCTGTCAGGTGTAAGTTGACAGAAAACTACTTTTAAACATCCTGCTAAATGATATTCTCTTGTCTCCCGGAACGGCAGTAAGGTAGGACTATTGAAGAAAACAAACAAAACGCGGGGCAACTTGCTAGAAGCATTTGGGGAACATAAAACGGGTCATCCTCCTAGTTCAGAATTTGAATTGGTCTTAGTGTTTTCAGAAGATGACCACTGAGCAGACCACTGGGAGAAAGACCCAGCCACATGCAGCGTGTGGGAAGCACTTGGGCCGCTAAGCCACTGGCTGGGATACAAGCCAGAGAGAAAAAACATTTATTATAGAAGCCACAGCTTATGAGAATGGAGCTACACGAACATGAACAGCATTGGGGGGAAGACACATAAAACTGTGATTACCTGTCCTCTCCTTAACGCACAAGCAAATCTGCCACTGGAACCACGACACTCTTCCACTTATTTGCAATACAAGATTATTTAATTTCAACAATAGGGTACATGATCTAATGTGATTGAAATTATTATTAAGCACTGACCTGTTTACACAGAGCTTGGATATTCTAATGCTTCCTTTGCCCCTTTCACTAATACAAAGCTGGAGTTAATTCATTTCTCCCATAGGCTAGAAAAAATACACTTACACTTGAAGTTTTCTAAAGACTGTAATGTACTGGAATTGAAGTGCCTAAAAGATACAGTCTCTGTTTTGACCTGGTTCTAAAACTGGTGTAGAAATGACCTAAGCTGCAGGAGGAGCTTACCACAGTCAGTCATCATGATTGCCACTTTCTCATATATGGTGCTCAGGGTCACAATGATGATAAAACTGATGAGGGAAGCCGTGATGGGCGTGGCCCACCTGCACAGTCATGTACTTCTGGATTGGGTCTCTTCCATTCAGGTTCTTGGGAAGTTTTGCAGAAAATACAATGAACACTGAAAGTCCATAGACATTGATCCCAATAACTGAAGCAATGGTCAACAGGACCTGACAACCCAAAAACCCAGCAGCATGAGACTCACTAGTGATCGCATTCTTACACAGAAAATTTACCCCCAACCCACGCTTAAACAGACAACATGCATGTGCTGTAAACCTCACATAAATGTGAGAAGAGATGTAAATCGCACATAAATGCCACAAGAAACGTGAATATCAGGCATGTTAAACTTTAGGGGAGGAAGAATGAAGGATGTCAAAAAGAATGAGTGCATTCACTAACGTAACATGCTGACAGCAGGAGGAGCTGTGTGCAGGGCATAGGGAATATATGGGAACTCCACTTTCTGTGAATTTTTATGTAAACCTAAAACTGCACTAAAGAAGGAAGCCTGTTAAGTATATCTTTAAATGGGTGAAAATGGAGTAACTGGTGGCATGTCCTCTTGGAGATAAGTCTGTGATAGCAGAACCAATGAAAATAGCCCTTCTACGTCTATAGAATTACTTAAAATATGAACTAGTTGTAACCCATGAAGGGGATACTCTTCCTTTCAAGGGAGAACCTATCACTGATTCAGGGGTCAGCAAGTGCTAGCTGTCGTCTTCATTCTGAATAGGACCAGTGAAGCTGTGGATGTGCCATGAGGGGAACAGTGGAAGTGACAGCAGGTCTCTGCTAATGGAAGCTTCACATGTTTTTCATACTCCTTGAGATCTTAAAATGGCAGGTATTCATACTCCCTGCATTTGCACAAGATTCATGCCCCTGATTCATTGTAGTTCTCACTGTGTGGACCCAAGGGCAGCGGGGGGTGTCTGAAGCATAATTCGCACGTGGCTTATAGGGTTTCAGCTCCACACTAGGCAGGTTTTTTTTCTGGCCATTGAAAAATGCACATTAAAGATCCCATTTTTAAACTGTTTTCCTTCCATCTACCTTCTTCGTCATTGTCCAGAAGCATGTACTCAGTGTCCCTGGCTGCTCCTGATGGCTGCCCCAGAGAGAAAGTTACAAAGAAAGCGAATTTCAAGACTAAGTGAACCACATCATGTTATTTACAGTAACAGCGGGCGGCTGGCTTGCACCTGCAGGGGAGAGCAGAGGGAGTGTTTACAAGCCCCTCCTGGAGCCACACTCCTGCATCTGGATCCCAGCTCCGATGCAAGCTGTAGGGCCTTGTGCAAGTTTCTTAACCTCTAGGGGCTTAAATCTCCTCACCCACATAATGGGGGGATAATAATAACAATTTATAGGACTATTGTGATGAGCCAATTGTTTACTAATTGTGAAAACAATTAGAACATTAACCACAGGCATGTGAAAATCTCTACCTATGTATTAGCATTGAATATGGTGACCAAAATCTTAAAAAGTTGTTTTTCTTAGTTTTTAAGCCTTCAGTTTGTAGAGAAAGCATTTTATTTCCTCCTCTACACTCTTTCATCATCCTTTTCTTCACAGTTAAGGCTTCATGCTTGTGAAAGGAATAACTTTTTGGTGTGTGTGTGATTAAATGTGAAAATTAGTTAAGGCTGAGAAAAGTGTATTATAGTAGGTATATTAAGCTTTCCTCTCTTATACAGCACATATAGGCCATTTAAATAGTATGAATTTTTAAAAAGGCTGCATAATACTTTTTTTAATTATGTATTAAGTAATCATAATAGTTAAGAATCTTTAAATGCTTACTATTGCTTCAGAACACATCTATTTTTCTAAATCCTCACAATCACCTTGTGGGGAAGGTAATATTATATCTCTTTTACAGATGAGGAAATAGAACCACGTGGAGATGATGCAATTTGCCCCAAATGAAGCAACTATTAAGTGAAAGAACTGACATACTCAAAGAGCCCAAAGATACACTAACTATATAGCACTGTCTCCTACATGGTCTGCGGAATCAATTCTAATTCATTTCAGAACTTTTACAAATTTGACACATTTCCATTTTTCTTCCAAGCACTTAATGGGTTCAATATTTCTTAAGAAACAGGAAAGCTTTCCATTCTTCTTCCTCAAATTTCTTTTTACTTATCATCTTTTCTGATCATAACTTTAATATTTGCTCATTAAAGAAAATTTGAAAGTACTCAGTAGTGGACAGAACTACTGTCCTGGATCTGTCCCCAGTCTTAGAAGAGGACACAGATTTAGCTTTAGGATAAATAACCTCCCTTCTGTTTTTAGTCCTGTGATTTAAGCTCGATTGACCCACTCTTTCTGAAGCACCATAGGTAGATCTCAGTTGGCTTAAGACTAATAATACCCCTCATTCTATTGGCCTCACACATGATTTGAGAATTTGCAAATAACCCATTAAGAGCCACTATTATGTGAGGAGAAACGTGCTGGTGCCCATGTGAATGATAAGCTTCCCCTATCAAGAGAGGAAGCTGCCAAAAGAGACCTCTCTTGGTTTGGATGGATGATCTGGAATGCTGAGTGCCTAGAAGCAGCATGCTGAGACGTCCTTGGACACAGAATAAAGACAGGACAAAAGCAGCCCTTGACATCATCTGGGCTACAGTATCTCCCCTTGACTGAAGCCAGACCTCAGACCTGAGGTTTTCATTTACAGGAACCAACAAATCCCAGGCATCCCCATTTTTTGGTTGTTGTTAAAACACATTGGAGATTGATTTTGTCACCTACAATCAAAAGACTCCAACTCTGAAAATGAATAAAAAATAAAATAAGAAAAATGCTTCTACCTGTTGACATAATCCCTACAGAACTGTGCATTGTTTGTATATTACAAATCATTTTATATATTAATTTTATTCTCAAGCTTATCATAAGCATAACACTTTGACTTGTCATAAAATATTTTCCTGGACACATTTTTCATGGCTGCATAATATTCTACTATGGGAAGTGTTGGAAGAATATTTTGGCTGAGATTTTATATATATATACATAGAAAAGTATTTCTGTGACTTGCATCCATACTGACTTTTCCCTGCAATTTTGAAATACTTCCTGATTAAAAGTTTTTCAAAGTAGAATTAGTGGATTAAAGCATATGAATATTTTTGACTCTTGATATGAAATGCCAGACTGCTTTCTAAGAAGGCTGGAAGAGTACACCAGAAATTAACACAGCATTGTAAATCAACCATACTTCACAGTAAATGTCCAGTAACCTAGGCTTGGGATTGGTGATCACTGGCACTTCATCCTCATAAACAGAGCTGTGTCAGTTGAGAGGTGGAAAACTATTTCATTCTGATGTGAAATGACTGAATTACCATTGGAGTGTGACATCTATTTTTCTCCTTTGTGAAGGTGTGTTCATCTTTTCTGCCTTCTACGCTCCTGAGATTTTTTGATGTTACCTTTGAAGTGATCTGAACTCTCTATGTATTGATGGAATTAGTCCATTGTCGGATTTGTAAACAAATAACATCCTCTGGTGTTTTGTTTAAAATTAGGGTGCTTCTGATGCACAGAAATCTGTATATATTTTTCTCTGAAACTTACTGCTCATCTAGAGGTTGTATATTCATCCATATTTATTTCTAGTTTTTTTCCAATTGTGTTACTTTTTTAAATCTTTCTGGAATTTATCACAATATATGGTTCACTGTATGATTTCAATCTTTTCTTTTCTAACGTGTTCCATTTACTGAATAACCTTTATTTGTCTCCATATTTGTAATGCCTTCCATTTCTTATATTAATTTATTATTGATATGAGAGTCCATATCTGGACTTCCTGTCCTATTTTCTACTCTGGCTATTTTTGAACTTGTAAACTTCTCATTATCTTATTTATTATTATATTACTAATATGATTTTATTCACAATAAACCCCAAATGAATTTTATAACTTCTAACATTTTGGAGATATGATCTTTTAATCTAGAATCATGTGATTGAAGCATCTTTTATATCTTTCAGTAGATTTAACTTTTGTTTATTTGATAGTTCCTACTATCCTTCTGTTAGGCTATTCTTAGACATTTTACCTTGGCTGTTACTTTTGGAAAATTTTAGAATTCTTCATGCCTGCATCTGGTCTCTTAATCAAACCCTGGAGAATCCTAAACCACTGATCTGATTTGAATAAATGAGGTGAAAAGAATTGGGGGAAGCACTGTGAGCAGAAGAGACTGTGGAACCTCCAGAGTGGCACCCTGCATTGGCTCAGATGTTCTCTGGAGAAAGTTTTCTCTATGAGACTACATAGTTCCCAGCTTGACATTCAGTTTTCTCAGCATTTCACATTATATGTTAAAAAGTCTGTGGCAGGTTCTTATCCAGAAAAAGAGCACTTGCAGAAAGGGTTATATGTATACACTTTCCCCAGGTGGTAAAAGGAACACGCTCTTCTTCCTAATTAAAAAAACAAGTTTAGTCAATCAAAGGATTACACCAATGAAATGATTTTTCTCCTAACTGGTCACTAAATCCTAAACATAATTTAAAAAAAATAATAATTTTCAGACATAGTCTTCTTATTTGTTGCTGCATGGGTTTTTTTTCCTTTTTAGTTTTTTTTTCTTTTCTGTTAACATTGTCAAGCATACAACAAAATAAGTATAGTGTCCACTTTAATACTATTTTTTGAAAATACACATGTGAACAGCAAACTGTTTCCCTGCCATGGTCTGAGCTTAGGGGTCTGGATACCTGACGAGGCCAAGGTGTAAAGCTCTACTCCTGAGCTTGTCTTGGATTTAAGAACTGACGGTAGTGACAGCTGAGAGTCCGTGCAGGACAGAAAGTTTCCCAGGTGTCTGCAGCTAACTGGTCTCCACTGTGTGTTTCTTCGTTGAGCTTTATGTATTAATTAGCTATAACTATGAACTTTTAGAGTTTCCATTTTAGAGTTTATATTTAGATTTTTTTCTTTAGAGATGATATCAGTAAGACTCAAGATTTACCTGGATTATAAAAGCAGATATAGTATAATAATAGCTGTCACTAAGCACATGGCCCTTCCTCTGTGCCAGGAATTCTTCCAAGTAGATTCTGTACATTAATTCGACCCGTCCTTACCACAGTCATGAGGAATCAACTCTTATTCTTATTTTATAAGAAACTACAGCACAGAGAATTTAAGTTGTCCAAGATCACTCAGGAAGCAAGCTGCTGTGTTCAAATATGGATTTCGGCAACTTCATTCCCAAGGTCTCACTACCACAACGCTGGCCTCTCTGAACAATGGAGCATGCATTCGCAATTAAAGTTAAACGCTTCAATTAAAAAAACTAAAAAACAAATTAAACAATTTTAAATAAGGAAGAACGATAAAGTGAAATGAGTCTTCATTTTCAATTTTTCAACAAGAATGTTCCAATGAAAATTTACCCTTATTAGTTGGCAATTTTAAATTTAAAATTGTCAGTTTAAGTGACCAAAAACTTTTCTTCAGTATTTTTTGTATGCTGCCAATAAGATACGCTTTTGTTTCTCAGGACTCAAAAACATTATGAACATCTAATTTTGTCTAAGTTTCAGCTTTCATCTCTGAATGTACAGTCTTTCACCAACATAAGCTTTGACCCCCATCTTCAGTTGTAAACAATGGGAACCATTCATAATGGGGATTATTAGAAGTTTCTTACATTGTAAAAGACAAATGTCACTTTCTACTGGTAGCTGAACCTCATTTTTTTCCATTTATAAAAAGAGGAGTTTGACCTGCTCCCTCCAGACGTTTTCAGTGCAAAAATTCTGTAGATCAGATTCAATTTATAAAATCTATAGTTGGAGATATTTTCAGATGCTCCTAGTAAAAGCATTTTCTTTCCAAGAGTTATTCATACTCACAACCTACTTTCCTGCTGCTGCTGACTGCAAGCACCATCAGCTCTAAATTATCTCAGCTGATGGAATGAAGCAATAATACAGACGACTCAAAAATTATCTTTTCATAGCTCTGGAATGTTGATACAAAGATATATAGTTTTATTTTTTACTTTTGCTGCAGGAGTGGCAGGAATAAATTTACATTACCAATTATGTAAAATGTCTAGCTCAATCACTGCTCAAATACTGATGGCACCTCAACAAATATTTCCCTGCTTCTTCTACACTTTCTCTGACTTTAAGATGAGAGCCATGCTGCTTTGTGCACATCCCAACCGGAAAGGGGAGCAGTGAGCGGGGCTTAGTTTAACACAAAGGGGCACCTAGTCTACGAAGAAAAGGAGGCCGCAATAATGAAGGCACATGTGAAAAATGGGAGTCAACTATAAAAACCAATGTGTCTTTCCTTGTACATCCATATCATAGCTGCCAATTTTTTTTGAATTTTTTTATTGATGTTATGAAAGGATACAAATCAATGCCTCTTTTCTGATACACTTATACCAGTCTTTTTTTCTTTTTTCCATTTTTACTGTTATTGTGAAGGAAGGACCACATGTATCTTCTGTGTCCACCATTCCAGGCAGTGCTCCTTCATCTTGGCTGCACATTAGAAAAACCAGAGGAGCTTTAAAAACTTCCTTATGCCAGAATGCACCCCAGGCTACTAAGTACCATCAGAGTTTGCAGTGATGGAATCCAGGCACCAACATTTTTTAAGTTCCCCTGGTGTTTCCAACATGCAGCCAAGGCTGACAAGTCCAGAAGTAAACAGACTAAAGTGCATCTAAACAGCGCCCGCTTTTCCTGGGTAATCTCATCTATCTCCACGTGGGGACACCGCACCTCTTATTCTGGCCGGACTTGTTCTTCCTGCTCAACCGTGTCCCATTTGTACTCAAGTTCTGCCTGGAGCCGCTTCCAGAACTCCAGAAGTAAGGTGACTAACAGAGAGAGAGAACAGCAGATGTGGATCTTCAGTGATGACTGATGTTTCAGAAATCTGTACTTAATATTTATTACCCTTAAAACTTTGGTAAATGGTTAATAAACTCAAATTTTATTTATACGTGATACTAAAGAGAAACATGAGTTAATGCCTTTTTTAAGAAAAAAGAAAATGTAGATAATTTATTGAACTTTTGGAAACAGACTATCTAGCTCTCTAGCTCAGGGGAAAGGTATTAACCTGATGGTCAGAGGCAGGTGACTGTGTCTGACGCTAAAGTACCTGCTACCAGCACATTATGCCCACTAAAAATACAAATATCGGGGGAAGGATGGGTATAGCTCAGTGGTACAGCACGTGCATAGCATGTACAATGTCCTGGGTTCAAGCCCCAGTACCTCCATTAAAAAAGAAAGTTAAAAAATAAGCACAAGTAACTGTCATGATTTAAAAGCAGTGCACAGTCCACCATCCAAGTCTTCTCCTCACATCCCTCTTTCTCTTCTGTCCGAAGGGCCTGAGGGTGGGGAAGGGGATGAGAATGCTTTAGTAGCCCCTGCATTTCTATTTTCCACCACCCCAGTCACACAAAATTAAAATAATATTCTTAAATATGGAAAACTGCCATTTTCCTCAATCTTCGATAAAGAAATTTTTAGAATTCGTCATTCTGTTATAAGACTCGTAACTTCAAATAGTAGACAAAAACAACATGTCATGTTAATTGAAAATGTGGCTTCAGGGTAAATCCCGTAAGCCCTTCTTCCAACCAGAATGTTACCCCTACGCCCCAACTCTAGAGAAATTCCAGAATAACCACTGTTCCCTCCACCATTATACCTGAGTCTCTACCATGCTCTCAGAATAAAGGGAAAAAAGGCACAGCCCCTGCTTCCAGGAGCTCCTAGGTGCACAGGAGTCATTGTGAAATGATGGCTGAGAAGGCGTGTTAAGATGGCTTGGATAACAGTCAGCAGAGGGTGCTCGGGGCAGAGAGCTGGAACTGTAGCCAAGGCTCTCCCAGAGGAGGGAACCACTGTGCTGAGTTCTGAGATGCTCTAGAAGTGATCAGGGGAAGGTATAATGTTAAAGCCATTTCTCCCTGAGGAGCTGCGCATGCAAAGGAGGGAGGCCAAACAGAGCCAGGTCCCTACCAGGAACTGCAAATAGTCTAGAAGCGAGCACAGGGTGTGGGAGGCAGGTGAGGCAACCAGGTGGAGAGATCACAGGTGCACATCACACAGGACCCTGTGTGCCTCCAAGGTAGAGGAGACATGCAAAGTGATCTAGAAAGAGACAAGATAGAGGCAGGGAGACATATTGGCAGGTTCTTGTGAAGGCCTGCTGAGACCCCGCCAGGAGGAGAGAGGAGAAAACATTTCAGCAGGTGGACCGATTGGCCACAGGTGTGATGGAAAGGCAGGAAGTGATCAAAGATGCCAGCCAGCTTTCTGGCTTTGGCAGTGTCCTAAATTATAGTGCCATTCCCTGAAATAAAAAGGGCAGGAAGAGGGGTAAGTCATGAGAGGATACAGCTGATTCAGTTCTGGCTGGGTGCCTGTGGGCTCCAGGAGAGATATCCAGTAGGCAAATAAAAGTCTAGAAATCATGAGGAAGTTCTAGGCTGAGCCAAGTAGTTTTCCTGTTTCAAGAGGCTAATGGGTGTGAGTGGACAAGCTCACGTGAAGAGGTGTAGAGGGGTAGCTCTCACCCTCCTGCACATGGGAAGCATCTGGGAGCCTTTAAAATATAGTGCGCCCCAGCCTGGAGTGAGGTCTTTGTACTCTTTATTGTTTTTTAAATACTTCTTTCCTTTTTTGGGGGGGTATTTAGCTTTATTTATTTTAATGGAGGTACTGGGAATTGAACCCAGGACCTCTTGCATGCTAAGCATGTGCTCTACCACTGAGCCGTACCCTCCCCACCTTTTTTGTTTTTAGACATTAGCTCTACTTATCAGTCAGGGCTGAGTATCAACCTGTAGAGAGCAGAGAGCCTTGGGGGTAGAGAACATGGAGAAGCTGCCCAGAGCCCTGCAGACCCCACCAGGGGCAGCCAGAGATGCAGGGAGCCTGAGACGGGCTGTGAGGAACGCGAACCCAACACTCCCCAATGGCGAAAAGACAAACATGTTTCAAGCACCCACTTCCCAGCAGTGTTTGTTCTGACTTTACTAGTTTTCCAGTAATACCGAGTGAGAATAGAAATAACCTGGACACAGGGATCAAATTCAAATGCTGGTTCTGACCATTCTTAGCTGCGTGATTACTGATTAAAAGGTTACCCGTCTGCCACGTGTAAAATGGGGGACATAGAACCGTGCTTGTGGGCTGCTGTGAGCGTAATGCAATGACACCTATAAAGGCCCTCCTGACTCACAGATGTAATTGCTACTATTGACCCACTTGGGACACCAAGAAACAGAGGCACAGAAAGCTTCAAACACTTGCCCAAGATGAGGGTTAGGGTCAGGAATCAAGCCAAAGACTTCGTGGATCCAGAACCCAGGATCTTCTTACGAGCAACACGGCACTGCCCAGGCTCCCTGCTGCAAAACCTGCCTCCCTTTGGCTCAGTTCCATGGCGCCTGTGCTGCACAGATGTCCTCACTGCCTGCCTGCCGGACCAGTGTCTGACCCTGGCAGTCCTCCCTCCGTCCCACACACCGCTTCCTTGGGCATACCATCCCCAACGAGGCCATTGCTTTGGCTACTCGGATGTTTACACAGAAACGCAGGTGGCAGCCCAGCTTATTGCTATAGCTGCTGCTGTCAGTGGAGGCAAAGAGCTCACAGTTGGTGGAGGAGGCCACTTGTGGTCTCCTCCTTTGCTGGAGAGCTGGATGAAATCCAGTTTCCCTCTGCAACTTAGACATCCAGCATGAGAGATATGTAAGGCCATCTGGCCTCTCAACATAGAAATGATGCCCCCATAATCGTACTTAACATTATAACCTCCTGGCCCCACCAGGGAGCAGAGGTCATGGCCTGTTGTCCACCAAGTTTTGTTTCCTTGCACGACAGCTACAATGGGGTGAGTTAACACCGGACCAGACTTTGGTGAGTTAACCAAAGCCCTCGTGTACTATTTCCTGATACTTGCAGGTCACCCAAATACCCCAGATCCTTCAAGTAAACAACTAGTAAGAGGAACTGAGCTGGCTTGTCTGTCAGAACCCTGATGGCAGGACTGATTTGGCCTCTCCTGCTCCCGGGATGATCCGTTCTCCTAGTGTGTGCCCTTCCCCGAGGGAAAGAGACTGTTCTTTGTTTATGGGCTTGGGAGTATTTGTGGCTCTCTGACCGGAATCTTCAAAATAGAGCTCTTGGTGAGAGTGGAACCATGGCACCCACGTCTCATGAGCTCAGCTACCCAACAGCCTCATCAAGCCAAGACTGTGGCCAAAACCAGGGGTCCATGCTGTTGAGTGTTGGGTCTGGAGAGCAATGCCTCCACCACTGAGAAGCTGCCACACCACTTGCTCCCTTGTCCCCATCCAGGGGGAGGTGATGCATCCATGGGATGAAAGCCTTGAGGGCACTAGGTGACTGTGGACCAAGCTGTGACTGCCCGGTCCGGTCCCCCATGTGACCCATGTTAGCCTCACATGCAGAAAATCCCCAAATAGACGCCTGCTTGAGTGAATGGGTCACCTATAAGCCAACTGTCCTTGGGACGCCTAAGAAGCAACACAATATACACAGTGAGCCACCCACACACTGAAGTCCCCAAGGCTCACAGCTCCCTAATGTGACACCAGGTACCCCCAGCAAACAGAAGACCCTTACTTTACAATTGACTTGAGAATTCTACTGCCAACACTGCCTTCCACCTTCCACTTATGAAGTTCTTTCCACTCTGTCCCCTGCTCTGCAATTGTGCAATCAGTCCAGAGCTCCTTCATGAGACAGGAGGGAAGGGGGCCGGGCACAGCCATTAAAAGGATGGCAGAGCCATTAGCACCAAGACGGTGGAAAAGTCAACTCCCAGTAGATCTTGAGCTTCAATACACACTCACTGAAATACAGCAGGATGCTAAATGGCACTCGCACAGGTGCCAGGACAGGTTCAAGTCTGACCATAAAAGGTCAAAGAATGAGTAGTGGCCCAATTTCTGGGAATCCCAACACCTTCCACAAAGCGGTTGGAATATTCCTCACACTTATTAGCATATGAAGATACTGAGTGCATAAAAACTAACAACCCCCACCTCATGGCTGCTCTCTCTGCTGAGGGAAACAGCCCACACTCTGTCTGTGGTGTGTGTATCTACTTTTACTTTAAACTGGGGCACCCAACCCCCACGCCTCATGACCTTTCTGTTGCCTTCTGAAACTGCCCACTCTGTGGAGTATATATCTCTCTGAATAAATCTACCTTTACTGAACTCTGGCTCTCTCTTGAATTCGTTTCTGGGCAAACCAAGGACCCACACTTGGCGAGGTACATCCCAGGGACCTGAGTAAGACCTGGGATACGGCCGTCCTCTCCCCCACATTTTCCTGTATCTTACATTCCTTCCCAAAAGATCTCACCTTGTGCACTCCAAAATAGAAAACACTGATGTGTCCTGAGCTGGATCTGCTTCTGCATGTATCATTTTTTATGTCCACTAGAATGTCACCTTCATGAGGACAGGGATTTGGTTCTGTTCACAACGGAAGCACCAGCACACAACAGGTGCTGGAGAAGTGTTAGCTGAATGAATGAGCTGTGGGAAGTCCTGGGATTTCCACCTGGAACTCCTAGCCCGTTGGGCCCCAGCTGACTCCAGTTGCTCCCTGCTACTTATAGCTGACCTCTTGCCACCACTCTCTGCTCTGCCATCACCTGATCCGGGATGAGCTGAGATGATCACACACCCCGGAGAGCATGGTGGATGGTTCATGAGGTTGCAACACACTCGCCCTCTGACTGCCAGGGGTTACTTAGGATGGACAAACTGAAGGCAGCACCATGTGCACCGCCCTACCCCACAACTCACTTGAAGCACCAGGACTGCACACAGGGGAAACGCTGGCCCTTTCCAACCTAAGGAGAGGGACTATGGGTGAGAAGAGGGTCTCTGTCAACTAAGAGTCTCTTCACAAGCCCAGTCTTAGAAAAGCTCTTTAAAGACACTTTTGGTATCTTCCTTGTGTTTCTGTAATCCCTCTAGATATTGTCATTTTAATCTATGCGTCAGAAATACAGATACTCTTGAAATCTCTATTGATTTTCAATGAAGAAAACCCTCAATTTCCTTCTCTGCTAATAAAATTACTGCACTTTATATAAAAAGAAGCAGCTTCCTTTCATGAGTTTCTATCTTCAAACACCTAATTTCACAAGAATCAGTGAAGCAGGACATGAAAACCATGCTGTGCTTTATCACCTACAGGTGGGCAGGGATGAAAAGAATGAGTACTGATCTCATGAAACGGGAAAGCTGGGGCTGTCTTATTCCTGATACAGATGGAAGGGTCCATATCTGTGTGGGTGAGGAAGGACCAAGGACGAGAAACCAACATTTTCGTACCCATTTCTCTTTTTCAGAGTCCCAGACAAAACAGTGTGATTGTATCAACAAAAACAAGAACATCTGCACCCTTCTAAAAGCACGCCACAACTTTACTACTACACACGGCACTCTGTCACTGACCTAAAGGCTGACGACAGCCAAGAAATTTGCAGGGATCTTATTCTGTACTCATCCCTTTTTGTCTTTGGGACCTCAGGAAATTTGCCTCCTCTCCCTGAGTGTCACTTTCCTCATCCTTCAAATGGGAGTGTAACAGTCATTCATTTGCTCCGTGTCTATTTGACAACAGGAGACGGCTTATGAAAACAACAACAAAAAAAGCAAAACAGCAATTCTGATCTGTGCTGTCTTCCTCCTCCTCCCTGAACATGAACTTACAGGGTAAAATGGCATCTTTCACTAAACCCCGACCTTAAGGAGCAGTTCTGATAAGGAAGTCACAGAACTGCCGTGTAACCGAGAAATGACCTGGTGAAAAAGAATGAGTTGCCAGCAAATCCTCAAAACACGTAACGGTGCAAACCCTGGGAGCTACAGGCATGGGTGGGAGTTCCTTAGTTCCCCATTTCACAACGCCGAGAATTTTGCAGGGTCCGTGAAAGACACAGCCCAGTACAACCACGCCATGTTTTGGAGTACACTGAGGCCACATCGTTGCTGACCTGCACTTCTGTGTGTCCCAGAGCAAGAGCCCTGGGCGGGGGTGACTGTGTTTGAGGCTGAACAAGAACTTCCTGTTCTGTCTCTTTTGCTCTCTCTCTTCCTTCAATAAAACAACTGGTAGGACTCTGGTGGGGAGCACTGTACCCACATTCTCTGGCAAACCACACAATAGGCAGCTCTAGATGATCTGAGAGAGGCCCCTTCAATGAACATATATACACCAAAATCAGGCAGAAGGCTGCCTGTGAGCTTGGGAATCCAAACCAGCTTGTCCTGTTAATCAGCATATTACATATCTAAAGAATGTGTGCGCCAGATGAAGACGATGCCTTAGAGAGCTTTGGCGGTTATGTCCAGCAGTGTGTAAGGACAAGTCATGCTCTGGTAGATGGGAGCATTTTGGTTGCTTTAAGTTTGCTACTGAAGGGCTGGGACATTTCATTCTTCCTTGAAACTCCAGACCTCTTTACTCACAAAGGTAGACAAGTTAGGTGAGCCAGCTCAGCCTTTATTCCAACTTCCTAACCAAAAGGCTATGAGTTTGAAAACATATTTCTCAGACTCTTCTGCAGCAAGGGTTCCAGATGTGGCTTCAAAAATGCCCATCAGAGATTGAGATTTGCAAATATTAACTACTATATATAAAAATAGCTAAAAAAAACTAAATTTCTTCTGTATAGCACAGGGAACTATATTTAATATCTTGTAATAACCTTTAATGAAAAAGAATATGAAAAGGAATTCATACATATAAATGTGTATATGAATGACTGGAACATTGTGCTGTGCATCAGAAATTGACACATTGTAACTGACTATACTTCAATTAAAAAAAATATAAATATAATGCCCATCAGCAGCATCTGAGTGTCACTGAAAGCAGAAAGCCAGATGAATGGAGGCAGAGGTTGTTGGAGGAGCTACGTTATTTTGCTGGGGTGGATGCAGCCGGCATGTCAGATATCTAGAAGGAATGCTCACAATAGCCACTAACTGATCTGCTTCCTGAAATGCTCCCCACCCCTCCTGATGAGCCAGGTGTCTGGCGTTTCTCTGGAAATCACTAGGCGCACCCTGGAACTCAAAGGTAAAAATTAAAAACTGCAGTCAGGCAGCGAAGAGCCTGGCAGGATGCGTTGGACAAAAGTAGGTCAGAATCAACAAGGAATGGGGAGGGGACAGAACGTGTACTGAGGACCGTGACTTCAGTGGCGGATTGTCTGTGTTGAGGACTCTGAGTCAGTATGAGTAGATGGATTGGTGTGGACTAAAATGGTGGCCATTGTTCAGATAAGTGTGTGATTTGGACTATATTTATTAGAGGAGGGTTTTTCCCCTTCAACATTGATCATTTCTAGGGAACAGAAAAATACTCTGCCACACAACATCTAAGTGCAAAAGAGATGCTACGGGATGATGGTGGTATGAAAAATTTCAGTTCTGCAGTTCCAAGATTTCCTTAATGAGGTTAACAGCAGTTGGTACTTAAAATAAAATAAGGTACTTATAATAAAGACATCATCATATGTATATATCCTTAAAGATACACATATGGTGCTATAAGTGGGCCTGAAATGTGTTCTGCATTCTAAAACCCGATGAAATAAAATCAGTAGCTCAATATGCCTGTCGGCTCAATAAACATGATGTAGCTAATGATCACAGAAAGCAAGATCAGTTAGGAAATTTGAGATTTGTCTTTTCCAGTGTCAAAGTTAATATTTTTTGCTTTACTTAAAAAGCATTTTTTAAATTAGGGCTGTCAGCATCTTTTGGTATACGGGGTTCAGTAGATGTGTTCAGATATTCTAGACAGTGAATCAGAGCAAAGACTGAGGTTTAGACAGTAGTTAAATGCCTCACCCGTCTGATCACCATCCACATATTGCTATACTGAAAATCCTTAAAAGTGAGATTTTCATTAAAGCAACGAAAAGAGAGGGAAAAAAATAGCCACAGACCAGTGGAAGTTTTGTAACGTGTAAAAATGACAAAGGGCTATTCATGAGCTTATTTTTAAAAACCCCTACACTTTAATAAGAAAAACAACAAACTGACAACAGGTTGCACACTGCTCCCTGTAGGAGAATCCATGGAGATGGACTCTTATGTGAATGGGGCTGGAGCTGTAGAATTAGTTAGTCTTGCAAGAAACTCAGTTAAAAACAAATGCAAATGGGATACACTTCTAGAATATCTGAGTAAACATCTTGGAAAACTTACTCCTCTATGAAGCAATGACAATGGCAAAATTTGTCAAAATTAACCTCTGTAGAACTCTGGAAATTTAACCAAGGCTTCCAGCTATACGGGGAGTCTTTATTTGAGGAAAAAAAACAACAAAATCTTCATAAAGATAGTGAGTTATGTTGCATTGTAACTTGATCTACCCCATCCCTGTATCCTCACCTAAATGGTGGCCTTTAAAAGCAGTAGTCTCACAATCAAGGTAGGGGCAGAAGTGATTTAAAGTTACCCAAAAATTCCGCCCCCAGAGAGCTGTCACTATGTGACCTATCACAAACTCATGCTGTGCAAACAGCCTGTCCCCAGAGTGTGTGTGGAAAACAATCAGCAGTGAGTATTTAACATTACAACTGCCTGAGGCAGTGGGACCAGTAGAGGCTAACTAGATGCTGACAAGGAAACTTAGAAGGCAAAATTGAGTAATGAGACGTTCTGGGGGTGAAGGTAGGGTTAAAAAGGTCCAAAAAAATTCTGAGAATTGTAGAAGGCAATATACATGTGTGGCACATGGCAAGGAAAGATCTGAGAAAATCCTAAGCCTTCAACTCTGGCTGAACTTGAGGTTCTGCATAAGCAAAAACTAAAGGCTACGGAAGAGCTGCAGACTGCATGCCGGTGCTGAGGGCATCACTCAGCATGCAGACATACAGCCACCTGGCAACATCTCAAATGATTGGCTCCAGGAATTGAAAGAAATCACTGTCCAATCATTATTACAGTAATGACAACTAGGCTTACTGGACACACACTGATCTCATGGTCATGCATGATAAAGAATACAGACTTTACAGAATTTGTTCAGGAAAGTAACTAAATAAATAACAGCAGCAGCAATGACAATGAAAGCAATGATAAACCCTGGAGATGAGGAAAATCAGGCTTTCAGATCTGCCACATTGTAATATTTAAAATGTCCAGTTTTCAACAGAAAATTAAAAGATGTACAAAGAAACAGAAAAGTTTGGCCATAACAGATGGGGAAAAAGTAGTCAATAGAAACTCCCTGAGGTAGCCCAGACACTGGACTTACTAGACAAAGACATAAATAAGCAATTACACATATGTTCAAAATACTAACAGAAACCATGCCTAAAGGATTAAATTATGTGCACATCTCATTGTACAGAGAATATCAATAAAAAATTTATAATAAAAACCAACTAGAAATTCAAGAGATACAAATATAATGACTAAAATAAAAACTTCAATAAGAGGTTTCTCTGTAGATATGAACTTGTTGAAGAAAATGTCAGTTAAATTAAAATTACTGAGATTATCCAGTCTGTGGAACAGAAAGAAAAAGGAATAAAAAAAAATGAACACTGTGTCAGAGATAAGTGGGACAACATCAACAATACCAATACACACATAATGGGAGTGCCAGAAGGAGGGAGAGAAAAAAAGGGGCAGAAAGAATATATAAAGAAATAATGGCTGAAAACTTCCCAAATTTGATGAAAACATTAATTTGTACAACCCAGCAGCTCAACAAACTCCACGTGGTATAAACTTAGAGACATCTAAAATAGGCATATCAGATTCAGTGTGTCAAAACACAAGAAAAAAGTATCTTGACAGCCAAAAGAGAAAAGTGGCTCAACATATAGAAAGGCTTCTCAGTAAGAGAGTTGATTTCTCATCAAAAACCATGGAGACCAGAAGGCAGTGGACGGTATCATCAAAGAGATAAAAGGAAAAGACTGTCACCAAGTATTTTATAGCCAGCAAAATGATTCTTTAAAAAAATTAAAGGAGAAATTAAGACACTCCTACAAAAACAAAATCTGAAAGAATCCATTGCTAGCAGGCCTGCCCTACAAGAACTACTAAGGATAGTCCAGCAGGTGTAAATGAAAGGACACTCGCCTGAAAAATAAAGAGCACTACTACATGAGTTAAAAAATAAAACAGTATAAATAGAGTATTACATGTAAATATTTTGTTCTATTTGATGTAAAGGACAACTGCATAAAACAATACTTATGAAACTGTGTAGATGCACTTATAAATGCATAAAGGTGCAATTTGTATGACAGTGACAGCATGAGGAGGGGGAGGGAAAAGACTGATACCAAAGATTTTGTGTACTGTTGAAATTAAGTTGGTATTCATGTGAACTAGATTGCTTTAAAACAAGATGTTAATTATAATCTCCAGGGCAATGGAAGAGAAGGAGGAGGAGGAGAAGAAAAAGATAAAATAAACAAATTAAAATGACACACATGAAAATGCTTACTTTGTACAAAAATGTGTAGTAATAGAGGAATGGGAAAAAAAGACATATAGAAATTAGACAGCAGATGTAACTTCAACCTGATAAGAAATTACATTAATGTAAATGAATTAAACATTCTAATCAAAATACTAAAGGCAGAAATAAATGGAATAGACAATAGATAAACAACAGAGAATAATCAACAAAAGGAATAGTTGGTTCTTTGAAAAGATCAATAAAATTGACAAATTTTATCTAGTATTGGAAAAGAAAAAGAGAGAAGATTCAAATTACTAAAATGAGAAATGAAAGGAAGGATGTCACTACTGCCCTTACAAAAATAACAAGGAATATAAGGGAATACCATAAATAATTATATAGCCAATAAATGAGATAATCTAGATGAAATGGATAAATTCATAGAAGGACATAAATGATTGAAGCTAATTCAAGGAGAAATAGAAAACTCAAATAATCCTACTGTAAGTAGTGACTGAAATAGCAATCCAAAACATTCACACAAATAAATGCTAGGCCCGTCTGGCTTTGCTGGTGAATTCCATCAACTACTTAATGAAAAAACAAAAACAAACAAAAAATGCTTCACAAATTCGTCTGAAAATAAAGAGGTGGGCACACTTCCCAATTCATTCAATGAGACTAGTATCACACTAATACGAAAACCGGACAAAGGCATCACAAGAAAACTAAAGACTATCTCTTACGAATATAAATGCAAAAATCCTCAACAGAATACAAGCAAATCCAAAACAGTAACATATAAAATAGACCACCATTAAGTGAGATGTATCCAGGTATGCAAAGGCAGTACAACATACAAAAGTCAATTCATGTAATACACCATATTAATAGAATAATGGATAAAACTAGGAATAGAAGAGAACTTCCTCAACTTGACAGAGAACATCTATGAAAAACCTGAAGCAAAGATCATACATAATGCAGAAGCACTGAATTATTCCCTTCCAAAATCAACACTGTACTAGAGGTTCTAGTCAAAGCAATCAGACAAAGAAAATAAAGCCTCTAGATTAGAAAGAAAGAAATAAAACTGTTTTGATTCCAGATGACATGATATTATACATTGAAATCACAAGGAATCCACAGAGGAAAAATAGAATACAAAAACATCCTCTTAGAATTAATAACCCAGTCTGACCAAAATTGTAAGACACAAATCAATATATAAAAAGTAATTATGTTTCTATTCAACAGCAGTGAATAATCTAAAAATAAAATGAAGGAAACCTTTTCATTTACAATAGCATCAAAAAGAATAAAATAATTAGTAATATTAAGAAAAATATGTGGAATACTGAGAAAAATATCTGAAACTTGTATCTTGAAAACTAAAATACTACTGATAGAAGTCAAAAATGACCTAAAATAAATGGAAAGCTCTTCTGTGTTCATGAATCAGAAGCCTTATTATTGTTAGGATGGCCATTGTCCTCAAAATGACCTATACATTCAATGCAGCTCTGGCTTTTTGGCAGAAATGAACAAGCTGATCCTAAAACTAATATGGAAATGCAAGATACCCAAAATAGTCAAAACAATCTTGAAAAAGAACAAAGTTTTGAAGTTTCCAAATTCAAAACTCACTAACAAAACTGTGATCCATACAGTGTGGTACTTGCAGAAAGGACAGAAAAATAGATTGAGAGAAAAGAACTAAGAGACCATAAACAAAGTCTTACACGTAGCCATTTAATTTTGACAAAGGTGTCATGACAATCCAATGGGGAAAAAATAATCTTTACAAAAATGATGCTGGGACACCTGTACATACACCTGGAAAGAAAGAAAACTGAACTTTTATCTTAACACCATTTATGAAAATTAACTCAAAATAAATCACAGACTTGAAAGTATAAAACATTAAGAAAATGAACAATGAGAAAATCTTCAGGACTTTGGATTACAAATATTTGTAATATATGACACCAAAAGCACAAACAACAAAAGAAAAAAAAAATCAAGCTGGAATTCAGTAAAATTAAAAACTTCTGTGCTTCAAAGGACTTCATCAAGAAAGTAAGACAATCCACAGGATGGATGAAAATATTTCCAAAATTTTCCATGATAAGGGACTTTTATCCAGAATAGATAAAGAAGACTTAAAACATCACAATACAAAGACAAATATAATTAAAATGGGCAAAGAATTTGAATAGATGTTTCTCCAAAGAAGACATAAGAATGGGAACTAAGCACATAAAAAGATGTTCAACATCAGTAGGCATTAGGGAAACAGAAATCAAACTCACAATGACATACCACTTCATACCAACTAGGATGACAAATATATATGATATATGATATATAAATATGAATCTATAAACCCAGTAATAAAAAGTGTAGATGAGGATGTGGAGAAACTTGACTCCTCATAAATTACTTCTGGAAATATACAATGCTTCAGTCACTTTAAAAGCTATATTAGCAATTCCTAAAAATGTTAAAAGTAGAATACATCCCAGCAATTCCATTTTTTGATATATCCTGAAGAGAAGTGAAAATATGTGTTCAAACAAAAACTTGTCCATGAGCATTTGCAGCAGAATTATTCATCATCACCTGATGGATGGATAAGCAATGTGGTGTATTTATAACTATGGCATATTATTTGAATACAAAAAGGAATTTGGGTATTGATATATGCTACACGATGGATGAGCCTTGACAACGTCACACTAAATGAAAGACGATAATCACAAAAGGCAGCATACTGTATGATTCTACTTATATGAAATGCCTAGAAAAGGCAAACCCATAGAGGCAGAAAGTAGAGTGGTGGCTGCTGAGGGCTAAGGGAAAGGAAGGTTAGGGACTGACTTACTAAAGGGTACTGGTTCCTTTTGGGGGTGATGGCTACACAACCCTGAAATGTACATAAAACCCTAATGCACACTTTCAAAGGCTGCGTTTTATGGTATGTGAATTATATCTCCATAAACCTATTATTCTTGAAGCTGAGCCCACCTATGGAGCAACTGACACAGCACTGACTGTGGCATCCGGACGGGGAGTGACCCACCCACCCACCGCGAAGGAGAGCAGCACCTGACCCAGTGTTGGAGGGGCGCAATCTTCTTGCCAATGGACACTGTAAGCAGCACAGATGAGAGGGCCAACAGAGCAAGCTGAGTTCATGAAACAGGGCGAAGACACAAAGACCTCTCAATAAAACCATTAAGAGCGTTCAGTCTCTAGGAGAACACATCTTTGTTTTTTAAATCTTTTTATACCTGTTTTATTTTCTATTAGCTTTTTAATCTTTACTTTTTAAACAGTTCTATACGTTTACAATTCTCATTTCATTTTTAATTCTCTTGGATTTGATCTGTTATTGATTATTCACAGGTTTTAAATATTGTGTTTTGATTTTTTTCTTCTTTTTATTAAGGTTTTAAAAAGACATCTCAACTCAATTCCTATTCTTCTTCAACTTGCTCTTCTATTATTGATTATACACTGTTTTCAAACCTTCTTTTCCTCCATTCTTTCAAAATTCTCTTTCTCTCTCTCATTTTTAAGTTTTATTCCAGCATAGGCCTTAGATAGATAAAGAAATAAACCCCTTTAAGGGCCACAAAAGATAACTGATACTCCTTAAGCCACAGTGCCAGAGAGATATGAGCAGTTGAAGAAGCACAGGAAGTATTCCCAATTAAAAGAGAAAGAGAAATCCCCTGAAAGAACAATCAATGAAATAGATATTAATGGCCTATTAGATCAAGATTTCTAAAAAGAAGTGATCGAATTACTGAAGGAACTAAAAGAGATAGTGTTTAGAGACATAAAATATGTCAAAAACAAAATAGTAGCTATAAAGAAGAGCCAAGTAGAATTGGTAAATTCATTGGCTGAAATGAGATCTGACCTAAAGGCTGTACAAAGCAGGCTAGATAATGCAGAGGAACGAATAAGTGACCTAGAAGACAGGACAACAGAAAGCACACAATCAGAATAGTTGAGAGAAAAAAATAAAAAACAATGAAAACAATATAAGGAACCTATGAGATAATATAAAGCATGCCAATCTATGCATCATAAGAGTTCCAGAAGGGGAAGAAAGAACAAAGGGGATGGAAAAGGTATTTAAAGAAATCATGACTGAAAAATTCCCAAACATAAAGAAAGAATCAGACACCCAAGTACAGGAGGCTCAGAGGTTCCCAAAAAGGAAGAGCGAAAGAGACTCACACAAAGACATATCAAATTCAAGATGGCCAGACTGAAGGATAAAGAAATGATCCTAAAGGCAGCAAGAGAAAAACAAAGAGTGAGTTACAAGATAAGGCTCTCAGCTGATTTCTCTACAGAAACACTACAGGCCAGAAGGGAGTGGAAAGATATATTCAAAGTCTTGAATGAAAAAACAGATGCAGCCTAGGATAGTTTCTGCAGCAAGGCTATCCTTTAGAATAGTAGGAGAGGTAATGAATTTCACAGAGAAGAAAAACTAAGACTTTAGCAACACTAAACCCATGCTAAAAGAAATATTGTAAGATATACTCTAAATAAAAAAGAAGCAGGATGATACAGAAATGAGAGCTCATAATTGGAAAGGTGATAACTACCATGAATTACAAATAGAATAAACATGAAATTGTGAAAGAAGACATCTAAATCATTGAGTGGGAGAGGGAAGCAAGAAAATATAGAGTATTTTTTCCTTCTTCTATTTTCTTAAATATTTTGTTCTCGGTAGGATGGGTTTGAGATTACATTACTATCTGTTTAGTACACACAGTTACAGTAATTGGTTAACAGACTTACAAAAAAGTGTAACCACAAACCAAAAACTTACAAGAGAGTAACTAAAACTAAATACAATCCAAGATAACACAAAGGAAAATTACCATACCACAAAAGGAAGAAGAAAGGAACAAAGAAGAAATACGAAATCAACTGCAAATATAAGTTCAAAATAGCCATAAATACTCATTTATCATTAATTACTCTTAATGATAATGGACTAAATGCTCCAGTGAAAAGACAGAGTGGCAGACTGGATAATAAAGCAAGAAACTTCAATAAACTGCATACAAGAGACACACTTTAGGGAGAAGGACACATATAGATTGAGAGTGAATGGACGGAAAATGATATTCCATGCAAATGGAAACTCCAAAAAAGCAGGTGTAGCAGTTCTGATTTCAGACAAAATAGACTTTAAAAGAAGGGCCATAAAGAAAGATAAATAAAGGCATTTTATAATGATAAAAGGAGCAATACAAGATGAGTATATTACAATCATTAATATATATGCATCCAACATGAGCACCTAAGTACATAAAACAACTACTAACAGAGATAAATGGGGAAATTGATGGGAATACAATCATTGTCAGAAGTTTTAACACCACATTAACATCACTAGACAGATCTTCCACACAAAAAATAAATAAGGCAACAGAGAAATTAAATGATACAATAGAAAAATTAGATTTAGTGGATATTTTCAGAGCATTCCAACCCCCCAAAATAGGGTATACATTCTTTTCAAGTGTGCATGGAACATTTCCTAGGATTCATCATGTACTTGGTCACAAAAGAAGCCTCAACAATTTTAAGAAGATAGAAATTATCTCAAGCATACTTACTGACCACAATGCCATTGAAACTAGAAATCAACTTCAGAGAAACAAAGCATAAAAAAAAGGAAAGCATAGAGATTAAACAACATGCTATTAAAAAAAATGGGTCAATGATGAAATCAAAGTTGAAATTAAGGAATACCTTGAGACAAATGAAAATGAAAACAACCACAAAAAACTCATGGGACAAAGCAAAAGCAGTGCTAAGAGGAAAGTTTAGGGCGATACAGGCCTTCCTCAAAAAAGAACAATATCAAATAAACAATCTAACCCACCAGTTAAAAGAACTAGATACAGAAGAGCAAAAACACCCAAAAGTCAGCAGAAGGAAGGAAATAGTTAAGATCTGGGAGGAAATAAATAAAATAGAGATTAAAAGAAATAGAGAAAATAATCAATCAAACCAAAAGCAATTTTTTGAAAGAGTAAATAAAATCGAGAACCTCTGGCCAAACTCACAAAGAAGAAAAAAGTGAGAGCACAAATTTACAAAATAAGAAAGGAAAATGGAGAAATTACAAAAAAATAACATAGAAATATAGAATATCATATGAGAATATCATGAAAAACTACATAAAAAAAGGGATAACCTAGAGGAGATGGACAAGTTTCTGGAAACATACAGTCCACTAAGACTGAATCAAGAAGAAACTGACAACTTGAACAAACCGATCACTAGGAATGAAATCGAATTAACAATAAAAAAAAATCCCTACAAATAAAAGTCCAGAAGTGGACAGCTTCACCAGGGAATTCTACCACACATACAAAGAAGTACTCATACCAGGCCTTCTCAAACTCTTCCAGAAGATTGAAAAGAAGGAATATTCCCAAACTCATTCTATGAAGCCACAATCACCCTGACACCAAAACCAGGCAAAGACACCACCAAAAAAGAGAATTACAGACCAATATCACTGATGAACACAGATGCAAAAAAGTCCTTACCAAAATACTAGCAAATAGAATCCTACAGCACATGAAAAAGATTATACAACATGCTCAAATGGGGTTCATCTCAGGGACACAAAGGTGGTTCAACATATGCAAATCAATCAATGTAATACTTCACATCAACAAGAGAAAGGACTAAAACCACATGATCATCTCAATAGATGCATAAAAGCTTTTGATAAAATTCAACACCCATTTATGATAAAAATTCTCACCAAAGTGGGTATTGAGGGAAAATAACTCAACATCATGAAAGCTATATATGACAAACCTACAGCCAGCATATCACTAAACGGTGAAAACCTCAAAAGCTTCTCACTAAATTCTGGGACAAGACAAGGATGCCACTATCACCACTCCTATTCAACATAGTCTTGGAAATCCTGACCATAGCAATCAGGTAAGTAAGAGAAGTAAAAGGGGTCTAAATTGGAAAAGAAGAGGTAAAAGTGTCACTACATGCAGGTGACACAACACTATATATAGAAAACCCTAAAAGGTCCACACCAAAACTACTAGAGCTGATCGAAGAATTTAGCAAGGTAGCAGGTTACAAGATTAATGTTCAAAAATCAGTTGCATTTCTTTAGACTAATGCTGAATCAACAGAAATAGGAAGTAAAGAAATAAAACACTTTAAAATAGCACCCAAAGTAATAAAATTTCTAGGAATAAATCTAACCACAGAGGTGAGAGAATTATACACAGAAAACTATAAACCATTGGTGAAGGTAATTGAAGAAGACTTTAAAAAATGGAAAGGTATCCCATGCTATTGGATTGCAAGAATCAATATTGTTAAAATGGTCACACGGCCCAAGGCAATATACAGATTTAATGCAATCCCTGTAAAATTACCCCAGACATATTTCATAGAACTAGAACAAATCACAATAAAATTTATATGGAACCATCAAAGACATAGAAATTCCAGGGTATTATTGAAGAAAAAAAAGAAAGAGCCTCGAGGAATAACTCTCCCAGAATTCAGACAATACTATAGAGTTACAGGCATCAAGACAGCATGGTATTGGTACAAAAACATACATATAGACCAATGGAACAGAATAGAGAGCCCAGAAATGAACCCACAAACTTTTGGTCAACTAATCTTTGACAAAGGAGGCAAGAATATATAATGGAATAAAGACAGTCTCTTCAGCAAGATAAACATAAGACAAGATACAATAAACCTCCTAGAAGAAAATACAGGCAAAATATCTGACATACATCTCAGAATTGTTCCCTTAGGGCAGTCTACCCAAGCAATAGAAATAAAAGCATGAATAAACAAATGGGACCTAAAGAAACTTACAAGCTTCTGCACAGCAAAGGACACCATAATTAAAAAAAAAAAAAAAGACAACCTACAGAATGGGAGAATATTTTTGCAAATGAAACTGACAAAGGCTTGATCTCCAGAATATATAAGCAGCTCAAATGACTTAATAAGAAACAACCAAATAACCAAAACCAAAAATGGGCAGAAGACCTAAACAAGCAATTCTCCAAGGAAGACATACAAATGATCAATGGGCACATGAAAAAATGCTCAGTATTACTAATTATCAGAGAAATGCAAATCAAAACTACAATGAGGTATCACCTCAAACCAGTCATAATGGCCATCATTCCAAAATCCACAAATGTCAAATGCTAGAGAGGCTGTGGAGAAAGGGGAACCTCCTACACTTCCAGTGGGAATGCAGTTTGGTGCAGCCACTGTGGAAAACAGTATTGAGTTCCCTCAAATATCTAGGAATAGACTTGCCATATGACTCAGGAATCCTGCTCCTGGGCATGTATCCTGAAGGAACCCTACTTCAGGATGACACCTGCATCCCAATGTTCATAGCAGCACTATTTACAGTAGCCAAAACATGGAAACAGCCTAAATGTCCATCAGCGGATGCTGGCTAAAGAAGTGGTATATTTATACAATGGAATACTACTCGGCCATAAAACTGACAATATAGGGCCATTTGCAGCAACATGGATGCTCCTGGAGAATGTCATTCTAAGTTAAGTAAGTACGGTAACAAGGAATAAAGACAAATTACCCACAGGTACAGTTATTTTGATTAAAATATCCACACAGAAATCAAGTCACCCCCACGACTGCTGCCAGGAGGAGCATCTGAGTGTAATAGCCCAGCCAAGCAAAGTAGATTCCGACCTTCTCTCCGTAGAATTTCCTGCAGAAAGACAGAAGGAAGTTTCAGAAGACACAAATAATCACTCTGCAGCTTCATCCTCATGTTAATTTATTTTTTCTTTTTTGGGGGGCATAATTAGGTTTATTTATTTGTTTTTAAATGGAGGCATTGGGGATTGAACCCAGGACCTCATGCATGCTAGACATACACTCTACCACTGAGCTATACCCTCCCTCCATCATATTAATTTCTGATTCTAAATCAAGGGGGCTTTAAGTTTAAACCTCTGACTCAATTCACTCTTAAAACATATGCGTTTTCATAGCAGCCCCCAAATTCTACTGTGAAATAAGAAGCATTTTATGTACCATAGAAGTACAGATCACTGGTTCATCTGCTGAAGAGAGATAAATGAGAACAGAGCAAAGGAGGGGACGAGGCCAACTCCAGAGCAGATGCAGGGGATCATCACCACTCACTGGACAGTCTGACACATTCAACAAATCCCCCAAAAATCATTCTTAACAGGCTTTACATAAGTGGACAGCAACAACTGGCTCAGTCATCTGCTCCTGCCTTATCTCGGGAACGTCCCTGGAGCAAATGCATTGTAAACCACAGATAATAAGGAAATGTCTGATAATGATAACAACTGGGAGTCAATGTCTCTCTGACAAAATATTTATAAAACTCATTGTGGGAATGGGAGAGGGCAGGACGGTGACTGAGGAAGGCACTTCCCTGTATTCTTTGTGTCTAGCACGTCTGTTGTTCCTAGGTTTTAAAGATTCTTCAGTGTTTCTCAGTTAATCTGGAGTAGATGGAACAGGCCAGGGAGGCAAGATTAGAAGAAAGGAGGCAGGGCATGAAGCGGTGCCAGGCTAGTCCTGAAAGGGAGACAGACAGAGACAGGCAGACACAGAGAGTTTAGGGATGAGGCAGAACAATGAGACGGCGGCTCAGGTGTGTCTTGCTGTTGCTGAACCTTCCCTCAACTGGCTCACTGCTGACTCGGCAGTGCTGGGTAAAACCTGTGGATTTCCTCAGCTCTGAGTTCTCTCTGAGGCTTCCGGCTCAGTCTGGAGCTGAGATGAGTCCCATGGGCTTAGCCTAGGGGGGGACTCAGCTCTGAGAATAGCCTGGAATCCTGGAAAACTTCACGCAGGAACCCCTTGGGCTGGACCAGCGCTCACAGGGCTGCTGTGAGACCAGCTCCATCATCAGAGACCTGGGTTTGGACCATTCGATGGGGAAAAGGGCTGAGCCCGATGCCAAATCAGATAGGAGGGACAAAGTGTGTTCATTCTCATGTGACTAGGGCTTTGTGGCCTGGCTCACGGGTGGCAGGCTCTGGATAGTGTCTGGCAGAGAAAACTCTGGCAATGGGTTTGAGATATCTTGGACTCTTTCTTGTTAAGCTTTTTGTAATACATTCTTATCAACTATCCATCCTGAAATGCCAAATTCAAAACTGAAAGAATGTTAGAAGTTGCCTGCTCCAACTGGCCAATGGTAAACACACACTGCTACAGTTAGATAGCTGGTCAGGCAGCCTCTGCCTGGATATTTACAGTGACGGGGAGTTCATTACTTCCAAAGTTTACAAGTCGGCAAGAAGGTCAGACAGAATTTTTGAACCTTAAACAGATGTCTGCCTCCTAGTCCTTGCTGAAACGCAAGGAATAATGAGGATCCCTTCAAATGTAGTTTTGTCTGATTGTTCTCTCTCTGTCAAAAACACCCCAATTCTTAACATAAATTTTTCAAAATTCAGCTTTGATTTCTTCTTATCAAACTAATGCCATACATTCAATAAAGAGTCAAACAGTTCTCGAACACCAATTGTAAAAAGAAGCAGTTCCCAACAACCTCCCCATTTCCCGGCCAGAAACAACCACGTTCAGCTCCTACTGCTGACTCTTGGAATAATTACTCCCTTTCTCTGACTAATATCCTTGTAACACAGCCTACTGACTTTTTCAGCTTTATGTATCACCTATTTAACATTCTATTTTGGAAAATGAGATTTAAGCTCTCTTTCAAACCCCATCTCATCTACACACCCAAACCTTAATTCTTCCAACCTTTTGATACAATTGCATTATAATTTTCATCATTATTATTACTCTGTACAGACTATTCAAAGCTGTAGCATTTTGCGCTAGTCTTACCTTTTCTTCCCTACTTCGTTTTCCTGGAGTTAATAATTGTCTTGGTGGTTCATAGCTTAGATTTCTGTGCACTTAACAATTCAACCTCAGACCTTCTCTTAATGAACAACTTTCACAATACTTTCCAATACATTGTCTACAAATTTCATCTCCTTGAATAAATCTCTTCAGATCTCCTTCCACATGGATTAACGACATGCTAGTCTTGCCACAGAGCTCAAGGGGCCACTAGTGGGAAGTAACAAGGGAATACATGGACCAGGAGCAGGGAAAAGATCAACATAATTGCCTTAGCAATACATACTTAAAATAGTGGGAAAATTGTTTTCTTTACAAACACAAACACACACACAAACCCCAAAAGCCCATAAAGAATGATTAAAGAGTGGTCAAACCCATTGCCCTGCCTTCAAATTCTGTAGAACATAAAACAAAAATAACAGACGGAAAATATCATATAAATATGAATCTCAAGGGGGATGGGGTACACTCAGTGGCAGAGTGTGTGCTCAGCATGCATAAGGTCCTAGATTCAATCTTCAGTACCTCCATTAGAAAAAAAAATTAATAAGAAAAAAAATTTATCAATTTTAAATATTTACATATTAACAAATATCCTCCTTTAAAACTGTGTTCTAAAGGATAAACCGGGTTAAGGAGAAAGTGCCTCTTCATGACTGTGATCCTGCTGATAATTGAGGGAGGAAATTAGAGTATGACCACATGAAATAAAATTCCTTATGAAATAATGATCCCGGGTGACAATCATTATTGGCTGCTGTCATCACAGAAAAGAGAGTCAACTGTACATTATGTACCTTATGACAGGATTACAAAACTTCACATAACAATTATTTTTGCACAAAGTTGAACCTCAATCAGATCAAGCTTTTAGGGGAGGATCAAATCACTTAGCTAAAGCCAATACATAGGATGGAGAAAGAAGTCTAACACCATAAGGGAGAATGAAATCAGCCAAACAGGATATAGAGAAACCCCTCAGGAATTTCAAGGAAAATGAGAAACAGGAAACTTATAGATTAGAACACACTTGAGAGATATGCTAGCTGCAATGTCTGAATCTTGTCTGGATCTTGATTTCAACCCCAAAACTACTTAAAAGTGTATTTTTGTGACAAGCAGGGAATTATTTTGTAACCCTAAAAAAAAGGAATATTCCAATTTTATTTGAAAGAGACCTTGTCATTTCACTAATGAAAGGTTAAGCTATGTAGGATTGTCTTCAAAATGACCCCGTAGTGGGGGAGGGGAGGAGATGGAGATGAAAGATGCAACAACAGTGACTCTGAGTTTATAATTCTGGAGCTGGGTGACTGATACAGGCAGGCTGGCTGTACTGTTCTCTCTATTTCTGTACATGTTTGAATCTTTCCATAAAATGTGAAGCAACAAATAGACTTCAGTGTTTTAAAACCCTCACTTTGGAGGTTAAGAGGTTTGCCCAAGTAGGTGGGCACCTGCATGGAGCACTGAGAAAAGAAAGGACAGACACCTGGCTGCAGACCGACCTTGGGCTACCTTGACCCTCCTCTTCTCTTAACCATCCACAGCCAGCCCATAACTGCATCATGTCAGCCCCACTCCCCAAACGCATTCCTCATTGGCTCCCACCATCTCTCATCTGGCCCAATCCAAGAGCCTCCAACCCGGCCTCCCTGCTTCCTGGGTCCCTGCCATTCATTCTCCACATTATCTTTGCAAAATATGAGTGAGAGAAAATTACTTTAGTGCTTAAAATATCATGACTGCTTCTCACTGCACTTACAGTCTACACTCCTTTCCGTGCTCCTGATGCCCTTCTAAACCTCGCATCTCATCACTCTCACCAGCGCTGGCTTCAGTATCTCCTCAAACCTGCTGAGCACATTTGTGCCTCGGGGCCAATGAACAAGCTGCCTCTATTCCATGGGTGACTTTTCCCAGATTCTCAAAGTCCAGCCTCCTTATCGCCATCTCAGCTCACATGTAACCTACTCAAAGATAGCTTTCTTGACTCACTTCCTCCCAAGTCTCCCATCTCAACACTGTGTTATTTCTTCATTTCAATCTGACATTGTTTCTTTATTCGCCCGATTATTTTTGTTTTCTCGGTTGTCCTTGGCCTCCCTCCCCCCAGCAGCCTTGCCCAAACAGCATAAGCTCCCAGGGAGCATCCGGCGCTGGTGCTCTGAGATGACACATGCTGAGCACAACATTACAGTCATGTGGTGTAGTGAAACGGTGTAGAACAGCAGATACAGCAAAGCAGTGAGAATTTCTCACTTATTTTATAATTTAAATGAAATATAACATTTACTCCTGTTTAATGAAGAATTTGGTAGGTCTTTGTTCCCAGTTCCTAGGCAGCAACCACTAAAGCCTCGAAATTTCCCAAGATAGGAGTGTCTTTGCTATTCATGGTGGAACCTTGGATGGCTTGTGTCCATGAGATGACTCAGGATGGGGACTGGCCAGCCAGAGACACCAACCATGTGATTAGAGGAGTGGGAATTTGAGCTTTGTGACAAGTGAGTGGCCACCAGGAGAGGAAGGGGCTCAAAGTTTAGGGCTAAGGAATGGTTTGACTTACAGTTAGGGTATGGGTTAGCCATGTCGGTAGTGACCCAATAAATCATGGCTTTGTGATAAAGCCTGCAGTAAAAACTTGGGGCAACGAAGCTCATAGCTCCTGTGAGCTTCCTGGTTGGTAACACTCTTGGAGGACTGTCACACTCAGATGCCATGAGGACAACCCTGAGCCCTTCCCACTGGAGTGCTCTCCACAACAGCTCACCTGATGAGACCTAAGGGCTGCTGCTTGTCTGTGCTTCAAGGAGGAGCCCATTCCCTGTACAGAAGGCCCTGATCACTGGGGCAGCTGAGGTCCTCTGATGGAGGCTGAAGTGGCACTGGGAATCAGAAGCAAACAGGTGAGCGTCACTGTCACGTGTTCACATGTTCTGTTGATAAAATTTGATGCTAACACTTTGTGGTCATTTGTAAATAAGGGGCCCTCACTTGCCAGGAGGGATGGAGGTACCATATAATTTTTCATAATTCTCACCCAGGATTAATATTAACCCCTTGAGGGTCATTTGCAAACGTGGGTGGAAAGGAACGCTTGGATGTTACAGTCCTGGGACCACTGTGGGTACATGGTGAGATCCTTGCAGATGCTTAATGTCCTACAACCGGCCAGTCTTCCACAGCAAAAATCTAGGCCACCCAAGTGCCCAAACTGCTGCAGTGGAGAGACATCTGACGGTCCAGCCCCCTCTTTGGACACCCAGAGGAACCTGGACTCTGGCAGGTTAGGGGCAGCATCAATTCTAAAACCCAGGCATTTTTGTCCCCACAATTCAGTAGTTATTCGGTGACAGCACATGGAATATAAACAACAAAGTAACTTGACATGATGTTATATATTTAGCTTACTCAAGAAACAAAATTTAAATCCAGTCATTCTCCTTCCCACCTGACCTGCTTTCCTTTCTCCTGTACTAGCACCAGATTATTACCCACCCAGCCTTAACATGGGTCCTGACTCCACTTACCTCCCTCCCAAACACCACATGAGATGATTCCTCAGCCTGGATGTGGGACCAGCAATTACAAGAAGCTTTAGTGGAAAAGAACTGGTTATGCACAGATGCCAACTAAACACTGTAGAATCCTGGTGTCCCACATTAGTAATCATGACAGCTGTTTGCAAGTGTCCCCAAAGTTCATTTAAGACTCTCACTGCTAATTTTGCTGGAACATAAATATGAAACATGTGGACTGCTGGGCTGGACTGCTAAGCTGGGTCTGTAATCCAGGAAGCTCAGTGTCTGCTCCCAGCACCCAGTTCCCTGTTCTGTTCATGCATGTGCATCAAGAAGCTGTTTAGTGTCCATTTTAATATCTTAAACAGTGCATTTCAATATTGTCTTGATACTACTACCACACAGTAGTAATGATCAATCTTAGTATTTGCTTTCTTTTCTCTTAGAGGGTCAGATAAATGGATATCAAAGATAACAAAGTCATAGAGCGCTATAATATAGTATTTCCTTTATTTCAATGACAGGATTTATTTAAAGAGCTTAGATATAACATCCTTGCATTTATGGCATCATTAAGCATCTGAAGCTGTTACATTATAAAAACTTCATTTCTAGCGGGATGTTATCAGTTAGAGAAGCGCTCCTGAATTTGAGGGGTTGCTGTCATCTCAGACGGAGCCCCTAAAAAATGTCAGCACTCTGCAGTATTGCCATCATGACAAGAACCCAGACAGATGAAATTTGGAAAGCCCTGTGGCTTTCTAGTGCACAGACATAAAATGGTATTTCAGAGGGAAAAGCCTGAATTACAGAAAGTGATAAATAAATGGTCTAACATGCATTTCCCTTTCAAAGAACTAATACGTCTTTTGTCGATAATAACATCTGTCAGTAATTATGAAAAGAGCTGACAGATATATAGTACTTAATATAAGCCAGTGCTGTTGTATCACTGACACAGATTCATTAATCCCCATAGCATCTCTATGAGGTGGGTACTACAATAATCCCATTTTATTTGTGAGGAACTTGATAGACACAAGGTCGACAGCGAGAAACCAACACAGGTGTTCCAGCTTGAGTCTACGCCCTTGGCCACTTCTCTTTTTTTTTTTTTTTTGGTGGTGGAAAGATAATAAGGTAATTCTGGTGGGGGGTGGGGAGGTAATTAAGGTTATTTGTCTATTTTAGAGGACGTGATGGGGGCTGAACCAAGGACCTTATACTTGCTAAGCATGCGCCCCATCACTTGAACTGTACCCTCCCCTCTAGAGTCTATGCTCTTAGCTGCTAATCTTCACTGTCCCACATGGTAACTCTGGGGGAACTACAGTTCATTCATTCACTCGTTAAACTCAGTCTTCCCGGTGCCTGGGATTCAGCAGTGAACAAGACAACATGCTTCCTGCCTTAAATGATCTTGTCACCTCCTGATATATTATCTTCATTTTACCCAGCAAGAAACAAGGTCAAGAAGATTAGCCTTTTCCTGTTAACACCGGAGGAGATATGAGGTGCTTTATTTCAATTCTGCCATTTGACTTACACCATGGGGTGGGAAAGCTGCCTTTCAGATCCTGGAGCTTACAAACCTGTTAATCATGAATTTTTTTTAACACTGTCCCTTACTTGATACTTGATCTGAGAAAGGATGAAGTAAACCTAAAAATGTTCTAAGAGAGCGTGTGGTTTATACAAGGTAACTAACCCGCCACTGTTTACTATCCTAAAAGGAATCTGTAGGCATATTTATTTTCTTTCTCTTTTTTCCTTTTTATGGGCAGCTTTTAAAAACCAAATCAAGCCAACCAAACCAAATCACTGATAATTCAACAGCAGGTTCTAAATCATCCCGAAGACAGCAGCTAAACTCAGTTTAGACTTACAATGCGGCTTCTGGTGACTGGATTGAAGAATGTATCTCTATCCTGAATATAAAAGTCTTTCATGGAGCTCTTCTCAAATAGGGCAATGAAAAGCTCTTGTTCCGGTTGTTGATACTTTCATCCACTTGGAGGACTTTCATCAAACAGCTGAAGTTACCAAAGGCTGAGGACCGGTTTTCAGATCATTGGGCTTCAGAGGCAATATTATGTGCAGTATCTCAGCGTATGTACAGAACGCCACCCACAGGGGGTGTACTTTTGCAAATACAAGCTTGTCATCCAAAACCTATATTGGGAGATTGAAAACACAAACCATGAAACTATTTTCACATTTTTAGTATACAGATTTTTCTAACGTTGCTGGTAGTTAAAGCACTTGTGCAAACACACACACATGTCACACTGGTAAAAGTGAAGATATAATAAAAATAGATTCGCAAACCATCATAAATTTTTGCCTTAAAGATAATTTCTTTGTTGAAATTACTGAAAAGTTATTTAAAATCCTTACAGTTCCTTCATAATATAACCAATGTTTTAGATGAAGAAAAGCAAACTTGTTAATTTTTAGTCCAAATTAGTAACAAAAAACAGAAACACCAAAATATTGTGGTATTGTAATGACAATTTTTTAAATTTCTGAGACCTAGGACTATTTACATATCTGTTCAATATAGTGTTAAACAGCCATTAAAATGGATTTAAAAGATTTATATTTATTCATATGGAATATATAATAAAAGGAGAAAGCAAAGAAATGTGAAATAATAATTTTCCTTTTTGGAAGGGAAAAATATCTTCATTTGAACAAAAAAGTTTAGAAGGATTTTATGATTCTTTATGTATAATTAAGGTACAGATGATTTTTAATTCCACTGTTCTTTCATTTTCAATTTTGGGGGTAACTTTTTATAATAAAAAAATCTTTAAAAAGGTTCCTGCATAAATATATTAATAGATATATTTATGACTATATTCTCTGGCTATTTAAAAAGATCTCCTAACTGTGGATCTGAAACATACATTCCATAATGCAGATTCTGACTGACTCGCCTCCCAGCCCACAGCAAAGGCATGGCTAGTGTGACATGTTTCAAATACCATTCCAAGCAACATGCAGGCTCCCAGCCAATGGCTGCAAGGGGACTGACACTGATCTGGTTGCTCCCAGCTGCAGACCATCACAGATGAGGTTAGATCCGCAGGCTCATGTATTCTCTGTCAAAAGAAATCAGAAAATGTTAGGCTTTTACTTTCACCAGGGAACAAGAAGTTGTTTTTTTATGCAAAAAAATAACAACAAACCAATTTGAACCTGATGAAAAGACATTTACTCAAAACAGCACAGTAGCAATGAAGGTTCTCTGGCAGAAAGGGACTTGTTGGATTCCTGTGAGTGCTGGACACCTCACATGGAATTCCCTTGGCACTCCAGAAGGCCTGTGATTGTCCCCATGGGTTTGAGGCCATATGTGGCACACATAAGTCTCTGGCTTTGCCACAATTTCAAAGCCTTTTTGGCTTATGAAAGGTTTTGCCCTCAAATGAAGTTTTCTTGAGTCCAGTCACTGATGTCATTTACCAGAGTTACAGTCCAGATCTGATATTCTAGACTCTTAAAATCTTGCAGACATTCAAATGGTTCAGGTTTGGATGTGTATTCACCTCTGCAGGCCTGGACGAAATCCGATAAAGACACCCGGACAAGTTCAGCAAAATACAAAGAAATTTTTCTCTCTGCAAGACTGAAATGTCTGTGAAGCTATAAAAACATCTGCACCTACAAAAATAGGGAACCAACTCATCAATAACATATCTATCCATAATGCATGGACATTCAAAATAAATACTGTATTTACTCCTATTAAATTCTATCTGGCTTTTGACAATCTGTGTCCTAAACTGAAAGGAAAGTAGGTAAATGTAGAGAATTTTTTACCTTTTAAGGAAAAAGGAACCCTCCTACTCGGTTGGTGGGAATGTAAATTGGTGCAGCCTCTATGGAGGACAGAAGAGAGGTTCCCTAAAAAAATGAAAATAGACTTCCGTGTGATCCAGCAATCCCATTCATAGGTATATGTTTGGAGAAAAATTTAATTCAAAAAGACACATGCACCCCAATGTTCACAGCAGCACTATTTAAAATAGCCAAGACACTGAAACAACCCAAATGTTCACTGATAGATGACTGGATAAAGAAGTTGTGGTATATTATATATATATATATATATATATATATATATATATATATATATATATGTATATATACATTTATATATATATATGTATATATACATGTATACATATATATACAAATGCATATATACACATGAACACACACACAAATGGAATAATGTTCAGCCATTAAAAAATAAAATTATGTCATTTGCAATAACATGGGTGGACCTACAGGATATTATGCTAAGTAAAATAAGTCAGAGAAAGAAAAACAAATATTCTATGTATTAACTTATATGTATATCTAAAAATAAAACAAATTAATGACTATAATAAAACAGAAATAGTCTCACAGGTACACAGAGCAGACTGGTGGTTACCAATGGGGAGAAGGAGAAGAGGGGCGGCAGGAAGGGGGTAGGGGATTGAGAGGTAAAAAGTACTACATATAAAATGGATAGGTTACAGGGCTGTATCATACAGCACAGGGAAATATACCCATTATTTTATGGTGACTTTAAATGGAATATAATCTATAAAAATGTTGAGCCTCTCTTTTGTACACCTGAAACTAATATGATGTAAATCAACTACTCAATTACAAAATTTTTAATCAAAATTTTCTTTTCATATTATTTGCAATAAGTTAGAAGCCAGCACTTTCAATAGAAACATAGTGCAAGTCACAATTTTCCAGTAATCCCATTTAGAAAATAAAAAGTAACAAGTGAAATTAATTCCAGTAATAATTACATTTATCCCAAAATATCCAATACACTATCATTTCAAAAGTGTGATTGACACTTTTAAAACATATTAATAAATATTTTACATTATTTTTGTTGTACAAAGTCTTGAAAATCTATTATGTATTTTCCACTTATAGAACATCTCAATTCACAATAGCCACATGTGGCTGGTGGCTACCATACTAGACAGACCAGATTACACCATTCACACTTCTGATAAATTAACTGTTCTTACTTATTTAAGAAACTTGCAGAAAAGGGTTCAGATATTCCCTCTATCAAACAAAGCAACCTTGACGGGTGGGGATTATCTTCATTATAAAGTGAAAAATAAAGGTAAGAGAGCCATGCTTATATGTATGTTAATGTAACAATACCTTCTTAATTCATTCAGGACTTTACAATCTTTCTTCATATGCCAAGGATTCACTGTCACTGCACAATGTTTTTCACTATTATCATCTTTGTGATTGAGAGGCTTCTGACGACCCTGCTTTGTGCATCTGTACATAAAGTAACAAAACAAAGAAAAAGACCTTATTAAAGATAATTTAGGGGGGAGGGTATAGCTCAAGTGGAAGATCATGTTCTTAGCATGCACAAGGGCCTGGGTTCAATCCCCAGTAATTCTTCTAAAAATAAAATAAATAAATAAAAACCTAATTACCACCCCCAGCAAAAAATTAATTTATTACTTTAATTAAAATTTAAAAAAAAGATAATTTAGTGCTGGCTTATCAGGCTACAAGAGCTACAATGAATGCCCCCACCCATTAATTTAGAAGAAGTCTCACAGTATTTCTCAACATAAAGGCTAAAATATAATTGAGAACACTTCCTGATGGTCAGAATCATTTTAACAAAAATGTAGATAATTACGTCCCTGGTGTTAAATTTCTGTCAGAGTTGGGCATGGAACATTTAGTAAAAGTGATTTTGCAGCTATCTTTGAAAGAAATGCTGAGAAATGATCTTTTCTGTTGGAAATTAGCCTGCTTTTACATTCTTCAGTAGGCATAAGTGTTTACAAACCAGGCAGGAACTGGATTATATTTTACATATACTTTAGAAACTGATTTGAATTTTGCTCTCTACCTGCAAGGCTATTTCTTAGGTAATAACATAAGCAGGCCACTCTACTAAATTTTGTTTCCCTGTTTGTTTAATCCTCACAACAACTCTGTAAGATTCTATTATTACCCCCATATAACAGATAAAGAGCTTGAGGCAGAAAATAATTTGGGTAACTTGGTAAATGGTGGAGCTGGGTAAGACTGCAGCCAGTCTGACACTCAAGTCCATTCTTCTCACCAATGTCAGATACTGCTACCTACATTCAGCAATGACCGCAAATTTCATATTTAAGTGTGTCATTTCTAAAAGTGCAAAGCTATATTAGTACTGCTGTGTAAATTATCCTTTTGAGATATGATTGCCAAAATAAATAAATAAATAAATAAAATCAAGGTGCCACTGAGGGGATGGCAAACTGCATATGGATGGACACAAGGGGACTTTATGAGGACAAAGTTGCACAAATTTAGAAATAGCTAAAATGGCTGACTTGTACAATTATAATGTGTGAATTTTATGGCCTGTAAATTACACCTTAATACAGCTATTAAATTAAGAAACTGGGATACCAAATTAAGACTAAAACATATATATATATATATATATATATATCACACAAAGAACAACAGGCAAATATCATTATTTACTGCACCATTTTCCTTCATGCAGCTTCCGATCCTCACCCTTTCCTGAAAGGATGATTCATTTTTAAAATAGTCTTTTAATTTATTCATCAAATAATTTTTGACTGCCTACTATGTACCCAGGACTAGTCTAGGCACTTGGAATAGATCAATAAACAAAACAAAAGTCCTGTCCTCACGGAGCTTGGTTGGAGTCTAGCTGGGATGGGGGTGGAGATGACAATTCACACAACAGAGCAGCAGAGGAGGTGGCATGTTAGGAAAGAGGAACCATGGAAAAATGAAAAAAGGGCAAGGTAAAGAGAGTTGAGGGTATGGGATGAGGGTGATGTTTTATTAAATACCAGAGCAGGCCACACTGAGGACTGAGGTTAGAACTAAGACTAGAAGGTGAGAAGTCCCAGGTGGACGGAAAAACCATCACCAAGGGCAGCGCTCACCTCGCATGTTCCTGAACGGGGGCATGGCTGGAGCTGCGGAGAAGGGTCAGTGCAGGTCCTGTATGTCCTTGGAGGACATTGTAAGGACTGTGGCTTTTACCCAGAGTGAAATGGGGAGGCACTGCAGAAGGACGACACAATCTAACTTAGGTTTTCGAGGCTCACTTGACTGCCGGGTGAGAATAGTCGAAAAGGGGTCAGAGATGAAAGGTGGGAAGCCTCTGAGAAGGGCTGTGCAGGAGGAGAGGACAGTGGCTCAGGGCAGGGAAGCAGCAGTGGAGGCAGGAGCCATGGTGAGAAGTGGCTGGGTTCTGGATATGTTTTAAAGGCAGTGTTAAACCAGATCTATTGACAGAATTCATCTGGTATGTCAGTGAAAGTCAAAATAACTCCAAGTTTTTTGACCCAAGCAGCTGGATGGATTACGTTTCCACTAACTGAATGGGGGAGGTTGCAGGAAGAACCAGTTTGGGGGGTAGGAGAACCAAGAGCTCAGTTTTTACACATGTTGCTTTTAAGATATCAGAGCTTCAAGTGAAGATGTCAAATCAGCAGAAGATTGTAAGAGTCCAGAGTTGGAGAGAAAAAGTCTAGCAGGAGACAGAAATGTGGGAATCATGGGTCACACAGGTGGCACAGGAAGACATGAAACCCAGGTACTCAAACATTAAGATAACCTGGCATTAACCATAGAAGTTGTCCTTGAGGGCCTGCCTACTAGGTGTGGATATCAGTCCTATTTTCTGACCACTCGAGTTTTAAAAAGCAACTTACAAATGAATTCGTGTAAGACACTGCCTCCAGTGTGTGGATCCAGAGCTGGAGTGGGAGAATTGGATGGTGCACGCTACTCCCTACGGTAGAATGTGTGTGTGTGTGTGTACACATGTGTGTGTGCGCAGGGGGATGAGATACACCTGGCTTAAGAAAAAGAGCTAGTAAGTCTAGAAGCTGAAAGATGAAAGAACATCCAGATCTGCTAGAGGGAACAGGGGAAACACTGTGTACTGTAAGACATATCCCCATAATGCCACTTCCCACCATCCTTTCATCAGGAACTCAGTTGGAAAGGGGGGAATTATGTAGAAACTTGAGATGTACACAAACTTTCTGACTATGTAACACTGAATATCTCCATATGCAGCAAGTTAATGATATTTATATCTGCTTCAAGTTTAATAACAAGTTCACAACAGAGGGAAAATAAAATATTGAGGACTGGCAGAAGTATCATAGAAGGCCTTTCAATGCTCAGAATGGAAGCAAAAGCAGCTTCACCCCACAAAGAAAGTCATTAAGGGTCAAGACTGTTTATATTTGCTTAAGAAATTGAGGGTTACAACTTCCTGCTTTAAAGAATTAACTTTAAGACAGATACCATACTATAAGCAACACCTATACTGGTGCTTTTTTAAGCTATTTTTGGTTCCTGCTTTTTCTGATGTACTCCAGAAACTCTGCAAAGAACACCTTCTATTCAAAGGCTTAAAGGAATAAAACAAGAAATAACACTGCATTCTGTTAAGTGTTCTCTGTACCGAAAGTCACTTGCAAATGCAGCACTCTGCCACAGGTCTACATTTTTAACAATAAAGTCCTTTGCGCAATTTTTCAATTGCTATGTGACTTTGTGTCAGTCTCTCACTAAGAAGCAGAATGGAGTACCAGAAATGACACATCAGGTCTAAAACTACAGATGTGGAAGATGAACGTCCACCAGGAAACAGCTAAGTGGGAGGGTAAGATTTACCTTTGAAGTTACCATAAGTGCAGTTACACCTGCTCCCTGCTTCCCCTGTGAAGTGAAGAACTAGTCTTTTCCAGTAAAGCTCTCATTCTGAGAACTGTCTTCTTTAAAATATTCGGAGATTCTCTTTTAAGGTTCTTTCACTTTTAAGTCTTTCCCCAACTCTACATCCTATAACAAGCGTAAAAATTATCCTATAGCCTAATGTTACAGAACATACTCTACAAAAGCTGAGTTTTCCCTTGGTTTGGATCCCAGAACTCTGCTACCAGATAATCCTAAAGCTTTCCTTTCATAACTGACTCTTCTGCCAATTTCCAGCTGTGGGCAAACTCGGCTTCTCAGACCAGGTAACTTTCTAACTCTGCCTACGAACACTCTGCTGCCAGTAAAGGAACTCTCAGACAGAAAGCACACAATGCCCCTAGTGAGGGTTGCCTCCTTCAAACAATCAAGATGCCATCACAAAGCAAATATTTAAACTTACTGCAAAACTTCTGAAGACATCTTACAAACAATATAGTTTCTATAGAGGCATACTATTTGCTCTGGAATAGTGATTTCCAATGGAAGGAACAAAGGAACCCATGACCCAAGCAATTTTTTAAAACTGCACATAACCATCCCTCTTCACGTGAGTATTCAGGCAAGCCCGTCATACAGGCCTAGGTGTAACAGAATGACAGCACTTCTAGGAGTAGGATGAAAAGCAGCGAGGTAGACTTCTAGTGAAAGGCGGTGATGTAATAGGGCCCATCGCCCACTTACTTCCCACCACAGGACAATCATCTCAGATCGAGAACAAACACTTTGGGAAACAGAGGTTGTTTATATTTTTATGGTTTTCTGGTGGAAATAATGCCCTGAGTCATGTGAAGTTGTGGCTGCAAAATTGAACAGGGGACTGGACTTTTTCACATTCAGGACAAAAATAGCCCCTGGGTAGCCACCATATCTGCTCTCCCCTTTGCCTGTTCACCCCAAAAGCTGCAGGACTCTCCTGCTTGCAATGACACCCACCACTTCTCACAAATTCTTGCCAAGTTCACGTCAGCAGCTGGTGGTGTCAAAGACACCATTTGTACTTCTATGAAGTCCCTCCATTACTTTATATCCCTTCTATTTTCTCTGTTGTCTTCCTAGCTACACTTGCATCCACAAGATGGTTACCGCACAAACATTGCCTCTGTAATCAGTCCAGGATATAGGAAGTAGAGATTCAACTGTAACCAGTCCCAGAATACTTGTCATGCCACTCTAGTGTCCCAAAAAATACTCTGGCATCCCTCATCTCACTCAAAGAACCACTGCATTACTTAGAGGTTGTAAAATTAGAGGGCTTTCTCTACTGGGAAACATTGTGGCTTGTGGTAGAGTTGTGATTTCAGTTTTTGCAACTAGTTACAGGCAATAAGACATGGTCCGCAAATTTTCTTCAAGCGTTTGGTATTTAAACTTTCATTAGATACAGAGCCGGTGGACTAACCGTAATCTATGAACATATGGTCATATTATCAAATAATGTTCATGTCTACCTTACAGACATGTAAGAGTTTGGATTACACCTGCAGACTGTAGGCCTTAAGAATTGGATGTGAAGCATCCTGTGAAATAAAAAACCTCCTATCCAGTCACAGAACACCTTACAGACAACATGACACTAATGTTACTGAATACATTAGTATAGTCCATGTATGGTTAAGTTACATCTCCAATTTCTCAGAGCTGGAAAGGAGATGTCTAGAAAAGCTGGAAAAGCCCAATTACCAAAACAGCTCAAAAGTTAAAGCAGACTCCTGCACCTCCCAGAGCAGAGGGCGGAGGGGGCATTGCCCACCACTCTGTCCTCCCACAGGACGTGGCATGTGGGGAAGCAGGCAGGAATGGGTGGCTGGGACTCGGGGGTGGAGAGGTGATGAAAGCAAGAGTGGAACTGCTCTGGTCCTAGAACAACAGAGTTGTAAAAAGCTCGGCTTCAGTTCAACCTACTCTCCCTCCCACTTTCCCTCCCACCTATGTGACAAACAGAGCACAGCCAGGCACTTTCTGCCCATGACGGTGACTACTAGCAGGAAAGGGACCAGGATAAAAGCATGTCCTATAAAAGATCAGTCTGATTTTAAGGCTATGTTATAAACAATGAACAGCACTGTCAGAGTGGGGCACTTGTGAGGCGCTCAAATATGGAGGAGGAGGTTGAGGATCCATTTCCAGCACTTCCATGTCTTTTATCACTCCTATTTCTGACCTTTCCTTTGCCACTTTTTGTAGCACTGCCATCACTGGCAGGTAAAGGGGCAGCAATGTGACTTGGCCGTTTGGCTGATGGGGCTACATTTTCCAGCACTGGAATGAAAAGGCACCGGAAGAGGATCAGCTGGAAGATGTGAACCGTGGTCCTGGCCTGTGCCAAACACTAACCAGGTGACCCTGGTTTAGGCTCTTAGTCTCTCTGGGCTTCCGGCTGTTTGCTTATAAAAGAAGGTTTTGTCATTGCACAAATATATCCAATATGAAATGTAACATGAAAGTCAAACATAATGACATCTCACCTGCTTGCCTCAGGGAACTGTACAAGAAATGAACACTATGTGAATGTAAACACAGTCTTAAGAAAACTATTGAGGTAAAGCGCTAAACTGAACATGGAGATAAAGTTTTATGGATTTTCTTGGCTTTCTTTTTAAATTGTAACACTGAATTAATAGTTATTAGCTATAATCCACACCACCACCCCTGTGAATAAATAAAGTAGGTAAGCACTGCCTGGGTGCCTGTTATTGCCCGATGCTAAGCAGGGTGAGGGGTATAAAGGAGGCTGAACAAGGGAGTCTTCTCCAGTTACCAGCTAAGTGAAGAGACACATTGGAAACCACCCAGGAATGGTACCAAGTCAGAATTCAAAGCCAAGATTACAGGCTACTGATCATAAACAGTGCAGGAATACAAAGAGGAGCTAGAAGTATTTGGAATAAATAGGGAAGACTCTATGAAGGGGATGGGGCTCCAACTAGTTCTCAGGGCAAATCTAATCTGTTTTAACTGAGGACTGGATAGGAAAAGGCTGGTGACTCCTGGTTTTTAATAAGGCACAGGTTACCCTAGGAGGCTAAGTTACATAATGATTGGAACACATAAGGCTAAGTCCAAAATGATGAAGGGTCGAGACTACCTGGCTGAGATCTGGTTGTGTTAAGTCTTTGAGTTGACTGTAGATGTTGGAGCGCCAAAACTGTAGGTTGACTGAAAGGGGGGGAGAGAATATACAGGAATCCAGCAGAAGGAAAAATTCATGTATCAGGGATGAAAGCTCTTCATCAGAGTATCAGCTATCAGAATAGACACTTGAAACCAAAAACATAGAGTTCAAGAAGCTGACAAAATGTGGAGTGGTGAGAGAAAGATGAATCAAAGACCACTCCAAGCCTTTGTGTATTCAAGACCGGAAGAATGATTATCCCACTGAATAAGTGGAGATGCTGCAAGAAAAAAGATTATGAAATCAGCTTTAGACATGTTGAATCTGACATATGAGCTAAGAGTAGGTTTTCTCTAAGAAGCTCAAAATTCAAAACTGAAGCACAGATGTAGAGTACAGGCTTAAGATGCAGATGGACAAGACATGATAAATCTCCTAAAAGAAAACATAGGCAAAACATTATCTGACATAAATCTTAGCAACATTCTCCTAGGGTAATCTACCCAGGCAATGGAAATAAGAGAAAAAAATAAACAAAGGGACATAATTAAATACATAAATTTCTTCACAGCAAAGACAACCATAAGTAAAACAAAAGGAAACAACAACCTACGAATGGGAGAAAATATTTGCAAATGATACGACTAACAAAGGCTTAATTTTCAGAATATATAAACAGCTCATACAACTTAATAACAAAAAAAACAAACAACTCAATCCTAAAATAGGCAGAAGACCTAAACAAGCATTTCTCCAATGAAGACACAATTGGCCAATAGGCACATGAAAAAATGCTCGATATCACTAATAACCCGAGAAATTCAAATCAAAACTATAATGAAGTATCAGCTCACACCAGTCAGAATGGCCATCGCTCAGAAGTTCATGAATGATAAATGCTAGAGAGGCTGTAGAGGGAAGGGTACCCTCTTACACTGCTGGTGGGAATCTAGTTTGGTGTAGTCATTATGGAAAGCATGGAAATCCCTGAAAAAACTAAAAGTAGACTTACCCTATGACCCAGCAATCCCACATCTGGGTATATAACTGGAAAGAACTCCAATGTGAAAAGATACCTGCACACCAGTATTCACAGCACCACTGTATACAATAGCCGAGACATTGAGGCAAGCTAAATGTAGCAACAGATGACTGGATAAAGAAGTTGTGGCATATTTATTCACTGGAATACTACTCTACCATGAACAGGACAAAATAAAACCATTTGCAGCAACATGGATGGAGCTAGAGATCGTCATTCTAAGTGAAAGCAGCCAGAAACAGAAAAATACCAAATGATACCACTCATATGTGCAATCTAAAAAAAGAGAGAAAAAGACACTCTGAACTCATCTACAGAACAGAAACAGACTTGCAGACTTAGTAAACAATCTTAAGGTTACCAGGGAAGGGGATAGGAAGGGATAAATTTGGGAGTTCGAGGTTTAGAAATGTTAGCCACTATATATAAAAAGAGATTTTAAATAAAGTTTCTTCTGTATAGCACAGAAAACTATGTTCATTATCTAGCAATAACCTATAATGAAAAAGCCGATACAGCCACCAACTGAGGAAGCAAGAGAAGAAAGGAGAGTTAGTTATGCTGGGCTAGAGCCCACTTCTAAAATCCTTGTCAGCCACTGAGGCTGCCCCGAGTACACTGAGCTTTCCTCCCAGGGACAGGCTGACATGACATGCGTCCTGCAAACCTGGTGCAGCAGAGGCCGTCCCCAGGTCTGGCCCTGGGGAAGATGGGAGCAAGTCCACCTGCTCCCCTTGCGGCAGCACCCCTCCCTGCAGCCCTCGCCAACTGACTGCACCAAGCCTGCCTCTCAGGAAACCACTGACTTGAAAACAAGTGATCCACGAACATGGGGCAGCGGCAGGGAGATGGGCAGCGACCTGGCAAGCTGGTCGACTTGCCCCCATCTTCCCCACGGCCTGTCAGGGGCTCGGCCTCTGCTGCTCCAGGCACGGTCCACAGGTCAGCCTGCTCCCGGGAGGAGGGCGCGGTGTGGTCGAAGGCAGTGGCGGGTTATGGGGTCTGCCCATGGGAGCCAGTGGATTTGCTTCAAACTCGCCAGCGCATGGCCTGAGCTTGGCCTCTGCTGCCTCAGGATCGTGGAACTCAGGTTACAGGTCAGCCTGCTCCTGGTAGGCGGGTGCTGTGCTCTCAGGGAAAGGCGGCAACTGCGATGGCGGGATTGGGGCTGCCCTGTGAGAGCGTGGGGGTTGCGACCATTTCCCGCTGCTGCTGCAGCCATCCCAGCACACTGATCGCACCGAGCCCACCCAATCCCCATTCCATCCGTGGCCTCGCGACCGCACCGCACCCGCCTGCCAGGAGCAGGCCATCGTCTGAGGGCCAGTCGGAGGTGCTCTGGGACCGTCCGGCCCTCCCACCTCCCGGGGCTGTACCTGCTCTCCTAAACCCGGGTTTAAGCGGCGGCAAAAACGCGGTGTTCAGGAACTACTAATACCGGGGTTTCCACGAACCACAGCAGCGCCTGGGACCCGCCTAAGTGTCCTAACGGGACGCGCGGCCAGGACCTCACCTCCGCACCCCTCCCTGGGCTCCTCCTCAGCTGCACAGCCCAGGCGTCACCCGCCGGCTCCCCGAGCAGCGCGCCCCCACCAGCGCCCCCTTAACTGCCTGGCAGCGGCAGCCGAGCCGCGGGCAAGCGGCGGCCCAGACCCCAGGCCGTGTTCCTCTTCCAGGAGCTGGTCCAGGAGCAACCGGCTGCCGCCAGCTTCCACTTGTTCTGGGCGGGTTCTGGCGTCCGCGCGTCTGCCCCTCTGCACGTGCGCGCCCCTCCTCCTCCCGCCCGCAGCGCAAACTGCTCGGGTGGGACTTCTGCTTTACCGGCCCTGGCCACTGGGGCCGGGAGGAGCCAGGTGGGTCCCCTCCTGCTCGTCCCGCCGGGTCTCCATCTCCAGAGCCTTCACCCAGCCACCGACTGGGTCCTGGCACTGAACTTGAACCACGACTGCTTTGGACCAGGCCACACCACGCCAGCCCCACTTCCCCTGCTCAACTTCCCCTCCCTGTTACTACCCTCCCACCCCTGGCCAGGCCCAGTCTCCCACCAGACCTTGAAGACAGGGTTCCTTCTCCTCACACCAAGGTCCCTGCCCTGACACTCCATCCTGCTAGGTCCTAATCTATGGCCCCTACACCCACAAGCTTACCCCTCATGCCTCAGCACAGGACACCCAACATCCTGAAATTGTCCCCCTCACCTCTTGGCCAGGTCATTTCCACTCTGATCGGGCCCCACACCTCTCAACCTGTACCCCCACACCATGGGATCCCCTTCACTCTGAGTGCACCCCTACCCTGAGCTCACTCACTCATCCCTCACCCTGTGGTTGGGGTGGGGAAATCCGTGCTCCAGTAATGATGACTACTGCCACCAGTGGGGGATCCAGCCTAGTGTGCAACTTCATAGTTAATGTCTGAGGCTACAGGGTGAGGCAGGCTGGGCTGAAGGTGGTTCCAATTCCCTCCTTGGCACCCTGATCCCCGCAGCCTGTGCCTCAACTTACCCGATGGGTCAGGTTGATCCCTGGCTGCCAGCCACTGGCCTTGGGCTTTGGGTGGTTGATGGTCCTGATGGTGATCTGGACCCCTAGGGCGGAGGCACTGGGCACGCGGACCTTTGGGGTGGGGGAGTTCAGAGTTTGCACTTGATCCCAGGGGTAGACATCAGATGGTGGGCTGTGTGCATGGGGCTGTGTGCATGGCCTGGACTCAGCCCAGGTGGGTGCAGGGACCTTGTTCATTCACACCAGGCCAGTGGGAAGAGGGAAGGGAGCTTTTAAAGCATCAAAGTGAGGAAGCCAAAGCTTTAGAGCAAAGTAGGAAGGTGCACTGGCCAGGCCACCATGGATCTCCCCGCGACGCTTGTCCCTTGCATCAGGGGAGACTGGCAGTTGACTGGCCAATGAGACATCCCCTGCTGTGGTATAGTTTACAGGCAATTGAAGGGATTTTGAAAGGTAATTTTAATCCAGTAATTGTCACTTTCTCTGCAGTAGATTAGGTCCAAAATCATGGTGAATCTGGCAGGGATCCTGCCTGAAATCCAGCCTGGGACAGTGGAGGACCCACCCAGGAATCATCCACTTAGCTGTCACCAAAAGTCACTGTAATAGAGAAGAACAAATCTGACTCCATATTGGATCTGTTCCTTTTCCTTTAACCCTCTGCCGTGTTTTCTAGACTTAGACATGCTAGCTCTGCACCTTTTTTAAACAATGTTGCCTTTAGCCTGAAATAAACAGGAGAGCCTATTCTCAAAACTCTGAGCTTTAAGGATATTAACATTTTGCACTCCTATAAACAGAACAAGTTGCAGAATAGAAAAAGTTAGTTTTGTTGCAGGTTTTGCAGGAACACCATGATCTGACCCACGTGGACAGCTGCAAAGGATTCCAAGAGCAAAGAATTCCTACACCAACAAGTTTGCAACAACCAACCACAGCCCCTCCCCTTTTTAGTAGAAAAGGAGCCTGAAGTTGACATGGGGAAGATGGTTCTCCAAGATATTAGTCCGCCATTATCTTGGTTTGCAGCTGTTTACGGAGACCAGGTCATAGTGCCTCTGTAAATCCTCTAACAAAACAAAAGTAGTTTCCTATTCTACAACCTGTTGTCTTTATATAAGTGCAAAAGTGTTAATATCCTTAAAGATCAGAGCCTTGAAAGTAGGCTCTCCTGTATATTTAAGGCTAAAGGCAACATTGTTTACAAAAGGTGCAGAGCTAGTAAAACTAAGCCTAGAAAAGAGGGCAAAGGGTTAAAGCCAAAAGGACAGATCTTCTATGGAGTCAGATTTTTTCTTTTCTATTATACTATATTCTAGTTTTGTTTTAAGTATATAAGAATAAAGTTTAGACTTTTCCCATTTTAAATAGTGCAATTTTAAGGAGAATTAATTGCATTCACAGTGCTGTGAGACCAGCACCACTTGTTTCAGACTATTTCCTTCCTCAAAGTAAATGCTTTTATACAAAGCGCACCCCACGTCATACCTCCCCCAGCCCATGACAAGCCCTAATCCCCTTTCTCTCTCTATGTCTTTACCTATCCTGGAGGTTCCCTATCAATGAAATCATATAAAAGGTGGCTTTTTTTTTTGGTTTGTCTGCCCACATATCTTAAGTAGGGACGGGTGAATTTTTTGTTTGTTTGTTCTCACGTGAATTAGCATTTTTGTATTTTGAGAGGAAAATCCAGATGGATTAAAGATGAGACGTACCAAGTGAAGCCCTTTTAGTAACTCTGCATAATCTCGGGGTAGGCACTGCTCTTCTAAGTGTGAAACCAGAGCCAGAAGGGAGATGCTTAGCTCTTCTTCTGGCAAAATAAAACCAAACAAAAGCAGAAAACAAAGGCCAAGAAAGACAGCTGGAAAGACAAACCACAGCCTGGAAAAACCTTTCCTCATGACCCAAGGTCGGAAAAAAGCTTCACATCCCTGTGGTCCAAAAAGCTCTTGAAGCCCAGTGTTCTGAAAAGAAACAAAACACACAGAGTCAGTTCCAACGAGAGGCAGTGCAGGTGGCCGGTTTGTGCTAGAGATGCTCGACCTCTCAGGTGAGGACACAGGCAGACAGACAGACTGCAGAGACAGCATTGGCCACCTTCACCCTGGCATGTCTTTAGCCCTGTGACAACCAGCCCTGGTGACAACGTGAGCAGGCAGAGGCCACAGGATGTACCCTGGAAGGAAGAGCAAATGGACGCTCCTCTGCGGCAGAACAAAATGCAGGATACATCAAAGTGCCACAGGTGCATCCCTTCCCTAGCAGTGCTGAGCCTTAGAGAAGATCCCACCGAAGTGCTTGCACAATTTTCAAAGATAATGTTTCTTCAGTAACATGAATTCAAAATAATCAATATGTCATCAAGGGATTTTCAGAAGTGACCTGCCCTGGACCCGAACAATACACACACATAAATACACACATATAAACATAAATATATACACACATACATACAGGAAAAGAGACAGACAGACTGAAACACAGAGAAGCAGGGGGAGACAGAGAAACAGAGAGAGAGACAAGTCAGAGAGAGAGGCACTGAGAGAAAGAGACAGAGAGAAGGAACACTGGAGCTGGTAATGAGTGGAACTCACATACATTTTCACAAGTCAGTCTATGTGTCAGAACCTGGTCCCAAAGTCCATCCACCCTCCAGGGGAGGGTGTGGGGATCCCACAAGGGTGTGGGAACAGAAGGCAAAAAAATAGGAAGCCATTGTGGGCTAGCCCACCACAGAGGCCGAGATGGGACACTGGGCCTGTATGTCAACATGACAGAATGACCTAGGAGGTTGTATGCCAGAGCGGACGATATCAGAGTTGTATTTAATTTCAGTCTCACGACTGGGAGCGGGGAAGCAAGCAGCAAGGAAAGTGACTTTCCCCAGACCCCAGGGCAGACCCCGGCCTGTGTGGGGTGTGCTTTGCACTCCACCAGCCCTCTGTGGGGTCCTTCCTTTGCTGAGTCTGTGCACGATCTCCCTGTGATGCCAGCCCGTGGGGGTGACACATGCAATAGTTGTTTCTAGGTCTAGAGACATGATGGGTTCTCTAGGAAGCAGGGGCCAGAATGATCCCCACTGTGCCGATGGGGGATTGGGGAGACCCTGAGAGGCACGTGGCTTGTCCAGGATGATAACACTGCTGAGTAGGGGGAGCCAGGTCTGAACCCAGCTGTGTCTTCTGAGCTGCGGCACTCTTTGCATCCAGGCTTCCCCAGGGCTATGGGGGGGGCTGAGTTGGTGTCACTGTGTGTGGACATGGCATGGAGTGAGAAATGAGAGATTGGCAGCCCAGAAAGGCCCTTGAGGAGCTTTGTGTCAGGAGGAAGCTTGGATAAGTGGACCCCAGGAAGTGACCTCACTTCCCTGGCAATAAAGCCCAACAGAACTTGGAACTGAAGTCACCAGGCACCCACTCTGTAGAGAAGTCCCTACTCAGCTCACCTGGTTGGAGACAGAGGCATGTTCTGCTGCATCCCAATATCCCGAGGCCGCAGCCCCGGAAAGCCCACAGCGAGGGGTTCTACCAACGCTGCCGGCACTGGGTCAGGTCTCACCCAAGGCGCCTCTGGCCTTTTGGCCAGAGAGACCCAAAGGTAACACAGGGAGTCCCAGGGCAGTCCTGCCCCGGCTGGGCCACCACTCAGATCCCACCCAGGTAGCCACACGGCCCCTTCCTGGCTGGTGGAGGTGGAGCAGTCATGTTGGGGATGGGTATCTGCCTCAAGAAAGAGCAGGACAGAGGCCTGGGGGGCCCGGTCACATAGACAGCCGAGGAAAAAGCTGGCTGGCTGGGATGTGGAGAGCCGGAGAAGTGTCCTGCTGCCCGAGGTGGAGCCCATGCTCTCTGGGTATGTATTTTCCCTCCCGGATGTCTGAGCTGAACAAAGATCCGGTCTGATCTAGCAGCAGAGGGTAGAGTCTACAGAATCAGGAGTGTTCCTGGCCGGGAAGGACTCTGAGACTTCCATGCTGGGTCAGCTGCTGGTCACTATCATTGCAGAGTCAGATACCACATATTGTACAGAAGCTGATGAATAAGAACACCAACGCCCCCTCCCCAAGTGAAGGGCTGGTGTGTCACTCTTCTGAGGGCCAGCGCAGACTCCTGCTGGGTCTGGATATGGAGGGGTCCCCACCACCATGGCCCACAAATCAGTGGGGCAGGCCTCCGACCCAGACATCACCCAGGACTCTCCCAGGGACCTACCTGGTGCTGACGGGTAGCTCAGCACACCCGGGTCTGACCTGGAGCACCGTGCCCACCTCGCTGCAAGTCACGTGGAGGTCCAAGAGCCCCCGAAGCAGAGACCAAAGATCAGAAATGCAGGGCTGGTGTATGTGTGTAGGTGAGGGAGGGGCGAGGGCTGGGCCACACAGGGAGGTGTCCCTAGAGGCTACTGTTGGGACCAGAGAAAAGAATGGCCTCAGAACACCTGTCTGGAAAAATTCAGTCACAGAACACATCCTGGGGGCACTTTCTGGGTGGGAGATGTCTGGAAAGCTCTGGGAAGGTTTCTGTCCTTGTAGAGGCACATGGAAAGGGAGGCAGGTGCGTAAATTTTTCCTCTCTCACAGCATGAGCTCTTCCACAAGACTTAAAACTCTCTCCACATCCACTAGTTACAGAGGAGGCAGGGACATGGGAAGATGTCAGAGACCAAAAATGGGATGAACTGGATCCAGCAGGAGACCCCGAACTCCCTCCTGCCGCTCCTGCAGCTCCTCCTGAACCTGCATCTGCAGCTGGATTGCTGGGCAACGGAGAACCAGTTCAGGCATCACCACCCCCTGGGGCAGAGCCCCCTCTGCACCCACCCACACCTTCTTCTCCAAAATGTTCTCCAAAATCCCATCATCAGTCCCCCCCCAAACTTGACGTCCCTTCCGCTGGAGATGTTTTTGTTTCACTTTCTTTAGTTTCCTTTGCTTGTTTCACATCATTTATGACATCCTTTATTTTTCTTTTCAGAGTTTCATGTAATAAAATATAGACATTTCCCCTGTTAAATTGTGCAATTCAGGAGCATTAGAGGCATTCACAATGTTGTGCGACCATCACTACCATCTAGTTTCACACTATTTCTTTCCTCAAGGTGAAACCTTGGTTCCAGAGCACGCACTCCCCTCCCTCCTCACCCAGCCCCTGACAACCCCAAGTCCTCTTTCTCTTTGCGTGTCTTTAACTCTACTGGTTGTTCCCTGCCAATGAAACTTTAAAAAAGGGTTTTTTCCTCCCTGCCCACATGTTTTAAGCTGGGGCTGAGGATTTTTGTTTGTTTTCACTTGAAACAGCATTTTTATTATTTTCAGGGGATATCCAGGGGGATTAAAGATGTGATGCACAAAATGAAGCCCTTTTAGTAACTCTGTGCATAATCTCAGGGTAGACACTGCTGTTCCCCCTGTGACACCACAGCCAGAAGACACAAGGGAGATGCTTAGCTCTTTCTGTGGCAAAATCAAAACCAAACGAATCAAAAAAATTAGTAAAAGCCCAGAAAAATTGCTTGAAAGACAAACCACAACCTGGAAAATGCATTCCTCAAAACCCAAGGTTGGAGAAATTTTGCCCATCCCTTTAGTCCAAAATCCTTTCGAAACCAAGTGTTCTAAACAGAAACAGAACAGGCATGGGCAGTTCCAATGAGAGGCAATGCAGGTGGCCAGTGTGTGTTAGAGATGCTTGACCTCTCAGGTGAGAACAGAGGCAGACGGAAACACTGCAGAGACAGCACCGGTCACCATCACACTGGCGGTTCTTTAGTCAGGTGACAACCAGCCCTGGTGACAATGTAAGCAGGCAGAGGCTCCAGCAGATCCCCTGGAGTGAAGAGTGAAGGGACGCTCCTCTTCAGAAGAACAGGGTGCAGGACGCATCAAAGGGCCACAGATGCATCTCTTCCCCAGAAGATCTGATACTTACAGTTCATCCCATTAAAATCCTTACACACCTATTCAAAGATGCCTTTTCAAGGGTGTTCATCACAGCACTGGTTGAAACAGTTGGAATTAAAGCAACACTAATATTGATGGAGAGGGGATGGGGTCCATTCGTTCCGGTTCCTGTGGATGAATGAATGCTGTGCAGTTGGAAAAGTGGGTGCCTGATCTCAACCCAATGTCAAGGGAGGCCTCAGGGTGGAAGTATGCAGACCCACTCTCTGCATCCAGGGTCCCATCTGCACGACCACATATGTGTGAAATCAATATAGATGGAAATTGATCTGATTGTGAGTGTGTGAGAGACAGAGATGGAGAGAGACATACTGAGAGACACAGAGACTGAGACATAAGCACCAAATCATTCATGACAGTCACCGCTGTGGGTGGGAATTACAAATCTCTTCTCTTTTAGGCAATATTTCAATTTTTTGTAATGTGTCTGTATTACTCTACTAATTCTAAAAGGATTAAAATCCTATGCTAATGTGACCCATTCATTACTCATCTATGGAGTAATTAAAGTACATTAATCCTATTTTTAAAAGAATTTAAAGCCTTCTCAGGACTCAGTTCCATGTCAGCTCAGTGGAAGCAGAGGTTCTCCAGGAGGTCGTGTCTCTTCTGAATCAGTATCCAATAGAGGTGAGCAAGAAGTACCCGACTTGGACACTGAAGACTACAATAGATGAGAGAGTCTGTTGAGAGAAATTAAGACCTACATTCAAAGAGAATAGTCCCATATTCATGGAGCAGAAGGCTTCATTCTACTAAGATGACAATAGTCCACGAATAGATCTAAGGATTCAAAGAATGCCTACCCAAATCCCAGGTGGTGTTTTGCAGGAATTGAAAATCAATCTAAAATTCACGTGGAAAATCCAGGGGGTCAGAATACATGAGTGAATCTTGAAAAAGAAGAACAAAGTTCGAGGAATGGAAAGTCAGATGGAACCCACGGTTAATACAAAACCTCTTTAAGCTGAAGATAACTGAGATTCAAAAGATGCAGAAGAAAACCTGTCATGGAAGCCAATTCTCTCCTTTCCCTTTTCCCTATTAAGTTAGGTTGATAAAAAAGCCTTTAACTTTCACCATTTAACATGGTAGGTACTTTTCTCGTTGGCTCCTGCGTGTGTATAAATAAAACGTTTCTCTCGTTCATTTCCTCTTTAGTTCTGTCGGCTCTTTGGGAGGGACTCTGGATGATGGGGACCTGCTCTTTTCTCACCTTCTTTAGTGACATCTTTTGTCCATGGTGAAGTTCTTAAAAAAAGAAAAGGCTCATTGGTTTTGGGTCAGAATTGCAACATGTATACATTTTGAGACCCCCTGGAGGAACAAGGGGGTTCAATACTGCCTGAAGAATTCACTTGTCAAAATGCCTAACAAGACGCTATTTGCAAGGTTTTTTTTAAAGATTCTTACCCTAAAACAAATCCCCTATCTAAACCTCTTGGATGATCAAATAGAAAGAAAAAAGGAGAATCATGTCTGGCCCAAGAACACTTGCTTAACAAAACGGAAGGACAGAATCAGTTTCGGAGCAAAAATTAAAATGCATTTATACCATCAACCCTCCCACTCTTTTGTACACTGTCCTCATATTATCTGCCAGATGGCCCCCTGGAGAAGGCCCTTTGCCCGGAACTCATGCTCATTTTCAGAGCTCGGCCAAGCGGGTGGTTGGTCCCCAGGGCCTGAGAGGGGCTCTGTGTGAAATCTTCTCTGCTGAGACCCAGCAGACTGAAGGTAACTGTGTGCTCTGAGGGAGAGAGAGCACACCGAGCCTCTGTGGAGGCATCTCTGAGATCCTCCCAAAGGCACACAGCTCTAACTCTGGACACAGGAATTTTTGATTGGCATCTTAGTTGGAAATCTCCTCCTGGATAGAAAGAAGCAGATTCAAGATGTTGCAATTGGATGGGCAGGTCGGCCTCTCGAATTAGTCGATGAAGAGGACACGCAATTCTCTGCAGAAGTAGGGACACCCATCCCTGCTCTGCTGACGTCATCTACAGAGAAACAGAGACGCGACTCTAGGGGGAATTCAAAACCCACCAATCTTTCTTACCGACGTCAACGTCCCCACATTATTCTCCTGTCAGGTCTCTGCACAAAAACTGGCTCATCCCCAAATATCACATACCCATCACCCCGTACCACTCTGTGCCTGTGTCCAACTCGAGCATTAAGGCCTGTGACCGTTACTGTTAAATCGTGTCCCCCTTTCAGCCCGTCTCCCGCCATCATCCCAGCTCAACCTCGTTGTCTCTCTCCAGGTCAGCAGCACTCTTCCCACTGGCTTCCCATCAGCTTACCTTGCCCTGCTTCCATTGCTTATTCCCCATACGTTACCCACAATGGTCTTTAATATATATAAGTATGAATCAGATCAAGTTGTTCCACTTTGCAAAATACTTTCGTGATTTTCCATTGTATTCAGAAGGATATCCAGAGTCCCTACCAAGGCCCTATGTGATCCGGGCCCTCACCGATCTCTGCAGCCTCAGCTCTCACCATTCTGCTCCAGCCCATCTTCACCGCCCCGATGGTCCCCACCAGGACAACTGTGTTCCTAACTCCAATTCTCGTACTTACACTTCTTCCAGCCTGGGAGGCTTTTCTTGTCTGTTACCTACGTGGCTTATTCTTTTGCTTTATTCAGGACTTTGTTCAAATTATTTACCCTCAGAGAGGACTTATCTGACCAGATTATTTAAAATAGCACACACATATTTCCTATTCAAACATTTTCTCTCCTAATATGGTTTATGTTTCTTTGTGGCATTATTAGCACCTGGCAGTACATCATATATTTATTTGCTTACTAGTTTACTGACTGTCTTTCTTACTAGACCTATATTCATGGAACCACAAATAACTGTTTTAACCAGTAACTTTCAAACCACCTTTAAATGAATTATTTTATAAGTTGAGAATTTCAGAGGCTTCCACGGGTTGCTTAGGGGAAAAAAGAAAAAGGATTCAGGTTGAAATAATTTATTAAGGACCTGAGAGTTGGTTATTTATTTTATACATAGTAGTGTGTACCTGTTAATCCCAAACTCCTAATCTAGCAAAAGACCTTGCTGACTACTATTTTTAAAAGACTTTTTTTTCTTTTTAAACTGGGGTTGTTTGAGATCTCTTTTCTTGTTTGTTATTTTTCTTTTTTTAAAGACTTTTTCTTATTTTTTTTTTTACATTGAGGTACCGCAAATTGAATCCAGCACGTACTCTACCCCTTGAAATATACCATCCCCTCCAAAGACAATTATTTTTATACTTTGACAATACCATATTGAATTAAGATTTTTGTTCCATTTTCCCTTCATAGAGTTTATAACTGAGGGAGAGAGTCAGAGGAAGCCCTGGGCCAACCCTTCCTTCTCAGCGGGTCACTACACAGCAGAGGAGCTTGGCTGTCTTCAGGCCCAGCTCACCTTTCTGCTCTGAGGGCCGACTCAGGCCACTTCTCTTAAAAGCGGCGTGTTAGAAGCAGCAGAAAGCCAACTAGCGAGCAACAATGACAAAACTGACCCACCTGCAGTTGGACATCATCTGCTCCTAAACGAACCTCATAAATCTCTTCTTCTTATTAGTGGATGGTTTTCAAAAATATTCCCAAGGAGATGAATCTCACTCTAGTTTTCTGGATTTCTTGGGCCTTCTATGACTTTAACTGCAGGCTTGATTTTCTGCACAACATCTGCAGAGAAGCCAGGCAGAAAACGTGAACAGAACCTGCAGGCCGCGGCTGAGGCCTCCGGTCAAAGCATCCTTGTTGTGCAGAGCCTATGTTCATGGGACCAGTTTCATTACTGCTGTAATTAGTTCTTATCCAAGTGTCCCACCGGAAATGTTTCTAGATAGAACGTGGACTGACGCAGATTAGCAGTGGGGATGTGGGATGCAGATGGCAGACAGACTGGAAGGACAAAAGGGAAATGTTTCTTCAGGCTTCAGTTTCAAAGATTTCTGATTTTTATGTGGACATTAAACTTGGTCAGGCTGAAGCACCGTTTACTCTAAGACGGGGTGATGTACACGTATCCCTACAACTTCTAAAAAATATGTTGAAGCTGGGCGTGAGAGCCTAGGGGACAGACAGCTTTGATTGACACCTCCGTTCCAGGATGCCTATGATCTCGGGCTCACAAAGAGGAAAAGAAAACACATATCTTGCCTGTGTAGCTCTATGTGAAATTATTTTGACCCTTGACGGATGGTGTAAGATCAGAGATCATGTAGTCTTTCATACGTTGCAAAGATGACAATTCTTCTTGATGAGTCAGCAGACTGTTTCCAATGGCCCGGGGTCTGTGCCAGACATTAGCTGTCTAGACAAATACCACACAGACCCCCATCCCTCAAGGAGATCACAGTGTGTCGTGGAAGAGAAAAATTTAAATAGGTTTTCAAAACAATGTGGTTAAGACTCACTTGGCATCATATATACTATATGTTCAGAGGGGCTCTTGCACTGCCTGGGGCAGGGTTCTAGAAGGTAGCGAAGGTGTCAGAGAGAAAATGCCTTCAGCACTGACATCTGAAGGATTCCAGCAAATCTCTAGACCAGGAGAGTGCGTGCTGGGCACGGGAATCTCGGCAGCTTGCGTGTCTAGTGCAGGGGTCTGGTCGTGTCTAAGAGCACTTTGCACTTAGGGAAGGAAGGTCAGTGAGGCTAGTGGCTGTGGGGAACTAACGGAAGCTGAGGCTGAAAAAAAGCAGCAACTAGGTGATGAGAAGGTGTGACGTTAAATCAGGGAGCGTGGACTTCCTCACATACACCGCGGGGAATTCTTTGGGGTTTTAAGGAGGAGAGTGACACAGATTAGTCATTAAAAGTGAGAAAAGTGGATTGTTCACTCTAAAGAACAGCACTGGGGAGACTAGCAAAGGGTGGGAATTAATGCAGTGGGGAGCGAGGGGTGGGTACTTAGTTGGGGGACATTAAGGAATAGAATTGTAGTACTGACGGGGGTGAGGGAGTGGAAAAGTAAAGGAAAACTCCCAGATGTATGTCACGGAAAACAGATGGGATAGTGATGCCATTGTTTGAAGAAGTAAACCTAGTTCTGAGCGAGTGTAAATCCAAACATACAGAGCTTGAGATTTTTATGGACTAATCAAGTGGGAATGTCTACTTGTCAATTGTAAGTATATTTCTGGGACTGAAATGAAATGTCCTTGCTGGAAAAGATTTGACAGATAATCAGTGGACAGAGAGAAGTTGAAACAAAGGGAATAAATGCCACCCACTGACATTTTTACCAAAGAAAAGGGAAGAGGGCACTTCTGGTTCAGAAAATATGGCAGACCGGAAACTTGAAGACGCACTCACTAAAGACACATAAATACGTAGGACACAATGCCGCCAAACTTTTCTTGTTTTTTGTTTTTTTATTTTACAGGCACCTTTATTGTGGTATGATTCCTGTATAGTATATTACACATATTTCACATGTCCTATTTGATCAATTTGGTAGATGTCTACACCCAGAAAACAATCACCACAATCAAGATAGCTAACATTTCAATAACTCCCCAAGAGGGACACTTTTCCAATTCCCATATTTATCCCTTCTCATCCCCTTCTCTCCCTGGTAACCGTAAGTTTGTTTCTGTATGCTGTGGGTCTGTTTCTCTTTTGTAGTTAAGTTCATTAGTGTCTTTTTTTAGATTCCACATATAAGTGATATCATATGGCATTTTTCTGGCTTTCTTCACTTAGAATGACTATCTGTACGTCCATCCATGTTGCTGCAAATGGCATTATTTTGTTCTTTTTAATGGCTGAGTAGTATTCCTGTGTATACATATACTACTATATCTTTATCCAGTCAGCTGTCGATGGACACTTGGGTTGTTGCCATGTCCTGGCTATTATAAATAGTGCTGCTGTGAGCATTGAGGTACATGTGACTTTTTGAATTAGAGTTTTCTTCTGACATATGCCCGGGAGTGGGAAGGCTGGATCATGAGTTGTCTATTTTCAGCTTTTAAAGGAAATTCCACACTGTCTTCTCAAGTGAAAATGCAGCCCATTATGTGAAAGCAGAGCCATGCTCAGAAAGTAATGGGTATTTCTAGGGGCCAGACATGAAGCGCAGTGAGTGTGGCCTGTTCAAGAATCAGAGGGCAGTCTGCCAGGGTTGGGGGAGAGTGACAAGGGAAGTGTGGTACAGGTAGGATTCACACAACGTGGGGACCTGACAGGCTGAGATAAGGAGCCTGGACTTCCAGTCATCTCTTGGTAACCATGGGGCACTGGTTCCAGGACTACCCCCTGACGTCAACATCTATGGATGCTGACGCCTCTTGTATAAAATGGCATAGGACTTGCATGGAACTTATGCGCACCCTCCCATGTAATTTATATATATTTGTGTATATATATATACACACAAACATTTATTTAGTTATAGTCATTTTACAATGTTGCATCAAATTCCAGCTTAGAACACAATTTTTCAGTTATACATGAATATACACGTACATTCGTTGTCACATTCTCTTTTGCTATGTCCTCCTGTGTACTTTAAATCATCTCTAGAGTACTCACTGTATCTAATACAACATGAATGCTATGTAAGTTATTGTCATTGTATGGCAAATTCAAGTGTTGCTTTTTGAAACTTTCTGTTTTTCCATGAATATTTTCAAACCACTGTTAGTTGAATCTGCTGGATAGGGAGCCCCTAGATACGGAGAACCCCCAAGCTCTTCCTTTCCGCCTCCTAATTTTCCACTGCAAACACTGGAGTCCAAACATAGGAGAGCGCCATCTACCTGCTGGAAACGCTGAGGAATTCCTTCAGTTTTGTAGCGCAGGACAGAAGGTATAAGGACAACTAGTGGGAAAGGAGGGAGTGCCTGGAGAGGAAGGAGGAAGGACCGCAGTGGAAGCCAGCTCATGCACTTACTGGAGCTAGCTGATAGCAGTGAGGGACGCCGAGGAACTGGAGACACGTCACATGGGGGGCGATCCTGGCCACCATGTGCAGGGTTCGCATAGCTGGGACCCAGTTTGCAAGATGAAAATAACAAGGGTGGAGAGGGGCTGCCTCAGCCCCGGGATCCTGACAACGGCCACAGCGCCGTGACTCCAGCTAATACGGCCCCAATAGTAAGCCAGAAAAAGGAAATTCTGAGCCAAGATATTGCATATTCCACCGCAGAAACACGGATAACTAGATCTCTAAGCTGACAAAATGTAACCACCAGAAACAGGAATCTTTCCTTTTCTCTTCATTTGGACCTTTGACCAGGGAGCCACACATCTCTGATGGGAATCAACTTTAATACAATAGAGAGCTCACTTTTTCAGGAATAAGCATGGAGAAAAAGAGTGGGGTGATGGTTTAAAGCAGAAGTCAAAGTGGAAGCCCATCTGAGAAATGGTAAAAACATGCATCTCAATGAATACGAGTTATGGCGAAAAGAAGGAGGAAGGTTAAGGAAATCTCTATCCAGCTGACAAGTCTAGCCAGTCATAAAAAGACAGGACTTTAAATCAAGAAAACTTTTTTGTTTTTTTGGTGATGAAAAACAATGCCATATTTTAAAACAAGTCTTGGGCCATCAACAACACGCTGAGAGTTGTTGAGAAGGAGAAATAAAGCTGCATATATACATGAAAGTGTTCCAAGTCCAGCACTCGAAAAAACTTAGCGAATCATGTGTCCAGTTGATTTGAAAATCCTGATAAGTAAATAACTCAAAAGTGGGAAAGACATGGTATTAAATTGTGGTAGTGAGCAATGAAATCCAAGAAGTTTATACCTATATTTTCATTGTTAATATAACAAACTGAAAGCAACTGTCAAAAAGTAGTAACTGGGGGACATACACACACACACACATGCACACACACACAATTGGAACAGCAGAGAGGTAAAATATGCTAAATTTATCATTATTGTGGTACAGGATCTAATAGATTATTTCATTTTTGATAGTGTTAAAGGAATACTGGTCCAATTACATATAAAGTTATGAACTTAGAGATGATTTATAAAAGTTTAGAGAAAATTTTCATTAAAAGGCAATATACCTTCCAAATCATTGAAGAGAAAATTATCAATAAAAAAATTAATCAATCCAGCTAATATGGAGTAAAAGAGACCATATTTACCATCCTAAAATAAACCACAAAATGGATACAATATATGAAACAATGATTTTTAAGACACGTGAAAACGATCATCCACTAGGACCCTGTCCTGCCACCCACATAACAAGGCTGCTAGGCCTCCTACTGCCATCACCAAGAATGTCCACCAAGAGGCTACATTTCCTTCCTCTGCTCCTACTGCAGAGCCAGTCCTGAGCAGTCCTTTTCCAGGTTTTGGCAGGCAGCTCTCAGAAGTGCTCTCGTGTGCCTTGGTCCCTTTTGGCCACTAGCAAAGGGATCAAGGCTGAGCAGTGAGCCTCCTTCCTCATCCAAGACCTAGGAACCTCTCTGACTTCTGAGCAGGGCTTCACTCTTGTCTGCTGTCTGGTACTCTCCGCCTGGCTTCCCGAGTCCCCGGCTTGGACAGCCTGCACGCTGGCCACAGCCCATCAGAATCTGTTCCCCTGCCAGAGGCCACGTGTAATCGTGAGCAGGGCCCCAGGCCTCTGGAGCAGCGTGGCTTGGACTGCGTCCTGGCCCTGGGCGCTCGGGCTCCATCCCCTTGGTTGAGTCAGTTAACATCTCTAAGCTAAGTTTCCTCATCAGTAAAATGAAGACATATCAATATGGAAAAAAAAATCAGAATCGGGGGTTAATAAATTTCTGGTGACTGAAGACTTTTTAATTTTGAATTATACAGCAAAATACATCATACAAATTTTACTACTTCAGAATTCTAAAAGACAGCTTCTACTGTTAAAACTAATGCATGCACATACACACAAACACACGTGCAGACACACTGGCTTTGCTCCACATACTTCCCTATACACACACACGTACATGGACTCATGTACCACACACACACATAGCATACACACAACCACACACGTCCTCAGGCGCACACACACACATAGGATACACACTACCACATACATCACCAGGCGCACGCACGCACAGCCACATACACACTCAGAGTCATGTACAACACAATTCCCCAGGTGCTTGTGTGCGCACACACACGTCATACACACCTTTGGCTTTATTCTAAATCTATTTACAATTGAGGGTCTCAGTGTCCATTGTTTTATCCTCTCAGTAGATCCTGGCTTCGGAGCGTGAAGCAGGAGCCCCTCCTCTCTGGAGACGGTCTTTGCCACTTACAGTCCCAGTAGAGCCAACATAAATGCTCTGGACCTTTGGAAGTGCAGTTCCAGAGCATACCTGGGAGCTCACATCCTATATATCTAAACATATTAAGTGCAGTAGGTTAAAGTCCTACCTTTACAAATATACATTCATTATCAGGGGGAAGGCCAGGTTCAAAATTAGAATTCCCAGACTCAGGGGAGTCCTGCAAAGGAAGTGAGTGTGTGGGGAGAGCTGATTCCAAGACTCTGATCACTAGCCTGACTCTTTTCTTCCCAATGCTGGGTCCATCCCATGCCATAAGGGGCCTTGGATGTGCACAGGGGGACACTCAGAATTCACTTCCGGCTCTGCCTATAACCTCCATGCAAACAGCTGCCCTTTGGCCTCTCTGTGAATCCTGGGAATCTGAATTCCGGGGAGAGCCGGTGCAGGCAATAGAAATGGATCAGGGGCTGTTGAGGCAGGGCATTCGTGGTCCTGGGTTTCTAGAGCACGGAAAGGAGCCAATGACCATGTCCCCTTGGCCCTGCTGACTCCACCCAATGGAGGGCATGGCCAGAGGAAGTGTCAGGGCCAGGGGGACCGTCTGCAGTGCAGGACTGAGGGCAGCGGGCCCCCTTGCCATGGTCTAAGGCGAGAAGCCCTAAGGAAAGGTCTGAGGAGGCTGTAAAATATCTTCATTCCCATTAATTAAAAAAACAAAAGCTTACCACAGGCGTGCATGGGAAAGGTTTTGTTCTAACAAGGGAAGGGACTTGCCAAGGTCTGGCCATAGAGGGCTGGTGGGCTTGCCAGGTTGATGAGGAACCAAGAGGCCGTTAGCCTCCCTTGGGTCTAAACACTGCCTGAATTCCTCCAGGTGACACTTAAATGCAGTGAGACATGGAACCATCTCAAGTTGTTAAAATATTCATGGTGAGCCATTCAACTCTCTCCTCACTCTTGGCTACGAAAGCACGATAAACACAGCTGGGAATCTCATCAGCCTGTTGGTTGGTTCACTGTCCATCAGGCGCCCCCTCTTGTAGGAGCTTTTATCACATCACTCAGGGCTGATCCATCCCAGGATTACAGCTGATTTTCTGCAGGTGGCACCACTTGCTGGTGACACGAAGGAGGCATGTTAGCCACCTCCCAAACACTGAGGCTTCTCCTGGGAGGAGCCTGCAGATCCCCAGTCCAGCCTCTGCACAATGATGCTCCTCAGTGTCACTCCTGGCTTGCTGCCCTGGCCAGAACCTCACTGGATGGTTGATAAATGTCACCCATATACCACATCTAAGCTTGGGTTCCAGATGTGATCATGGTTCTTATTTTCTTCCCATCGATGGATTGTTTGATCTTTGTGTAATCGTGTCGGCAGGAAGGCCAGTACAGCCCTCTTGGGGCCTCCCCGAGCCGCCTCTGTCTATAACTGTCCTAGCACCCCAGGGGATCGGGTCTGAAGCCTGGCACTCAGACACGAAGATGACAGCTGGAGAGACAGAAATCCACACCTGCTGTGGCTTCTGCTGAGGCTCGATGTGGCCATACAAACGGATCCCACAGGCCCTGAATTCACTTGACTCGCTGCAGGGATGCTCCCACACTGCCGCGTTCCCCCCAGAGACCGAGGGCTTTCTGCTTGTTCCAGAAGGCCCCACCCCCGAGGGGACACTGGGTCCAGTGGAGCGTCCAGCCTGCTTCCCAGCCAGCTCTTAGGGCTTTCGTGGGGCCTGGAACATCACCTAACCTCCTCTTAGGGGCCCGTTTGTCCTTTCCAGCCAACAGACCTATGTCATAAGCACTTTAACTCACCTGAGGGTGTTTTCCTCACTTCAGGGGCAGTGAGGACTGGGTTTCTTCACACTCCAAGTGCCCCCGGTCTGGATGAAGACAGTCTGGCTCTCCCCCAAGTCCTGCAGGTCCGGGCCACACCTGCTGCTGGTCACTGAGTCTGTGTTGTGTTCTCTTCCAGGACAAGAGGTGCACTTTGCCCCCTGCCCCGCCCCCACCAGCGGTAGCAGAGGTGGCGAACACCCAGGTGAGCTGGGGCCTGAGACCGTGCCTGCAAATCAGTGCCCCAGAGGCCTCTGGTGACTAGAGGGACCACGGGGCAGAAGCCAGCATGCGAAGGGAGGAGGAGGAAGGTTCAGGATAAGGAGATGGAAGGGGGAACGGATAGCACCGTGAGGACCACGACCATGAAAGGGAAGAGGAAAGATAGTGACAGCAGGAGTGGTGTCGGCATTAAAAGCTGTGGGCTTTTTAAAAAAATTTTATTAATTACCAATATATATTGACAGATTTCTTATTTTATTAAAGATTATGTGCCATGTCATATAACAGGATATAGTATGATATTATTTATTAAATTATACATAATAGAAGATATACTAGCATATTATGTTCTATTTATTAGCAGATAGTATATAATACATATGTAGGTGTTTATATACATAATATATAATTCATGCACCTATATAACATATAACCCATAACAAATAATGTAAGATTATGATTAATGTATAATATAACAAGATTACATAACAATAATGATGTAATATTATCCATTGTATGTCTTGGTTCATGAAACATTCTCATCGTAGGTGACTTTCAGAGGTATTTATGTATTAAAATTAGTATTATAAGACACAGCTATGAACTTATCACCCAGCATCATAACAGGAATATTGACAGTGACATACTGTGTCCTCTTTCCCTATCATGCTCTTGGCCTCCTCTCACAGGAAGTAACCAGCATCCTGAATCCTGCCTTACCATTCTCTTGTGTTATTTTCACACACACAATACTTAAGATCAGTTAAAACAAATGAACTGCAGGTACATGCAATGAAATGGATGAATCACACACTCTATGTTAAATTAAAAAAGTAAGCCGTAGAAGGTAGCCTATAGTGTGCTATGCTTTTAACTGTGTATATATATGTCAACTAAACTCACTAAATTAAGAACAACTACAGCTAGAGTCCAGGTGGGAGAGAGACAGATAAAAGGTGAGGTGAGCAGATTTGCTGCAGGTGAGCGAGTTCCTTTCCAGTAAAATGTCATTCTCTCTGAAGCAGGAGGCAAGGCCATCTGCTGGGAGTTAGGGAAGAGACAGAGGGAAGCTTAGAGGTGTACAGAGAGCAGAGAATGTTGACATGACTGAGTGATAAGCGGGGAAATGTGCTCACTAGAGAAATCCTGGAGGATTGCCTGGCAGTGGCAACATGGTGGGCATTGATTTGTAGTCTTAGAAATCTGTGCTGGGAGAGCCTGTTGCCTGCAGGCTCAGAACAAATAGAGCTGGGTGAACCGAGATGGAAGTCGTCCTGGTGAGGAACTGAAAAGATCAAGGGTCAAGGGGTTTTTTTTTTTGTCATAAAGAGAGTGCTGACTGTGAATGCAGAGCTGGAAGTTGGGGAAGTGGAAGTAAGAGGAACGTGGACAGGCAGGAAAGCAGAGGAGTCAGCGCTTGATGCCCCAGTGAGGGTGAAAGAGGGCCAGGGAGGCTGGTGGAGAAGCAGCCGGACGGCTAGAGGTGGGCACTTCAAGGAGAGAGGCTTGACCCTGTAAGGAGATAAGCCCTGGTATGAGCCTGGGGATAGGGTGAATGGGGGGTGGCTGGCTCAGGCTGACGGAGAAGAAGACCCTAAAATGATCATACTGGGTGGTGGAGGGAGAATCAACTTTGATGTTTTGATGGTAGGAGGTGAGGCAATACAGAGCTGGTGGTCCAGGTGCTCCTGACTGAGGCAGATGAGCAGGGAGGCCAGGGTGGCAGGCACTTCTAGGAAAGGATCTGGGTTTTCCAGGTGCTCCCAAGAGAGGAAGAGCAATGATCTGAAGGTGGAAAGTGAGCACAAGGAGGTCAACCGAAGCTCCTGATCAAACGGAGGGTGTGAGGGGGAAAAGTGTCAACTCCAGAGATGGTTACCCAGGAAGCAGGGACCATGTGTGAAGTGAGGGGACACTCAGAGAAGAGAGGGAGGAAAGTCTTCTGGGTGTAGGGGGAAGAGAGGCCCCAGGACAATGGAGCACAGAGGCACAGTGATGAGGATGGACTGGCTCTATGGTGACACTGAAGGGTTGGCTGGATCTTTGTCCTGAGGGCTTAGTTTGGGGGGACTACTGGCCTCATGAGGAATCCCCTCTCAGCAGCCTTCACAGAGGCTCTCGCTCCTGAGAGCTGTGTGGCCACCACTGTTCCCGGAGGGGCTCTGCCTCCATCTTCTCTTATCAGACTTTCCTGCCCAGCCCCTGACTGCCAGCGAGGGAGCCTGGGCCTCGCAACTGCTTCCCGTGGAGGGACAACGGCTCCTCGGAGAAGCAGGCTGATCTTACTTTTCTCCGTAACCCACGACCTAGCAAAGGGCCAGCCCATGTGTGGGCCATGTAGGGGCTCGGATACTTACCGAACTAACTCAAAGCAGAATAATAGCAGAGCTGGAGGAAGTGACCACCGAGCTCACAGAGTTCACTGCCCACACCCCCATTCTACAGATGAGGAAACAGAGACCAAGCATTGAAGCAGCCTTGGCCAAGGTCACGCTGCTCTTAAATGCTGGCCTGTGTCGGGCATGCCAAGTGATGAGCTGCAGTGAAGGGGCTGAGAGGGCGCTCTGGGGCTTGACAGCTTGGGTTCAAGTCCCAGCTCTGCCATTTATTAGCCGTGTGAATAATGAATGTCCTTACCTTTAAAGTGGAACTCATAGTGGTGCCTACTCATTGGATGGTCGTGAACACAGCGTTCCTGGAACAGCAGGACAGAGCTCTGTAAGGGTTTGCTGTTGCTTTGGTTACTATTATTATCACCAAGTGAACCCTGAAATGAAGAACAAAGGGAGCAAGAATTTTTATTTCAAAGGGTTTTAAAATCCTCTGATGAATGATTCATTTCATCTATTCAAGTTTGCATTTGACCCTTATTAACAACTACACGATGGATGACTTTTGAGGCAATCTTGCTTCATGTCTTTTATTCTCATTTTCGACACAGGCTATTTAACAGGCAGCAGTTCCTTTTCCAGGAAGAGGGACAAAAAGTTAAAAATGACTCAGTGCCCCTCTGTCCCCAGTGAGTTGGTTGTGACCTGTCAACGCAGCTTTGGGGAAGTGCCCGCTTCCCCTGGGCTCACTGAGCTGCCCCGCAGACTCCAAGGGGAGCCGTACCCCCACACAAATCCAGTCTCTTGGTTCCTATCTTTGCTTCAGATCCCTCAAGGGCTGCCCATGCTCCAGGGCCCCATCTGCCCCACCAACCTTGGCTGCTGGACTCCAGGACACTATCCTGGGTCTCAACCATCATCTGTTCCTATGACCGCCCCACTACTCTACATTTTGTCCTTCAAGTGTGGGCTCCTTTGGCTCGCCACACAGCAGGGGTCTCCCTGTCCTCCACCTTGGGTTACTGCATTGTCCTGCACGGTGCCTAGCGAAACCGTGTGGAGGCAGGAAGTATACAGAATAACAGGTGCTCAGAGGGCTGCCTTTCCCACTGCAGGGGCCCTGGAGAGCTTTCTCCCAGCTTATTATTCACAGGCGCTGAAGCTGTGGAATCTCGATCTCACCAATTTAAAGGGCATCATCACTAATTACAAAAGCAATCATTTCTTCAGTAGCAAAAGGAGAAAAGACTTTGTGTTCCCCACCTCCAACTTTTTTCCCCCACCTTCAGATGTTTCTCATCTCTGGGCAAGGGTAGAAAGCAACTCACAGAATATTATTTTTCAATGTTTTTTCCCACTCTGAAGATTGCTTTCCCAGAACCGATGAAGGCTAGAATGGTTTAGCTTTCCTGGACTGAGTTTTCAGAAGCCTGGGGGGGAGGGGAGAGGGGGAGGGGAGATAATTCAGCAATATTGAACCTAACAGAGACATTAAAAGTTTCTATTCTAAACAGAAAGGAAGCAGGATGCTATAGAAACAGGACAACCATAGTTGGAAATGCAATAACGAGTTACAAGAGAATAAACATAAAGATGTAAAAATGAAAAAGGACATCAAAATAACAAAAGGTGGGAATGGGAGAGGGGAGCAAGAAAATATAGATTTTTTTTCTTTCTTTTTTTTCTTCGTTATTCTTAGGATGTGTTGGAGCCTACGTGATTATCAGTCTAAAGGAAACAGATATAGTAATGGGTTGATATATTTGAAGAATAAGGTAACCACAAATCAAAAGCATACAATAGAGTCACAAAAAAACCAAAAAGAAACAAAATCAAAATGGCTTAAAGACTTAAATATTAAACAAGACACTATAAACTTCTCACAAGGAAACATAGGCAAAACATTATTTGACACACATCTCAGCAATGTTTTCCTAGGGCAATCTCAGCAACCCAAGCAACAGAAATAAAAGCCAAAATAAATAAATGAGACCTAATTAAACTTATAAACTTCTGCACAGCAATAGAAACCATAAGTAAAACAAAAAGACAACCTATGGAATGGGAGAAAATATTTGCAAAAGATGAGACTGACCATGGCTTAATTTCTAGACTATATAAATAGTTCATACAACTGAATAAGAAATAAATAAACAACGAAATCCAAAAATGGGCAGAACAACTAAACAAGCAATTCTCCAATGAAGACACACAAATGGCCAATAGACATATAAAAAAATGCTCAATATCGCTCAATTATCAGAGAAATGCAGCTCAAAACTACAATGTTATCATCTCACACCAGTCAGAATGGCCATCATTCAAAAGTCCACAAACCATAAATGCTGGAGAGGTGTGGGAATAGGAAACCCTCCTACATTGTTGGTGGGAATGTAGATTGGTGCAACCATTGTGGAAAACAGTATGGAGATTCCTCAAAAGACAAAAAAAAAAAAACAAACTTACCACCTAATCCAGCAATCCCACTCCTGGGCATATATACAGAGGGTACCTTAATTCCAAAAGATACCTGCACCTCAAAGTTCACAGGAGCACTGTTTAAAATGGCCAAGACATAGAAGCAACCTAAACGTCCACTGACAGATGACTGGATAAAGATGTGGTATTTAGATATAACAGAATATTACTCAGTCATAACAAAGAAGGAAATAAGGCCATTTACAGCAACTTGAAGGGAACTGGAGATTATCTCACTAAGTGAAATATGTCAAACAAAGACAAGTATCATATGATATAATTTATATGTGGAATTTTAAAAAAATGATACAAATGAACTTATTTATAAAACAAAAACAGACTCACAGACTTAAAAAGCAAACAGGTGTTTGGGATTAACAGATACAAATTAGTGTATGTAAAACAGACAAACAACAAGGATTCACTGTAGAACACAGGGAACAATATTCAGTATCTTGCAACCTATAATGGAAAAGAACCTGAAAAAGAATAGACTATGTATATGTACAACTGAATCACTATGCTGTATACCTGAAACTAACAAAACAGCTGTATATCTGAAACTAACAAAACATTGTAAATCAACCACATTTCAATTTAAAAAAATTGATAAGCTCTAAATACCTTTATTCAAAGAAAATCTTGAAGTCTTCCCTCTTACAAAACTTAAAATGTGTAGCTTGAGCAGGACCAAATTATACTGGATGGGCAGTTACATACCTTCTTCAGCACGTCGCCCATGCTACACACACTTCGTTTTCCTACAGGTAAGAACAGCCCTGAGTGCACAGGGAGCGAGTCCTTCTGGGACAAGGTCTGTGGCAGTGGCCTCCTTGTCATCACTCCATCTCACCAGGAGGCCAGGATTTTCAGAGGTGAGGGGACATAGAGCTCATACACTTCAAATTGATTTCCCAAAAAAACTATGGGAAAACCAAATTCACCTGCAGTGTGGGAAATATGAGCAAGGCCCCTAAGCAGACTGACAAGCCCAAAGTAAGATGGCCTGATGTTCAGATCGGAACCAGAACAATGACCATCTGGCCCCAGTTAGATGACCACCGCCTCACCTGCAATGAACTGCTCATACTCAATGTCAGGGATGTTTCTGTTGAGACTTGGGAGGTCAAAGGAGTCGGACCAGGGAATCCAGACCTGGTTGATGTTGGGGCTCTGCCAGTGGTAGAGTTGGCCCCAGTACCGGCTCCTCCATCTTCAGCAGGGTCTTCAGCAGGAAGGCAATGTGGATGCAGATGTTCCTACGGAGGCTGAAGCCCTCTGGAAGGTTGAAGTCAAACAGAAGGTACCTGGCAGGGAGCAAAGGAGAGCGGGTCTTCAGGGCCAGGTCTCTTCACAGGAATCCCGGCTTAGATAGAACAGATACAATGGGAATCCCTGCACAGCCCATGGCCTAGACTCCAGACACATTCGGCAGCTTCTGGTTTGTAAAGTGGAGGCACTGTCCGCCCATTTCCATGTGGCCAATTACTTCAAGTCCGGGAGCAGTTGCGGAAGACATCTTGGCGTCCGTCTAACACCACTAAGCACCTGACTATCACCTGAGCACCCGTTCTCCAGGGGTTCACAAACTTCTTGTTCTAAAGAACCCTATACACTCTTAACAATTACTGAGAACCCCAAAAGGCTGCTATTTATGTGAGTTAAATCTATCAATATTTCCTGTGTTAGAAGTTGAAAAAGAAGTTAGAAAAAGTGCATCAATTCACTTAAAAATATTAACAATCTGCTGTATGTTACCATTAATACTCTTAAACAAAATATAATTCTATTTTTCAAAACAAAAATCATTAGTGAGAAGAATAGCAGTGATTTTAATTTCTGCAAATCTCTTTTGGACTGGTGAGAGCTGAATTCTCCTATCTGCCTCTGCATTCCCTGTTTTTTGATATCACAGGCCAGGTTTTCCCTGGAAAACCCCACAGGGACTCGGGAGAGCAAGAGTGTGCAAAAGCCAGGTGACATTCCGGCGTTTCTATAAAAATGGTCCTGCACCTCAGGGGCCTTGGATACACTTTGATAACTGCTGCCCTATCCTAGGTGAGACTCTTCTACACTAGAGCCAGGCAAGGGTCCTGGATTTTGTAATGAGTTACCGCCACCACACCCCTCCCTTCTCTGTGTGTTTCTCACAAACTCCATTACTGCAGATGAGGATGTAATCCTCAGCCAGGGCCTCTAATCCCATAAGACTGCTAACTTCAACAGAGAGGCTCCCATCTACCATCCCTACACCCTGCATAGTTTATTTTGAGTTAAGCCCTAGATAACTGCTTATCGGCACTGACCCTTGTATCTTATTCCTGAGGTTGACTGAAGGTACCAACATCTGGAATGAACTGAAATTTCCCTGCAGATAAACAAGGCTGGTAAACCACCCCATTCCAACATCAGATTCTGGGGCTCTTCAAAACCCGGGTAAGGCCCCGCTTCATCTAAGATGGGTTCTCAGCCTGCCCTTCCCGGGGTGTTCTGGGAGGACGCAGCCACCAAGGGAGACCCAGACTCACGGCCCCAGCCCCAGGGCCTGAGGGGGAGGAAAGCTTGAGGCTGTGCCCAAGCCCTGCCCCGCCCCGCCCCAAAACGCTCCCCGGCACCATAGCCCTCCCTGGCCACCACCCCAACCCCGATCCCACCACGGTTCATGTCCACCGGCCCCGCCGACGGAGCGGACGTACGTTTACCTTCTGTGGGACGCCGCCCCAGACAGGATGTCGGCCGCCTACTGACAAGGTCAGAACTAGTCGCCCGGCCAAGCAAGCCGCCAAGCCCAGCAGCAAGCACCGCCATGGTCCCTGGCAGCTACACACTTCCGGAGCCCGCTCCCCGCCCCAGAAGCGCACTGTGGCCCGTGCGGAGCGCGGCGCCTGTAACCATGGCAACGCCGCAGGGCCCTCCCCTATCGCTTGCGTCGTGCGTCCTCCCTAGTCTAGATGTGCGAGGGTAGAACTTGTGGGGCCAATGGGAGCCAGGGCACGGCCAGCACGGGGGTGGGGGGAGGCTTATGGGACAGCTGGGCGGGGCTGGGGAGGGCGGGGCCGCGCGGACATCCTCACCTGCAGGTGGCGCCGGCCGGAGGCTGGGGCGGTGCTGCCACCAGTGGGCGGGGCAAGGGGCAGCGAGGCAGGGAGGCAGGGGTACCCTCTCCTGTCCGTGTGTGGTGATTAGCATGGGCTCCGCGGCCTCCCCTTGCACCGGACGTGGACCCAGGCTGCCGGTGGGCAAGATAGAGGACTGAGCCCAGGCACGCACGGCTGGCCAGTTAGGGCACCTGAAATGCAGATCCGCCAGGCCCGCTGCCGGCCATGAATACGCGCTGCTAGGCAGTTTCCACGAAGAAGGGATCTGTCATAAGAGGGGAGGTAGGGCTGGGGTGCCAGATGCCGGATTGGGTGCAGTCTCAGAGGAGAGACAAGGTGAGAGAGCGCAGAGCGGCCCCTGTGTTGGCTGGGCTAAGAGTTTGGGTGGGGGTGGTGTGTGCCTTGCTCTGTGGTCTCCCCAAGAACCCTCACTCCAGAGCAAGGGGCTCTGCTCCCCCCACACGTCACTGCACTCCCTGCCTTCCCCAGCACCACCTGGGGTGTTGTCATGCCAGGGCAGGGAAGGCCCAGGGAAGGGGCTCAATCAGGGGGAGGGGCCACTCTGTAGGGATGCTGGACCTGACAGCGATGCGGCGCTTCGGAACTCCCCTGGGATGGGTTTCTAGCCAGTGGGATGGAAGGGCCTCTCCTTCCTGGGGTGCAGTTGGGGAAGCTAGATCCATCATGAATGTCAGCCCTGAAAATGGAGGCTGCACTACATCCATTCCTGGAAAGAAAAATCAGGCCCCTCTGGCCAAGGTGAGTCAGAAAGTCATTCAGCAATGTTCGGGGTCCCCAGTTTAGGCTTTCAATTAGAGTTGAGCAGCTCAGGAGGCCAGAACCCTGTCCGTGGCTCCAAGAGTAGGCTTTCTGCTGGGGGACAGGATCCTCACAAACACCTGTGTCTTTGTGGGTCACTCCCCTCTGACAAGCTTGGAGGCAGGGTGCAGTTGTGGGAAATCGTGTTTCCATGAGGAGAGGGCCACCAAGTGGTGGGGGCACAGGAGACAGAAAGAGTCCCGCAGCCTTTCTGGAATCAAAAAACTAGCAAATGTGGAAAAGTGCATAATTTGTTTTATTGAACAGGCTGCTTATGTACGTCTGGAGGGCCAGGTTCAAGGACTCTGCATCCCTCCCGGACAATAGCCTCAAGAGTAAAGCAGACAGAGTAGGAGGAGATGTGGGGTTTCTCCCAGGAATGAGGCAGAACAGGGATTTCTGCAGATTTGCAAGGAGAGCCCGACCACTGAGCACGGGGTTACAACCCCACGTGACCCTTGTCGTGTTTGGGCTCTGGGTCTGGCCTGATCATGTATTATTCCAGGTGAGTTCCAGAAACTTAGACAATAGAGTTAGAGGGGCTGAGCTTGGAACCCGGTGTGGAGACAGAGGGTCCATTATCCTGAGTCCCCTAGCCTAATCACTGTAGCTGAGTTCCAACACCACCCAGGCCCCCAGGGTGGCCGTGGAGGGAGAGCAAGCCTGGCAGGTGAGCCAGGGGTCCCACTGCTCTTCCCCTCCCTTATCTTTGTTCCCTTTCTCCCCGGAAGGTGTGATTGTCTCACGTCATGGTGACAAGCCATCTCTCTTCTCTGTCAGGTGGGGTCCCCACCCCCACTCAGCCTTCTCTCTGCATGGATGCTGAAGGACCAGGCTCACTTGAAGTTCTGAGCTTGAGCAGTAAGTTGGAAACAAAGAAACCAATGGAAACAAAGAAACAAGTCATTGTGGCAAAGCTCCCCACCACAGAGAAGCTGCCCTGAGTGGAAGGGAGGGTGTGGGCATGCCCATTTGTTTCCTGTCTCCCAGTGCTCTTCATTTTCTTATTGCAGACCTGCATGGTTACAACAAAATGATCTGCAAAACTGAAAATATTTACTCTCTGGGTTTTACAGAAAAGGCTGACCAGCCTCTGGTTCCCATACCGGTCAAGTGATTGGAGTACCTTTCCAGTTTGCAAACATCTGGGCAGACCCAGGTTTACAAAATTCTTTAAGAGTAGTTACGGAGTTTTGTTTCTAAACATTTTTTACTGCTGTATACTTCTGAGCTGAGGTTGTGCTGTGTAATTCTTAGCCGGGATTTTCTTAAAATGTTTCTCATTTCTTATACCAGACACCCCTAAATTCCAAGGGGAATGGGATGTTAAGGAAGCCATGGAGTTTAAGAAAAAGTTACAGATTTAATTTCCACATAAGCATTGATGTATCTCCATCCTAGGCAGTATCAGTTCTGCGGTATTGATAGGGGAACTAAATAGCAACCAAGTTTATAGAAAATAGTGGGTCATTTTCAACATTTTTGTAATGTTTACAGTTTAAGATGACCATTCCTGAGAAACAGGCAGCCTCTTAGAATGAAATAGCATTTTCCCTGAACCATATTCAATTTTTATTTTGTAGACAGCAGGAAGGGCAATCACACATCCAACACTTGGGGACCTCAAAGATAAAATGTAAATTTCTGAGAGCACACTCCCCCCGTCTCCCCCTGCTCTTTTCACTGTCCCATTGTCCCTGAAGGCTCTTTCGTAACTCCTGCTCCTGACTCTAGTAGCTCTTCCTCCTCGCTCCTCAGCTGGTAAGTTTACTTTTCTACTTTGACCAAGCAAACTGAAACCAACAGAAGGGAACTTTCACCAGCAACTCCCAGCACATCCTCCCGCCTTCTGATGTCTGTGACCTCACTCTTGCTGCCCCACCACTTATTACAGGTGACATCGAAAGCCAGATCATCCAAAAGTCTCCATGGGTGCCATCCATCCAATCTTCTCCAGGCTGTCACTCCCACATCCATCCTCTCAGTCACTATCTCATCTATTTTGTTCTCCTGCTAGTTGTCTCCTATCACTATATAAAAGTCCATCTTCTTAAAAGAAAGAAACAGCACTCCTTGACCCTAATTCGCCCCCACCAATTGCCACCCCATGTCTTTGCAGCAAATCTTTAATGAGTAGTTTAAACTCAATGTCTGCATATTCTCTTGAGCCATCCAATTTTGCACCCACTCTGGCTGTTCCCCTGATTCCTTGCTCTATGGAAACTGCTCTGTCAAGGCCATCAGTGACCCCACGCTGCTAAATATAGTGGTCAGTTTTTAGTCTTCATCATGCGTGGCCCTTTGGCAGCATTTGACCCAGCTCTTCCATCACTCCTCCCCCGTGTTCCTGCTTTACTTGGCCTCCAGCCCATCGCTATGCTTTCGATCCACTGGCTGGTCTTTTGCCAAAGTCTCCTCTTTTTTCCAAACATTTAATGCGAATGTGTCCCGGAGTTGGGTCCTGCAATACCTTTGGTGGAAGCAACCAGAATTGGAAATTGACATGTCCTCAATGTCTCGATTTGTCCAAAACTCCCTGATTGGCCTTTTCCATTTGGAACTCTCTCCCTGATACTCATATTCTTTTTCTTTCATTCATCTTGCTTTCACATTCATACATGTGTTCTACTGTGTAAATTACTTTTCCAAATTTTGAATCAGTCCATACATATCATGTAAAATTCTCAGATCTCTATTATTTCCAATAAGGTGCTCATTCTACCTTAGAACCTTTCTGCATTTCTGTATTTATATTAATAAAGTGAATAGTATTTCTACAAGCCCCATAGTTAAACAGTGTGTTTGTTTGGGGCTGTTATGTAACATGAAATAATGATACATCAACATAGTCCTTTTTCATTTAATTTTATGTAGCACCAAGATGAGGTTTTTGCATTGAAGACTGGTTTTATTGAAATTTTACCTATGTTATAGACAGTCAGTTTATGTGAAAGCCCTCATTTCTCCCCTTTTCTGATATATTTTCCATTTGGCTATTATAACATATAACTTGGCATGAATAAAATTCCAAATTCATTCACATAATAAAATTAATACATTTAAATTATATTTTTAAAGTTAAAAACAAAGAAAAAAAACCCCAGACTCCTCTACCTATTAGGAATTTTGGTAGCAATATCTTATAGACTCCTTAACCATGACATTGAAGAACTGAGCTGATTCTAGCCCTTTTCCACCTGCTCAACCCCATCTTGTCCTATCCCCTGTGGATGGAGAGGACATCCATCCCATTTTCCAGGTCCAGATGTTGGAACCATGTTCTTTCTCTCTCTTTCTCTTAAACACACACACACACACAGCAAATCCATCTTGTTAGAAAATTCTGGCTACTCTGTCTTCATTAACCACCTACTCCCTGTTCCCCACCCTCCTAGGAGACACCTTCAGCCCCTTCTTGGACACCAAATAGCCTCCTTCTTCCATCTTTGCTTTTCTACAATCTCATCCACACAGAGTTAGAGGGAGCCTATAAAAGCATACATTGAGGGGGTGGGTGTAGCTCAGTGATAGAGCCCATGCTTAGCATGCATGAGATCCTGGGTTCAAACCACAGCACCTTCATGAAAATAAATAAATTAACCTCCCCCCAAAAAAACCAAAACACAAGCATAAATTGGACATCACCCATCCCATCAAAACTCACTAAAAGGGTCACCATTTCATTAGGATCCAAAGTCGTCCCAAAGTCTTCCAGGACCCGGCGTGCTCTGCCTCTCCGCCCACACTCTCCCCCTCAGTCTGGGGACCTCTGGCTCCGGCTCTTCCTTCTTCCTCCGGATCTATGCTGCTTCAAGTTCATTACTCCGTGAGATCTGCCAGGATTGCCTTGTTCCCTCCTGTCTGCCTCGCACCCCACCGCAATCACCTGAGTTTGCTCATATCACTTGTATTTTTCCCCAAGCTCTTGCTACCCCCAACATGCTGCCTGTTTCCTCTGCTAAATCTCTGAGCCCCCAGTGATGGGGAGTGGTGTCTATTTTGTTGACTAATAAAGCCCAAGAGCCTTGGGAACGGGTCTAGTTACTAGATTCCCTTATGTAGTAGGAGCTTACACAGATTTGCTGAATGAATGCCGAGGTCCTGGTCCAATCCGATGGAGCACTTCTGTATCCTGCTCAAAGAATAACTCTCCTTTCCCCCTGAGAGGGGGTGACCACTTCCTTGGTGATCAAAGGCAAGGTCTATTTTCTTTATGCTGTTAACCTTAGGCGGGGAGACTGGGGGATCTTCATTTATATTTTAAAATTTGATTCACTTTGTAGTTTGTCTTCTGTCTATGTATTCTTTTGAGAAACCGTTTATGAGTGATCATTCTTCCATCAGATTGAACAGGATCCAGGGGGAATTACCAAGCCTGTTCCATCGGACATCCTGTGTGTCATGTCCTGTGACCCAGTGGATGCTCAGCACATAAGTGAACTGACAGGAGTGAGTGAAGAGATGGGAGCATCTCATTATTGTGTTGGCTGCACTCTGTCTGATGCCTTGAGATTTGGGGGTTTACAAGTGAGGAGGATAGAGGTCAGGTCCTCTGTGATCTTCCTGAGTGCCCTGGCCTTACCCATTCCCCCAGCCCCCTCTGGGCAGCCAAGGCCAGGAGCTGGGCTACCGGCGATTGTGCTGATCATTAATCCACCTCACCCAAAGTCCGGGGGCAGGAGCGGCCAGCACAACTGGTTATAGACCCTAGAGTCAGGTCCTTGGAGGAATTCCTCACTGAATGATGTTTTGGACCTTTTATTTTTCTCTATAGCCTTCAGCTGAAGAAACAGATTGCCTTAGATACATGAAAGTTGAGGACACCTACTATCCCCATCGAGCCCTGGTGGGGCTGGGAGTGTACTGTTTGTACAGCCGGTGGGCTCGTGTTGCTTTGGGCATCCCTGTGCATGAATTCCTGCAGTACACTCGGTGGTAAGGATGGGGGTGCCTGGCAGGGAGGGAAGCGGGTCGGGAGACTGCACAGCTGGGGTGATGTTAACCTGGGGTGAGCGGGAACCTGCTGATGCATGGCATCTCAGTGTAGGGAACTCTCCAAACTCAGAGGGGTTCCCACTCCCGCCGGGGCCCTTTGATCAGGGTGTTGGGCTGTCAGCACAGCAGGGTCCCTGTGAGGATCATGGTGCCTTCAGGCAGTGGGAAGTGAGGGGTCAGTGGCACCTAATGTGTTTCCTAATCTGCAAAACTGGAATGATGTTAACCATCCCGCAGGTTCGTTGATGGGCTGGGACACACTAGACAACCAGGAGCTAGAATTCCTCTCTCCGGGTTGTTTTCCTTCCTTCCCACTATTTGCTCTCACAAGCTCAGTCTCTCCGTCTCTCTCTCTTTCACTTGTAGCTTTGTCTCCTGCTCTGGTTTCATTTGATTCCCACCCTCCTCCCAATCCCCAGATGAGTGAAATTAATTTCTGTGAGTCAGTTCCAAATTCCCGGGAAAGATGCTCTGTCCCATCTGGATTTGTTGTCCAACTAATCAGTTGCAGCCAGAGGAGAGAGTCCCTCTTTGACCAGTGCAGGGGCTCTGCCCAGCCACCCAGCCACCACTGTGGGAACACATAGCTCTCCGAGGAGGAGGTACTGGCTGTGACTTGGTGTCACTAAGTGTGAATTTATGTCTCCACTTGCCCCACCTTCATCCTCCTAAACAAAGATGAAAATTAAACATTCCTGAGATTTGTGTCATGGAACACTCAGGGTGGGGGCTAAGAGGGCTGGATTCCCTGCTGAGGGTAAGGGGCTGCAGTGACTCCCCAACGAGAGCTTGTGAAGGGAACAGCACCAGCCCCACCGGACACTTAGGGCGCTGAGTCTGCGTGACATTGAGCCAGGCTTCTGACCAGAGCTCAGGGGTCTGGTCCGACTGGTTAGTCTCTGAAACTAACCAGCTTTGGATTCCTCAATCCCTCCATGAGGTTTTACCTGAACCACCAACTTCTGTATCTCTGAAGACAGATGATGAGGACCCTTCACGTAAGGCATTTGCACAGCCCTGTGCGGGAATTTGTGCTGCACGGTCTGCCCGGCGAGCTGACCGAAGTTGGTATTTTACTGATCTTAGAAATAGTCTGGTTTCCTGATGCACTGTTTCACTTAACAAGCAACAGAAGCAACCTCTGTCTGATAAAAGCAAAAAGGGACTTAATGAAAAGATACTGGGAGGTTGCATGGAGTTGCCCAGACCAGAGCCGACCTGGGGGCCGTAGGAGATGTTGGGGAGCCCTAGGCACCAGGCTGGGCAGGGTGTCACCGGGCCCCCTGCTGCCCCAACAGGGACCCCCCTCCTCCTGACCCTCCACCTCAATGCAGGTTCGTGTCCCGGCAGGGCCAGGTCACACTGAAGCCACCAGCACACACCTTAGTAGGGGAGTTGTCCCCGTCTCAGCTAAGGGCGTGCCTGGTGTGGGGAGAGGCCCAGTTAGAGGAAGGCGGTTCCCCTACTGTTCCGAGTTAAGGTGCAAGTCAGTGCCGGTCACTCAGGGGAGCCAGGGTGGTCTGACCTCATTTTGGTGACTATGCCGTCTGAGTTCACTTATTACTTTTCAGGTTGGAAGGCCCAAGAGGGAGAAAAAGTGGAGGTTCTAGTATTATTTTATATTTCCCATGTACCAGGTATAGTATGCAAGCCACTTGGGACAAGGCCCAGAGCAACCACGTTAATAGGCCACGGAGCAAGTCGTGCAGTCAGGCCCCTGCAGCCCCGAAACCCATGTCCTCATCAGCTCCGTAGTTACCAGTGGAAGTTGTAGGGATTTATGGGACTGTGTGCTCCTGTGGGGGCTGGGAAGTGTGTGTTTAAATCCACATCTTCAGAAATTCGGCTAGAACCACAGCCACTGATTGTCTGCATGGAGGCAGAGGAGGGGAGGCTTGCAGACTCTAGTCCAGCTTGTGAGGAGCTCAGAAGTTGCTCCTTCTGTCCTTAAAATACCAGAGCTGAGGGAGTTGAAAACCCACTGCTCTTCTTAGATCCACAAGAAAACTGAGGGGGAAAGCTGCTCCCAACCCAGAGAGGCAGCCGGGCAGGCTTAGAAAGTCACAGCTCCCAGGGAAGAACCCTCTTTTGTAAGAACCCCGGGGGCAGGCAGATTTAACAGGTCCCTGAGGCCAGCGGGAGGCTCAGCGTGGGGAAATCTGAGTGTGACAACTCCAGGGGGCCAGTCAGATGTGCCCCCTGCTCTTTCCATGCATTTTACCTCCAAGAACGTGTCCTGTTCTCAGAATGAAGGTCAAAGGAAAATTCCTCATGCTTCCTGCCTGGAAAGGAGAAAATAACTCTATTGAAATACACCCAGAACATTCTGTTTCATTGGGGGTAGTTGTTTTTTGTTTGTTTTTTTTAATGAAAAATTATTTTACCAGAGCCTAACCAACCTGGGAGAAGGGAAATCCCTTCTGTCTCACCCAAATTGGGGTGGGGGGAAAGAGACACACTTGTGGAGGTCACAACTCAGGGCACAGGCTCAATGAGAACTAATCACAGGACTGCAGATGCCCTGCTCTGTCCCACTCCCCCAACACCTTACCTCCATGACAGTAGGGCCCCTGTGTAATAACAGGAATAAAACTAAAAGAAGTAAATGTCTCAGGAGTGTCTAGGGAAAATCCAAAGACAGCGGGGAGATGAAAACAAGGACACGCAGGCTGTTTTAGCCTCTCACACCAATAGCTGTAGCAAACTACACACAGCCCAGCCCCAGTAGATAAACAGACAACCTCACAGAAGAAATTATTTATTTTGGTTCTCTTACCCAGTGAATTCCATGGTGCATCCTCGCCTAGAATTGAGTGGAAGCAAGTCCATCTCAGAAGGGACATAACTGAAGAGGGATGGCTTCCCAGACTCTGATGGGCAGAGAGAGCACCAGCCTGGGTGAGAGCACGGTGAGGGGTGGGGTAGGGGGTGGGCTACCTTCTTCCCCAAATAAGGAACCTTCCTGAGGCCAGCACAGTAGGAGGGAGGGCCATGGGGTGGAAGCAGACAGACTTCTTCCTGAGAACTGATGGGATGCCTCAAAGGGACCATTCAGGTGCCCAAACTGGGCCCTGAGGGTGGGAGCCAGTCGGTCTGACTCAGAGCCCAGGACTGAGGTGGGCGCACAGCAGGCCGGTCTTACTTGGCCGGATCCATTTCACTTCTCCGAAGCCCTGTGTAAAACATGAAGCGTGGATGGCCTGGTGAGCACAGCTCTGCCCTCAAGACCTGTTTCAACTCCTCTCTTCCCGGAAAACAGCATCTCTAAGCCCGTCCTTGGTGACCTCACAGAGATCACCCAAGTGGCCCAGGCTAGTGACCGGGAACATGTACCTTCCTGCAGGCAACCCCTGACGTCCACTGATGCATCATATACTGGCAAAGATTGAGTCCCTGTGCATTGGTCTAACAGCTGCCAAAGGCCCAAGAGGTGGTGTGTGGGACATGCAGGGGTGCAGGAGTGTAGGCAGTGCAAAAGTAACTGATGACAGGGGTGCAGGGGCTGTGGAGGGCGCAGGCAGTTCAGGGGATGCGGGAGTGGAGGGATGCAGAATTGCAGAGAGTAGCAGGGGTGCAAATGTGCAGGGAGTGTAGGGATGCAGGGAGGTGCTCAGAAACGTGGCCAGGATTAGAAGGCAAGTGCACATCCTTGCATTCAGCCTGACCCCGGGAGGCTAGTACAATGCTTTGGGGCGGCGGCGGCGGCGGCGGCGGCGGCGGCGGTTGGGAGGCTGCCCGGGCAAGCCGGTCGATTTCTTCTCTTCCCTGCAGCCTGGCCTGGGGTGGGGCTTGGCCGCCAGAGATTCGCCAGATTTTGGGCTCCAGGTAAGCTTGCTCCTGGGAGGTGGGGCGGTTAGGTCAGGGGGCGGCGGCAGCGACAGAGGGGCGGAGCGGGGCTGCCCCTGGCGAACTGGTGGAATAGCTGCCTTGTCCCGGCTGCCGGGCCTGGGAGCGGCCTCTGCTTCCCCAGGTCGCCGGATACGCCTGTCTCACTCAGCTTGCTGAGTGGGGAGCGGAGGCGGTGTCGTTAAGCTGCGGGGCCCACGGGGGGAGGGGGGCTGCCGCGGGGGAGCCGGTCAATTCGCTCCGCTCTCCCGGGCGGCGGAGCCAGGGGCGGCTTATTCTGCCCTAGAGGAGGGACGCGGGTCTCCAGGTGAGCTTGCTCCTGGGAGGCGGGGGCGGCGGCGGCAGGGGGAGGGGATGTGTTCCAGGGAGCTGCTCCATTTCTTCTCTCCCCCGCGGCCTGGCCTGGGGGCGACCTCTGCCGCCGGAGATTTGCCTGAGATCCGACTCCAGGTGAGCTTGCTCCTGGGAGATGGGTGCGGTGCGGTCAGGGGGCCGGTAAGGTTGTGGCTGAGGGCATAGAGAGGCTGCCCCGGAGGAGCTTGTGGATTAGCTCCCTGTCTGCACTGCGTGGCCTGAAGGCGGCCTCTGCTGCGCCAGGTCCCGGGACACCCCTGTCCCACTTTGCCTGCTGGGGGCGGGAGGCAGGGTAATCAGTGTGCAGGGGTGGCTGTTGTCGGGAGCCTGCAGCGGGGGAGTGGGCCCATTTGTTCCCATCTTCCCCGCGGCTTGTTCTGGGGACGGCCGCTGTTTCCCTGGGTTACGAGACACGTGTATCCTAGTCGGCCTGACCCCGGGAGTTGGACTTGGTACGTTGGGGGTGGTGGCAGCAGCGGCAGGTTTTCCCATGGAGCTTGTCCATTTGCTCCCACTTCCCCCCATGGTTTGCCCTGGGGGCGGTCCCTGTTGTCCCAAGTTCGCCGGACGTCCATCTCCAGGTCAGCCTGCTCCCTAGAGGAGGCCACTTTGAAGTCAGGGGCAAGAGTGGTGGCTGCTGCGGGGGTACGGGCTGCCTTGGGGAGCTGGTGGATTGGCTCCCGTCTCCCTGATGGCCTGGTGTCGGAGTGGCCTCTCCTGCCCCAGATCACCAGACACACCTGTCCCACTCAGCCTGCTGGGGGAGGGGAGCCCTGGGCGGTGCCTTGAAGGTGCGTGGGTGGCGACGGCGGGGGTAAAAGACATGCAGCGCGGAGCCTGTCAATTTGCTCTCCTCTTCCCCGCGGCCAATCCTGGGGGCGTCCTCTGTTGCCCAAGAAGCCGGATGCCCGTCTCCAGATCAGCTTGCTCCTGGGAGATGGGCTCGATGCGGTCGAGGGGCAGAGGCAGCTGCGACGGCTGGCTGCCCCGCCTAATGGGGCCACTTCTTCTCCTCTCCCCTGACCTGGCCTGGGGACGGCCTCTCCAGCGCAAGATTCGCCTGACACCCCACACCCGGTCTGGTTGCTCCTGGGAGGTGGGCGCGGTGAGATCAGGGGGTGGAGAGGACAGGGGGCTGCCCCTGGCAAGCTGGAGGATAAGCTCCCATCTCTCTGGAGGCCTGACGTGGGGGCGGCCTCTGCTGTCCCTCATTCCCAGGTCACACTTCTCCGGGTCATATTTCCCCGGGGTTGCAGTAGGGTGCGGGGGCATCGGTGTGTTGGTGGGGGTATGGAGCCTGCAGCTTGGGAGCTGGTGGTTTAGCTCCCATCTCTTCCGCAGCTTGGCCTGAGGGCAGCCTCTGTTGCCCCAGGTCGCAAAGCAGTTTCCCTGACAGCTTAGCCACCAGAGGTGGGCAGGATGGGCTGATGGGGTTGAGGCAGCCGCCAAGGCAGCGACGGAGGGGGCTGTCCCTGGCCAGCTGGTCAATTTGTTCCCATCTCAACCTTTGCTGCCCCAGTTTCACAGAACTCCCTTCTCCAGTTTATTCTTCTCCTGGGAGGTGGGCGCAGTGCATGCAGCCCAAGGTCTGGGCTTTCCCCTGTGGAGGGGCAGAACTCTCTTTTTCTCCTTTGTCTTTATTCTTCAGCGAAGTGGTTACTGGACGCAATTTTTAATTCTGAGAATGTGTAGCCTGTGTTACGGAAGATCTGCTGGACAGTGAGTTTTCTGGGTGGATTTTCACATCAGCTGATGCCCCAGGCAGGCAGGAAAGCTATTACTCAGAGCTTCTTAGTCTGGAGTTGGCGGTGGCCCCGCAATCCTCACCATGCTTTTTAAAAATGTGTTACTCCCCTCTTTTTCCTAGGTGACATTTTAGGTTATTGGGTCACAGATTACTGGCACACTCATCCCTGTTCTCAAACATCTTTTAAACATGGGTGAAGTGATAAGTAGGGGAAGAAGATTTACTGAAAGGTAAGAACACTTAAATTCACATTAAAGCTACATTCTGTCAATCTTTCTCAAATGATTTTTCTCTGATTCTAAATCCACGACCTAGTGAATGTTGTACTCCTGTGTAAATCATTGATCTTCACATCACATTTGTTGAGTGGTCAACGAGATTTGTTAATTAGATTATTCCTGAAAGGAAAAGTTCAGGCTTTTCAGAATTCCTTGCCTGATGTCACCCAGGCTGTCACAGTAGAAGACAGAGCTGATATAAAAATCCCTCAGCTGCCTGAACTGCAAAGCTTCTGGGATTACTGATCCCTGAAATGCAGGTGACTCTTGATGGTAATCTGGGGGATGGTTTATATGATCAGATTCTTCCAGTCCTATAAATGGGTTCCGTGGCCCCAGCCCCGGGAGAACTGGTCATAAGGGCCATATCGTGAGGGGTGGGATGGGAAGGCAAGGTGTAAGAGCTGGAATCACTGAGCTTCCACACTCACTAAACACAGACTCCAGAGCCTAATTGTCAGATTCTGTTCTGGATTTGAGACTGTGTTCATACATGATTCTTGCCCTTCTGGAGTCACTGCCTGGGTGGAAGTAACCTTTACATAGATCTGTGGAGGATGACAATTAAGTAGATGGGCTGTTATGGTTCTCAGAGTGCCCAGGCTTGCTCTTCCAGGCACTCGTGGGAGTAACGAGAGTCATGTTATTCACTCATTCACCGATTTATTACCCTTGAATTGATCACTCGTCCCACAGTAAGTGAAACAAGGGATCAGGAAGCTGAGTTTTGTCCCCTCTCCTATCACTGATTGTATCTGTCAGTTGGTCGCCCTGCATATGCATTGTGAAATGGTGGTATTTCGTGCCCAATGGGGCAGCACTGTCAGTTCTGAGAATCAGGGTAGACACGTGGGTAGGACAGCACCCTGACACACATGGCACCCCCCACCCCGTGAGACAGCATTGTCGATGCTCAGGTGACCCGATGTAGACCGCGGTGCTAAATCTGAGCATGTTTAGTGATCCTGGTGGCTATGAAAATACAGACTACCGGTTGCTACCTGTGGAGACTCTGAGGGTGTGCACCCCAGAATACTGCATTTTAAGAAGCACTTTAACTAATTCTGATGAAGAGATCTGAGTGTCCCATTGAGAAACACTGGTGTGCGAGGCACCAATATTGAGGATTCTCAGGGAACGATGTCTTTTCAGGATGGTCCAAGGGCCCTCACTTGAGACTTTTGCCTTGGGTTTAATTGTATGTGTTCAGAAGAGATGTCTTTCACTTCCAGTGCTTGTCAGCATGCTCTGTGCAGGGATTTGCTCTCAGTAGATGGCAAAAACTATGATTCTTCAGGTCACCGATCTACAGTGTGAACGATATTTTATTTTGGTTTTGTTTATAGCAATGCAGAGTCTCCCGAGAAGAGATTCAGACTGAACAGCTTTGTGTCAGACTTTGGAAGACTGCTGCTGCCCAAGGTGTTCTCTGGCAGCGCAATGACGAATCTAGGCCCCTCTTTCACTGCTACATAAATGAAGTGGACCACTTGGACAAGGCCAAACCTGGTATCCCTACCATAGCCCTTTACAGTGATATTCGGCTACAGGAAGTCATCAGATGCAGCAGGTGGCCAGAGGAGGAGCCGAACAGACTCATGAAATGTGACATCTCCAACTTCATCAACACAGACCAGAACTCTTCCTTTGGGGAAGATGATCTCCTGATTTTGTAACTACCGATTGTTCTAGAAAATAAGCCAGTTGCCCAGAACTCACACAAAGACTTGAATTGAGAAACGTGCTTTGTCAGGTATCTTTCTGAAGATGTGAAGTCTGTCTTTGTATGGCAGGAAGTCCCCTTTCACAAAACTGAATGTGTTTGTGTCTGAGAGAGGGAAATGGAGACAGACAGAAATCGAAGAAGCAGAAGAGAGCCCCCTCAGAAGAGAGCTAGTTAAGGTGAGTTTTTGTGCCTTTAATAAACATTTGGGGTTTTGAGGGGAACAAAGTATTTACACTGTCTTATTCTCCTTGTTGGAAACCTTGGCCCCGTCCTCAGTGTCAGCGGCCTTGAACGGGGGTTGCACACTGCGTTTCATCTGGCGCTGCCACTTCCACGCTCTGCCTTTAGCACGTTGCTTTGCCTGTCAGGGTTGTTACCATTTTAACTGTAAGGTGAGGAGTCTAGAGTAGATGATACACCCCAGCTCTGCTGTTTTGCAAATTTCTGATCTCGTATTCGGATGAGGCTGGGATACACCCAGAGCACTATAAACCAGGCCCTACCTCCTGCCTATTGCTGGGGCACCCCTCAGGTCTGTGCCTTCTACTCAACCCTTTACTGAGCCCAGCTTTTGTCAGGAGCCCAAGTGCCTACCGGGATGGCAGGGGACTTGTCTTTCGTGGTCACTGTGGCCAAGAATTCTATTGGTTGTGCTGAAACAACTCTTCTGAGATCCTCCACCCACCCTTGCTCACACCTAAGGACAGCCCTACGGTTCCTTTCCTAGGAGGAGGATCAATCCTTGGTGCATTTTATGACAATCCTGTCCCCAGGAATGCACGGAAGTTTATCAGCTGAGTGAGGGGAGGTGCCTCTGTGTCCCTGTATCTCTGTCTGCTCACAGTTCGCTGCCACCGGCTACTGAACAAGAAAAGTGCTATTCACCATGCTGTGTGTTTTGCAAATGTGTAGGTGATGGTCTTGTGGCTCGTGTGTGGGCTTTGATTTGGGATGGTGAAGGGCTTATGTATACCTCATCAACATGTATTCGAGGTGGCCTGGTGCCACACAGATTTGATTCATGAAGGCATCAAGCCTGCACACTTGTTTGGAAACAACTTGGTTTTGATCATTCACACTGCATGCATGACTCGCTGCTAATCTGTGGGTGATTTTTTCATTTTAGATTTATTCACCCGTGTCTTGCTTTAGCTGATAAATACATTTATTTCACCAGAATATTCTCTGATTCTTTGTTTTCACACATCCAGTTTTTTTAATTCCTTTAAAAATGATTCTGTGTTTTTAATGCCTCCTAATTTCTATCATCTCTATGTTCCCAGTGGCCTGAGCCATGCACCAGATTTGATTCCGGAACTGTTCCACCAAAAGAAATCCCTTCACCGTAATATTTTTTGAGGAAAATATTATTCTTTAAGGCTCTAACAGTAAATCGTAGAACAAAGCATGGAACATTTCTTGTAGTTAATATATGTTCGTGCAAAAAGAAATGATATTTTCATTAAACAATGTTGATTTTAATAACTTTTACAAATGTGAATATTTTTATTCATAATTTAAGTAACCAGATAAAATCACAGATATTTATTATGAAGATTGAAAACTATTTGCACGGTCTCTTAATTAGAAGTAGCTTTATTAGAAGACTGAAATGTATTTAAAGGATGGAAAAATACCCATGATGACAGCATCATTTTTATTAACTAAATATCAAGAACTCTGCAGGGTTAAGATTTAACCCTCTGCAAGCTGCCAAGTTAGCATGAGGTAGTTTGTGGATGCTGCCAGAAGACAGGACACTCCCCCAGGATCAGAGTCAAAGGACTTCCTGCCAGCACAGCAGGCAGCCAGTGGTTCATGTTCATGTTGGTTCCTGAGTTCCTTTCCTATTGCTGTTGTAACAAAGGACCACAGACTCAGTGGCTTAAAGCAATACACATTCATCTTCTCACTGTTCTATGGTGCAGAAGTGCAAAGTCAATGTCAGTGGGCTAAAACCAAAGTGTGGACATGGCTAAGTTCCACACCGAGGCTCTTGGGACGGATTCGTCTTCCTACCTTTCCCAGCTTGCAGAGGTGCTCACACTCCTTGGCCCAGTGCCCTGTGTCACTGTGACCTCTGCTGCCACTTTACATCTCTGTCTCTGACTATATAGATATAGAGGAAGAGTCTTCTACATCTGGTATGGACCCTTTTTCCTAAATGGATATTGTATCCCTATTTCTGTGCAGATGAAAACCCCTTCCCTCCAGGGTTCAGTGGCATCAGCTCACAAGGTGATCACTCTGGGCTTTAAGTGTCCTCTTTGTATTGTCACCTGGGAACGTCTCTCTCCATAGTTAGCTCTGTGTTACTTTGTTGTTGTATTTTACCCGGCATTACTGAAAGTTTTACTTAAAAGGGATCTTAATTAGCTCTGTTTACCTGTTTCCAGAGCTGAAAGCTTCAGTTCTAGAGTATCTGTTTGATTTTTCTTAAAAATACATTCCAGTATATTTCCCTGGTGAAAGTCTTTACCCTGTTATCTATTCTCCCATCATTTCCTTATTTTCTTGAATATATTAAAAGTATTTTATAGCCTTTATTGGTAACTCTGATTCCTACATCACCTGGGGGTTTGCATTCTTTGTCTAATTCTTCTTATTCTCATATTATCTGTCATACAGTCTGGACATGTTGCATGTCAAGAAATTCTTTATTACATGGTAGACATTGCAAATGAAAAATGCATATGTTATCTTCCGTGAGACGTTTTCTACCTTCCCGTTAGGCAGACAGTGTGAGGGACTGATCATGTCACTCCAATAAGGCGCTGAGGTGGATCAGGACTAAAGTGTCTTTTTTCTTAAAACAGCTTTGAGGTATACTTGGCAAAATAATTTTCACACGTTTAAAGTGTACAGCTTAATACATTTTGATGTAAGTATATCCCCAAGAACCCATGACCACTCTCAAGACAGTGAACATATCCATCACCCCAAAGTTTCTCTCCTGCCTTTTGTTGTCCCTCCCTCCCCATCTCTTCCCCTGGAAACCATTGATCTGCTTTCTATCACAACATATTGGTTTGCATTTTCAAGATCCTTAAATGAATGGATTCATGCAGTATCTACTCTATGTTGTCTGACTTCCTTCATTCAGTGTAATTATTTTGAGAGTCACCTGTGTTGCTGTATTAATAGCTTATTTGTCTTATAGCAGAATATTGTTTAGTGCTGAGTTTTTACTGAATAGTTTATTGTGAGCAGTGTTTGGATAGACCATCATTTCTTTCTGCGTTTACTTCTTGATGGATGCATGGGTTATTTACAACTTGAGCTATTATAAATAAATTTGCAGTGAATATTTGGTTACAAGTCTTTGTATGGACATATGCTTTTCTTTTCTAAAGCACCAGATGAGGAATGTCTGGGTTATATGGTAGATAGGTGTTTACATTTCTTAAAGAAATTGTTAAAGACTTTTCCAAAATGGTTGTACTATTATAAATTCCTCGTGGTGTGTATCAGTTCTGGTTGCTCTACTTCCTTGCCAGCCCTTTGTAAGGTCGGTCTTTCTAATCGTATTCATTCTAGTATGCATGTGAACTAGTATCTCACTGTGGTTTTTAAAAGCATTTATCTAATGACTAATGACATCTTTAATTAGCATCTTTTCATCTGCTTATTATCCATCTGGATATCTTTACTGAAGTGTGTTTTCTGGCCTCATTCATTCATTCAGGTGTTTGCATTATTATTGAAATTTGAGACCTCTTTATTCTGGATCAGATACAAAGAGAGACCTTTATCAGATATATGATCTGCAAATAGCTTCTGTCATTGGCTTGTCTTTTCATTTGCTTAGCAGTGTTTAGAAGAGCTTTGAAGAGTCTTCATGTTGATAAAGTTCACTCTACCAGTTACTTTTTAAAATACATTATACTTTTAGTGTCATAACAAAGAAATATTAGCCAAACCGAAGGTCATAAAGCTTCAGCCTATGCTTTTTCTCCTCTCTGTTTTATAGTTTTAGATTTCCTATTAAGATCTATGATCCATTTTAAGTTAAATATTGTATATTTTGTGAGGTGTGGATCAAAGTTCATTTCTTTTTTTTGCGTATCGCTCTCTAATTGTTCCAGCACTACATGTTGAAAAAATCCTTTCTCCACTGCATGCTTTTTGAGAATCAATTGTCTATATAAGTTTTGGTTTAGTTCTGAACATTCTATTGTGTTCCATTATTCTATTTTCCTGTTTTATACCAACACCATACTTTCTGATTACTGTAGCTTTATAAAAAAGTGTCTGAAAATCAGATAGTGCAAGTCTTCCAGCTTTGTTTTTCTTGTTCAAAGTTGTTTGGAATATTTGGGATCCTTTGAATTTTGATATGAATTTTGGAATCAGTTTTTAAATACCTTACATCCTGTTCTGCCAAAATTCCACCCATGTCTTTGGCCATCTCCAAAGCCACAGTTTCTGAAGAAGTCTCTCTAGATCCCAGATGAAAGGAATTTCTCTTTCATCTGTACTCCAATCACATTTGATATTATTTGATTACCTTTATGCACATTTGGCTGTATGTACTTCTCTGATCTTTCCAGCCATATAGTAAATCTCAAAAGATTAGGAATCTTGACTTGGTTCCCTCTGTCTGCTGAGAAATTAATTCTATGTTTTGCAGGAGTGAGCCCTGCAGCAAGAGGTATCTGCAGCACACATCTAGCTCATTGCTTGCATATTGTCAAGGAATCCTACAGATTTAGAATTGTTTATTGATTGTTGTCTCCAAGACGGCTCAGTCTTTTTTATTTCTATTGCAACTGCTGCAGTTTCAAAGAACAATGGGCTAATTATTTTCCAAATATCAAATCATACTCTAATTGTGTTGTCACGCAAATTATGTGCTGCTGTGTCTTAACAACCTGCTTAGTGTTCACAGGCTCCTTCGTTCATGGAACTTTTGGGAGAATGTCATATCCTTAGAGATAGTAATGCTGTCTTTGGCGACCTGAGCAGCAGTATCTGAACTCACTCCTGCTGTTTCTCCTGTGTCCCCTCTAGCCCTCCTCCAGCCCTCCATGGGGGGCCCTACATTTCTGCCTTGAAAAAGCCTGTTGCTTCTCAGGAAGACTTCCCTAAGAAAGATAATCATGTCCTTCTTTTGGGGACATTCAGTCCAGAGACCTGACAGCAGGGGAAAATGTTTAGCCTGCTTTGGGTAGAACCTAAATTCTTCCATACTTATTAGAAGCAAATCCAATGAGGAAACTGTTCTGGCATCTAACAAATCAGCATAAATATCTGATAAGGCAGATCAGCTTCCCCATCCCACTCAGTGGTCATGTTGATGTGACACTCACCTTGGTTAACATTTTCTCCTGTGAGCAACGTAAAGTTCAAGACGTTATGAATGGCTTTTTTTCTTCCTTAGTCTTTCTGCATTCACTGTGTTTCGTGGGATTATATGAATCCTGCTTATTTTCAGCAAAGTACTAAGCTTTTTAAAAGGATCATGTGTTTAAAAGGCTAGTGGACAATTTTTTAGAAGACAGAAATCCTCAGATTTTGGTCCTAGAGTTGAATCTTGGCTAGTGATGAACAAAAATTCCCATTAAAATTTTAAATTCAGTGATATAAAGTTTTAAAAATAGTTAAATATTAGTCAATTTCATTAAACACTATAGCAGTTATTTACTTTTAAGCCTGTTTCTGGGGTAACTTTGCAATGATTCCCTCCCTTTATTGATTCCCTCTTTATCAAATCCTTGAGAGTCCCCTGTCGTCATTGTCAGTATCATCATCATCATCATCATGGAACTGATTCCTCTGGAAGATTCTAGGAAAATAAAGAGATGGACGGGGTTATGTGTAGGTCAGTGTGTGCATATACAATAAGAACAGATGTCAGACATTGGATGCAAGATACCCATTTCATTTAGGGAAGAATGTGGTCATGAAATCCTGATGTGGTGAATGAAGGAAGCGGTGGGAACAGGATAGTCAATGGAAAGGAGGAGGAAGTGAGTGAAGCGGGGAACATAGATCCTTGGTTAGGTGATCAGCACATTGGTGAGAAAGAGGGGAGTGTGATGGCAGAATCATGTCCCTCCCCGGCCACAGGATAGCCACCTGTGACATGTTACTGTACATGGCAAAAGGGATGACAGATGTTTTAGAACAAAAATCTTAGAGGATTTCTGTTTCCTAAATTGTCTATTAGTTAGCCTTTTAAATCCATAGTACATTATTAAAGATTAGTGCAGGGGCACAAATAAAAAGGATTCATATAATCTCACCAGACATACTGAATGTAGAAAGATAAGGAAGAAAAACAAACAGTCACTTATAAGTGCCTTGAACCATAAATTGCTTGTGAGAGGAAATTTTACACAAGGTGAATGTCACGGCCACATACATACTGCCTGAGTGGGATGGGACAAGGGGATCCTGAGATAAGACAATAGGGTGAGTAGCCTGGATTGTCCAGGTGGGCTGAATGTAATCACAGGGTTCCTTAAAATGGAGTATATTTCCCGGCTGAGTTTAAAATCAGAGGGAGGTGTAGCCATGGAGTAATGTTCAGAAAGGCTGCTGGCCATGAAAATGGAGGAAGTTGATGGGCACACACTAAGGAAGGTGGGTGACCTCTGTAAACTGGAAAAAACAAAACAAAACAAGGAAATATTCTCTTCTAGACCCTCTAGAAGGAAGGAACCCTGCTGGTACCTTGAATTTAGCCCAAGGAGAACTGTGTTGCATCACTGACCTCCACAGCCATAAGCTGATAATTCTGTGCTAGTTTAAGCTGTTAAGCTTATGGAAATTTGTTACAGTGGTAATAGGAAAATAACATAGTGAGCGGTAGTGTAAGGGATTAAAGGTCTAGGATGGGGTGTGGATAGAATTCTGACATTTACCGCTAAAAAACAACCAGGTGAAGTGGGAAGGTGTTTTAAGGAAGACCTACCTGGCAGGGCTGTCAAGCAGACTGGAGCGAGCGGAGCCTTGGGGTTAGAGGAATCAATTAAATCTCTACCAGAAAAATAAGGAATAAAATGTAACAGGGCTTCAGTGTTAGTGGATGTAGGAATGGAAATGGGCAGAGAGATATAAACATTATTTTGAAATTAGCTACAGGTTTG